>NC_035443.2:136300549-137500549 GCF_002127325.2 Helianthus annuus
TTTCATTCCTATCCACCAAAAATTCTTTCTTAAGTCCTGATACATCTTATCATTTCCAGGATGCATTGTATACTTAGACTTATGGGCTTCTTCTAATATATGGTGGCGTAGGTTTCCTAATTT
This sequence comes from Helianthus annuus, assembly GCF_002127325.2. Taxonomy (NCBI): domain Eukaryota; kingdom Viridiplantae; phylum Streptophyta; class Magnoliopsida; order Asterales; family Asteraceae; genus Helianthus; species Helianthus annuus. The sequence goes on from NC_035443.2 coordinate 136,300,673, forward strand.
AGGTATCCACATTCTTTTCTTATGGAATCTCCAAATTCCATCTGTTCCTTGTTCTAATTCCTTAATCATACCTTTCAACTTTTCAGTATCATCCTTGATTACTGATTCTTGTGCTTTTCTAATTTATTCATTTAAATCTACTTGTAGATTTAGCGTAAGAGAACGTACTCTTTTTGGTTTTTCATGATACTTTTGACTTAAAGCATCAGCCACTACATTTGCCTTTCCTGCATGATACTGGATATTACAATCATAATCACTAAGTATCTCCATCCAGCATCTTTGCCTCATATTCAACTCCTTTTGCCCAAAAACATACCCTAAACTTTTATGATCAGTAAAAATGGTAAACTTACTACCATAAAGGTAATGTCTCCAAATCTTCAGGGCAAAAATTATAGCTCCTAATTCTATAAAGACAATTATGAATTTGTCTAAATATGGCTTACATATTCGGTTCATCATATCTATAAATGCGGCTGGGGCATTGGTTAAACCAAATGGCATGACAGTAAATTCATAATGGCCATACCTTGTTCTAAATGCGGTCTTAGGAATGTCCTCTTCCTGTACCTTCAATTGATGATATCCTGAGCGTAAATCTATTTTAGAGAAAAATCGAGCTCCTTGAAATTGATCGAACAGATCACCGATCCTTGGTAATGGATACCGATTCTTAATCGTGACTTTGTTCAATTCGTGGAAGTCAATGCACATACGCATTGAGCCGTCTTTCTTTTTAACAAATAAAATCGGTGCTCCCCATGGCGATGAACTTGGTTGTATGAATCCTTTCTCCGACAATTCGTCTAATTGTTTCTTTAGTTCCAGAATTTCTGTTGGTGCCAAGTGGTAAGGTGCTTTGGCAATTGGTGCTGATCCTGGTAGCAGGTGGATTCTGAATTCGACTTCTCTGTTTGGCGGTAGTCCTTGTAATTCTTCTGGAAACACATCTGGAAACTGAGATACTACTGGTTTTCCTTTAGTGTTAGTGATTATGGAAATCAAATACACTAATGATCCTTTTCTAATATAACTAACTGTTTTCATCACAGAGATGAATTTTGTGGATCTAGAGGGCTTATCTCCTTTAATTGTGATCTTTTCACCCTTTGGTGAATTTACTTGAATCGAATTTTGATCACATAAAATACTGGCTTTATTGGCTATTAACCAATCCATTCCTAATACAATATCAAATCCTGTCAGATTCATTGGATAAAGGTTTGCAATAAACTTTTGATTTAAAATTTCTATTCTTGCTCCCTGCAAGATTTCAGAATTTTAATGGTTTCCTCATTCGCTGTTTCTACTAGACATTCTTGTGGGAGTTTAGTTAATGGTTGATTAAGAAGTTTGCAAAATGAAGTATTAATAAAACTTTGGTTTGCACCAGAGTCAAATAATACTTTAGCAAAAACATCATTAACTAAAAACATACCGGCGATCACATCCGGGATCATTTTGGCTTCATCTGCAGTCAGAACAATTGCTCTAGCATTTTTAGTATTCTTGGTGTTCATAGCTAGAGCTAGTTTCGGACAATTTGGCTTGATGTGGCCTTGTTCTCCATAGTTGTAGCATATCATGTTGTTAGGTTTCTTCCTGCAGTCTTCTTCCTTGTGTCCAGATATTTTGCAGAAGTTGCAATATACGGAGCATCTTCCAGAATGCTTCCTTTTGCAATACTTGCAATAAGGTGCAGGAGTAGAACCTACATTTTTCCCACAGTTGGAATTTCCAGAGCGAAATTCTTGGGTAAGCCTTTGAGCTAGGTTCTTCCTTTGATCCTCTTCTCGTGTATGCACTAACTCATCTGTCAAGGTATTTGCAAGTTGTACAGCTTCTTCTATAGTTTGAGGTCTAGCTGCCTTGACTACATGCCTAATCTCACTGATTAATCCCCAAATGTAACGGGAGATTAATATTGGTTCTGGTGATGCAAGGGTTGGCACTATTCTAGCATATTCAGAGAATAACGTAGTGTATCCCTTACTATCCACTCCAGTCATCCTAAGGTTTAGGAATTTATTTGCTATCTGTTCTTTTTCATTGGGAGGGCAGAATTTCCTTTCTACCATGTTCTTAAATTCCTCCCATTCCATATTGTAAACCCTGTCACTTCCCCTAGACTGGAGGATAGTGTTCCACCATTCTAAGGCTGAGTTCTTAAATAGATTGGAAGCAAACATTATCTTATCCTCTTCGCACACTTGCTTATTTTTAAGACCGCTTCAGTCTTTTCTATCCAGCGTAGAGCTGCAACGGCCCCTTCATTGCCCGAGAATGCCATTGGTTTACAAGACCAGAATTCTTTATAAGAACAACCATAAGACATGGTTCTTCTTCTATTGGGAATGGGAGTTTGAAGTATGGGTCCATTGTTTACGCTGTGTTCAGGTTCAGTGGGTCGTTTACTTCTATGGTTACTTTTATTATCCGCTTCCCTAACTGTTTTGATAATATATGACGTTGCATCTATTATCCCTTGTGCCACTATATGTTGGACGACACTGTTATCCACTTGGTTTCCATTGTTATTGTTGTTCGGGTTATCGTTGTTATTCGGGTTATCGTTCTGGTTTTCCTGATTCACTTCGTTGTCTATCTGAATTTTAAACATTTACCACGTATTAATATCGCAAGATGATATTTAATCAATCACACAACACGCATATTGATCAAAATCGTCGAGCATTGCGACTTACTCTTTCTTATATATAGTATGCATCTAATACAAACTGAAACTGGAATTTAAAATTACAATACTAGTAGGCATCTATAGCTATTGTCTAGATTTTTTTTTCAAACATACACACATATTATATATTATTATTATTATTATTATTACCACCATCATCAGTTATATGGGTTCATCCAGAACTCCATATTACGCTCGTCATACTTCCAGACGAGTCGTTCTCCAACCTGCCTCATCCTCTCCCTACTTTCTAAAATCTCCTCTCCGAAGGTTCGGAGTTCTTGCACATTATCTGCACTCATTGAGGGTGCAGGTGCTGGGACTGGGTTTGGGAACTGGGGCATGGGTTCCTGGTAAGGATATGGATTCTCTAAAATTTCCCTAATGTATTCATCGTTATCATAGTAGGGATCTAGAGGGTCCAAACCTGGGTAGGCTGCTAGATTCGGCATGGGTTCGTATTCTGGTATTGGGTATCGTTGCTGGTAATCCCTATGTTTGTCTAACCACGGGTCGTAGTCTGGATCTAAGGGATTGGGTGCTGGTATCTGACGGGTGGTCTGTAGGATAACCCTTAAACGATCTAAATATGTGCACATCTCATGCTTTATTCGGTTAATTGTGGAAATTCGGTAACTACGGTGCGTTGGTATTTGCAGGTGTTAAAGTACATAAAAGTGGGATAATATGAAGCTTGGATGGATAGTAGAAGTATGGGAATCAAAGAGTTGAAGAAAGCAAGTGTGGATGAAAATACAAGGAAAAGGCCCTCACTCAGCACCGTAACCTACGGCTCCCAGCCGTAGGTTACGGCTCCCACCATTTGCCAAAAGGACCAGCCGTAAGACAGGAGCTCCTTGCCGTAAGACTTGATTGATCGCCGTAACCTACGGTAGGCAGCCGTAGGTTACGGCTCCGTGCTGATTTGCTGACCTAATGACAGCCGTAACCTACGGCTGAGAGCCGTAGGTTACGCCTCCAACTGATCTCAAAATGTAACTTACACATTTAATGGCCATTTCATGAGGATTTATGGGATCTTATCATGGGTATTCGGTGACGGAAGATGGGGCAGGAGTTGGGGGAGTATATTTGAGGCACTTGGAAGTGAAAAACATATCTTATCATCTATCTTTCATCTAGTTTTGTTGGTGATCTTGTTGAACAACATTACCTTCTATTTTTGCATTATGATGTCACTTCAAGCCATGTGTGGCTAAACATTCTATGATTATCTTGGGTTGAAGGTTGTGTAAGACTTGTGCTTTTATTTTATATTTCTAGAATAACAACTCCTTTCTCTTTGAATTGTTTGTTATGGTGCATGATTGATTGTTAGTAAAGTATTGATTTTTATGCTAAACTAATTAGAAACCATACGTTCTTGGTGCCGTTGGCAATCGAGATATCATGGGTATAGTTAGGCTTGGGTAAGGGTTAATTGATCATCGGGTAACAACCTCACGTTCTAGGAATCTGAGTACTTAGTTCCCTTTCATCACTGCAGTTGGTCATACACGAACTATGTCTATGTAGTTCTTTCTAGTTGAATGTTAGCACAAAAGTCGAAGCAAACCGGAAACTCAAGATAGTCATTTGTCTCGAAAATTGTTTACAAAAATGAATTCTCAATTTTGCAATTTATTTAGTCAAACATAGTTTTAAAACCAATCCAATCAAATCAACTCTTGAATTTTACTTATCTTGCAATTAGATTAATTTAGTTAAATTAGATAAACCTTCAAATAACACATATTCCACAAACTCCCTGTGTTCGATACCCACTTGCCACTAACTATTTAGTAGTAATTGGATTAAATTTGATTATGACCACGACATCACGTCAAATTTTGGCGACGTTGCCGGGGAGTAGTGCGCAACGTGTGTTATTGTTGCTTTTCTTAAGTTTGTTATTTTTTCTGGTTTACGTTGGGTGTGTTAGTGTGCAGGTATTTACAGGTGCACGCGTACTAGAAGCTCTCACAAGCTTTCACCATTGGCATTTGATCCAGATATTGAACGAACTTTACGAGCAAACAGAATTTTGTTAAGGGAAAACACAATCAGCGGTTCACCGACAACACCAATTACACTGATAACACCACTTCGATACATGGATCCACCACCACCACCACCACCCACTACGGGTGAACCTACTTCACCATTTATACCAACATCCACTCAACCTTCACCAAATACCACCATTCCAACCAATACCACCGAACCCACCATACTTCAAAATGTTACACCAACCAACACCACACAACAACCCATTACTACCCAAGAAGAACCAACCATTACCTTTAATCCTTCCACTACTATACCACCATTATCCCATTTCTTCCCGGGTGCGGGTCCGTCATATTCAAGCCATACCATAGCACCAATTTCGACCATTGTCCATGCTACACCGTTTCGACCGTCAAACCAGTCGGGTTTCTAATACTCGACTCTTCCATTTGGGCAATCTTCAGGAATTCAAGGAGATGGGTATGATGAAGGATTTGAGGATTCTGAGGGTTTTGATGAAGACAGGTATGCTTACAAGGAAGTGATGGAGACGGCAGGAGCCGATTCTTTGAGCCACCATAAATAGGGGTGGCACGGTCTGGCTGAAGACTCGAAACTTAGCGCTGCTCGGGAGGCAACCCGGGGTTTTATATTGATCTTACTGTTTTTATCTTTCTATGTTTTAGGGCCATGGCGACATTCAAGTATGGGGAAGATGTACGGATATTTGTGTGAAGGTGGTGATAGGAAGTCGGATTGTCTACAACATCGGTTGTGTCAAACTTCACCAGGTCAATGTACTCTTTCCTTAGTCTTGTTATGTTCTTTAGCTTCGAAAGTTTGGTAGTTAGTTGTTTGCTTTTATTTATGGTTGGATGGTTTGGGGGTGTATTAGTTTGATGTTATGTTTTGGGGTTGGGCTAGTTGGTGGTGTGTTTAAAAAAAATAATATAAAAAATAATACAAAAAGAAATTTGGGATTTGAGAGTATTAGCGAAAGCTAATGTTTTTGGGTAAAAGCAATCTTCTTCTCAAAACCATACATTGGGACAATGTATCCCAACTGTGGGGATGGGGGAAATTTTTGAGAATTTTAAAAATTGTGAAATCAAGCGAAAAATTGTCGAAATTTGAACACTTGATATTGTTCCATTTGACACACTGACACCCATTCCTAGTCTTTTCTTGGTGAGAATTGAGCCACATATGAGTGTTATTGATATTTCTTTGTTTGAGTGGCGGTGTGTGTAGTGTGTTAATAGAACTTGTGTGTGAATACTTGTTAAATCCTAGAGTTAGCATGCTTTTGGAAATGATAGGGGACTTTTAGGAAGCCTCGTCTAGATGTGTGAGAGTGCGGGATTGGTGGGTTGGACCTCATACTTTACATATATGAGCTTGGTATTGTGAGGGGTGGGGGTTTGGTCCTTAGAGAGCCATGTTTGAGCCTTAAACCATTCGGTTGTGACCCAAGCCTACTTCCTACATAAATTTTAGCTATTGAGATGACCCGGTTTAGGAAATTTAGTATGGAATGTTGATGTTCTTGCATAAATTGTTGAGCTTTATGTGTTATGAAAAAAGAAAGAAGTGTTTAGTTGCAATAATAGTTTAGAAGTTGATGATGTCTTGTATATAGTTGATGTTGCTTTGTTTAGTAGTAAAAATAAAATCGGGTCAAATCAATTAGCTTTTTCATATGTATTCCACCATTTTCCTACCTTTGCACCTAGCCCCGTTACAACCCGTAAGTTCCTTTGATGCAAAAGCATGCTAGATATTGGTTAGGAGGAAATTTGATTTTCATATAAGCTTATTGTCGCACACACACACATATACGCATTGAGTGGTTTAGCATAACATGCTAATTTTTCTTGTCACCGAGAGTTTTTGTGAGGGGTGTGTCTTGTGGTACGATTGAAGGTTAGTAAAAGGTCGGCACATTTTAGCTTGGTTTGCATGTTGATCGCTTGTTGTTGTGAGTAGTTTTAAATGGGTTGCTTGGGACAAGCAACGGGTAAGTGTGGGGATGTGACGGGTGGTCCGTAGGATAACCCTTAAACGATCTAAATATGTGCACATCTCATGCTTTATTCGGTTAATTGTGGAAATTTGATAACTACGGTGCGTTGGTATTTGCAGGTGTTAAAGTACATAAATGTGGGATAATACGAAGCTTGGATGGATAGTAGAAGTGTGGGAATCAAAGAGTTGAAGAAAGCAAGTGTGGATGAAGATACAAGGAAAAGACCCTCACTCAGCACCGTAACCTACGGCTCCCAGCCGTAGGTTACGGCTCCCACCATTTGCCAAAAGGACCAGCCGTAAGACAGGAGCTCCTGGTCATAAGACTTGATTGATCGCCGTAACCTACGGCAGGCAGTCGTAGGTTACGGCTCCATGCTGATTTGTTGACCCAGTGACAGCCGTAACCTACAGCTGAGAGCCGTGGGTTACTGTCACACCCCGACCACGTAAAACAACAAAACGTGGCGGAAACGTCGGGGAGTGTTGTAACAGAATCATTGTTTCACAACCATGGATTGAACAAATTTCGTTATATTGAATTAAATGAGTTACAATGTCTTAACAATAAAGAAACATAACAAAATTAACTAGTCTTGCATCTTTTAATGTCACTAAGGCCTCGTCCAATCCTATGTGAGCAGACATCGATATCATCATCAAATATCATCAACTATTGTACCTGAAACACATGTGAAAGTACGTCAGCATAAAAATGCCGGCGAGTACATAGGTTTTATTGATTTAGGATTCATGACTTATAAGTTTAGAAAAAGTTTGTTTATCAAAAAGTTAGTCATGATCCTTATAAAATGTTTTGTTTTATAAATCATTTGAAAAGCGATGATAGATATATATAATTAAAAAGAATGATGTAAGGTTAAATGAATAACCAAGTAAAAAAAATGAGTTTATATATAACAAGCTGTTTTGTGGAACAATGTCTTGTGAAAAGTATGTTATTTGTATAAAATGTATAGGTCCAAATTGAATGATTTAAACAACGCTGCGACGTGTAATATCATACAAACACTTATATATAGGAAGTACCAGCGGCGTATCCACCATGCTTGTATCATATTGCACACACACCTCGTTACTCAAATCACTTACCCAAACAAACCACCAATGTAAATTGCCCATGTCTAAACCAATTGTCAAATGTCATTGTGAAAACCATGTCAAAATGTTTATGAAATGTATATGTCAATACCAAAATGTCTATGTCAATGTCAATCATGTAATGTGTAAACAAAATGTCATGTATGGCAAGTGATATATGTATCAACTAAACCATAGGTAAAAATGCACAAAACAATGTATTGAAGTAAAACGTGGTTTAAATCAACGTTATGTTTTGTGGAAAATGCATGCTATAATGAATACAGACATTTATGCGGTATTATGAAAATGCATACATCCAAGCCTTGCAACTGTGGTGATAAACCTTTAAACAAATTAAAGGTCTATCTGTCTAAATGTTTTAATCGAATTCGGTCATTCCTTCCAATCCAAACATACCCAGGATTTCAGGAACGGGAGTTGTCAATTCCTATGGTACCATTACCTACTAACGAGCGGCGTGATCAATGTTAATGAATGTATATTGTCCCATTTAACAAACCAAATGTGATACCCAAAATGTAAGCATGTGAAAACAATGTACTAAGTATGATGAACATACATAGCGTGAAAATGTCATGTAAAACAAATGCACTAAGTATGATGAACATACATAGCGTGAAAATGTCATGTAAAACAAATGCACTAAGTATGATGAACATACGTAGCGTGAAAATGTCATGTAAAACAATGTACTAATGAACATAGCAAGTATATGATATGAAAGCATGAAAAGAATGAAAGTAACAAGTAGGCACATGTGTTTCACCCCAAAATGTTTGGAAAACAGTAAAAGAGGGGTCTATGTACTCACTTGAGATTGCTTAGAAGTCGTAGGATAACCACCAAGCAATGCTAGAAGATCACGGAATCAAACGGCACCCTATATAGATAACTACATAATTAACCGGACCTAAATCGGGGAATTGGATAGTATGAGGTTTCGTAAACCAAATGAGTATGGGAACTCATATGATATGGTTTAACAAGGCCTACATACTAAAAGGAAACCTAACCTTAGTGCTTTCGACCTATTACGACCCGTTTAGGTAGCTTATGCTACTTTAACGCGTCGTTTGCGTAAAACGCGTTCGGACCGTTTAACTAGTCCTATGACAAGTATTATATGCCTAAACATGCTTAATTATGTTGCTTAATCAGTTAAGTGACAAAAGTTTGGGTTACATATGCTTAATTACCAATTATGTATGAAAAGGGCATTTTGGTAATTTACCTAAGGCATATAAACTACTTATCATACAACTACCTAAACTAGGTTACCATAAGATATAACCTCGGAAGGTTATTTCCTATGCAACTATGGTCCCTAAATATGTTTGGTCGGATCCTAATGATCGACCAAACGGGTCGTGTCCGAAAGTCTAAGCGGGTGTTTAGTCCGCTTGACTTACGACTCTACACAAGCACTAAACTAAAAGTGACGAGCTAAACATGTCGAAACATGTTTAACAAAGTTAGAAAACAGGTTTGGTATCAAAACAAACGGTTTTGACACCTAAAAGTAGCTTGGTTACAAAATACGCGAGAATGCGCATTCTGGCCGAAGCTACGGCTCGTCACTGAGCCTAGATAACGTGGTAATCAGTAGGTATAGTCACTGGGGACTATAACCATCGTGATTACGCTCACGTTATGAAGTTCAAACGAACTTCGCATTGACCATAAACTGGTCAATGCAGAAAGTCAAACAAAGTTTGACTTTCGGACTCGAAAAGCAATAAAAGAACGAAGGAATACTTACAACGGGTCCCCGCAAGATTGAATTCCGAGTACTCTCAGGTATGAAGTGTCAAAGGACCCCAACTTAGAGAGCAACCTCAGAATTCAAGTGTGAGGGAAATGGGCAAGGCATGGAGGGGTATTTATAGATTTCGTTGAGCCGTTAAGATCGTTCCTCGCAAAGCGTGCTTCGATCTTGGCCATCCATGTGTACCCATAGTTTTTAAAAACCATTTGAGCCCATTGTTTCAGTCCCCTGATTCGAAAATACCATTTGCAATGGGTTTTTGAGTGCATAACAGCTGTTAGCAGCTGTTAAAACTGTTTTTGCAGTTCTGGGGACCTCACGCGGCCCGCCTAAGGATTGCATGAATGTTCACGCGGGCCGCCTGGGCAAAGTTTGACAGATTTGTCAGTTTTGGTCCCTGCAGCTTAGAAACATGCGTTTCGGCCCATTTTTGACACGTTTAAGCCCCGTTAACCTCATTTCAAGGCTCTAAAATGAAGTTAAAGTATAGGGAACTCAAAACATGCTCAAAAATATCTCGGATTTCGGTTTGTTTGGTCGTACGATCGCGATGTTCGCTTAATTACGACGGAATGCGCATAAGCGCGAAAAACGATCCAAATTTCGCGACGAATGGATTTTTCTCATGCCAAACACTAAAACATAATATTTTAATGCTTACATAAATTTTTGGATGTCCGGAAGTATTCAGAACGTAAGTTATGCGCGAAAGTGCAAACTTATGCACTTTTTGACGCTTTTAGTCCCTGAATGACCAAAAAGTTTATTTTAGCACACCGAATACCTCAAAGCCTATTTCTAGGCTATGCAAAGGATATTTAGGGTATGTTTAACTTATGGTCAAGTTTCGGAATGTTCGTTACAGTTCAAATTGGCATACTTTCACAGTTTGTCATATTTAGTCCCTGTAAGTGAATAAACTTGATTTTGGCATACCAAACCACCCAAAACTTATTTCTAAGTTATGTAAGGGTTATTTAAGGCATGTTAAGCCAATGTCACTATTCCGGAGTGTTTGTTGCATTAAACTGGTTTATTTACGTATCAGATCGCGTATAACCTTCCAGAAAGTGATTTAAAGCCCGAAATCGAACAAGAATCAATATGTGCAAACGATACACATATTTATACAAATCCCAAGTATGAAATACAATATTTCATTGGTTTGGTATTTGTTTGATGGCTTAAGTGACACAGATGTCACAGTCTCCCCTACTTCAGGAAATTTCGTCCCGAAATTTATTTAGAGGAAACTTGTGAGAGCTTGAGACATGAAGTTGAAAAGATCGAACAATCACTGGTTAGAGTCCTGAACTTCTAGTAACTTTAATTAACATCATGCTTGCAATGTGAGAGGGTCACTTATATACAAGTATATAAAGCGTTTTTGGTGCGTCCACCGTACCTCTATTACATTGTTCACATTTTGTTATGGTTGCCACTATTGGTTCTTACACATAATAAGTCTTACCGCGGTTTCCGTGCACTGAACTTCATAATTATGTATGCATCCATAATTACGTAATTCCTTGCATAGTCACGTAGTGCATCTTATAATGTGTAGGGGAGGAAAACGATGAACGAGCCTGTGATGATTGTGATTAGACCATAATGGGGTCCTTTTTAATTGAGTCAATAAATGATCTCCAGACCGCCAAGGAGTCTTTTCAGCTTATATCATCGCATGTCATTCTCAACCAGAATTTGAATCAATCTTTTGACCTAGACCACTAAAAGGGGTCTCTATGAATGATGGAGTGGCACTTATAAAATCCATGGGTCTTAACTATCACGTAGAAGCCCAATTAAGGATTCGAGATAGTACCTTCGAATATCCTACTACGAATCTCTCATATGAAAATACGAAAGGTTCTATGAGGATTTGGATAACGAATTATCCAGAGTATACAAAATCACAAAAATGCATAAAAGGAAACACAAAATGCATAAACACATAGTCACATAACCACAAAATTGTTTATCTTGATTTTAAATTTGTCATGATTTAATTTGTTCTGTTAACTGAGCACATGCATTTAAAGCACACCAGGTATCCAATCAGTGGATTCTGATTGGGGCTTTAAACATTATCAAGAATCCAACTATGAAGATAGAAAGATCTTAAATAGAAAATTTGATTTCGATTGCAAGGAACCAAAATGTTCGAATTGAGATACACAAGGAATCCAATTAAGGACTCTGATTTGAATGATAATTAACCACAAGGGTCTAATTGTAAAGATAAAAAAGATCCCATATGGATTTTAGAAGTTGAAGATGTTTTGAAACCTTGCACAGGATGTGCTTAAGTGAAAACGTGAAGTAAAAATGCTTATGAAGATGGGATGCTGGATATGTCAAGGTGACATATGAAGTAGAATTTGAAGGTTAAGTCAATGAATGAAGAAAATATTTTTGAAAACTATGCATGGGGTTCTAAAATGTGTTTAATGTTTTTGGAAACCTTATATATAATACTTTTGAAATCATAAAGTAGGTGTATTAGGTAGGTATATTTATAAAAATGTTTAAAAATCATGCGGGATGAATTTTGAAATTATGTATAAGGTTTTTGAAAACATGAATGATGCTTTTGAAATCATGCACTTGATATAAGTAATTATACTGTATTAATAATATTTTGAAATCATGAAGGTCGTTTTTGAAAATACAGACAATGTTTTTGAAATTATGCATATGATATGTTAAGTAAATACACTATATTAAAAACTTTTTTTTTGAACTATATATAAAATGTTTTTGAAGTCATGAAGGTTGTTTTGAAAACTTATGTTATGCATGTTGAAAAATCAGAACATAATGAGTATGAGATTTGAAAATACCCTTAGTTATCTTACCAAGGATTCAATGGCACAATGTGCAGAAGCACGATTACCTAAAATTTTGCTTTATTTCTTGCACTTTGTCTCATAGAACGAAACGAGTACTTAAAATTTTTGAGGAAATCATGAGCGATCACTTGAAAGGGAGAATCACAAGAGTAGTTCGTAAGGAACATAGTTCCTTGATGTAGGTATCATAGGAAAATGCCATACACACATGTAACTACATTTGTAAATCAGAATTGCAAATAACAACTTTCATTTATAAACAAAACAGATTGTTTCACACTACAAGAAAACAAAAGAAACAGAAGCATAAGACAACAATTTCTTCTAATCAGCCAACTGCTTATTCGTGGGTTGGATTTGCCTTAGCAAGCTTTGGGCATTTGTTCCTGAAATGGCTTGTCTCGCCACAGTTGTAGCACGATCCACGGGGAAAGCGAGCTTGAGCAGAATTGACTTGTGGTTGATTTGGACCACCCTGGTTTGGGTTAGTTCGACAAACACTCGCCAGGTGACCAACTCGCCCACATGATTCACATAGACGACACTGTAAGTGAGCTTGGTGATGCCCATTACATTTGTCGCATAGTGGTGCCGTTCCCTTGTATTGCTTCTTAGCAGGTGGTGTTGCCTTTTGGCTAGGTCCTGCTGGATTAGGTGCAACTGCTGCGGGTTTCTTTGAAGCCTTACGCTTCCTTGATTTTGGTGCAGGTTTGACTTCTACTTTCCTCATTGATTCTTGAGTGGCTCCATTTTTGAGGCGGGACATGGCAATACCTAAGTCCACGGTCTTCAGAACTACTTCGCCTATTTGCTGGGCAAGTTTGGCTGCTTGCTTGGACATCTGACCGTTGCTGAGATAAAGAGACATTCTAGAAGAAAATGAAAGACATAGGAAGAAAAGATTGAAAGGTTATCGGTTGATCAAAACAAAATGACAACGCATAGAAATTGCGATCATTTGTTTGTTACTTAAGGCAAACAAATGAGATGGTGAAGAATCAAAGTAAGCGGGTCATAATAATGTATTGAAGACATGCTCGCCTATAAGTGAACACTCACCCCAAGAGTTCCCAGGTAAGAGTGACTGGTCCGATACTGCGGATTTGTACGAACACTCTAGCCTTAGACAGAAAACTCAGAGTACAGGCATTCACTCTTCCAGTTTGCACGTGTTCACATCATTTAGACCCAAACTTTGACGGGATTTTGAAAACTCGAAAGGCACTAAGCCAAATATGAGTTAAACTGGGAGGGTTCAAAACCTTACATCAAAGGGTTCAAAACCTAGTAATCAATCATCCTAGAACAAATGATTAGTTTTCAAAGCGGATCAAATTTATGTTCTTGTTGTGGTTGTCACCTAAGGATAAGTGACGGTATTGTTTTATGACTAAACGCAAGTAAACTCGCGTTAGGGTCCTAGGAAGGTTATAGTCTAGGTCAAAGCATTACTAATAACCTAATTCCCTATAACCATGGGCTCTGATACCAACTTTTCTGTCACACCCCGACCACGTAAAACAACAAAACGTGGCGGAAACGTCGGGGAGTGTTGTAACAGAATCATTGTTTCACAACCATGGATTGAACAAATTTCGTTATATTGAATTAAATGAGTTACAATGTCTTAACAATAAAGAAACATAACAAAATTAACTAGTCTTGCATCTTTTAATGTCACTAAGGCCTCGTCCAATCCTATGTGAGCAGACATCGATATCATCATCAAATATCATCAACTATTGTACCTGAAACACATGTGAAAGTACGTCAGCATAAAAATGCCGGCGAGTACATAGGTTTTATTGATTTAGGATTCATGACTTATAAGTTTAGAAAAAGTTTGTTTATCAAAAAGTTAGTCATGATCCTTATAAAATGTTTTGTTTTATAAATCATTTGAAAAGCGATGATAGATATATATAATTAAAAAGAATGATGTAAGGTTAAATGAATAACCAAGTAAAAAAAATGAGTTTATATATAACAAGCTGTTTTGTGGAACAATGTCTTGTGAAAAGTATGTTATTTGTATAAAATGTATAGGTCCAAATTGAATGATTTAAACAACGCTGCGACGTGTAATATCATACAAACACTTATATATAGGAAGTACCAGCGGCGTATCCACCATGCTTGTATCATATTACACACACACCTCGTTACTCAAATCACTTACCCAAACAAACCACCAATGTAAATTGCCCATGTCTAAACCAATTGTCAAATGTCATTGTGAAAACCATGTCAAAATGTTTATGAAATGTATATGTCAATACCAAAATGTCTATGTCAATGTCAATCATGTAATGTGTAAACAAAATGTCATGTATGGCAAGTGATATATGTATCAACTAAACCATAGGTAAAAATGCACAAAACAATGTATTGAAGTAAAACGTGGTTTAAATCAACGTTATGTTTTGTGGAAAATGCATGCTATAATGAATACAGACATTTATGCGGTATTGTGAAAATGCATACATCCAAGCCTTGCAACTGTGGTGATAAACCTTTAAACAAATTAAAGGTCTATCTGTCTAAATGTTTTAATCGAATTCGGTCATTCCTTCCAATCCAAACATACCCAGGATTTCAGGAACGGGAGTTGTCAATTCCTATGGTACCATTACCTACTAACGAGCGGCGTGATCAATGTTAATGAATGTATATTGTCCCATTTAACAAACCAAATGTGATACCCAAAATGTAAGCATGTGAAAACAATGTACTAAGTATGATGAACATACATAGCGTGAAAATGTCATGTAAAACAAATGCACTAAGTATGATGAACATACATAGCGTGAAAATGTCATGTAAAACAAATGCACTAAGTATGATGAACATACGTAGCGTGAAAATGTCATGTAAAACAATGTACTAATGAACATAGCAAGTATATGATATGAAAGCATGAAAAGAATGAAAGTAACAAGTAGGCACATGTGTTTCACCCCAAAATGTTTGGAAAACAGTAAAAGAGGGGTCTATGTACTCACTTGAGATTGCTTAGAAGTCGTAGGATAACCACCAAGCAATGCTAGAAGATCACGGAATCAAACGGCACCCTATATAGATAACTACATAATTAACCGGACCTAAATCGGGGAATTGGATAGTATGAGGTTTCGTAAACCAAATGAGTATGGGAACTCATATGATATGGTTTAACAAGGCCTACATACTAAAAGGAAACCTAACCTTAGTGCTTTCGACCTATTACGACCCGTTTAGGTAGCTTATGCTACTTTAACGCGTCGTTTGCGTAAAACGCGTTCGGACCGTTTAACTAGTCCTATGACAAGTATTATATGCCTAAACATGCTTAATTATGTTGCTTAATCAGTTAAGTGACAAAAGTTTGGGTTACATATGCTTAATTACCAATTATGTATGAAAAGGGCATTTTGGTAATTTACCTAAGGCATATAAACTACTTATCATACAACTACCTAAACTAGGTTACCATAAGATATAACCTCGGAAGGTTATTTCCTATGCAACTATGGTCCCTAAATATGTTTGGTCGGATCCTAATGATCGACCAAACGGGTCGTGTCCGAAAGTCTAAGCGGGTGTTTAGTCCGCTTGACTTACGACTCTACACAAGCACTAAACTAAAAGTGACGAGCTAAACATGTCGAAACATGTTTAACAAAGTTAGAAAACAGGTTTGGTATCAAAACAAACGGTTTTGACACCTAAAAGTAGCTTGGTTACAAAATACGCGAGAATGCGCATTCTGGCCGAAGCTACGGCTCGTCACTGAGCCTAGATAACGTGGTAATCAGTAGGTATAGTCACTGGGGACTATAACCATCGTGATTACGCTCACGTTATGAAGTTCAAACGAACTTCGCATTGACCATAAACTGGTCAATGCAGAAAGTCAAACAAAGTTTGACTTTCGGACTCGAAAAGCAATAAAAGAACGAAGGAATACTTACAACGGGTCCCCGCAAGATTGAATTCCGAGTACTCTCAGGTATGAAGTGTCAAAGCACCCCAACTTAGAGAGCAACCTCAGAATTCAAGTGTGAGGGAAATGGGCAAGGCATGGAGGGGTATTTATAGATTTCGTTGAGCCGTTAAGATCGTTCCTCGCAAAGCGTGCTTCGATCTTGGCCATCCATGTGTACCCATAGTTTTTAAAAACCATTTGAGCCCATTGTTTCAGTCCCCTGATTCGAAAATACCATTTGCAATGGGTTTTTGAGTGCATAACAGCTGTTAGCAGCTGTTAAAACTGTTTTTGCAGTTCTGGGGACCTCACGCGGCCCGCCTAAGGATTGCATGAATGTTCACGCGGGCCGCCTGGGCAAAGTTTGACAGATTTGTCAGTTTTGGTCCCTGCAGCTTAGAAACATGCGTTTCGGCCCATTTTTGACACGTTTAAGCCCCGTTAACCTCATTTCAAGGCTCTAAAATGAAGTTAAAGTATAGGGAACTCAAAACATGCTCAAAAATATCTCGGATGTCGGTTTGTTTGGTCGTACGATCGCGATGTTCGCTTAATTACGACGGAATGCGCATAAGCGCGAAAAAGGATCCAAATTTCGCGACGAATGGATTTTTCTCATGCCAAACACTAAAACATAATATTTTAATGCTTACATAAATTTTTGGATGTCCGGAAGTATTCAGAACGTAAGTTATGCGCGAAAGTGCAAACTTATGCACTTTTTGACGCTTTTAGTCCCTGAATGACCAAAAAGTTTATTTTAGCACACCGAATACCTCAAAGCCTATTTCTAGGCTATGCAAAGGATATTTAGGGTATGTTTAACTTATGGTCAAGTTCCGGAATGTTCGTTACAGTTCAAATTGGCATACTTTCGCAGTTTGTCATATTTAGTCCCTGTAAGTGAATAAACTTGATTTTGGCATACCAAACCACCCAAAACTTATTTCTAAGTTATGTAAGGGTTATTTAAGGCATGTTAAGCCAATGTCACTATTCCGGAGTGTTTGTTGCATTAAACTGGTTATATTTACGAATCAGATCGCGTATAACCTTCTAGAAAGTGATTTAAAGCCCGAAATAGAACAAGAATCAATATGTGCAAACGATACACATATTTATACAAATCCCAAGTATGAAATACAATATTTCATTGGTTTGGTATTTGTTTGATGGCTTAAGTGACACAGATGTCACAGTTACGCCTCCGACTGATCTCAAAATGTAACTTACACATTTAATGGCCACTTCATGAGGATTGTTGGGATCTTATCATGGGTATTCGGTGACGGAAGATGGGGGACGAGTTGGGGGAGTATATTTGAGGCACTTGGAAGTGAAAAACATATCTTATCATCTATCTTTCATCTAGTTTTATTGGTGATCTTGTTGAACAACATTACCTTCTATTTTTGCATTATGATGTCACTTCAAGCCATGTGTGGCTAAACATTCTATGATTATCTTGGGTTGAAGGTTGTGTAAGACTTGTGCTTTTATTTTATATTTCTAGAATAACAACTCCTTTCTCTTTGAATTGTTTGTTATGGTGCATGATTGATTGTTAGTAAAGTATTGATTTTTATGCTAAACTAATTAGAAACCATACGTTCTTGGTGCCATTGGCAATCGAGATATCATGGGTATAGTTAGGCTTGGGTAAGGGTTAATTGATCATCGGGTAACAACCTCACGTTCTAGGAATCTGACTACTTAGTTCCCTTTCATCACTGCAATTGGTCATACACGAACTATGTCTATGTAGTTCTTTCTAGTTGAATGTTAGCACAAAAGTCGAAGCAAACTGGAAACTCAAGATAGTCATTTGTCTCGAAAATTGTTTACAAAAATCAATTCTCAATTTTGCAATTTATTTATTCAAACTTAGTTTTAAAACCAATCCAATCAAATCAACTCTTGAATTTTACTTTTCTTGCAATTAGATTAATTTAGTTAAATTAGATAAACCTTCAAATAACACATATTCCACAAACTCCCTGTGTTCGATACCCACTTGCCACTAACTATTTAGTAGTAATTGGATTAAATTTGATTGTGACCACGACATCACGTCAGTATCCTAGGTATCTCTTCTTGGTTAAAATCATGCATTTGGATTTGGTTTTCTGGGTTTTTCTCTATTTCCATTGGCTGTGTGGGAAACAGTGGTAATGGTTGGGGTGCTATGAGTTGCTCCAGGTTAGGGTCGGCAACTGTAGTTGCTAGGATATGGAAATTTGCTAAACTCCTATTGAGCATATCCTGTGTGTGGGCATCTGTCTATCTTTTAGCGGTTGCTAGGGCTCGCTGCTGTTGTAACTTTTTCATTGTTTTCCTATGTTCATGCGCTCCTCTACTGAACAATCCTCTCTTTTTAAGAGGGAATGGCTCTTCAGACTGAGCCTTAAACACGAATATCCCATCTTCATTGTCAGCCGAATACCCTGAGAGGGCAGGCTGTGAAGAGGTGCCTTCGCTCCTAGGTGAGCTGGACAACTGACGGTAGGCGTCGGAAGGTCCTTGGTCGCTCATAATGTAAACTAACAAATAGTCAAATAACACACAACAAAAAAATACAAATATGCACGTAGTACCGTAATTTATTTCCTAACATATTGAATAATATCTTGGTGTCAGCAGAAAACTTATGTGGCTGAATCAGTGGCTTAGCTTTGATACCACCTTCTGTCACAACCCCCACCCCCTATCTGTCCCAGGAACGGGCGGTCGTGAGAATCAGTATTGGTGGTATCGGTATTTATCAATTTGGCAGCGGAAATAAGTATATTGGGATAAAACCCAAGTTTTCATTACAAACTGATTTATAGGGGTAAACCCCATTTTATTGAAATAAAACATCTTTTTTATTTAGGTAACTTTTATAGCCACTTTTCCAAGCCTTCAGTGCTCTCCAGCTGGCTTCTAGTTGGCTTTCACATTTTGTTACCTTAAACGCGTTTAAAAACATTTTGTCATACTGGTGAGTGAATCCCAATTTAATCAAGAAGAGTTTTATCGTTTAACAGTATTGAGAACGATTAGAATGTTTACATCTACACAATTACTCATTCAGTACTATCAATCCTGACTGGTGGGTCATATTACACATTGGCTAACTCTTTTTCCAATGGTAACGTGTTCCACATTTTGTATACAAAACCCCAACATACCGGCAGTAATTGAAGATTACAAAGACTCAATCACTGCTAATTATAATTTAAATAAATAAAGGTTTTGTAAAAACAGTTTACAAAAATGTTTACAAAAAGGAGATTACTCACATTCTGTCTTAGGATTTTCTTTAAGGATATCCTGGTGATTATCTATAAATTACACAAATGCACACTATTTAGTATAATAACCCAATATGTACATTAGTAATACCCTCCCCGAGACAGTATTCCAACGACTACGTCGGGCAGAACCACGACAGCCGTTACAGAACCCTGAATCAATCAGGCAGTGTATCTAATATGTAACCGGGGTTATGATACTTACAACGAGGCAGAACTTCATTATTTAGGGGGGTATTATGCCCGAGAATAGCTTTAACTATGTGAAAATTCGAGAGAGAAAAGAAAATTTAGCGAGTTGGACTGAAGGCCGAAGCCCTCCATTTATAGTGCATGTTCGCCTCCCATCGCGCCCCGCGTAAGCTTCGGCCAGAGCCTTCGCGGCCCGCGAGGCTCCCTAGGGTAGGCCCTAGGGTTGCTGAGTTGACCAATAGGCTCGACACGACTGGGACACGTGGCGGCCTCGGGGCTTGCCTGGTGTCCAGGTTGTCGCGGCCCGCGACTGAAGTAGCCAAGGGCTACGCGCCCCACGACGATCCATTAAATTTTGTTTTTATTTAATTTTTTATTGTAAAAATAAAGGTATTTAGGCCCCGTTTTCGTATTCGGGGTGTATTTTAGGACATATTGGGGCATTCTAATTATTTTTAGGTTATCGGAAAATATTTTGGAGGGTTGTTATACCTACAGACTTAAATTGCCTCCTAAACTTGGAAATGTTCATCCAACTTTCCACGTGTCCAATCTCAAAAAGTGTTTGGCTGATGAGAACCTCCACATACCACTTGATGAAATTCATGTTGATGACACGATGCACTTCATTGAGAAACCTATGGAAATCATGGACCGTGAGGTCAAGAAACTCAAACACAAGCACATACCAATTGTTAAAGTTCGCTGGGAATCTAAACGTGGCCCAGAATTTACTTGGGAACGTGAAGATCAAATGAAGGCGAAATGTCCACATCTATTCTCACAAGTTTCCTCTAAATAAATTTCGGGACGAAATTTCCTAAAGTAGTGGAGACTGTGACATCTATGCTTGTAATCATTGTACAAACTCTGAATATTTCAATTATCAATAAAACAGTGTGATTTGATCCCAATATTTGTTTAATTATGTTTGACATTTTGCACGTTTTGATTTTTGTTCGATTTTAAACTCTATATCGCTTTCTGGAAAGTTATACGCAAACTGATGCGTAAACGTAATCAGTTTAACGCGACAAACACTCCGGAACATCAACATATACTTAACATATCTTAAATAACCTTTATATAACTTAGACATAAGTTTCGAAGGGTTTGGCATGGCAAAAACAAGTTTATTCGCTCACAGGGACTATTTGCGACAAACTGCGAAAGTCTGCCGATTCGTATAGTAACGTACATTCTGGAACATGATCATAAGTTAAACATACCATAAATATCCTTTACATAGTGTGACAACTCGTAATTCAAACCTCTCTTTGTACTGTGATGTAACCAGTGAGAACGTTATGTGATTATATGAACTTGGTTGATTAATTGAATGTTATGTTATATATTGATGTGTAGTGAATGTATGTATATAAACGAGCCCAAACGCACAACACTTGGCCGATCGCACAAGCCCATTCGGGCCACACTCTTTGTGTCCGAGACCAATGGGCAGCCCATGATGGGTTCGGCCCATTCCCTTGTGTCGCATAACCTCATGAGGAGGGGGTATACTCTTCATTGTTTTGCAAAACACTTTACACACAAACCCTATTCCCTCTTTCTCTCCTCTCGAAGCCGATGGCAACACCCCCATCTCTCTCTAAGCTTTTGGTTTGGATCATCCTTGTTCTACTTTCTAATCGGTTAGTGTATTACTTTGATTGTATGATTGTTGATATGTTGGCTTACATGTTTTACATGATGATTTAGGGATGTTAGGTGTTTGATTATGATGTAAACTGTTAGGGTTTGGTGTTCATAAAAATCGGCTCACATGTGTACTTGATGATATTCATATGATTCGGATTGCATGATCTAGATTTAGAACCGAATATATATAATTGGCTGTTGTGATTTAATAATCGAAGTGGTTGCATGATGGTTAGGATTTGCATATGGATATAAAAGTTCACTAATCTGATGATACGGATTGAATGTTTGATTATTGTTCATGACTATGATTAATTAGGGTTTATACGAATCACATGATGATTGCTTGATTTGATCGATTATTGGTTTGGATGGAAACTGTTGATTGTGTTGATTGATAAATTGCAAATATGGAAACTGTTAATTTGGTCAAACGAATTGATTGGAACTAGTAACTGACTTGCATGATTTTAGGGAATCACATAACCAATCGCACAAGTTTGTCGGTCGCACAAGATCAGGTCACACAAGACCTGATCTGGTCGCACAAGGTGCATCGCACAAGCTGAGTACAATCACTTAGAGCACAGTGTACAACCAGGACATGCATGATTGCACAAGACTTGTGGATCGCACAAGACAGTGCCGATCGCACAAGGCTTGGGCCATGCACAAACATTTGGACTGTCGGGCCTTAAAGCCCAATATCCACTCGCACAACCCAACTGGATCGTACTAGTCGTCCGGATCGCACAAGTCGCCCGGATCGCACAAGGTCACTGTTTGTCATTAATTGGGCCGAGTATGCTGTTGGGCTTCTTAATGGTTGGGTCGGGTTTATGTTGGATCACACAACATGTTGGGGATCGCACAAGGCTGTGCTGAACGAACAACATGTTGGGTCGGGTATTATTTGGGCTTCAGTGGGTGAATCGCACAAGGCTCTTGAACTTGTGTGAGCCTAACTATTTAAGTCGCACAAGTCCGGAATTTGTTGCATGACTGTTAACATGTTACCATGATCAATACATGTTCATAACCTGCTAGTTCTGTGTAAACTTATGTGCTCCACTTAAAACCTAGACCTGACTTGTATGGTAACCATGTTAGGACATGGTTGACCACATACAGCTCAAGTAACCTTTTCGTGTATCTGCCGAGCAAACCAAGGTGAGTTCACACTCTTACCAAGGCATGGGATTCCCGGTGAGTTGGGAATGGGATTTGTACGACTACCCATACTTTCATCACCATTAGACTACTTAACATCGTCCTCGGTTATGGAAGGACGCCAGTGCTAAAACCTACGTAAAGCCTACGTACCATTGTCCTCGGTTAGGGAAGGACGCCAGTGCTAAAACCCACGTAAAGCCTACGTACAATTGTCCTCGGTTTGGGAAGGACACCAGTGTTAGAACCTACGTAAAACCTACGTACTATTGTCCTCGGTTTGTGAAGGACACCAGCGCTAAACCTACGTACTCGCTATGTACTACTGTCCTCGGTTAGGGAAGGGAACTTACGTAAAACCTACGTAAATTCATACTTACCACTGTCCTCGAATTGGGAAGGACACCTATAGATTCGACTAGTCTAGTACATACAACATGGGAAGCCCCCACTTATTATTGTAAAGATTTGGGAACAAGGGTACTGGGTAACACATGGCTATGAAACGAACTTACGATTTCGGAAACGAACTCATTAACTGAATAATCAACTGTGAACTCGCTCAACTTTGTTGTTGACTCTCTGTTACATGCCTTGCAGGTCGATAGGTACTCATGGAGCTTGCACAGGGAGGCGCGGTCGTTGTGGGGCATGGACAGTAGTGGCCATGTTAAAACATTATAACATTTTAGAACTTAACACTTATGTTTAGGTTTTTACATTTATGCTTTCGCTAAAAACTTAACTATGTTTTATTTTGAATACCTTTTATATTGATGGGTTGAACTTTATTTAATACTTGCAATGTTCAATATGATTGGTGGCTTGATCCTTGTCATGTCACGCCTCCAAGCGGTGATACCCCGCGTGTGGATTTTGGGGGTGTGACAGATTGGTATCAGAGCCATTGGTTATAGTGAACTTGGTTTTAATAAGGGGAAAAGGTTTTATTAAAACCAGACTATAACCTGTACAGTGCTCAACGATCCACAACGACGCTTCACTCCACGTGCAAGGCTCAACACTATAGGTGATATGGTTTATGTTTATTGCCTACTTGCTAGTTACATAGAACTTCGCTCAGGGTATGCTTAGATGAACATAGCAACTGTTGATTGAAAACACATGTGTGCTTACTCTCTTCTGTCACCGCACTTTCGCGATACCTTTCTTACTTGTGTTTCCTTCGATGTGAAGATCATGAGTGGACGCTGGAACCTAACTGAAGCCCAGTTGACGGCTCTTATCAATGAACGAGTTGCTGAGGCACTCGCAGCAGCTCAAGTAGGAGGTCAGAACGCTCAGCCACCTGTATGCACGTTCAAGACTTTTATGGACTGTCGTCCTAGTACTTTCAGTGGCACTGAAGGGGCAGTTGGACTCCTCCACTGGTTCGAGAAGCTCGAATTGGTCTTTGAGATGTGTGAATGCCCTGAGGCTCGCAGGGTGAAGTATGCCACTAGTACTCTCGAACGCATTGCGCTGACTTGGTGGAATACGCAAGTTCAGATGCTGGGGTTGGCGGCTGCTAATGCCACCCCATGGAACGACTTTAAGGAATTGATCAAGCGGGAATACTGCACTCATGATGACATCCACAAGTTGGAAGTGGAGTTCTTTAACCAGAAGATGATAGGGTCAGAGATAGAGGCATATACGAAAAGGTCAAATGAGCTGGCCATCTTGTGTCCAACTCTGGTGGATCCTCCCATCAAACGCATTGAGTTGTACCTCAAAGGCTTAGTACCAGAGATTCAAAGCCATGTGACCTCTGCTAATCATGCTACCATCCAGGATGTTACTCGTCTTACTCATCGTCTCACAGACCAGGCAGTGGAACAGAACAAGCTGCCTAAACGTATCAGTGCTGCTACCACTACCACTACTTCTGCTATTCCCAGTGACAACAAGCGAAAATGGGATGGAGATTCCAGCAAGGGTTCGACTACAGTTCAGTCCCAGGCACAACAGCGAAAGACGGATGACTACCAGAGTCCTGGTCAGCAATCTTCTGGTAGTCACGGGCAGGGTGGATATCGAGGAAATCACCCAAAGTGCAACAAATGTAACAGACACCACAATGGTCAGTGCAATAGGGGACGTTGTCAGAGGTGTCTCAAGATGGGTCATGAGGCCAAGGATTGCAGGAGCTCACGGCCTGCAAATTAGAATCGTCAGCAGCAACAGCAAGCACCGCAGAATCAGCAATGGCAACAGGGCAACAAAGGATGTTTTCAGTGTGGCGCTGAAGGTCACTTCAAGAGACACTGCCCACAGTTAAACCAGAATCAGAATCAGAACAACAACCAGGGAAACGGGAACAACAATGGGGGAAACAACAATGATAACGGCGCTAGGGGTCGCGTGTTCGTGCTGGGTCAGGGTGAAGCAAGGAATGATCCTAACGTGGTGATAGGTAAGCTCCTTCTCGACGACTTTTATGTTACTGTTTTATTTGATTCGGGTGCCGATGCCAGTTATGTGTCTCTAAAAGTTAATCAAATGCTTAAGCGCACACCAACACTTTTGAACACCAAGCATGTAGTAGAGTTAGCAAATGGTAGAAGTCTAGAGGCCACACACATAGTTCAGGGTTGTAATCTTGTCCTCGCTGGTCAGACCTTCTCTATCGACCTCATTCCTATAGTTCTGGGTAGTTTCGACATCGTCATCGGGATGGATTGGTTATCCCAACAGTAAGCAGAGATCCTATGCAAAGAGAAGATTGTTCGTATTCCCCGTTCTGGTAAAGAACCTCTCGAGGTCCAAGGAGACAAGAGTGGTGCTGTGGTGGGCATCATCTCCTTTCTTAAGGCCCAGAAGTGTCTGCGAAAGGGCCACACCGCAATTTTAGTGCTTGTTACTGACGCATCAACGAAAGAGAAGAGATTAGAGGATATTCCAGTAGTACGCGACTTTCCTCAAGTGTTTCCTGAAGATCTACCTGGGTTACCGCCTCATCGCCAGGTCGAATTCCAAATCGAGCTAGCTCCCGGAGCAGCGCCCATATCTCGAGCACCTTATCGCTTAGCTCCAACCGAACTGGAAGAACTGTCCAAGCAATTGCAATAACTCTTGGATAAGGGTTTCATTCGTCCTAGCTCTTCGCCCTGGGGAGCTCCAGTTTTATTTGTGAAGAAGAAAGACGGTACCTTCAGAATGTGCATTGATTATCGTGAACTCAACAAGGTGACCGTGAAGAATCGCTATCCTCTTCCACGCATTGACAACTTGTTCGATCAATTGCATGGGTCGAGCTACTATTCGAAGATTGACCTGAGGCCAGGCTACCATCAACTGAGAGTTCGAGACGAGGACATCTCTAAGACAGCGTTCAGGACTCGTTATGGGCATTACGAGTTCCTGGTTATGCCTTATGGACTGACAAACGCACCAGCGGTCTTCATGGACCTTATGAACAGAGTGTGCAAGTTCGTTATAGTTTTCATCGACGACATCATGATCTATTCTAAGAGTCAGGAGGAACACGAACAACATCTATGGCTTATTTTAGAACTCCTTCGAACAGAGCAACTGTATGCAAAGTTCTCAAAATGCGACTTCTGGCTTCGTGAAGTCCATTTCCTAGGCCACGTGGTAAACAAGGATGGGATTCATGTTGATCCATCCAAGGTAGACTCGATCAAGAACTGGCCTGCACCCCGTACACCAACAGAAATCCGCCAATTCTTGGGTTTGGCAGGTTACTACAGAAGGTTTATTATCACACCCCGACCGCGCTAAAACAACAAAACCACGGCGGAAACGTCGGGGAGTCTTGCAACAGAATTATTGTTTCGCAACCATGGATACACAAAGAGTTTCGTTTTATTGAAAATATTAACATTACATTGTCTTGACACATAACAAACACGTTAAATATCGACTATCATTGTTATTATGTCACTAAGGCCTTGTCCAGGTCCTACGTTGTGACAACTGGCACAAAACCGGTAACTTCCGTACATTTTAATTATTTAATGACTGCAATTATGAGCTTAAATGTCAACATTGACTGATTAGAAGCTAAGCAAGTGAATTCATGCACGTTGTATACTACAAAATATTGCTTTATGCAAAATCGAGAGCGTTGCGTCAGAAATATTAGTAAACTCACCGGTAAGACACACTGTGTCAACGGAACTGCAGAAAGCAGTCAGACATTAGAATTGAGGCCTAGGTGTAGGTCCTACGACAAAGGTACATTAAAACCCAAGAGTACATATCAGGGTTTAATTTATGGTCGTTACGAAAGCTAAAACACGCACTAAAAGGCACCCGAAACACACTTTAAGTGCAGAACTAATTACGACAAAACTGCGAAACGAACGTTGGTTGCCGCCCGGATAATATTTAATCCCACAAATATTCTGTTATGATTAAAATTTTATTTTAATCAGGTTCGTGTTGAAAAATAAATTGAAACGCTTAAAAACGTTATTTTTTTCAAGTTTAAGCGCGTACCGTGAGTTCCTACGCGACACAGTGCTTACACTGCAAAACGCAGACAACGCAGAAAACCTAGGAATATGCTAGGAATATTCCAGGAATATACCAGGAATATGCTAGGAATATGCTAGGAATATTCCAGGAATATGCTAGGAATATGCTAGGAATATTCCAGGAATATGCCAGGAATATGCTAGGAATATTCCAGGAATATGCCAGGAATATGCTAGGAATATTCCAGGAATATGCTAGGAATATGCTAGGAATATTCCAGGAATATGCCAGGAATATGCTAGGAATATTCCAAGAATATGCCAGGAATATGCTAGGAATATGCCATATGGAATGTCTATAAATACCGTGAGATGGCACATATGAACTTTCACACTTCACAACACCAAACAACTCTCCTCTCTCCCTCTAGAAAGCTCACGGCCAAACATCCCTAATCACCCATCAATTTTTCGAGCCTTGTTCAAGCCATTCCAAGCATACCCAAGCATCAAGGATCACGTATTAGGAGGCTTGGTGCACTCGGAGCACGAAGGACCTTTTTCTCTAGCTTTTATCCACCACATTCGCGTCTAGATTCTTCCCTAGCCTCGAGCTAGTGGTGAGTTACTTAAAACACATTCTTGAACTAATCTAGAGTGGTTAATATGATAGATAACAGTTAAAACTTGGAATCTTGCAATTTGATACATTAAAGTCTACTAAAAGACACTTAAATGATGGATAAAAGCTCACATGATGTGTAAATGTTGTAGTATTTGATTTGTGGGATTATTTAGGCCCGATCTACGTTGTGGTAGCTCGGATCACCGTTTAACCCGACTTTGTTAAGATCATAGACCTTGACATAAGCTTGTTTCGGACGGTACAAGGGTTAAAAGGTGAAACTCTACCACACGAGAAACATGAACTTGTGTAAAAGTATTTTTACTTGTAAAATAGTGTTTAAAACTTGCCGATCTATGTATCTACAAGTGGTATTTTCAAAAGACCAAGCGTCAAAAGGAACCACATGTTCTAAACCGGATCTTACACAAACAAAAGTGATTTTTGTGAACAAACAAGTGTATGGACACTTGTGTAACAAAAGTTTTAACAAAGAAATAATTTTCGTAAAAACCGACTAGAAGTTGTGAAACTTTATATTCTTTGAAAATAAGGTTTTTGAGAAACTAAACTTATTTTTAAAGATAACAAGACTTACTAAATGTGCTAGTAAGTTACTACACAATTTTAGTAAATAACCAAGTTCATGAAATGGAGAAATTAGTGATATTCGTGGATGATTATTGTTGATAAGTGTTGTTGATCATTGTTGACGATTTAAAAGAAAATAAACACATGTTTTGAAAACATGGGAAACCTCCATTTTTAGGGGAAACTCTGCCAAAATTTTTATAAATTTTGATACTTAGAAAAATATAAGTTTTTGAGAAACTTATTCCCTAAAAATGTATTTAAGAGTATTACCAAGGTTTCCCTAATTTTTGGTGATAAGAAATGAGGATTTCTTCAAGAATAAAAATGGATATAAGTATGTATATTTTTGAGAGAAAAATATATATTATTTTATCACCAACTTCTGTGCTAAGTGTATATAGTATGTGTTATACGTGCTAGCGTATTAAGACGTAAAAATACACTAAATACTCATGAGGAGTATAAACATGAAAATACACATACAATATACAAGACACATAATTCGGGTGCAAAGTGCAAAACACAAGATACTTATATTAATTTGCGAAAAATAATATAAGTAAGATACTTAGTTAAAAAAAAATATGAAATATTTTTAACACGACAATACGAATACAAAAGTGAGTGACTGAACTTGTGCGACGCAAGTCTAGTGACTAACGTTAAGAAAACGCGTATAGGTTACGACGTTAAATAAGCAAACCCGGTGGAGTTTACGACGCACAGGAACGCAAAGTTGTGAGTTCATGCTCCCCCTTTTCTCTTAACTGTTTTCAGTTTTATAACTTCGGGGGTGAAATACATGTTACAGATATTTTTATGTTTAAAAAATGGTATGATAATAAAAAGCACACTTGGTGAGAACGAGTACCAAGTGTGTAGCGATATAAGAATACAAGAAGCGCACTTGGTGAGAACGAGTACCAAGTGTGTTGTGAAATAAGAAAACGAGAAGCGCACTTGGTGAGAACGAGTACCAAGTGTGTTGTGAAATAGGAATATGAGAAGCGCGCTTGGTGAGAAACGAGTACCAAGTAGGATGCGCTATGAAAAATGATGCGAGGAATCGTGTCACGAATAGGGTACAGAAGCACCATTAATCAACAATATACCTAGACCGCAGAACAAAAGGTTAGATCTAACGGGTGCCGGGCAGCCACACTCTCGATGAGGGCGAGTATCGAGTAGTGCTTTTGTGTCTCAGAATATACCAATTAAATGCCTAAGGTTTGGTGACTTCCTATGTCGTGTCACATGTTAATGGCTTTGCAACCCATTAACAACCCTGATACCTACAGGAATACTTAATTTACATAAAAACTCATACCATTCTAAAACTTGATGAATACTTGAGTACGTGGGGTACTCAAGAAAAGCATGGATTATACTTGAGTACGTGGGGTACTCTAGAAGAATTTGAATCATACATGAGTACGTGGTGTACACATGAAACTGGATTTTATGAAAACTCGATTTATTCACAAAATATGTTTTCATACAAAGTATACAAAAGTGCAAAACAAAACGGCATGAATTCACACCAACATTATGTTGACGTTTTTCCAAAACTCACATGTATTTCAGGTAACTAGGATGGATGTGCGCGTGGTCTCTCTTATGCTCGTGGATGTCGCTTGTGTTTGCTTTTAAATAAAGTGTAAACCTTTTAAGACAATGTTTATGATAACTCGCGATGTAAACGCTAATATTTCAAATTATGGTATTTGAAGTTATTTTCATGAGCATGTAGTATGTTTACCTTTCGTATGCAATGAGAACCTTTCATGATCACACCTCGTGCTTCCGCCGCAGAAAGGGGTGTGACAGATTGGTATCAGAGCTGCGATTGTAGTGAACCAGGATTCCTTCTCGAGTCTAGTCTACAATCTCTAGGATCCTATCACGAAAACAATTTTCAAAGAGTTTTCATTGCATAAAACGTCCCGCGACATCCACTACCTGAAACTGACTACACGAGTCTAGAAAAGACACTACGAGACTTAGGGTGCACAGGAGTAGCACTTGTCTTAACTGAGAAATTACTTGCAATTATGTGTGATAATTAGCATATACTAGATGTAGGATGTCACAGGTATACGTGACTTTACCTGCAACGATGGCCCATCTGAAGGAAGAGATACGAGGATGAAACGAACTGTGCGGACTGTGCAAGGAGTTACGTAATTATGGATGCATACATAATTATGGAATTCAGTGCACAGAAATCACAGCAAGTCTTGTCACGTATAGATTCCCTCAGTACAAGCCTACTAAGTACTCTGCTAGAGTAATAATTATTTGATGTTAATTATGTGGTATATACCTGTGAATATATACTACTACTGTCCAGTATGACGACGTCAAAACAAATGCGTAACCCTGCTGTGTTATGTTCTGTCAGAACATGGCACCCAGGAAAGCTGTGAATGCTCGCAATAATGATCAACCTCCTCCTCCCCCACTACCAAAAACTGCTGAAGAGCTGAACGCTCTACTGGAAGAGAGAATCTCTGCTGCTATCGCCCAGTACGAGGCGAACCGTACCCAAGACAGTGGAGGGCCAAGCAGTGCCAGGCGTAACGGACATGGAGATTCGTCCGGTGGAAACGCAGTTCAAGGTAACCTTAGAACAATTTACTAAGCATGAAGAAATTTATGAACGGTCTTTGTTTCATTATTTCTTCGATTGCTCATAAGTGAATTGGTTGGGTTAATTACAGGCTGCACCTTCAAGCAGTTCCTCGACTGCAAACCTATGAACTACGATGGCACTGGAGGAGCAGTAGCCTTTGTGCGTTGGACGGAAAAGACTGAAGCCACAATCCGCATGAGCAAGTGTACCGCAGATCAGCAAGTCACTTTTGCTACTGGGCTGTTTGTCGACGAAGCACTGACATGGTGGAATTTGCAAGTTCAAACGCTGGGCGATGAGGCTGCATACGGCATGACTTGGGATGAATTGAAGGAGAAGATGAGAGAGAAGTATTGCTCTCGTGCCGAACTCCAAAGGTTGGAGACAGAGTTCTGGCACTTGACTATGGTAGGAGCTAACATCACTGGGTATACTCGGAGGTTCCATGATTTGTCTAGGGTGATTCCTTACATGGTGACTCCCGAATTCAAGCGCGTTGAACGCTACATTTGGGGATTGGCCCCAGAATTTCGTGGCATGGTGACGTCGGCCAAACCACAAACAATCACTGAGGCTGTAACTCTGGCTGTCAGTCTTACTGAGGATTGTGTTCGTATGGAGAAGTTATCGTTGAACCCAACAGAGAAGACCGAGACACATGTTGAGTCGTCCGGTGACAAGAAGAGAAAGCATTCGACCCTGAATCAAGTAACTCGCAACAACAAGGGTTCCAACAAGAAACGTGACACCAACCCCTCTAAGGAGTCAAAGACTTCGGCCAAAGGATACCAAGGCACCATGCCTAAGTGCCAAAAATGCAAGTATCACCATGATGGAGCTTGTCGCATTCCAAGGTGCGACAAGTGTGGTAGATTGGGTCATCGAACAGAAGACTGTTGGAGTAAGGGAAAGAATCAAAATGGAAACGGTGCTGGTAACAGGAATGATAACGGGAAAGGGCGAAACCAAGGATGCTTCAAGTGTGGAAGCAACGATCATTTCATGAGAGACTGCCCAAAGAAAGACAATGCTCAGGCTCGAGCATTTGTGATTGGAGCAAGGGACGCACGCGAGGACCCTAACGTGGTCACCGGTACGTTTCTAGTTAACAATCACTATGCATCCATATTATTTGACACTGGTGCCGACTATAGTTTCATGTCTGTGGAATTTAAACGTACGCTCGGAATAGAATCTAGTAGATTAGAAGTCCCATATTCCATAGAATTAGCCAATGGAAAACTTGTTGAATCGGGCGAAGTAGTTAGAGGGTGCACGCTAGAACTTGGTGAACGAAGCTTTAGCATCGACCTCTTACCTATTCAATTGGGTAGCTTCGATGTGGTAGTCGGAATGGACTGGCTGTCCAAGAACAAAGCTGAAGTTATTTGTCATGAGAAGATCATTCGCATCCCTTTGGCGAATGATGAAACTCTCATCGTGCATGGAGAAAAACGAGACGCGCCTCTTCGAATCATCAGTTGCATGAAGGCACAGAAGTGCTTAAGGAAAGGATGTGTTGCCTTCCTAGCACACGTTATAGATAAGAAGGCTGAGGAACCGAAACTCGAAGATATTCCTGTGGTGAAGGAATTTCCTGATGTGTTCCCTGAGGATCTGCCAGGACTACCTCCGCAACGACAAGTCGAATTCCGTATAGACTTGGTTCCGGGAGCTGCTCCTGTAGCCAAGGCACCGTATAGACTTGCGCCATCCGAAATGCAAGAACTATCTACACAACTCCAGGAGATGTTGGATAAAGGATTCATAAGGCCAAGCTTCTCGCCATGGGGAGCTCCAGTTTTGTTCGTGAAGAAAAAGGATGGAACCATGCGGATGTGTATCGATTATAGGGAACTGAACAAACTAACGATCAAGAATCGGTACCCACTACCGAGGATTGACGACTTGTTTGACCAGTTACAAGGGTCAAACTATTATTCCAAGATCGACCTTCGGTCTGGATACCACCAGCTGAGAATCCAAGAGGAGAGCGTACCAAAGACTGCATTCAGAACACGCTATGGGCATTACGAGTTTCTTGTGATGCCATTCGGGCTGACGAATGCACCAGCGGTCTTTATGGATCTGATGAACCGCGTATGCAAACCATATCTCGATAAATTTGTGATTGTATTTATCGATGATATCCTGATTTACTCTCGGACGAAAGAAGAGCACGGGCAACACCTCAGAACCATCTTGGAGCTACTGAAAAAGGAGAAACTTTATGCAAAGTTCTCAAAATGCGAATTCTGGATTCGCGAAGTACAATTTCTTGGTCACATTGTGAATGAGAAGGGCATTCATGTAGACCCGTCCAAGATAGAAGCAATAAAGAATTGGGAAGCTCCCAAAACCCCAACTGAGGTTCGCCAATTTTTGGGCTTAGCAGGCTACTATAGGAGATTCATCGAGAATTTCTCCAAAATAGCTCAGCCGCTAACTGCCCTTACTCAGAAAGACAAGAAGTATGACTGGGATGTTAAACAAGAGGAAGCTTTTCAGCTACTCAAAAACAAGCTATGCGATGCACCAATATTGTCACTGCCCGAAGGCACGGAAGACTTCGTGGTATACTGCGACGCCTCGCGACAAGGACTGGGATGCGTGCTCATGCAACGCCAAAAGGTCATCGCTTACGCTTCAAGGCAACTGAAGGTGCATGAAAGAAACTATACCACTCATGACCTGGAGCTGGGCGCAGTGGTATTCGCCTTGAAAATCTGGCGACACTATCTATATGGTACTCGATGCACAATCTTCACAGATCACAAAAGCCTGCAACACATATTTGATCAGAAGGAATTGAATATGCGCCAGCGGCGATGGGTCGAGCTGCTAAATGATTACGACTGTGAGATTAAGTACCACCCAGGAAAGGCAAACGTTGTAGCAGACGCTTTAAGTCGAAAAGAAAGGGTTAAGACCCTAAGAGTTCGAGCGTTAGAAATGACCATTCGAATGAACCTCACTGCACGCATTCGTGATGCACAACAAGAAGCTCTTAAAGGAGAGAACCGTAAAGCTGAATACCTCCGAGGTGCATTGAAGTACATGGCACCAAATGAAGAGGGAGCCTTATACTTCAAGAAGCGTATTTGGGTTCCACTCTATGGTGGCATACGAGAAGTCATCCTTAATGAAGCCCACAAATCGAGATATTCGATCCA
Organism: Helianthus annuus; assembly: GCF_002127325.2. Classification (NCBI taxonomy): domain Eukaryota; kingdom Viridiplantae; phylum Streptophyta; class Magnoliopsida; order Asterales; family Asteraceae; genus Helianthus; species Helianthus annuus. The sequence continues at coordinate 136,334,895 of NC_035443.2, forward strand.
CCCAGGATCGGACAAGATGTATCAAGACTTGAAAGAGTACTATTGGTGGCCGAGACTCGAAAGCGATGTTGCTGTCTATGTTGGAAAATGCCTAACCTGTGCTAAGGTTAAGGCCGAATATCAAAAACCGTCCGGTCTACTACAACAACCAGAGATTCCCGTGTGGAAGTGGGAACAAATCTCGATGGACTTCATAACGAAATTACCCAGGACCCCGAGAGGACACGACATGATATGGGTAATAATTGATCGGTTGACGAAGTCTGCGCATTTCCTACCAATCCGTGAGAAGGATAGCACTGGAAAGCTTGCAGAAATATACTTAAGAGAAATTGTGGCACGTCATGGAGTGCCTATCTCAATCATTTCAGACAGAGATGGACGCTTTGTCTCAAGAATCTGGCAATCATTTCAGGAAGCCTTTGGATCTCAGTTAGATCTAAGCACGGCATTCCATCCGCAAACAGACGGCCAGAGCGAACGGACTATACAAACGTTAGAAGATATGCTTCGCGCATGTGTCATGGATCTAGGCGGCAGCTGGGATACTCACCTACCATTAGTTGAGTTTTCCTACAATAACAGTTACCATACAAGCATAAAGGCCGCGCCGTTCGAAGCTCTGTATGGCCGCAAATGCCGATCGCCCTTATGTTGGGCAGATGCCGGAGATAAACGTATGGTTGGTCCTGAACTTGTTCAAGAGACAACCGACAAGATTGCGCAGATCCGAGAACGCATTAAGGCGGCTCGAGATCGACAAAAGAGCTACGCTGATCCGAAAAGAAAATCAGTAGAATTCGAGGTGGGAGACAAAGTGTTGTTAAAAGTCTCACCTTGGAAGGGCGTAGTCAGATTTGGAAAGCGTGGAAAGCTGAACCCACGATACATCGGACCATTCAGAATCTTGAGAAGAATTGGTACCGTGGCGTACAAGTTGGAGTTACCGGAAGAACTTAATGGAGTACATGATACGTTTCATGTATCCAACCTGAAGAAGAGTCCAACACAAGAAAACGTGATCATCCCGGTGGATGAAGTGCATATTGATGAAGCCCTCCGATTTACAGAACAACCCGTTGAGGTTACTGACTGGAAAGTCAACAAGACTAGGAGGAGCAGTGTGAAACTTGTCAAAGTACGTTGGAGCTCTAAGCACGGACCCGAGTATACATGGGAACGCGAAGACCAGTTCAAAGAAAAGTATCCCCACCTATTCAAGAAGACTCCTGCGAGAGTTAGTTCAACCTGAATTTCGGGACGAAATTCTTTTAACGGGGGGAGACTGTGACAACTGGCACAAAACCGGTAACTTCCGTACATTTTAATTATTTAATGACTGCAATTATGAGCTTAAATGTCAACATTGACTGATTAGAAGCTAAGCAAGTGAATTCATGCACGTTGTATACTACAAAATATTGCTTTATGCAAAATCGAGAGCGTTGCGTCAGAAATATTAGTAAACTCACCGGTAAGACACACTGTGTCAACGGAACTGCAGAAAGCAGTCAGACATTAGAATTGAGGCCTAGGTGTAGGTCCTACGACAAAGGTACATTAAAACCCAAGAGTACATATCAGGGTTTAATTTATGGTCGTTACGAAAGCTAAAACACGCACTAAAAGGCACCCGAAACACACTTTAAGTGCAGAACTAATTACGACAAAACTGCGAAACGAACGTTGGTTGCCGCCCGGATAATATTTAATCCCACAAATATTCTGTTATGATTAAAATTTTATTTTAATCAGGTTCGTGTTGAAAAATAAATTGAAACGCTTAAAAACGTTATTTTTTTCAAGTTTAAGCGCGTACCGTGAGTTCCTACGCGACACAGTGCTTACACTGCAAAACGCAGACAACGCAGAAAACCTAGGAATATGCTAGGAATATTCCAGGAATATACCAGGAATATGCTAGGAATATGCTAGGAATATTCCAGGAATATGCTAGGAATATGCTAGGAATATTCCAGGAATATGCCAGGAATATGCTAGGAATATTCCAGGAATATGCCAGGAATATGCTAGGAATATTCCAGGAATATGCCAGGAATATGCTAGGAATATTCCAGGAATATGCCAGGAATATGCTAGGAATATTCCAAGAATATGCCAGGAATATGCTAGGAATATGCCATATGGAATGTCTATAAATACCGTGAGATGGCACATATGAACTTTCACACTTCACAACACCAAACAACTCTCCTCTCTCCCTCTAGAAAGCTCACGGCCAAACATCCCTAATCACCCATCAATTTTTCGAGCCTTGTTCAAGCCATTCCAAGCATACCCAAGCATCAAGGATCACGTATTAGGAGGCTTGGTGCACTCGGAGCACGAAGGACCTTTTTCTCTAGCTTTTATCCACCACATTCGCGTCTAGATTCTTCCCTAGCCTCGAGCTAGTGGTGAGTTACTTAAAACACATTCTTGAACTAATCTAGAGTGGTTAATATGATAGATAACAGTTAAAACTTGGAATCTTGCAATTTGATACATTAAAGTCTACTAAAAGACACTTAAATGATGGATAAAAGCTCACATGATGTGTAAATGTTGTAGTATTTGATTTGTGGGATTATTTAGGCCCGATCTACGTTGTGGTAGCTCGGATCACCGTTTAACCCGACTTTGTTAAGATCATAGACCTTGACATAAGCTTGTTTCGGACGGTACAAGGGTTAAAAGGTGAAACTCTACCACACGAGAAACATGAACTTGTGTAAAAGTATTTTTACTTGTAAAATAGTGTTTAAAACTTGCCGATCTATGTATCTACAAGTGGTATTTTCAAAAGACCAAGCGTCAAAAGGAACCACATGTTCTAAACCGGATCTTACACAAACAAAAGTGATTTTTGTGAACAAACAAGTGTATGGACACTTGTGTAACAAAAGTTTTAACAAAGAAATAATTTTCGTAAAAACCGACTAGAAGTTGTGAAACTTTATATTCTTTGAAAATAAGGTTTTTGAGAAACTAAACTTATTTTTAAAGATAACAAGACTTACTAAATGTGCTAGTAAGTTACTACACAATTTTAGTAAATAACCAAGTTCATGAAATGGAGAAATTAGTGATATTCGTGGATGATTATTGTTGATAAGTGTTGTTGATCATTGTTGACGATTTAAAAGAAAATAAACACATGTTTTGAAAACATGGGAAACCTCCATTTTTAGGGGAAACTCTGCCAAAATTTTTATAAATTTTGATACTTAGAAAAATATAAGTTTTTGAGAAACTTATTCCCTAAAAATGTATTTAAGAGTATTACCAAGGTTTCCCTAATTTTTGGTGATAAGAAATGAGGATTTCTTCAAGAATAAAAATGGATATAAGTATGTATATTTTTGAGAGAAAAATATATATTATTTTATCACCAACTTCTGTGCTAAGTGTATATAGTATGTGTTATACGTGCTAGCGTATTAAGACGTAAAAATACACTAAATACTCATGAGGAGTATAAACATGAAAATACACATACAATATACAAGACACATAATTCGGGTGCAAAGTGCAAAACACAAGATACTTATATTAATTTGCGAAAAATAATATAAGTAAGATACTTAGTTAAAAAAAATATGAAATATTTTTAACACGACAATACGAATACAAAAGTGAGTGACTGAACTTGTGCGACGCAAGTCTAGTGACTAACGTTAAGAAAACGCGTATAGGTTACGACGTTAAATAAGCAAACCCGGTGGAGTTTACGACGCACAGGAACGCAAAGTTGTGAGTTCATGCTCCCCCTTTTCTCTTAACTGTTTTCAGTTTTATAACTTCGGGGGTGAAATACATGTTACAGATATTTTTATGTTTAACAAATGGTATGATAATAAAAAGCACACTTGGTGAGAACGAGTACCAAGTGTGTAGCGATATAAGAATACAAGAAGCGCACTTGGTGAGAACGAGTACCAAGTGTGTTGTGAAATAAGAAAACGAGAAGCGCACTTGGTGAGAACGAGTACCAAGTGTGTTGTGAAATAGGAATATGAGAAGCGCGCTTGGTGAGAAACGAGTACCAAGTAGGATGCGCTATGAAAAATGATGCGAGGAATCGTGTCACGAATAGGGTACAGAAGCACCATTAATCAACAATATACCTAGACCGCAGAACAAAAGGTTAGATCTAACGGGTGCCGGGCAGCCACACTCTCGATGAGGGCGAGTATCGAGTAGTGCTTTTGTGTCTCAGAATATACCAATTAAATGCCTAAGGTTTGGTGACTTCCTATGTCGTGTCACATGTTAATGGCTTTGCAACCCATTAACAACCCTGATACCTACAGGAATACTTAATTTACATAAAAACTCATACCATTCTAAAACTTGATGAATACTTGAGTACGTGGGGTACTCAAGAAAAGCATGGATTATACTTGAGTACGTGGGGTACTCTAGAAGAATTTGAATCATACATGAGTACGTGGTGTACACATGAAACTGGATTTTATGAAAACTCGATTTATTCACAAAATATGTTTTCATACAAAGTATACAAAAGTGCAAAACAAAACGGCATGAATTCACACCAACATTATGTTGACGTTTTTCCAAAACTCACATGTATTTCAGGTAACTAGGATGGATGTGCGCGTGGTCTCTCTTATGCTCGTGGATGTCGCTTGTGTTTGCTTTTAAATAAAGTGTAAACCTTTTAAGACAATGTTTATGATAACTCGCGATGTAAACGCTAATATTTCAAATTATGGTATTTGAAGTTATTTTCATGAGCATGTAGTATGTTTACCTTTCGTATGCAATGAGAACCTTTCATGATCACACCTCGTGCTTCCGCCGCAGAAAGGGGTGTGACATACGTGACGCATGCATCCTAGAAACCACATCAAGCAACAACACCTGAAACATATGTAAAAACTTAGTCAGCAAGGAAATGCTGGCGAGTACATAGGTTTTATAGGAGTGTCGGATTCATGGCTAGTTTAAATGTTGCAATACTTCATTTAAAAACTTTGTTTTGAAAAGAGTGTAATATTGCAACTTAATTAACCAACTCAAATCAAGCGGGTTATAGTTTATAAAATCTCGTAGCCATGATTCTTAACCCAAAAACATTTGTTTTAGTAAAGCAATTTGTAAAACATCTCGTATTAAATCGTTAATAAAATCTCGTTAATAAAACTCGTATTATTTCGAAAACCTCATTTGTGTGATATCCTTCCTAAATCGTTTACCCAAGTGAACTAAATAACGCCACGGTATATAATATGGTGAAAACACTTATATATAAGAAGTACCAGCGGCGTATCTACCATTTTTTCACCACATTATACCCGTCCCGTTATCTAAACACTAGCCAAAAACCAATTGTTTACCCAGATTGTTTAACATCGTTTCTAAATCGTTTCCGAATCGTTTCCAAATTGTTTCCAAATCGTTTACTCGTTTAATCGTTTACTCGTTTATATTGTTTAAATCGTCCTCGTTTTAATTATGATAACATATATATGGTCGTCTCGTTAATAACATTCAAACCTTCGTGACTCGATCACCTCGTTTATCGCTTCTCGAGTTAACAAACCACCAAAGGGTAAGTTAACAAACATCAGATTCAGTCGCTACACACAACCCCCACACATAACCATGGGTGTAGTAAAGTAACGGGATTTGTCAGATCCTATGGTACCATAACCTAACACTGGTCGGTTGGGCCAAAATTAATGAATGTCATTTGTTATGTAACTACAACCATCAAGTTTCGTTCACATTATTGAAATCGTTATTAGTTTAGTAAAAATCGTTTTAATCGTTTTTGAAATCATCGTTTAAACCTTGAAAACATTTCGTACATATAAATCACCCCAAAACATTTAAAAACAGTAAAATAGGGGAACTATGTACTCACATGGAGTGCAAAGTATCCTCAATCAATAGAACTTCAACAAAGTCGAGCAAACCAGAGAAATCAAACAGCACCTAGTAATCGAACCACTAGTCAAACAATAGACGCCTAAATCGGAAGATCGGACAGAATGAGGTCTTGTAAACCAAATGAGTGTTGGAACTCATGTGATATGGTTTAACAAAGCCTACATTCTAAATTGAAACCTAACCTATGTGCTTTCGACCCATCGCGACCCATTAAGGTAGCTTACGCTACTTTAACGTGTCGTGCACGCAAAAGTGCGTTCGAGACGTCTAACTAGTCCTATGACAAGTATTATATGCCCATACATGTTTAATTATGTTACATAATTAGTTACGTGTCAAAAGTTTAGGTTACATATGCTTAATTACCAATTATGTATGAAAAGGGGTATTTTGGTAATTTACCAAAGGCATATAACTACCTATCATGCGACTAACTAAGCCTAAGTGACCATAAGGTATAATCTTGAAATGTTATTCCCTATGCTACTATGGTCACTAAACATGTTTGGTCGGATCCTAACGATCGACCAAACGGGTCGTATTCGAAAGTCTAAGCGGGTGTTTAGTCCGCTTGACTTACGACTCTACACAAGCACCAAACTAAGAGTGACGAGCTAAACATGTTAAAACAAACGGTTTTGATACCCTAGAGTAGTTTTGTTACAAAATACGCATAAACACGCATTTTGGCCGAAACTGCGACTCGTCACTACGCCTAGTCAACGTGGTAATCAGTAGGTATAGTCACAAGGGACTATAACCATCGTGATTACGCTCACGTTGCAAAGTTCAACGGAACTTTGTGTTGACCATTGACTTGGTCAAAGCTGAAAGTCAAAATTGTTTGACTTTCATGCTTGAAATACAAGAACAAGCAAGAAGAGGACTTACAAAGGGTCCAAGAGGGTGTTTTGATTCAAAATTACTCAGGTATGAGGTGTTAAAACCTCAACTTAGAGCATAGATTGAATCAAGTTGTGAAAAACCCAAATGAGGAAGCTTGCTATTTATAGGAAGTTAGGATCAATAGGATGATTCCAAGTGTTTAGAGGCTGAAATCTTGGCCATACATGTGGGTTAATGGTATTAGAATACAATGGGAGTCGAAAACCAGCTCCAGGTATTGCAAATATTACATTAAAACCCCTGAATTTAGCCCAGATTGCTGAATCTGAAGTTTCTGTCTAACAGGCTCTCGCGCCCCGCGTAAGAATTAAGCTTGGCTTACGTGGGCCGCCTGGCCAACTTTGGCAGATTGTCAAAACAGGTCCCTGCACATCAGAAACTTGCATTTCGGCTCATTTTTGACACGTTTAAGCCCCGTGAACCTCATTTCAAGGCTCTAAAATGATGTTAAAGTATAGGGAACTCAAAACATGCTAAAAAATATCTCGGATGTCGGTTTGTTTGGTCGTACGATCGCGTTGTTCGGTTAATTACGACGGGAGTCGTAACGAACGCAAAAACGATCCAAATTAAGCGACGAATGGAATTTTATCATGCCACACACTAAAACATAATATTTTAATGATTACATGAATTTTTGGATGTCCGGATATATTCAGAACGTAAAATATGCGCGAAAATGCAAACTTGTGCACTTTTTGACGCTTTTAGTCCCTATTGATCAATAAAGTTTATTTTAGCATACCGAATCCCTCAAAGCCTATTTCTAAGCTATGTAAAGGATATTTAGGGTATGTTTAACTTATGATCAAGTTCTGGAATGTTCGTTACTATACAAATTGGTATAGTTTCCCAGTTTGACACAAATAGTCCCTGCGATCGAACAAAGTTGATTTTAACACACCAAACCATCCAGAACTTATTTCTAAGTTATGTGGAGGTTGTTTAAGGTATGTTAAGCCTATGTCACTATTCCAGAATGTTTGTTGCATTATACTGACTGCGTTTACGCACCAGTTCGCATATAACTTTCCAGAAAGCGATTTAAAGCTTGAAATTTGAATCGAATCGAATTGTAAAAATCACCAAACACAAATATACACATAATACATCAAAACACATATAATAACACCAAAGCACATTGTTTTATTAATAATCAACATTGTTTTACATCGTACAACGATTACAGAGCATAATTGTCACAGTCTCCCCTACTTCAGGAAATTCGTCCCGAAATTTTAACTAGAGGAAGCTTGTGAAAACAAATGTGGATATTTGGTTATCATTTGGTCCTTACGTTCCCAAGTAAATTCTGGGCCACGTTTGGATTCCCAACGAACTTTAACCAAATGAATCTGTTTGTTCTTCAACTGCTTGAATGTACGGTCCACTATCTCCACGGGTTTCTCGACAAAGTGCATCGTTTCATCGATTTGGATCTCGTCGAGAGGTATGTGAAGATCAGCGTCAGCTAAACACTTTCGTAGATTGGACACATGAAAAGTCGGATGAATATTTCCAAGCTCTGGAGGTAGCTCTAGTCGATAGGCAACTTTCCCAATTCTTTCCACAATCTTGAATGGTCCCACATATCAAGGTGCAAGTTTTCCTTTCTTTCCAAATCTCACGCCTCCTTTCCAAGGTGAAACCTTGAGCAGGACACGATCTCCGACTTGAAATTCTAAGGGCTTGCGTCGCATATCCGCATAACTCTTTTGACGGCTTCGAGCTGTCACAAGATTATCACGAATTTTCTTGATTTTATCTGTTGTTTCTAGAACGAGCTCAGGTCCAGTAAGCTGAGCTTCACCGGTCTCGTTCCAACAGACAGGTGAACGACATTTTCGACCGTAGAGAGCTTCGAATGGTGCCATATTGATGCTAGCATGATAACTATTGTTGTAAGAGAATTCGATCATTGGTAGATGAGAATCCCAATTACCACCAAAGTCTATCACGCATGCTCTAAGCATATCCTCCAAAGTTTGAATCGTCCTCTTGGATTGTCCATCTGTTTGGGGATGATAATCAGTGCTTAGATTTAGTTGGGTTCCCATAGCAGATTGCATGGTCTCCCAGAAATGAGATGAAAATCGAGCATCACGATCGGAAATGATATCCAAAGGAACACCATGTCGTGAAACAATCTCATCAACATAAATCTTTGCAAGTTTATCAGCAGATAGATCCTCGCGAATCGGAAGAAAATGAGCTGACTTCGTTAATCGATCGATAACAACCCAAATAGCATCGTGACCTTTAGATGTACGCGGTAACTTAGTGATGAGATCCATCGCAAGGCTCTCCCACTTCCAAACCGGTATTTCTGGTTGTACAAACAAACCAGAAGGTCGTTGATGTTCAGCCTTGAATTTGAGACAAGTTAGGCATTTCGATACATACAAGGCAACATCTTTCTTCATAGCAGGCCACTAGAACTTAGTACGAAGATCCTTGTACATTTTATCAGCACCAGGATGGATAGAATATCGAGACTTGTGAGATTCGTCCATCACTAGGGTGCGAAGATCGTCTTGTTTCGGAATCCACAAACGATCCTTGAAGTAAAGTAAACCATCGCCTTTCCTTTCGAGCTTAAGCTCAAGTTGAAGCGGTAGCTCATCTTTCAATAAACCCTTGATCACACAGGATCGTTGAGCTTGAAGGATACGAGATTAGATATCGGATAGAGCTTGGATAGAGTGAAGCTTGACTCACTCTTTTCGACTAAGCGCATCGGCTACGACATTCGCCTTACCAGGATGGTAGCTAATCTCGCAATCGTAATCGTTCAAAAGTTCAACCCAACGTCGTTGCCTCATGTTCAGCTCTTTCTGATTAAGAATATGCTGGAGACTTTTGTGGTCTGTGAAAACCACACACTTCGTTCCATAGAGGTAGTGTCTCCAGATTTTAAGGGCGAAAACCACATCTCCTAACTCAAGGTCATGTGTCGTGTAGTTCTTCTCGTAAATTTTCAGCTATCTAGATGCATATGCAATAACTTTACCTCGTTGCATGAGGACGCAACCAAGGCCTAAGTTGGACGCATCGCAATAGATAACAAAATCATCGCTTCCCTCGGGCAGAGATAGAACAGGAGCATTACATAACTTCTGCTTCAGCGTTTGGAACGCTTCTTCTTGCTTGGGTCCCCACTCAAAAGGCTTATTCTTCTGAGTCAAAGCAGTGAGTGGAACCGCAATCTTCGAGAAATTAGAAATGAATCGACGATAATAACCAGCAAGACCAAGAAAAGATCGAATCTCTGTAGGCGTCGTTGGCGTACTCCAATCCTTAATAGCAACAATCTTGGATAGATCCACATGAATACCCTGCTCGTTGACTATATGACCCAGAAACTGAACTTCTTTAAGCCAGAATTCACACTTGGAGAATTTAGCGAAAAGTTGTTCCTTCATAAGGAGTTCCAACGTTAAGCGAAGGTGTTGCTCGTGATCGGCTCGAGTCTTCGAATAAATGAGGATATCGTCGATGAACACAATAATGAACTTGTCTAAATAAGGTTTACAGACCCTATTCATTAAGTCCATAAAGATAGCTGGAGCATTCGTCAAACCAAAGGGCATGACTGTGAACTCGTAATGCCCATATCTCGTGCGGAAAGCAGTTTTGGGAATATCTTCTTCGAGAACACGAAGTTGATGATACCCAGAACGCAGATCGATCTTAGAAAAACATGAAGCACCTTGCAGCTGGTCAAAGAGATCATCAATTCGAGGTTAGGGATATCGATTCTTGATGGTATGCTTATTAAGCTCATGATAATCATACACGTTCGAAAAGACACATCTTTCTTTTTCATGAAGAGGACAGGAGCTCCCCAAGGTGAATAACTCGGATGGATGAATCCTTTATCAGATAACTCTTGAAGCTGTTTCGATAACTCTTGCATTTCTGATGGTGCAAGACGGTAAGGTGCCTTTGCAATCGGGTTGGCATTGGGTACAAGGTCGACATGAAACTCAACTTGATGAACTGGAGGCAAACCAGGCAGTTCATCAGGAAACACCTCTGGATAATCCCGAACAATCGGAATATCCTGAATACTCTTACTTTTTTGCTTTTCTCCTCGGTGACATGTGCCAGGAAGGCAACATATCCTTTTCGCAAATATCTTTGGGCTTCCATGCATGACATAAGCTTCAATCCACCTGAAGGTTTCTCGCCACGAACCTCCAGAACATCGCCAGACGGAAGTTGAATACGAACAATCTTATCGAAACATACCACCTCAGTGTGGTGTTTGGTTAACCAATCCATTCCAACGATAATGTCGAAGCTCCCAACTTGCATTGGCGTGAGGTCGATAGGAAAAAGATGGTTATCAAGGTTCAACTGACAATCACGAATAACAGAATCGAGGACAAGAGGTTTACCAGTAGCAACTTCGACAGATAAGGGTTTCCTCAATTTAGTTCTAGATATCGCAAGCAAAGGTTCAAAAGATAACGAAACAAAACTTTGATCGGCACCAGAATCAAAAAGAATAGATGCGGGTTGATTGTTAACAAGAAACGTACCATTGACAACAAAGGTACCATTGACAACGAGGTTGTCAGCCCTCGCCTTGTTTGCATTCAAGTTGCACGCTCGTCCACGAGCGGGATTCGGGTTCGCATTGACATTCGGAAAAACAAAAGAGATATTGGAAACATCGACAAAACACAAGGAAGGTGATCATTTGTTCGTTATCTCAAACAAACAAACGACACTCAGTGACTAATCAAAGTAAATGGGTCGATATAATGTATCGCCGAAGACATGCTCGCCTATAAGTGAACACTCACCCCAAGAGTTCCCAGGTAAGAGTGACTGGTCTGATTATGTGGATTTGTACGAACACTCTAGCCTTAGACAGAAAACTCAGGGTACAGGCATTCACTCTTCCAGTTTGCACGTGTTCACATTATTTAAACCCAAACTTTGAAGAGATTTTGAAAATTCAAAAGGCACTAAGCCAAATATGAATCAAACTGGAAGGGTTCAAAACCATATAAAAGAGGGTTCAAAACCTAGTAATCAATCATCCTAGAACGGATGATTAATTTTCGAAGCAGATTTGGATTTGTGTTCTCGTTGTGGTTATCACCTAAGGATAGGTGACGGTTTTGTTTTAAAATCTAAACACAAGTAGACTTGTGTTAGGCTCCTAAAGTTATAGTCTAGGTCAAAGCATTACTAATAACCTAATTCCCTATAACCATTGGCTCTGATACCAACTCTTCTATCACACCCCGACCGCGCTAAAACAACAAAACCGCGGCGGAAACGTCGGGGAGTGTTGCAACAGATTATTGTTTCACAACCATGGATACACAAAGAGTTTCGTTTTATTGAAAATATTAACATTACATTGTCTTGACACATAACAAACACGTTAAATATCGACTATCATTGTTATTATGTCACTAAGGCCTTGTCCAGATCCTACGTGACGCATGCATCCTAGAAACCACATCAAGAAACAACACCTGAAACATATGTAAAAACTTAGTCAGCAAGGAAATGCTTGCGAGTACATAGGTTTTATAGGAGTGTCGGATTCATGGCTAGTTTAAATGTTGCAATACTTCATTTAAAAACTTTGTTTTGAAAAGAGTGTAATATTGCAACTTAATTAACCAACTCAAATCAAGCGGGTTATAGTTTATAAAATCTCGTAGCCATGATTCTTAACCCAAAAACATTTGTTTTAGTAAAGCAATTTGTAAAACATCTCGTATTAAATCGTTAATAAAATCTCGTAAATAAAACTCGTATTATTTCGAAAACCTCGTTTGTGTGATATCCTTCCAAAATCGTTTACCCAAGTGAACTAAATAACGCCACGGTATATAATATGTTGAAAACACTTATATATAAGAAGTACCAGCGGCGTATCTACCATTTTTTCACCACATTATACCCGTCCCGTTATCTAAACACTAGCCAAAAACCAATTGTTTACCCAGATTGTTTAACATCGTTTCCAAATCGTTTCCAAATCGTTTCCAAATCGTGTACTCGTTTAATCGTTTACTCGTTTATATTGTTTAAATCGTCCTCGTTTTAATTATGATAACTTATATATGGTCGTCTCGTTAATAACATTCAAACCTTCGTGACTCGATCACCTCGTTTATCGCTTCTCGAGTTAACAAACCACCAAAGGGTAAGTTAACAAACATCAGATTCAGTCGCTACCCACAACCCCCACACATAACCATGGGTGTAGTAAAGTAACGGGATTTGTCAGATCCTCTGGTACCATAACCTAATACTGGTCGGTTGGGCCAAAATTAATGAATGTTATTTGTTATGTAACTACAACCATCAAGTTTCGTTCACATTATTGAAATCGTTATTAGTTTATAAAAATCGTTTTAATCGTTTTTGAAATCATCGTTTAAACCTTGAAAACATTCCGTACATATGAATCACCCCAAAACATTTAAAAACAGTAAAATAGGGGAACTATGTACTCACATGGAGTGCAAAGTATCCTCAATCAATAGAACTTCAACAAACTCGAGCAAACCAGAGAAATCAAACAGCACCTAGTAATCGAACCACTAATCAAACAATAGACGCCTAAATCGGAAGATCGGACAGAATGAGGTCTTGTAAACCAAATGAGTGTTGGAACTCATGTGATATGGTTTAACAAAGCCTACATTCTAAATTGAAACCTAACCTATGTGCTTTCGACCCATCGCGACCCATTAAGGTAGCTTACGCTACTTTAACGCGTAGTGCACGCAAAAGCGCGTTCGAGACGTCTAACTAGTCCTATGACAAGTATTATATGCCCATACATGTTTAATTATGTTACATAATTAGTTACGTGTCAAAAGTTTAGGTTACATATGCTTAATTACCAATTATGTATGAAAAGGGGTATTTTGGTAATTTACCAAAGGCATATAACTACCTATCATGCGACTAATTAAACCTAAGTGACCATAAGGTATAATCTTGAAAGGTTATTCCCTATGCTACTATGGTCACTAAACATGTTTGGTCTTGAAAGGTTATTCCCTATGATACCCTAGAGTAGTTTGGTTACAAAAATACGCATAAACACGCATTTTGGCCGAAACTGCGACTCGTCACTACGCCTAGTCAACGTGGTAATCAGTAGGTATAGTCACAAGGGACTATAACCATCGTGATTACGCTCACGTTGCAAAGTTCAACGGAACTTTGTGTTGACCATTGACTTGGTCCAAGCTGAAAGTCAAAATTGTTTGACTTTCATGCTTGAAATACAAGAACAAGCAAGAAGAGGACTTACAAAGGGTCCAAGAGGGTGTTTTGATTCAAAATTACTCAGGTATGAGGTGTTAAAACCTCAACTTAGAGCAGAGATTGAATCAAGTTGTGAAAAACCCAAATGAGGAATCTTGCTATTTATAGGAAGTTAGGATCAATAGGATGATTCCAAGTGTTTAGAGGGTGAAATCTTGGCCATACATGTGGGTTAATGGAATTAGAATACAATGGGAGTCGAAAACCAGCTCCAGGTATTGCAAATATTACATTAAAACCCCTGAATTTAGCCCAGATTGCTGAATCTGAAGTTTCTGTCTGACAGGCTCTCGCGCCCCGCGTAAGAATTAAGCTTGGCTTACGTGGGCCGCCTGGCCAACTTTGGCAGATTGTCAAAACAGGTCCCTGCACATCAGAAACTTGCATTTCGGCTCATTTTTGACACGTTTAAGCCCCGTGAACCTCATTTCAAGGCTCTAAAATGATGTTAAAGTATAGGGAACTCAAAACATGCTCAAAAATATCTCAGATGTCGGTTTGTTTGGTCGTACGATCGCGTTGTTCGGTTAATTACGACGGGAGTCGTAACGAACGCAAAAACGATCCAAATTAAGCGACGAATGGAATTTTATCATGCCACACACTAAAACATAATATTTTAATGATTACATGAATTTTTGGATGTCCGGATATATTCAGAACGTAAAATATGCGCGAAAATGCAAACTTGTGCACTTTTTGACGCTTTTAGTCCCTATTGATCAATAAAGTTTATTTTAGCATACCGAATCCCTCAAAGCCTATTTCTAAGCTATGTAAAGGATATTTAGGGTATGTTTAACTTATGATCAAGTTCTGGAATGTTCGTTACTATACAAATTGGTATAGTTTCGCAGTTTGACACAAATAGTCCCTGCGATCGAACAAAGTTGATTTTAACAGACCAAACCATCCAGAACTTATTTCTAAGTTATGTGGAGGTTGTTTAAGGTATGTTAAGCCTATGTCACTATTCCAGAATGTTTGTTGCATTATACTGACTGCGTTTACGCACCAGTTCGCATATAACTTTCCAGAAAGCGATTTAAAGCTTGAAATTTGAATCGAATCGAATTGTAAAAATCACCAAACACAAATATACACATAATACATCAAAAAACATATAATAACACCAAAGCACATTGTTTTATTAATAATCAACATTGTTTTACATCGTACAACGATTACAGAGCACAGTTGTCACAGTCTCCCCTACTTCAGGAAATTCGTCCCGAAATTTTAACTAGAGGAAGCTTGTGAAAACAAATGTGGATATTTGGTTATCATTTGGTCCTTACGTTCCCAAGTAAATTCTGGGCCACGTTTGGATTTCCAACGAACTTTAACCAAATGAATATGTTTGTTCTTCAACTGCTTGAATGTACGGTCCACTATCTCCACGGGTTTCTCGACAAAGTGCATCGTTTCATCGATTTGGATCTCGTCGAGAGGTATGTGAAGATCAGCGTCAGCTAAACACTTTTGTAGATTGGACACATGAAAAGTCGGATGAATATTTCCAAGCTCTGGAAGTAGCTCTAGTCGATAGGCAACTTTCCCAATTCTTTCCATAATCTTGAATGGTCCCACATATCGAGGTGCAAGTTTTCCTTTCTTTCCAAATCTCACGACTCCTTTCCAAGGTGAAACCTTGAGCAGGACACGATCTCCGACTTGAAATTCTAAGGGCTTGCGTCGCATATCCGCATAACTCTTTTGACGGCTTCGAGCTGTCACAAGATTATCACGAATTTTCTTGATTTTATCTGTTGTTTCTAGAACGAGCTCAGGTCCAGTATGCTGAGCTTCACCGGTCTCGTTCCAACAGACAGGTGAACGACATTTTCGACCGTAGAGAGCTTCGAATGATGCCATATTGATGCTAGCATGATAACTATTGTTGTAAGAGAATTCGATCATTGGTAGAAGAGAATCCCAATTACCACCAAAGTCTATCACGCATGCTCTAAGCATATCCTCCAAAGTTTGAATCGTCCTCTCGGATTGTCCATCTGTTTAGGGATGATAAGTAGTGCTTAGATTTAGTTGGGTTCCCATAGCAGATTGCATGGTCTCCCAGAAATGAGATGAAAATCGAGCATCACGATCGGAAATGATATCCAAAGGAACACCATGTCTTGAAACAATCTCATCAACATAAATCTTTGCAAGTTTATCCGCAGATAGATCCTCGCGAATCAGAAGAAAATGAGCTGACTTCGTTAATCGATCGATAACAACCCAAATAGCATCGTGACCTTTAGATGTACGCGGTAACTTAGTGATGAGATCCATCGCAAGGCTCTCCCACTTCCAAACCGGTATTTCTGGTTGTACAAGCAAACCAGAAGGTCGTTGATGTTCAGCCTTGACTTTGAGACAAGTTAGGCATTTCGATACACACAAGGCAACATCTTTCTTCATACCAGGCCACCAGAACTTTGTACGAAGATCCTTGTACATTTTATCAGCACCAGGATGGATAGAATATCGAGACTTGTGAGATTCGTCCATCACTAGGGTGCGAAGATCGTCTTGTTTCGGAATCCACAAACGATCCTTGAACTAGAGTAAACCATCGCCTTTCCTTTCGAGCTTAAGCTCAAGTTGAAGCGGTAGCTCATCTTTCAATAAACCCTTGATCACACAGGATCGTTGAGCTTGAAGGATACGAGATTGGATATCGGATAGAGCTTGGATAGAGTGAAGCTTGACTCGCTCTTTTCGACTAAGCGCATCGGCTACGACATTCGCCTTACCAGGATGGTAGCGAATCTCGCAATCGTAATCATTCGAAAGTTCAACCCAACGTCGTTGCCTCATGTTCAGCTCTTTCTGATTAAGAATATGCTGGAGACTTTTGTGGTCTGTGAAAACCACACACTTCGTTCCATAGAGGTAGTGTCTCCAGATTTTAAGCGCGAAAACCACAGCTCCTAACTCAAGATCATGAGTCGTGTAGTTCTTCTCGTAAATTTTCAGCTATCTAGATGCATATGCAATAACTTTACCTCGTTGCATGAGGACGCAACCAAGGCCTAAGTTGGACGCATCGCAATAGACAACAAAATCATCGCTTCCCTCGGGCAAAGATAGAACAGGAGCATTACATAACTTCTGCTTCAGCGTTTGGAACGCTTCTTCTTGCTTGGGTCCCCACTCAAAAGGCTTATTCTTCTGACGCATCAATTCAGGGTCTTGGTTCTGTATTGATACAACGGGATAAAGTCATTGCTTACGCCTCGCGCCAACTTAAGAAACACGAAAGAAACTACACTACGCATGACTTAGAGCTGGGAGCTGTTGTTTTTGCGCTCAAGATATGGAGACATTACCTGTACGGTACCAAGTGCACCATTTACACCGATCACAGGAGTCTCGAGCATATCTTCCAACAGAAGGAATTAAACATGCGGCAACGTCGATGGGTCGAGCTATTGAATGATTACGAATGTGCCATCAAGTACCATCCGGGTAAAGCCAATGTTATGGTCGACGCCCTCAGTCGAAAAGATACCACACCTAAGCGTGTGCGAGCATTACAACTCACCATTCAATCTAGTCTTCCTTCCCAGATACGAGATGCTCAGGTAGAAGCATTGAAACCAGAAAACGTCAGGGCTGAAGCCTTACGCGGCTCAAGGCAGCGGTTAGAACAAAAGGAAGACGGCGCTTACTATGTAATGGGACGTATTTGGGTCCCACTCTATGGAAACTTACGCGAGCTTTTGATGGATGAAGCGCATAAGTCTCGCTACTCCGTACATCCTGGTTCAGATAAGATGTACCACGATCTCAGAACTACATATTGGTGGCCTAGCATGAAAGCACACATAGCAACCTACGTTAGCAAATGTTTGACTTGTGCGAGAGTCAAGATCGAATATCAGAAACCATCGGGCCTACTCCAACAACCAAAAATACCACAATGGAAATGGGAGGAAATTTCCATGGATTTTGTTACTGGCCTGTCTAGATCTCAACGTGGAAATGATACTATTTGGGTGATCATGGATCGACTCACAAAGTCTGCACACTTCTTGGCTATCAAGGAAAAAGACAAGTTCTCTACCTTAGCCGACATATACTTGAAAGAAGTGGTTTCGAGGCACGGGGTGCCAACCTCCATTATTTCTGATCGTGATGCACGTTTTACTTCAGAACTGTGGCAAGCAATGCACAAATCTTTTGGCTCTCGATTAGACATGAGCACAGCTTATCACCCTCAGACGGATGGGCAGTCTGAGTGCACTATTCAAACTCTAAAAGACATGTTGCGTGCATGTGTAATCGATTTTGGCAACGGCTGGGAAAAACATCTCCCTTTGGTGGAGTTTTCGTATAATAACAGTTACCACACCAGCATTCAAGCCGCTCCATTTGAGGCATTGTACAGGCGTAAATGCCGATCACCTCTTTGTTGGGCAGAGGTGGGTGATAGTCAGATCACGGGTCCAGAACTTGTAGTAGACGCAACGGAAAGAATTGCACAGATACGACAACGAATGGCGGCAGCTCGTGACCGTCAGAAAACCTATGCTGATAAGCGCATGAAACCACTCGAATTCCAGGTTGGGGATCATGTGCTACTCAAAGTCTCACCTTGGAAAGGTGTAGTTCGTTTTGGCAAACGAGGCAAACTTAACCCACAATACGTTGGACCTTTCGAAATCACAAAGAAAATAGGCAAAGTAGCCTACAAACTAAACCTACCAGCAGAACTCAGTGGAGTTTACAACGTTTTCCACGTGTCAAATCTGAAGAAGTGACTGTCAGATGAGACCCTCATAGTTCCTTTGAAGGAGCTCACTATCGACGATCAGCTGCGATTCGTCGAGGAACCAGTAGAGATTACGAACTGAGACGTTAAGGTCCTCAAGCACACCAGAATACCCCTTGTTCGAGTCCGTTGGAACTCCCGTCGTGGCCCAGAGTTCACCTGGGAACGCGAAGACCAAATGAAACAAAAGTATCCCCAATTGTTCGCAAACAGTACAACCACTACTGAGGCTGAAGCTACTGCGGAATTTCGGGACGAAATTCCAAACCAACGGGGGAAGGATGTGACACCCCAGGAAAACCAGGAAAACCATTCAACTTAACTAGCTTCCTCAGTGAGTACGTACCAAATTTCGGGACGAAATTTCTTTCAACTTGGGGATAATGTGACAACTCGTAATTCAAACCTCTCTTTGTACTGTGATGTAACCAGTGAGAATGTTATGTGATTATATGAACTTGGTTGATTAATTGAACGTTATGTTATATATTGATGTGTAGCGAATGTATGTATATAAACGAGCCCAAACGCACAACACTTGGCCGATCGCATAAGCCCATTCTGGCCACACTCTTTGTGTCCGAAACCAATGGGCAGCACATGATGGGTTCGGCCCACTCCCTTGTGTTGCATAACCTCATGAGGAGGGGGTATACTCTTCATTGTTTTGCAAAACACTTTACACACAAACCCTATTCCCTCTTTCTCTCCTCTCGAAGCCGATGGCAACACCCCCATCTCTCTCTAAGCTTTTGGTTTGGATCATCCTAGTTCTACTTTCTAATTGGTTAGTGTATTACTTTGATTGTATGATTGTTGATATGTTGGCTTACATGTTTTACATGATGATTTAGGGATGTTAGGTGTTTGATTATGATGTAAACTATTAGGGTTTGGTGTTCATAATAATCGGCTCACATGTGTACTTGATGATATTCATATGATTCGGATTGCATGATCTAGATTTAGAATCGAATATATATAATCGGCTGTTGTGATTTGATAATCGAAGTGGTTGCATGATGGTTAGGATTTGCATATGGATATAAAAGTTCACTAATCTGATGATCCGGATTGAATGTTTGATTATTGTTCATGACTATGATTAATTAGGGTTTATACGAATCACATGATGATTGCTTGATTTGATCGATTATTGGTTTGGATGGAAACTGTTGATTGTGTTGATTGATAAATTGCAAATATGGAAACTGTTAATTTGGTCAAACGAATTGATTGGAACTAGTAACTGACTTTGTTGGACCGTGTTCCAACCCTAAACAGTCAGTTAAGAACGTTCATCTTCACATACAAAGGCGGAATCAATGCACATGAAGTTACACAGCTTTTCCTCTTTAATTTCTTCTCTATTGATGCTTTCTGATTACAATTTGACAGAGTTTCGTTACCACAAGCATGAACTGGTTCCGCTCCAACCATGAGGTATATATAGGACAGCTAGTTTTGCTTATATGGCATGTGACACATAAGCGGAACTACTGCGAAACCTCCATGTGACACATAAGCGGAACTACCTGATAACCATATGAGCAGAACCATATGTACATATAAGCAGAACTACGTCTATCCTATGTACATATACGTGAAACTACAACATTAAGACCTAATTTGACTTTCAAGCTCCTATGTTGACCTATCTTGACCTAAGACTTAATGCAGACGTAGTCAACAGACATTCCACGCATCAACAGACTTGCATGATTTTAGGGAATCACATAACCAATCGCACAAGTTTGTCGGTCGCACAAGACCTGATCTGATCGCACAAGGTGCATCGCACAAGCTGAGTACAATCACATAGAGCACAGTGTACAACCAGGACATGCATGATCGCACAAGACTTGTGGATCGCAAAAGACAGTGCCGATCGCACAAGGCTTGGGCAATGCACAAACATTTGGACTGTTGGGCCTTAAAGCCCAATATCCACTCGTACAACCCAACTGGATCGCACAAGTCGTCCAGATTGCACAAGTCGCCCGGATCGCACAAGGTCACTGTTTGTCATTAATTGGGCCGAGTATGCTGTTGGGCTTCTTAATGGTTGGGCCGGGTTTATGTTGGATCGCACAACATGTTGTGGATCGCACAAGGCTATGCTGAACGCACAACATATTGGGTCGGGTATTATTTTGGGCTTCAGTGGGTGAATCACACAAGGCTCTTGAACTTATGCGAGCCCAACTATTTAAGTCGCACAAGTCCGGAATTTGTTGCATGACTGTTAACATGTTACCATGATCAATACATGTTCATAACCTGCTAGTTCTGTGTAAACTTGTGTGCTCCACTTAAAACCTAGAGCTGACTTGTCCGGTAACCATGTTAGGACGTGGTTGACCACATATAGCTCAAGTAACCTTTTCGTGTATCTGCCGAGCAAACCAAGGTGAGTTCACACTCTTACCAAGGCATGGGATTCCCGGTGGGTTGGGAATGGGATTTGTATGACTACCAGTACTTTCATCACCACTAGACTACTTAACACCGTCCTCGGTTAGGGAAGGACGCCAGTGCTAAAACCTACGCAAAGCCTACGTACTATTATCCTCGGTTAGGGAAGGACGCCAGTGCTAAAACCCACGTAAAGCCTAAGTACTATTGTCCTCGATTTGGGAAGGACACCAGTGTTAGAACCTACGTAAAACCTACGTACTATTGTCCTCGGTTTGGGAAGGACACCAGCGCTAAACCTACATACTCGCTACGTACTACTGTCCTCGGTTAGGGAAGGGCAATTACGTAAAACCTACGTAAACTCATACTTACCACTGTCCTTGGATTGGGAAGGACACCTATAGATTCGACTAATCTAGTACATACAACATGGGAAGCCCCCACTTATTATTGTAAAGATTTGGGAACAGGGGTACTGGGTAACACATGGCTATGAAACGAACTTACGATTTCGGAAACGAACTCATTAACTTAACAATCAACTGTGAACTCGCTCAACTTTGTTGTTGACTCTCTGTTACATGCCTTGCAGGTCGATAGGTACTCATGGAGCTTGCACAAGGAGGCGCGGTCGTTGTGGGGCATGGACAGTGGTGGCCATGTTAAAACATTATAACATTTTAGAACTTAACACTTATGTTTGGGTTTTTACATTTATGCTTCCGCTAAACACTTAACTATGTTTTGTTTTGAACACCTTTTATATTGATGGGTTGAACTTTATTTAATACTTGCAATGTTCAATATGATTGGTGGCTTGATCCTGGTCATGTCACGCCTCCAAGCGGTGATACCCCGCGTGTGGATTTTGGGAGTGTGACACATAGCTTAGAAATAGGCTTTGAGGGGTTCGGTATGCAAAAATAAACTTATTTGATCAAATAGGGACTAAAAGCGTCAAAAAGTGCATAAGTTTGCATTTACGCGCATATCTTACGTTCTGAACATATCCGGACATCCAAAAATTTTTGTAATCATTAAAATATTTTATTTTAGTGATTGGAATTCTAAAATACCATTCGTCGCCCAATTTGGATCGTTTTTCGCATCCGTTCGTGTTTCATCGTAATTAACCGAATAGTGTGACCGTACAACCAAACGAACCGACATCCGTGATATTTTCAAGCATACTTCATGTCCCCTATACTTTGAATTCATTATTGAGCCTTGAAAATGGGTTAACGAGGCTTAAACGCGTTGAAAATCAAATTTTGTGCTTGGAGGGACCTGTTTTGTCAATTCTGGATAGTTGCTCGCGCCACGCGATGGCCTCAGCCTTCTGTGTCGCGCCACGCGACGGCCCTATCTGGGCAGAAACATTGAACCTGCAATCATCAGCTGATTTCTTTGATTTTTCAATGGTTTTAGCATACAATCGACTTGTTTTAGAGCTCCCATGATATCCTAAACTATGTGCCACAAGTGTATGGCCAAGATCAAAGCACTAAACAAGTGGAATGATCCTAACGGTTCTTGAATTTCTATATAAACCCACCAAATTTTCATTTCAACTTGCTCACTTCAGAATTTTCTTCTCTAATCTGCTATTGGGGCTATCCCTTTTTGGTTGAAGGCTCCTTTCATCAGTTTTCTTGTTCTTGATCCAAGCTTGGACCTTTTATAAGCTTTTTTCATGCTTGTTTATGCATTTTAAGCATGAAAGTCAAACAGTGTTTGACTTTATGCTTTGACTAGGTTATGGTCAACACAAAGTTCATTTGAACTTTGCAACGTAAGCGTAATAACGGTGGTTATAGTCCCTTGTGACTATACCTACTGATTACCACGTTTATTAGGCGTAGTGACGAGTCATAGTTTCGGTCAGAATGTCGATTATGCGCATTTTGCGACCAAACTATTTTTGGGTATCAAAACACTTTGTTTTGATATCAAACTTGTTTTCTAACTTAGTTAAACATGTTCTAACATGTTTAACTCGTCACTTTTAGTTTAGTGCTTAATTAGGGTCGTAAGTTAAGCGGTCTAAACAACCGCTTAGACTTTCGAACCTGACCCGTTTGGTCGATCATTAGGATCCGACCAAACATATTTTGTTACCGTAGTTTTATAGGGAATAACTTTCCGAGGTTATACCTTATGGTCACTTAGTTTACTTAGTTGTATGATAGGTAGTTTATATGCCTTAGGAAAATTACCAAAATGCCCTTTTTGAGCATAATTCCATTTTAAGCATATGTAACTTAAATTTTGCCACATAAACTGATTATTAAACATGTTAGGGCATATAATACTTGTAATAGGACTAGTTAGGCTACTCGTTTACGCTTTTGCGCAAATAACGCGTTAAAGTAGCGTAAGCTACCTAAACGGGTCATAACGGGTCATAAGCACTTAGGATAGGTTCCGATTTAGAATGTAGGCTTTGTTAAACCATATCATATGAGTTCCAATACTCATTTGATTTACGAGACCTCATTCTATCCGATCTTCCGATTTAGGTTCGGTTTATTAACGTAGTTACCTATATTAGGTGCCGATTGATTCTGTGATCCTTCAAGCGTTATTTGGTTGTTATCTCAAGACTGTTAAGCATTATCAAGTGAGTACATAGTCCCATCTTTTGCTGTTTTCAAATATTTTGGGGTGATACACATGTTCCTACTTGTTACTTTCGTGCTTTTCATGCTTTCATAACATATACTTGCTATGTTCATTAGTACGCATATAGTACATGATTTCCATTATGCTTTGCTATGTATGTTGACTGAGTATGCTAGCACATTGATTTCATAAACATCTTGTTACATATGTTTACTTAGCATATGAACACATTGATTTGCATTACATTTCTGCTATGTATGTTTACTGAGCATGCTAGCACATTGATTTACATGACATTTCTGCTTCGTATGTTTACTTAGCATACTTAGTACATTGTTTTCACATAACATGCTTACATTTGGTATGACATTTGGTTTGTTTAACGAAACTAAAATACGTTCATTAACACTGATCATGCCGCTCGGTAGTATGTAGTGGTACCATAGGAATTGACAACTCCCATTCCTGGAATCCTAGGTTTGTTTGGACGTAAGGAATGACAGAATCCGAAAACATTTTTAATAAACCTTTGATTTGTTTAAAGATTTATCCTACAGTCTCAAGGCTTGAATGTATGCGTTTAACATTACCGCATAAATTTCCGTATCAATAAAGCAATTATTTTTGCAAAACATACTTTTTTGTTTTAAAAAGACTTTGTTTTGTACATTTTATCTATGGGGTTGAGTAAATACTTTTATTCACCATACATAACAATTGATTATACATTGACATTATACATATGGTTTGAGTAGATACTTTTTATTGCCATACATTACATTTGATTATACAAGACATGATTTACATTGACATTAGACATTGTTCACACATAAACACTTTGACATTTGATTAAACAAGACATTTGGGTGGTTATTTGGTAAGTGATTTAAATAACGAGGCATGTGTAATGTAATAAAAACATGGTGGATACGCCGCTGGTACTTCCTATATATAAGTGCTTTTATGATATTACATATCATTGCGTTATCTTAATCATTTCAACAAGAACATGTTACAATTTATACAAATGACATATTTTCACAAGACATTGATTTACAAACGACATATTGTATACAAACTCATTTTACCTGGTTATTCAGTTAACCTTACACTTTTCCTTAATATCATTTGAATTTCATATCGATTTTCGTATGCTTTGCAAAGGAAAACATTTACAAGATTCATGACTAACTTTTTGTTAAACATTATCTTTTAACTTACAAGTCATGAATCATGCATAAACAAAACCTATGTATCTCACAGACATTTTTATGCTGACGAACCTATTTTCACATGTGATTTCAGGAGCTGATGCATAGGGTTGATCAGGATACACTTAGGCAGACTCGGGCCTTAGTGACATAAAAGAAGCAAGACTAGTTAACATATGTTATGTTTCCTTTGTTTTAAGACAATATAGTCTCTTTTATTCAAATAAAATGAAACTTTAAATACCATGGTTGTGAAACAATAATTCTGTCGCTCCACTCCCCGACGTTTCCGCCGTGGTTTGTTATTTTACGCGGTCGGGGTGTGACACTTGCTAGACTTAAAGTTGGTCAAAGGTTACTCGAGTGGATGACTCGCATCCCAAGTTGCACTGGCTGAGAGCGTAGTCCTAGTTCGAGCCTATTGCCTTGATGTAGTTGACCGGATCATCCTGCAAACGTTGTCCTACTTCGAACTTCATTTCCTTATCGCCAACCCTTAATGTTAGCTTTCTGTCATTCCTATCCACCCTGGCTCGTGCAGTGGCAAGGAATGGTCTCCCTAATATGAGTGGGATCTTGGTGTCTTCTTCCATGTCAAGGATTACAAAGTTGGGCCGAAAAATAAATTCCCCGACCTTAACCAAAAGATTCTCTGTGACACCTTAAGGTTATTTTACCGACCTATCAGCAAGTCAGATGCTCGTCCTTGTAGGATGTGGCTTCCCTAGTCCGAGTTTTTTGAACATGGAGGTGGGCATTAGGTTAATGCTTGCCCCTAGGTCGGCAAGTGCATTGCTTATTGGCGATCCTCCGATGGAGCAAGGAATTGTGAAGCTTCCGGTATCAATCTTCTTTTGGGGGAGTTCATTGAGGAGTGCCGCCGAGCATTCTTCGCTTATATTGACTTGTTGAATTGATACAATCTTCCTTTTGTAGGTGAGGAAGTCTATCAAGAATTTGGAGTATTTTGGCATTTGTGTGAGGACTTCAACAAAAAGAAGATTGATGTTAAGTTGTTTTAGGAGGTTTACAAAGTTGGTGAATTGCTTGTCGGTCTTTTGGTGAAGTAAACGTCTAGGGTAGGGTACCGGTTGTGGTTTGGTTTGTTCAGTGTTTTGGGGTTGAGTATTTTCTTAGTTATTGGCTAAGGGTGTAAGTCCCGAAAACTTGGATCAAACAATGATATCACACAAACACCAAGGATGGGCGGAATCCAAACTTGGTGAGATTCAAGAAAACCGAAAAACAAGAACACGGAAAATACTTTTAACTCACACATGTTTCTATTACTATTGATTAGCAAAAACATCTGGTATGAGTACACCAAAACCACCAAATCGCCTCACTCTCTAATTCTCTAGAACTTGTGTAATATGGAGGTCCAAAACCCTAGATTGTGAAACAAACTAGTTTATATACTCTAGCAAGCCCACTTCCTTACATGGGTTCCCCATGGCCTGCCTGGCCCACATGGCCTTAGGCATGGCCCAAATGACCTATACATGGTCCAAACCTATTATAAACTATCCCTTTAAAGCCTAGTTCGCTAACATAGCTCATTGTGTATATTTGATGTGTCGGTCTCACACTTCTAAATCCTAACAATCTCCCTAGACTGATGCATCAAATTGTCTTCATATAATGAATTCAGCAACACCTTCAACGAAGTCTATGGTTGTCGCTATGCTGTAGGTGTTGTGAAAGTTCTTGACTTCTGAAATCTCAGCACTGGGTCTCTTTCTTCTCTTGTGGTTATCTTCATACTAGGATCAAGATTAGCATCTGTTTGAACATCTTGTCAAAAGGAATGCGAGAGGATGATTCTCAACAGCTCTTTTCTTCTTCGATCTTTTTCTTTCAAGCAGGTTCACAGGTACTTCTTCACATGTACTTTCACTGTCAGATGGAAATTCGTATCCGGTTCTTCTAACTCAGGTACATCTTGTTGTTGTGATGCTTCATGCTTTGTCAGCTGCAAACAACATCTCATTTTTCATCAACCCCTGTTTCTTGATTTAAATCAAGTTCTGCAAAATTCACAGAAATTTGTAAGCAAACATTTCTATGCAACAGAGGAAAGTACCATATGAACACTTAGTACAACCAAGTACTTGTACTCGGATCTCACAATTCAAATTTCTTTCAGTTTTTGATGATCAATCAAATCTTCAAGAACGGTTAATTAATTTTTTTAATAAAACAAATAAAACACTCTATTTTTGGAATTTTTTTCCTTTTTTTTTATTTTATAAAAACAAGACAGTATTTTTGGATTTTTTAATTTTCTAATTTTTTTTAATTTTTTAAATAAATCAGAACAAAAATTGAAACGCAAATAAACAAAGAAACTAAATCAATAGTTACATTATATAATTACAATTGCAATGGGATCAAAATCATTCTCAGGCAGACAAAGGAACATTTTTCGGTGCGAACTTATTCAAACTGGTCTAAGTAATTGCCAATGTGTTTGTCCACTTAAACTTTAACGCTCAACTTTCAATTTTTCAACCTCGTGACATGATTAAGGTAAATTATACTATAATACCCGTGTGTCCCATTCCATGACATACCCCCGCGATCAAGGTAAGCACAACAATTCATCGTAGCAGGTGAGTATACTGAGTTCATCCTTTCGTTTTACAACGTCAGACTATTGTTGAACAGGTCAGTACTTTCGTACAACATAGTGACCAATAAAACGTCCGACGAGGGTTAGGCAAATACCTTTTACGATACGAATCTGGATTTTTAGCTCAATGGAATTCCCTCGAATTGAGTTTATCTAATGTATTGGCCTCTTTTTGGCTCTTTTAAGATATCTAATTGTGCCTAGGTCTGCAAATAGTCTGGATGCATCAGAAGGATAACCATGATATCCCTAGATGACTCAACAACAGAAAGACCTGAAACCTCAGACGTTGGCTATCTGTCAACGCAGGATTTAAGACCATAAAAATCATATGCCAATGGTATGTTACCCACATGATGTATAGTTCGTTATGATAAGATCACTTGGTATCTTTTATCTTTTGAGTGTTAAGCCTACCGATATATCACAATAGATCCTAGTCTTTTCAGCTATAACACCTTGCATGTGTTAGTCAAGCCCCTTTAGGACGAACATTTATTCCATTTCCCATATGATGCATTAAATCTTTTTGGAATTTTTAGTTTTTCAAATGTTTTTGTATTTTTTCTCATTTTCTCCCCCTAAAACAATGCATATATACATATATTATACTCTTCCCCCCTAAATTTGTGCATCCTACTTTATGCGCAAATGTACCTAATAAAGAAACGTATATACAAAGAGATGAAAATGTTTTTGTTGATTTTTTGCTTAACCGTTCCGTCATCAGATTAAAGACTAATCAATATCAAAATTAAAGCACGAAGTTTAAATTCTACCTTTTTGCTGATCTTATCTTACCACCCATATCTCCTCTAAAGGAAGCATATTAACTGTAAAGATATAGAACTTTTCGAAATAGTGAGATGTTACTCGTTATGTCTCTTGAATAACCGCTATCAACGTTCCAAGGATTGTCTACAGCTCCTCCATAGTTGTCCCTGAAAAATAAGGAAATTAGTAAGACATTGGTACCCAGGCCATCGTGGTCTTGGATTTACCTTAAGCATCAAAATAAGACACTTCCTTTAAACATATGCCCCCTTTCGTTTCAAGGATTTATGATGTTGCTGCTTTGCATTTGGGATTCCAAATTTGTTTCGGCTTAACAAACATGTTTGTTGCCTTTGGTTGATCAACTTTAGCTATTTTAGGTTTATTAGTTTTAAAACATATTTTTGTTCCTGAACAGCCTTTCGTTTGTTTTTAGCAACATTCCAATCCCCATCAGATGGTTTAACCTTGGGATTCACGTTATTCATTGCCTTAGGTAATGATACCTTCATTGGCTTGGAATGATAGTTATCCTTTTATGCAACCCTCTGATTTTGCACATAATATGATACATAGGGACAATGTGTGCAGTTTCTACCAATGTGACCCGCAATGCCACAATTGTAGCAAGTTTGTCTTTTCATAGGAAAGACAGTCTGAGCAGCTTGATTTTCTCTTGTAGGTAATGAAGGATAAACCGGATCTTTCTGTGCTTTATTCTTATACACTTCCTTTGCAGACGAAGATGAGTTTGGGTGCTTGTATTTGCTGCTTGTTGAAGTCTTGTTGCTCTGAGCACCATTCTTCGTTTTTATTTCCTATTTAGATTTATCATTCATCTTGCAAAGCTTCTTGTTAGAACAGTTAAAAGTATATTTTTCATTTTTGCCTTTACTGTCAGACTTTTCAAAAACAGGTTTTGAATCACGAGTCTTTTGAAAGCTATTACCTATGTCTTTTATCTGATCATTTCGGATCTTATTGTTTGATCTGAACCTTTATAGCACTAACAGAAGGTTCAGATTGTTCAGTTTGCGTCTTGGAGCCTTGTTCACATCAGTCTTCACTTCATCAGCTTTGATAAAATCAGAGAGTTTTGGTTTATCAGATGAAACACCAGAAACTTCAGCTGAATCATTAGAAGAATCATCAGCATAAGACGGTTCATCATCTTCTTCTGTCCACTCTATAATTATCACTTCTTCTGCACATGAAGTAGAAGCATTAGTATCATTCACACAATTAAACAAGACAACAATCTCAACCACTTTAATTTCAGAGGATTCTAAGGCATTAGATGATGTAATAGTCTCCTCTGGTAAAACATTTTGATCATAATCAGAATTCGAAACCACAAAATCTAAAATATCAGTCTGGGCAACTTTTTCAGAAAAGCTATCAGGAAGACCCTTTGTTTCAGCAAGCATAGATTGAACAAAGTTCCAAACATAAAGAGTCATTCGAATCAACAGTAGCATTCGAATGTTGTTCATTATCCACTTTATACTAATCCTTAACTATGACTGTCTCTGCACATGAACTTGAACAGAATCACAATTTGATACATTTTCTTGATTACCCCCATGTGACCTCTGAACCGGTTCACTTTCAGATTCTGATCTATCGACTGATTCATTCGAAAAACTGTTGAGCCGAATCCATGGTTTTAACAAAATTCATGGGCTTTTGAAAATCAGTGGGTCTAGCATTTGTGAGCACCGTTTCGATCTCATTTATGCTCAGGCCAACTCAATAAAGCTATTCATATCGTGCGGAATCCGATTGAGTAGTAGACAAACACAAGATATCAATGGTTAACATTGATTTCATTCAATAGTGACAAGTACAGACCCTGAAATTAGTTCGGCAGCGCTTCGTCGTCCGAATGCTAAAAGTTCTACTAAGCTCTCACTCACACCCCTATATATAGGCAAGACCCTCCGTGCGAGTGGGCTTGGACGAATGGAACAACCTCCATTCGTGCAACTGGACTTATTCTCTTCGTGCGAAGAACTCCTTCGTACGAAGAGGTATTTACATTACAAACCGACTTTCTAACAAACAAACCTATTATATTAACGACTCGATTCGATGACGTAAGCAACAGAGATCATGTATCAACAATCTCCCTTGGATGTTGTCGGAGTCTTGATCGGTCTCCATTCCCTACAACACTTTAATAACTTTAACATTCTCGCTTTACGAAATTCTTCTTAGATTTTTGACATTTTAGCTCAACAATCTCCCCCTTAAGTTGAGCTTCCTTTTCATTCGTCAACGTTTTATCTAGCTCCCCATTTCTTTCAGCTTCCTATTCATTCAAATAAACATTTTAGATTCAAACTTTGAAATTTTCAAATCAAACTCTTTATCAATTTTTTCAAATTTCAAATTTTAAACATGTTTATCAGTATTAATAACCCTCTCAGATAACCAAGTCCAAGTTAATGAGTTTGGTCACCTGATTTATCTACCAAGTCCAAGTTAATGACATTGGTTGACCATTTTGTGAACAAACTGAAATTTTCTATCAAATTCAAGTTTCAAATTAATGAACTTGTGATCTAAACATTTATCTTTATTTCAGTAATTCTCAAGATTTGTTCAGCGTATTCAGAATTTGAAATTCAGCATCCCATCATCGATTGTCGAAAATAAGATGAAATAAAATCTTTTTGGCTTTTCAAACTTTATGCTAAAACACACTAAAAATCTTTTAAGTTGTTTTTCTGAAATGAAATAACTATGTATAAACATATTTACAGACATATTTTTTCTGAGTTTGTGTAAGAGGATCATATCAGTTCTTGAGACACATCACTAACACCGTTGATCTGATTTAACTCTAAGCTTGAAACAAGTTCACCTAGATTATCAGTATGTTCTTCCACTTAAATTTCTATACAAAGTTCAATTGTTTTAAGCTACGATATTAGATGTCTTAGAACTTACTTAATAGTGTTCCCCACCTCAGAATATACTCCCTTATCAAGATTCCCTAGATTCAGTCTTACAGGTGAATATACCTAATTAATATCAGTCTCTGGGTTGTGCGAGGCCTTGACAGCTCAGGTTAGTACCACCGTACAAACAAAGAGATGAAGGCTCGACTTATAAGTGGTGTTCCATTTTAGAATCTTTTGATTGCAATTGTCATATCTTTGGATATTTTCAATTTTTGTGCAATTTTTGGGTTTAAAGCAAAAGTATTCTAAAAGTTCTAGGCCATTGCTGACGCAAAATCAGAAGAACTTGTATAATACCCTAGATATCAACTAGTTATAAGAACCTAGTATCTTAGAATCAGCCAACCTCTCAAACGAAATTTTGGTGTACTAAGACCATATATCCGAGAGATATTAACCTACTTATTAAGAAGTTTTGTTTTCTTTATTTCTCGAAAACAATTTACTAAATGTGCGAAATCTACTGGCACATCATCAGTGAGACCATTTAACAACTTTTTAGCTTTGCATGTCTCTAGCATGTTGTGATAGTCCACGGATATATACTATCATTTCCTCTTTTTACACAAAAACTCTTTTGTCTCTTTCTAATTTTTTTTACTTTATCAAATTTTAAAATGTTTTTATATTTTTGACCACATTTTCTCCCCCTAAAATCAAAAAACATTTTAAAGAAAGAATTTTGAAAACAAAAATATGAAACACCGATGCAGTTTGCTTCAAATCGCCATCCGTTTCTGCTTCACATTCTTTGTCTATCTTTTACCCCTCATAATGACAAAACCTTGATACTTTTGAATTAAAAACACATTTTCAATTTTGTCGAATCAATTTGTTTTGCTTGTTCCACAGTGAGAGTTCTGTGTTGATTTTTCAATCTTTTTCAAAAATATTTTCAAAAATCATAACAAATTTTTCAATCAAACCCATCATAGACTTTTCTGAATACACAGGCTAGTTCCTCTTCATGTGCCAGGATGATCCTCTATTCAAGATCCACTTTGAACGACCTCGGAAGCCTCTGCACATGCACTAAAACAATCACTTGAACAATGAAACCCAAGCCTTACATGTCTTAGGTAAAACTACGGGTTTTGGTTCGCAAAAACTCACTTTCTTTGAAACAACTTTTCAATTTTCTTAGTTGAACAAGTTAGTTTCTCACCATCATAATCTTCTTTCTTTTTCGTAAGTCCCGAAAACGGATCTTACAATGATATCAAACAACCTATTGATTTTGCGGAAACCAATCAATAGGTGATTCAAGAAAATCACGAAAATATGAAGAACACACCGAAAATCACTTTTAATACTTTCACATGTTCTATTATGATCAAAGCAAAACGTCTGGTACAAGTATCTTTACAACCAAATCGCCTCCTTCTCTCTCTGACTTTAGAATTTGTGTAACAATGAGGCTCAAACCCTAAAACAAGTTGAAAACTTGTTTGTATACTTACTCAAGTCCACTTCCCTACACGGGCTCCCCTTGGGCCTGCTTAGCCCACACGGCCTAAAGCTTGGCCCAAGTGACCTATAAAGGTCCAAAACCTAATATAAACTAACTCGGTAGGGCCCAGTTCGTAACCATAGCCCGTTGTGTTAAGTTGATGCGTCAGGCTCACACTTTAGGGCCTAACAATCTCCCCTAGACCGATGCCATCAAATTGTCTTCATAACATCAATTCATCAACGTCTTCAACGAAGTCTATGGTTGACGCTATGCTGCAGATGTTGTGGAAGTTCTTGACTTCTGAACTTTAGCACTGGGTCTCTTTCTTCAGCTCTTATGGTTAGCTTCATATCAGGTTCACGATCAGCTTTCCTTGAAAATGTTGTTAAAAAGAATGTGAGAGGAGGATTCTCAACAATTCTTTTCTTTTTCGATCTTTTTCTCTTTCAAGTAGGTTCATGGTACTTCTTCAAATGTACTTTCACTGTATGACGACGTTTCGTATCCGGTTCTTCTAACTCAGGTACATCTTGTTGTTGTGATGCTTCATGCTTTTTTATCAGCTAACAGCATCTCAATCTTCAACAACCCCTGTTCTTGATTGAAATCAAGTTCTGCACATGCTTTCAACTTTTCTATGCAACAGAGAATGTACCACATGAACACTAGGTACATCAAATTTCACAATTTAAATTCTTTCAACTTTTGATGATCAGTCAAATCTTCAACAACGGTTACATTTTTAAATTTAACAAAAGACAAATAAACACTCTCTTTTTGGATTTTTGGTTTTATAGAAAGCAAAACACTATTTTTGTATTTTTTTGATTTTTTTAAATTTTTTTAAGAACTAAAAATAAATAAAAACTCAAAATATAAACAACTACCATAATATACAATTACAATTGCAATGGGATCAAAATTCATTCTCAGGCAGACTAAGGAACACTTTTCAGTACGAGCCTAATCAAACTGGTCTATGCGATTGCCAATATATTTGTCCACTTAAATTTTAACGCTCAACTTTCAATTTTTCAACTTCGTGATATGCTTAAGGAAATATTATACTATTATACCCGTGTGTCCCATTCCAAGACATACCTCCGCGATCAAGGTAAGCACAACGATTCATCGTAACAGGTGAGTATACTGATGTCATCCTTTTTGATTTAAAACGTTAGACCATTGGTGTTAGGTGAGTACTTTTGTACACCAGAGCGACTAATGATTGTGTCTAACGAGGGCGAGGCAAATACCATTTTGGTACGAATTTGGCTCTTTGAGCATTGGGAATTTTCTCATTTTGAGATTTGATTCCGTAGGGTTTTTTGTCCTCTTGGGATCTTTTAAGATATCATGACTGTGTCTAGGTCTGCATATAATCTGGATGCAACAGAAGGACAACCATTATATCCCCGGATGAATCAACAATATAAAGACCTAAAACCTCATATGTTGGCTATCAATCAACGCAAGATTTAAGACCATAAAATCATACGCTATTGGTATGTTACCCACATGGTACATAGTTCGTTATGTTTATATCACTTAGTATCTTTTATCATTTTGAGCGTCAAGCCTATCGACATATTGTAGTAGATCCTAGCCTTTTCAGCTATGGCACCTTACATGTGTTAGTCGAACCCTTTAACACGAACATTTATATCAATTCCTATATCATGCAATTTTTCTTTTTGGCTTTTTCATTTTTTAATGTTTTTGTATTTTTCTCATTTTCTCCCCCTAAAACAATGCATATTTACAACAAACTCTTTTTGGATTTTTCTGAGTTTTCTTCACCTAAAATATATATATGTATATATATATCTCTCCCCCTAAATTTGTGCATAAAACTTATGCGCAAATTTACCATTTACCGGAGAAATGACACTTTATGTTACAAAGTAATGAACTAAGAAAAAGAAAAAAATTATTTTTGCTTAACCGTTCTGTCATCATATTGAAGACTAATCAATATCCAAATTAAAGTACTGAATTTAAACTGTACCTTTTGCTAATCATTTCTTACTTCTCTCATCTCCTCCAAAGGAAACATATCATCTGTAAAAAAAATTGAACTTTTTTGCAACGGTGAAATGTTACCTATTTTATCTCTGGAACAACCGCTATCAACATTCCAGAGATTGTCAACAGCTCCTCCTTGGTTGTTCCTGAAAAATAAGGAGATTAGTAAGACATTGGTACCCAGGCCATCGTGGTCCTGAGATTTCCTGAAGCATCAAAGTAAGACACTTCCTTTCATTTTTCGTTTCAAGGATTGGAGATGTTGCCGTTTTGCATTTGGGTTTCCAAATTTGTTTGGCTTAACAAATGCGTTTCTTGCCTTCGGTTGAGCAACTTTAGCTGATTCAGGCTTGTTAGTTTTAGAAACACGTTTTTGTTCCTGAACAGCCTTGTGTTTTTTTAGCAACATTCCAATCCCTATCAGAAGGTTTAACCCTGGGATTCACATTATTCATTGTCTTAGGTGATGATGCCTTGATCGGCTTGGAATGATTGTTATCCTTTGATGTACCCTCTGATTTTGAGCATAATAGGGTTCATAGGGACGATTTGTGCAGTTTCGAGCAATGTGACCAGCAATGCTGCAATTGAAGAATGTTTGTCTCTTCACGTAGAAAGCATTCTGATCAGCTGGATTTGATCTTGAAGGCCCTAAAGGACGAACCAGTCCTTTCTGTACTTTATTCTTGTGCACTTCCTTTGTAGACGAATTTGAATTTGGATGTCTATACTTGTCGTTTGTAGGGGCCTTCTGTGGTGGAGAATTCTTCTGAGTTTTCTTGTTTTGTGTAGACTGCAAGTCTTGTTCAGAAATCTCACCAGTCTTTCCGAAAGCTTTGTTAGCACAATCAAATGCATATCTCTCACATTTGCCATTACTGACTGGCCTAACAAAAGCATTTTTCATATCACGAGCCTTTTGTGGACTATTTCTTCTTGTAAATGATCTCGGAGAGCGTGATTGTCTTTGATGTTGAGTCTTCTCATTTCCTCTCCATCGATTAGCTTGTTTCGACTTCTTTTGCTTGCTCTAGCCCTTTTTATCACAAGTAGTGGGTTCAGACTTCTGAGACTGTGTACTTGGAGCCTTGTTCACATTAGTCTTCACTTCTTCCTTCATGTCATCAGCTTTGATTTCACATGATTTAGAAATTTCATCAACACATGAACCATGTGTGTTCAAAAATGGTTCACTGACAGCTTCGTTTTTCAAAGAAATCTCCTGATCCTTTTGAGAAAACATTTTAGTTGTCCCACTAGATACATCATCAGGGACCTCTGCTGAGACGGATTCAGAAGAGTAATCAGAACAATTTTGATCTTCTTAAGGTGTTTCAGTGGTCCCACTGGATGCATCATCAGGGACATCTGCTGATACAGTTTCAGTAGTTGTTGAACCAGAAACATCACAATCATTATTATTAGTTTCGCCTAAAACATCAGGCCTAAAACCAAACACAGAACCAAAAAACAATTTACAAAGTTTTGCATCAAAACATGGTCTGGATTAGGTTCATTTATTAAATTTTCAAAGGAATCGGACTTTAATTCTTGTTCATTCCTAACTACATCTTCAACTGTTACTTCATCTGTAAGGGAAGACGAAGCATTAGTATCGTTCACAGATGGAGAAATACAAGCGACTGGCTGATCTATTCGTCCTTCAACAGGTTCATTATTGATAGATGTCTCATTAGTCTTTGAACCGTAAGTCATAGTATCCTCCACTGGCTAATTTCTCCACAGTTAAAGGCAAATAGGTGTAGTTGTGATAGAATGGAGGAGGCACTTTATTGTAACCCAAACTGTGACACCCCAGGGAAACCAGTAAATGATACAACTTACCTAGCTTCCTCAGTAACCGCATGCTAAATTTTGGGACGAAATTTCTTTCAAGTAGGGGATAATGTGACAACTCGAGTTTCCAAGATTTCCTATTCGCATTTATTACACGTTGACTGTTTAATTGCTTGACTATTTGACTTGTAACTGTACACGCTGTATTATGATAAAACGTATTATGATTATTGCATGCATTTATGTTTGTTGATATAACTTGAGACTGCTTAGAAAACTTAAACTGTTTAACACATGAAAGGACCCGACGAAACAAAGTGTTTCGCCAAGACCAAACCCGACGAAACAGAAGTCTGTTTCGTCATTCCTATTTTGACGAAAAAGAATGTTTCGTCGGCCCAACCGTTTCGCTGAAGCCCATTAAGGCCCAGTACGCGATTGAACGTATAACTACCCGGGATGACTTCTTTTGTAACACTTTTGGCAAAAGGTTGAAACCCTAGAACTCTCCACTGTGTGACGGCGACAACCATCTTCCACCATCATCTTTCTCTCTCGAATCCTTCCTTATTCATCCCAAATCGGTTAGTGTGTATTAAACAGAATTGATTGCTTGTTATATTGATTAAAAAGTTTGTTTGATGAATGCTTTTGGCTGTGGTTAACGCGTGGGTTGAGATTCATGTAACTAGGGTTCGATAGTTCGTTGTTAATCTAGGAACCGGGTCGAATATTGTGATTGTATTTATGCATGACCCACTGTTCAGAACCTATGTGTTCCCGTTTGATGTTTAATTGGTGTGTCACCCATTGTTATGTACATTTAAGGGATCAATGTTATGATTATGTGATGATATCCTCATTAAAACTATCACTATTGAATTAGGGTTCATGCTAGATATTATGTGCCATGGTGATGATTATGATCTGAGATCGATGATTTGAGGATTGGCTATATGATTGAATGATTTTCCGTATGATGATGACGGTAATTAGGGTTTCTGCACGTAACTGTTTTATGACGTAACTGACTTATTGACGAAACGATACCCTCGGCGAAACAAACATGACGTAACAGATGCGTTTCGCCGAGACCACTTAACGACGAAACGAACACGGCGAATCAAGTGTGTTTCGCCGAGACCTTTTGCGACGAAACAGATGTGACGAAACGGTAGTGATTCGTCGGGAGGGATTCACGGCGAAACAGGGGTGTTTCGCCGAAAGTGTAAACTGCACAGTGATTTAGCTTAATTCTGTTAAAGTTAACTGAGTTAGTTAACTGCTGTTAAGTGATCCGCATGACTTGTATGAATTGGAATACGTGGTTTGTACTACTTTGTGATCATTGATTGTGCTTATACGTGAACTTCGTGAATACAAATTGATTATGTATACGTGCGTACTTTAGGACATGATTGATTAACTGTGAGCACATACTTAGCATACCGATCAAACCAAGGTGAGTTCACACTTTTACCAAGGCATGGAATTCCCGATGGGCAGGGAATGGGATTGAAGGAATGGGATTGGACAATTGCTTGGACTTTCACTATTACTAGACTATCTACCATCGTCCTCGGATGCGAAGGACCCATACGTAAAACCTACGTATACTTGTACTTATCACTGTCCTCAGGTTGCGAAGGACACTTACGTAAAACCTACGTAAACATATACTCACTACTGCCTCGGGTTGTGAAAGGCACCTACGTAAAACCTACGTAACCCCCGCGTACCACTGTCCTCGGGATAAGAAGGACACTTACGTAAAACCTACGTAAACCTCGTACGTACTACTATTCTCGGATTAAGAAGAACACTTATGGTTACCACTAGTCTAGTACATACACACATGGGAAGCCCCCACTAAAAGAACATACAATTGACTTAGTTAATAACGCATGGAGATGCAACATACTTACTATTACGCACTTACTTACTGTGGACTCGCTCAACTAGTTGTTGACTCTCTGTTACATGCCTTGCAGGACCATAGGTACTCATGGAGCTTGCACGGGAGGCGCGATCGTTGTGGGCACATGGACTGTTGAGTTCCATGACATACATTTACATTTTGTGAACTTAAAACTTATGTTGGATTGTTACAATTATGCTTCCGCTGAAACACGTAAACTAAGTTTGGTTTTGAACACCTTTTATATTGCTGGATTGGATTTTACTATTTACTTATATTGTTCAATATGATTGGTGGCTTGATCCTGGTCATGTCACGCCTCCAAGCGGTGGTACTCCGCATGTGGATTTTGGGGGTGTGACACAAACCACACCCTTTCTTGCTTTTGTACTCTAGTTGTATGTCACATATATCTTTGACCAGTTTGCTAGAAGTATCATATTTCTTGATATTGATCTCATTTATTTGATATTTCTGTTTATCTCTTCTAGCTCTTTGGTCAAAGTACTTATGACTTCTCTAGCATAATCGTAATTACAACTCTTAACACTCAGATCTTCTTGAAGTTTTTAATGTCCTTTTGTTGAGCTTCTATTTTTTCTTTATAAAGCCTTTCGTTTTTCGGTAGATAAGAGTTGTGTCTTTTTATGTCATGAAGATCTTGGATCAGTTCGGAGTTGTGTAAACGATAATATGCTACTCTCTTCAACAGTAAATTCTTCCTGAGCCACTACAAGAAAAATGCCGTATAGTGGCACACATTTTTAATGGCATTTAGCCTTTGTGCCACTAATTTGTGTTTTTAGTTGCACTTTGCATATGCCATATGTGATTAGCACACACTTTTAGTGACATATAGCTTTTATGCCACTATTATAGGTTTTTAATGGTACTTTGTGTATGCCTAAGCACATATATTTAGTGGCATTTATATTTTATGCCACCAATTTAAATTTTTAGTGTTGTATGCCATTGAAATTGTAGAGAGCTCGTTTTAGAATTTTTGTCTTTCCATCGTTGAAATTCTTTAATAACAACATTTTCCCTAAAAATCATTCATCCCTCTAAAATTTCTTTCCTCATGTAAGAAATTAACCCTTTTCACTCCCAAAATTTCTTCCTCTCGTGAAACCCTTTTAATAAAACCGTAGCCACACATCTATGTAGTAACCTTTTATTATTAACCTTTGATTTCATTAAAACTTATTAGTAAAATGACACTAATTTATCTAGTTAATTTCTATACATACACACATCCAGTGGCGGACATAAGGCTTACCGGGGGGCAACCTCCGCTACGGCTTGGCGCGGAAAAATTAGTGTAAATTTTAGAAAAAATTGACGTTTTTTCGATTTTGTTACGGCTTATTTATAAAACGTTACGGCTTAGATTCGTTTCTAGATTCGCCACTGCACACATCCACAACTTTTTACATCCATAACTTTTTTATGTAAATAATTAATGAGTAAAAATACCAAATAATAAATATACCAGTTGATTTTTTTTCTAATTCTAAGTCACTCTCGTCTAATAACTTGAAGTTACGATCTAAGTTTAGCCATTCTCCTAATCGTCTAAAATTGTTCAAGTTTCCCCGCCCAATTTTCCCCCCTTCCTCAAAAACCCAAATTTCCCCACGTTCCCAGAATCGAAATCCAAACTGAATCAACATCCTTCTATCCCTCCCTTTTCTCTTTCACTCTCTCAATCTTCCCTACCGCTTCAACTCAGAGGTTGCTTTCACCATTTGAATCGTCTGTTGTGGGGCTGCTCCAGCAGTGTTGCTGTTTAGGGCCGGCTCCGAATGTGAATGAAGTGAATCAGTCGCTTGAGGCTCCCAATTTTTTAGGGTTTTTGAGTTCTTCATAACATTTATACAGAGAAAGGGAAAATAAAGCATCCTTTGGAGGTAAATTTACTAATTTTGTTTGTTTGTTTTTTTTTTTTTCGTTTTTGGCTATTTTTAAGTTAGGTCGTGTGTATTCTTATGGTCTATAATAATGTCCTATTGATATTCTAGATACGTTGCACTTGACAACGCAAATAAGGTGTTTGATGCAATGCCAAAGAAGGATGTGTTGTTTATAATATAATTGTTTAAGTTGTATGCTTAAATTTAAAACAATTCATATAGAGTTTTATGAAAATGTTGATAACCATGTCCTTTTGTTCTGCTGCAAGTAATTTTTCCCAGGTTCTTTGCACACTTGGCTACACATATTTTTTAATTTGACGATATTAATTTGATTATTTATAAGAGTAGTTGTTGTTGCTACTAGTTTCATGGTTGCTATATAATTTTTTAGACAATTTTTTTGTTGGTCATAAGCTTAGTAGTAGCTCTACCTATTTGGTATATTCCATGCATTTGTGCAAGAATTTTGTTTGGCATCTGTGTAGGATTTTTGCTAGGAATTGATGTTGATTTTTGTAAGAAGTTGCAAAGAATATGTTCTTTTTTTTTTTTTTTTTTTTTGTAAAAGAGGGATTAGCTATTGAATTAGATTTGTAGTTCAATCATCAACTTTGATAGAAATGATTTATACGGTCTAGTTACACCTGCTGCGAAGGAGATGAACATTTATATCCTACATATCAAATTTGCTAGGGTTTGTTACATAGTTTTAGAACACATTTCTTGCGAAGCTTTAATCAAATTCATTTTGTGAAGGTGAATAAGTAAAATCATTGTTAATTACGTAGAATTAATGTTTATCTGGTGAAGAGAATATACATTGAGGGTCGTAGGTGCGGTCTCTCTTCATACAATATTTGTAAAAACTTTTAACTCCACATCTTTACTTCAGCAAAAGTCATTCCATAAGAGTGAAACTTTACACTTGATCGAGCAACACTACTTCTTGGACAATTTTTGAGGTATCTTTTGGTTAATTTGTGTTACTAGTACTGTCTACTGGTATTTCTCATTCCTTGATGGAAGGTGCAAAAAATGACATGGTTTTTTTTTTGTGCTGAGCTTCTGTTAATATGGATGAATGATGTTTTTTAATACAAAACAGAGACTTTTGATATCCGCAGCCAAGCTACCAGTGAAACAAAAAGGTGGGATGCAGAGAACAAAATTATTATGGTTCATCATTAGTGGTCTCTGTTCATCGCCTTGAATCGTCAGTTTTGAAGTTCTGTAGATATCCAAACGAACCAAGCTTCATGTTCTGATTTTCAAAAGTCAAAAATCCTATTTTACAATAGTCAGCCATTGAAGGTAATGTTTGTCAATCAACTGTTGGAATTTTGATATTTTGTGTACTCATATCTGATTAACTTTTAATGTGAATTTACATGTAATGGCTGGTTAAAAAAATTACTTAACTTTGGTAACTAGTGGCAGATAACACTCAACTTGCTGTCATAAGCAAAAATCAAAGAATTTTTTCCAAACGGGGTTCAATCTACTTGAAAGCCATGGGCCACTGCTAATCATGGCTCCTTGACCTTGTGGTTCATGGGAGTAAGCCACTACCCTTGTCCATTCGAGCAGCTCTCAAATCCCTAATTGAGCAGGTTCATAATTATAATAAAGTGACATGGTTTTCTTAAAAATGCTCATTTCAAGTTTTTTTTGAACTAAGTTCTTTTTTTTTATCAATGTGGTTTGGTGACGGACCAGATTATTCACACCGGGTGAAAATAGATTTGATTACATTATTTGTGAGTCTAGCTTGTGGCCTTGGGTGCAACTTTCATATGAAAGGTAAAGATAAAAACTTATATCATGCAATCTTATTATTATCAATCATGTTTTTTTGAGAATATACAATCTGCTTGCCATTTTATTTGTAGTGAGCCTTGAATGCCATATCGTCAGCAGATGGTTGACTCTATTGTTCTTTTCCTCAAAACACAAGCCAAAGCGAGAACTCGTGTACTCGCTAACTCAAACACCTTGCAGACGAATGAACCCGCTTTCTGAATTACACCTCAAAGATCTGTCAAAACCGTTTTCACAAACAAATTCTTTTTTTTTTAATTTTTATAAATATATTTTATAACCCCTTTTTAAATACTTATAATTTTAATTAACTAATATATATATATATATTGTATATATAGAATAATCTAATTAATATTATAATTATTATTATTAATAAATTAACTAATGATTAGCTAATGATTGATTAATAATTATATAATGAGGGAAAAGATCAAATAGGAAGTTAATTTTCGTTAGGATTATGACATGTGGCAAATTTTAAAATAAAGAGAAAGGGTATTTTAGTCAATCCAACTCCTTCTTCTTCCTTTTTCAAAACCGAGTAACTTCAAAACCCGCCATTTTCAAAACCCACCATCTTCAACTATTTCTTCACTTTCTATCTCAATAATCACTACATTATAGTGCGATTTTCATCACCAATCAATGATTCAAAACCCGATCAACGTGTTCTTCAGCTTTTTTTTTGAAGAAAACCCAGTTTAATTTCATAAAAAAATCTCGTTTTTTCCGGTGATTTTGGAGATAATCACTCGATTCGTTCGATTCTTCGAGCGTTGATAAGTGTTTCTATCATTCAAATTTCGTCAATTGATGAAGAAATCGGCTTCGATCCATGTAAGAAATTCTTTAATTTCATTTTCACGATCTGCGTTTTTGATTTAGTCATTGCGTTTTACGATCTTTGCGGGGGTCCGGGGGCGGCAGCCCCTGGTAGCGGGGTCCCAGGGGCGGCAGCCCCTGGCGGGGTCCAAGGGGCAGAGCCCCTGGCTGGGGTTGAGCTAAAAACGCATCAGAAAAATTAATTTTCCAGAAATTGGCTCATTTCGAAGACAGTAATTCGTAGACAATTCAGACAGTTCACAGTGACAGACCGTTTTATGTGTCCATTGCGTTTTAGAAATAAGAGAGTTTTATCTGATTTCTGGTTATTGCGTTTTAGAAAAAAACACATTTTTAAGTGTTTTTAGTCATTGCGTTTTAGGTAAAACACATTTTTTAGGTGTTTTCAGTTCATTACGTTTTAGAATGAGTCATTTTTAAGTGTTTTCTAGCCATTGCGT
Organism: Helianthus annuus; assembly: GCF_002127325.2. Classification (NCBI taxonomy): domain Eukaryota; kingdom Viridiplantae; phylum Streptophyta; class Magnoliopsida; order Asterales; family Asteraceae; genus Helianthus; species Helianthus annuus. Next base: position 136,378,644 of record NC_035443.2, read on the forward strand.
TTTACATATAAGACATTTCTTTGTGTTTTTTGTGCATTGCGTTTTAGGTAAAACACATTTTTATGTGTTTTCTGGCCATTGCGTTTTACAAATAAGACATTTCTGTGTGTTTTCTGGCCATTGCGTTTTACAAATAAGTCATTTCTTTGTGTTTTTAGTGCATTGCGTTTTAGAAAAATGTTATTTTTTAGGTTTTTTTTTTCATTGCGTTTTACGTAATTCATGGTTTTTCTATTGCGTTTTACGCAACTGGGTTTTAAATTTTTTTTTGAGTTAATTGCTCGGATGGTCCCTGTGGTTTTACATTTTTTCATGTTTAGTCCCCACCTTTTGAAAATAGCATGTATGCTCCCTATGGTTTGTCATTTTGTTACTCGGATAGTCCCCCAACATTTACTCTGGGGACTATCCGAGTAACAAAATGACAAACCATAGGGAGTATACCTGCTATTTTCAAACTAACTGACATCTACTCAGGGACTATCCGAGTAACAAAATGACAAACCATAGGGAGCATACCTGCTATTTTCAAAAGGTGGGGACTAAATGTGAAAAAACTTGAAACCACAGGGACCATCCGAGCAATTAACTCTTTTTTTTTTAAATATAGCAATAGTATACTCGTTTTAAAGATAAAAAAACGCTCGTTTTTTTGGTGCAATTTTTATAAAAAAATAATGTCGTATGAAAGAGTTATTAACGTTTAAAAAATGGGAGGAATTGGAGGAGAGAGAAACTATTGGCTTAGATTGACTAGAATGCCCTTAAAAAACTCACGCGCCTCTTTTCTTTTCTTTCAATTTCCCTGATTTAATCTTAGCACTTGACTAAATTAATGGATGGTCAAGATCACTTCCTAGCCAAATAAACTTTCTATTGTATCTCCACCCTATATAATGATTAGTAAACGACAATTCCATACGTTTTCTCGATGCCTTAAACGTCACAAAATGGCAACAATCCTGTACTCTTCTATCTCTATCCCAACACCCAAAACTGTCGCAACAAGTTTTCTTCTTCCCTTTTTCGTTTTTCCCAACACTCCAACCTTACGTTTCAAACAAATCCAGCCGCCACCTTCTAAATCGTTCTCCTCCTTTTCTCGACACACCCTACAAACTTAAAATGTGAAAGTGTTGTTCGTTATAATGGTCATTTAAGATGATGAAGATGAGAAATGATGTTCGGTGAACGATGAGGTGGTATCCGGTGATGATCGAAGGAGGATAGTTCCAGATGGTGATGTGGAGGATACTGAAGATGTATGGCAATGATGATGGAACAATAGACGGCGGTTGTTGCGACTTATAAACTCGAAATTGGACTCGAAAACAGTGGACTCGAAATCGTGGATGTGGTTGCGAGTTGGAACGTCGGATGAACGGAGATGACTCGAAACCAACTGATAACTCGAAACCAGTGATCTTGTTTGAATGTTGATGACGGTTGCGAGTTGGAATCAGATTGCTGTCTGATGGAGAACAAATGAACAAGAGATAGTTGTTGCGAGTCGGAACCTCAAATAATAGAAGATGTTAACTCGAAAACGAAGGTTGATGATGGGCGAAGGTGGTGATTTCGACTCGAGACCTTTTGTGAAGATGATGTCTCGAAACCTATTAATTGAACTCGAAACCAGTTTGACTTTGTCCACTCGAAATCTTTTTGTCTGCAAAATCCTTTCGAGAATGTAACTAAACAGAAATTCAAATATTTTTGGAAAGTGAAATCTTTTTAAACCAAAAAGAATATTTCTTTTAAAATAAAAAAAAAAGAAAACGTAAAATATCTTTAACAGTTTCAAAATGGATTGACACACCAAACTAGTATGATTTTCTTGATGATTATGATGAACAACTGAAGAACACAAAGGAGAACTTGATGTACACCAACCCAAAATCCAGTTTTTCAACATAATTCAGTCAAAACTTGATTCTAAAACATGCAGAAATATGTAAAACACACTAAAATTCAAAGTATAAGAATCAAACCAGTCAAAAATCACCACTTTTCTTCGAAAATCTTGAATCTTTGATATCACACCTAGCCTAGAAACAGGTTCTAATGGCTCTGATATCAATTGTAAGTCCCGAAAACGGATCTTTCAATGATATCAAACAACCTATTGATTGTACAGAAACCAATCAAAATTTGATTCAAGAAAAACATGAAAATATGAAGAACACACCGAAAATCACTTTTAATACTTGCACACGTTCTATTACTATCAATGCAAAACGTTTGGTACAAGTATCTTCACAACCAAATCACCCCCCTCTCTCTCTGACTCTAGAATTTGTGTAACAATGAGGCTCAAACCCTAAGTTGAAAACTTGTTTATATATTTACTCAAGCCCACTCCCCTACATGAACTTCCCTTGGGTCTGCTTGGCCCACATGACCTAAAGCTTGGCCCAAGTGACCTATAAAGGTTCAAAACCTAATATAAACTAACCCGGTAAGACCCAGTTCGTAACTATAGCCCGTTGTGTTAAATTGATGCCTCAGACTCACACTTTAGGGCCTATCATTTATTTTTGGGATTTTTACATATTTCCCCCTCCTAAGCTGGCTAATTACGTATTTCCCCATATAAAAAAAACAATTACATATTTCCCCTCCATAACCCATATATATTACATATTTCCCTTTTTATTAAAAACTCTTAGTAAATGACTGTTTTACCCTTAATGAACTATTAAATGGATATTTACATATTTCCCATTTCTAATACCATCAATCAATTACATATCTCCTCAATTCATGTATTATTTTACCAATTCTCCTACTTGCCACTATTCTCAAACAATACCATAATAATCATAATCATAATCATAATAAAAGTACAAACTTTCAAAAATGTCATCCTTACTTCATCATAATTAAAATTATCTTCAACCCGTTGCAGATGCTTAACCAGGTGCACATATGGTGTTTTTCTATTGAGATGGTGGCAGTGTTTTACAAGGTGTATACCAAATACTTATATGTAACTGGTTTATGCGTTGATGTGTGAGAGTAGATAAAGTAGATAATTGCTAACTCGAAATGCACAGTTCAGAGTCAACTGACCAGTTGTGCTTAATCATTCATACTAAGTAGTGTGCTTTATCACTTTTACTTCATTTCTCTATAGTGGTGTATCCTATATATCTTCTGAACCCTAAAGGTAGTAATGTATATTTATTGGGTTAAATATGAACCATTAATCATTATGCTGAATTTTGAGTCGTCTGATATCAGTTTACCATATGATTACTAGTGGGAAACCCGCGTGTTGCGGCGGAGTCAATAATTTACATCATTATACTCGTCTATTAGTTTATAAATTATTCCGCTTTATGTTAGGTTATGAATGACAACACAACATCGATAACTCGTCTTTCGAGTTTGTTAATTTCCGCTTCCGCCTCGCATGATGTGTGACGGATTGCAACTCCGCTATATGCCACCTGCACATTTGTACAAAAATTTAATTATATGTCTTTAAGACACAGATTCACGCAAGCCACACTTTTAAGTATCTACCCGGTTCGTCGCCGAAATGCACTAACTCGTAACATCGCCACCTGTCTCTCACCATTTCGACCCGACAGGTACCATCTAGTTGTCAGTGTCACTTGTCCCACATCCACTCGACCTTCCTCATTAAGCATTTATCAATCTAAAAACAAAAATGTCGGTTTAATTATAAAAACTAATGGCTAGGTTAACCGAAAAACCATTAAGTAACTAATACCCAATTAATCAACTATATTTGTGAGTTGACAAAGTGTAGTGAAGAATGTTGGTTCGTACCAATAAAAATGATTTAACTTACTTGCTATACTTTTGATTTTCGGTCATAATATCCACATGTTGGTGAATGGAATGGTTAGCTTTCAATTCTGAAGAACCAATCACCACCTGTGTATTTTTCAAAAAACAATGTGTCAACACGATGAAATTTTCTATGTTTTTGGTGTATTGCGTTTTCAATGAAATACAACCCGAGTTGAACCATTTCCATAAAAACGTGTTGAAATTGCTACCTTTAACTTTAACATTTCTAAATTAAATATCTTACTTTGTAAGGGTTAGAAAGCAACTGCCTTGCAAGTTGCTCAACTTTCTTTGGCCATGTAGCACTCCAGTGTTTGACGATCTGGCCGAATCTGAACATAAATCATGAAATGATATGCATTGAACTTTAAGAGAGTAATATTAACATGAACATAACAGAAAGCCCGACATCTAATCCCAAAATGAGTATTTGAGTCATTTTCGGACCATGACATTTTACGAATTAAGTAACATTTGAGTAAAAACAAGTTTACACTAAATTACTTAAGAACAACCATTATATAAAACACTAACACTTAAAAATTAAGACTTAAAACACTAATCACGGCAATAAGAAGAAAGACAACTGATAGAACTAAGAAAGATATTGATATCGGGAAAAACCAGTGATATATCGGTCAATGTCGCCACGGTACCGACATTGGACACCGATATTTTACATGGGGACCGATAACCGATATATCACCGATATTAACTGCATAGTCCCCACCATCTTAGTTTCGAATTTATTTGCCTTGACATCTAATCCCCATTGAGTATTTGAGTCATTTTTGGATTATGGCATTCTACGAATTAAATAGATTTTAAGTAAAAACAAGTTCACGCTAAATTATTTAAGAACGACCATTCATAACTAAGCTCTTAAACTTTCAAATACAATATGAAGATGCATATTTTGGATTTAAAAAGGACTTAATCATGGAAATTGTATCTTAGTTAAATGTTTGGCATTGATAATTATACTTCTAAATAAACTTATGTTACATATTTTCACATAAATCACAAACCTGGGAAACAATTTTCTTCATTTGTGGTTCAAAACCCATGTCTAGCATCCGGTCCGCTTCATCGAGCACGAGATACGTGACCCTTCACAAGTTTGTATGATGAGACTCCAACATATCAATTAACCTTCTAGGTGTAACAATAACAATTTCAACACCTATGAAATAAGGTAGTAACGGTAACTGAGGAAGTATACTTTCTAGGTGGGTTGCTTCAATCTTGTTCTCGCCTTCAGCTTCAGCAATGGTAGCATCTCGTTGGACTGCTTCTGCATTAACAAAAAGTCGCTTGATAAGTTGCCCATAATATATACATGGAAGCTTACCTCGATATCTACGCCGTACTGACCGTATCGACCCGGTTCATCACCGGAAGGCACTAACTCGTAACATCGCCACATGTCTCTCACCGTTTCGACCCGACATGTACCGTCAAACAATGCATTTAGCAGCACTATTTACATAAATCAATCGAATATCAATAAAGTTTTTCAGCAACAAAACTAACCATAATGTAACAAAATAGCATATAACAGTAACACACAGCACCATAAATTTCCATATAAAACAAGATTATCACAGTAAAATGTAATTAAAAAAACATACAGCTATGGAGCTTCTTAATCAAAGCCATAGGCTTCCTCTTCAAACCCTCTCTAGAACCTACAAACACATAAATTACATATAAAAACGACAGATCTATCAAAATTACTATTTTAATCATACAAAATATTGCATATGAATATATATGTATATACCTTCTGCAAGCACGAGCAGTGAAGAGCTTAACAAGCTCATCAGTAGACATATCAAGGAGAGCATCCAGATCAACTCCTCTGAAACTGAACTTCTTGAACGTCCTCTTCTTCGGTGCTCCGGCTGCTGCAACATCGACCTCAACATCCGCCTGAAACAACAATGGATTAATATCAGATCAAATTGTGTATTTGAAAAGAAGAATTGAAGAAAATCACCATTGTTGGTTGCTGAAAGCATCTAGGCACTTCTTATCATGGGTCGGATGGTTAGATCAATTTAGCATACGTACACTGATCAATCAATTGTTAAAGCATAACTAAACAATCTCAAAAGATACAAATGAAAATTATCAAAATTAGGGTTCAAGTTCTTCCAAAATCAACTTCTCAATCAGTCAATTTCACTAACAGATAAATTCAACATATCTAAAGGCTTGTGCCAACCTGATTGACCATATGGGAGCCAAAGAAATCGGAGGCATCAACCCCGGGTGCCGCCAAAAACCTACCAAAAACCACCAGCCGATCCCTATATCTCTCACTCCTGTTTACCTCTCTTTAATGGGAAGGTCTTTAATGGGAAGGGCAAACGGGAACGATGTCGGTTGGGGATTGGGAACGTCGACTTGAATTCTGCATTCAAATGGCAGGTTAATGATATTAATGGCTAATTGATGAAGAGAGGGGTTGTGTAATCAACTGGGTGTTGAAGGGAGAGGAGGGCAGAAAGGGAAAAAATTGTCAAAAATTATGGTTTTTAACTTGCGTTTTGATATCCCATCTTAAAATTTTAAAGAAAATTACTTTTTTGTACATGGGGGATCTATTATATAGTATTATAGATTATAGATATAGATTATAAATTATTGATTCTAGATATAGATATAGATATAGATGCTTGTTATTCACTTATTCTACAGTTCTATCATTCTTATGTGTTCCTTTGTAACTAAATCCATGAGTTCTATCACTTTTTGGCAAAGTAGTAATTAATTTTTTTTATGATAACGCTTACTCCTACTTTATTACATCAATAATTCTATATTACTTACCCTTGCTCATGATTGAAGATGATTTTGATTATAAAGAATTAAGGGGTTACATTTTTGAAAGTTTGTATTTTTATTATGATTATTATGGTATTGTTTGAGAATAGTAGCAAATAGAAGAATTGGTAAAATACTACAAGAATTGGGGAGATATGTAATTAATTGATAGCATTAGAAATCGGAAATATGTAAATATTTATTTAGTAGTTCATTAAGGGTAAAATAGTCATTTAATAAGAGTTTTTAATGAAAAGGGGAAATATGTAATATATATGGGTTAGGGAGAGGAAATATGTAATTGTTTTTTTTTTATTTGGGGAAATACGTAACAAGTCAGCTTAGGAGGTGGAAATATGTAAAAATCCCATCATTTTTAACCACCCATGTTTGACTTTTTAAAATGTGAATGCATTATGTCTATTGCCTCCGTCAATCATATCTATAGTCGTCAATGTTTTGAGTCGTAGTTGATTGTATAGGATTTCGTGTTAGAAATAACGGGTTTGTAATGTATGCATCGTATCGCATGAAAGGGGCATTCGTGCGAAAGGGGCAGCCCAGTCGTTCCAGGCCCCCTCGCTCATAATGTCACAGTCATCCCTAAGAGTTTGGACCAATGGGCAGGCCTATAAATAGAGGTGTTGGGTCTTGTCATTTAGAACTTTTGGTGGACTTGTGAGGGGAAACTCTGTCCATTTGGTTTCACGGTTTTGTACCTTCAGATAATCAATAGAAACCATTTCAATTAGATTGTTCTTGTGTTTGTCAATGACTGATAGCACAAGATACCAGCAGATTCAAGCAAAATTGGATCAGATTTCATCATATTTCTCATCACATCTCTTCTACTCCTATTCTTTCTACTTAAAACTCAAAATTGAAGCTGAATTCAATCACAAATTTTTCAGATCAAAATTCAAACTAATTCATTGAAATCTTGATAAAAACCATGAAAAACACAACTTGAGTTTTGAACAACTAGGCTAGTCGTCCGAGACCATCTTGCACGAATCATTACATCATTTCGGACGAAAGGTTTGGATAAATCTGTTTCTAGAAAAATTGTCCCTCTCGCACGAAAAGGCAATCCCCTTTCGCGCGAAAGAGCTTAGTTGATATCTGATTGTTCAAACTTGATCCACTCACACGAGAGGCATTCCTTCTTGCACAAAAGGAGTTAATTTCTTTCGGTTCAAAGTTGGTTTAACCATTTGTTGAATTTTTTAGGTACTTTTCGAGTAATTCAAAGTTGTTGAACATGGATTCCAAGTTTTATAATGCTTTTTCAACAATGCCCAATTAGTTGGCTCAGACTTTGAAGTCAGAAAACGAACATGGAACGCAACAAAAACCACCCAAATTGATGAATATTGATGAATATAAAAAGTGGTAAGAATGGTTTGCAAACTTGATTCAAGCCTATCATATAGGATGTTGGTATGGAGTCTTAATTGAATATGATGAACTAGTAGGGAAAAACAGTCAAAAAGAAATCACTGATGGAATATGAAGAAGAGGAAAAACTAAAATTCAAGAATGAAAAGAGAATGATAAGTTTTTACAGCAATCAGTGAAAGACAATATTCTATCCCTATTACAACACAATGGAACTGCTTATTCAATCTGCATTACATTGAAACATAAATACGAAGGAAATGAACAGATGATGAAAAGCAAAAGAGCGTTAATGAAAAAGGAATTTGAAAATTTTATAAGTCTAAAAGGTGAAATAATAAAACAATTAATAGAAAGAATTTGTTATCTGATTAAAGAATTGAAGATGTTAGGGATTGAAAAGAATCGAGAAGAGTTGGTAGATAAGCTCGTAGATGCGCTTTCAAATGAAAATATTGGTCTACATTTATTTTTATCATGAAAAATAGTCTAGAATACGAGATTATTGGATTTAACAACTTAATCCAGAAAATGGAAGCACACGAGTTAGAATTGAAAAAAGCAACAAAGATACAGAATGAACATCAAGATGTGAGTCTGTATTACAAAAGTGGTATTTCATCATATACTCAGAGTCAAAAAAGTACATAGGGCTGTAAACGAACCGAACGAACACGAACAAGACCTTGTTCGTGTTCGTTCGTTAAGGAAATAAATGTGTTCACGAACGGTTCATGAACACTTATCGAACGAGATTTTATGTTCGTGTTCGTTCATTAAGGAAATGAGCGTGTTCGCGAACGGTTCACGAACACAAACAAACACAAATAAATTTGGCGAACTCGCCGAAGGATAAAGAAAGATGGCCCAGAGAGCAGTGGCGGATCTTGCCCGTTGAACCTGCCAGGGCCGAAAGACACGGACACTAAAATTAGCACTACGGCCGAAAAACTTGCCAGGGCCGAACATAGTATATATACAAAATTTCGATCGAAATGCGGAAAATTAGCACTACGGCCGAAAAACTTGCCAGGGCCGTGGCCCTGCCACGGCTCCACTAAGATCCGCCCCTGCCAGAGAGTAGCACTCTAACTTGAATCCCTTATTGTGGAACGGAGGTCGATCATATTCGTGGATGTAAATAATGAGAAATGAAAGGGAAATGATCCATAAACAAGGTGAAAGTGGGTTTCCTAGTTTAATTGTTAGGGAAATAAAATAAATAAAAGTTTAATAATATAAAAAGTACAAATAAAATATAAGAAAGTACAAAGATCCTCAATTAAAACACAAACATACGAACATAAAGGAACGTAAATCAACGAATGTTCACGAACACGTTCACGAACACCTTACCGAACGTTCATGAACACAATCGAACGAACAAGACCTCTGTTCATGTTCGTTCATTTAACTAATCGAACGAAATTTCTTGTTCATGTTCGTTCGTTTATTAAACGAACGAACATAAACGAACTTCCCGCCGAACGGTTCACGAACTGTTCGCTGAACGTTCGGTTCGTTTACAGTCCTAAAAGTACATACAACATACAGTGCAGACAGTTCATCAGTGTTTTCTGGTTATTCAACAAACAACAATTCAAGCAGCAGTGGGTTTACAACATTCTCGAGTTATAAATCTAATTCCTCAACTCCAAATTCAAAATCATCACAAGGTTCAAACTCACATTCGAACCAAAGAAATATTTAGTCTCATGTACTACAATGCAATGTTTTAGTAAATCTGAAAAATGCTCAAAGTTTGAATGAATCCACAGATGTCATTTCTAGCATCAGTTCTTGAGTCATATGAAAGTCTAATTGCGGTAAAAATAAAAAAAAAACATAATAAGACAAAAAAGGACTATGATCAGATAGACTCGGAAGAGTTAGAACTGATGGATATCATGTGGAACATGGAGATTATTTTGAGACGAGCACAGAGATTTGCTGAAATTACAGGGAGACAGTGTTTGTTGGTATCAGATACTAAATTGGGTTTTGACAAGTCAAAAGTAACTTGTTTTAGACGCAAACGGAAAGAACATTTTAAAAGAGAATGTACAAATCAAGAAAATCAAGATAACATCAATCCTTTCAGTGATTATAATAAGCAAGCAATATATCACAAGCAGCAAAGGCCACAAATTGAAGCTGGACCTTCAAAATCGAAAAACAAAGCATTAGTCGTCATACAAGAAGATAAGGGTTTTAACTGGAATAATATGTTTTCTCAAAATGATGGACGAGCAATGCTTGCTAAAGTTATTGAAGAACCTCAGCAAATGGTTAAAGACGAAGAGTGTTGTTTCGATAGACTTTCTGAAAATTCTAATGGTTATTATTCTATAGGTGGTGAGATTTATAATCATTTTGTAGAAATGTATTATAGTAGCGTTGGAATTAGCAGGGAGGAGACAGAGAAAGATGTTGAAGAATTTGTCGAGAAATAAAAAATAATGAGAGAAGATCAGGGGATGGCAACTCAGATTGTTGAAGACGATAAAGAAAAGATGATTGATGAGCAAATAAAAAATTTAGAAGGTGGAAAGAAAAGTGAAACTGAGAGTAAGTTTTATACTGGGCCGTGTGAAATATGTGCAGAAAATGAGGAATCTTTTAAACAAAAACACACAGTTCTTGATAAAAAGGAAGATTTTCTAAACAAAACTTACTTAGAAGTTGCTAAAAAGGAAGAATTTCTTGAACAAAAATGCAATGAAGCAATTGAACCTGAAGAGTTTTTCAATCAAACTCACTCAGAGTTTGAGAAAAAGGAATTGTTTCTGGGACAAAAATGCAAAGAACTTCTTGAAAAAGAAAAGGTTTTGAATCAAAAAGAAGATTGTTTGACACAAAAATGCAATGAACTTTAAAAAGAAAATGAAATTTTAAAGCAAAAACGTTTAGAAAAATGTAATGATTGTGTTCAAAAAGACAAAAATTTTCAAGAATTGTAGAAACAAAATGAATTGTTAAAATTAGATTATTCTCAGATGAAAGAAGCTTATGATGAGATGAGTAGGAAAACTAAACAATTTGTTGAATTATGCCATAAAGATGCTAATACTATATGAATGCTTGAAGCTAATTTTAAAGATAAACAAGAGACAATAAATGTCTATCTTGATCATATTACAGTGCTTAAGCAGGAATTGGCTTAAATTGAAAGGGTCAATAAGCAATTAGCAATTGATTAGTTACTCATCTTTATCATATATTCTTGATCGTATTTTTCAAAATCCAATAGAAGAGAATGAATCTAATAAGAAGGTTGTTGGAAATGATAAAAAGGTTGGGTATCATCAGGTTCCACCTCCAATGATGGAAAATTATTGTCAAAGAAAATTTAAGGGGGGTGGAAAAGGCACTAAATATCAAATTAAAATCTGTTTCAAACGAAGTTGATCAGCTGCCTGATGATATTAATGTCACGTATACCAAATCTGATGTTTGTGAGTCAGAACTGGTAAATAATGTTGTTGAAAAAGTTTTTGATGGAGAAAATCAAAATGGTTTCACCAAAAATGAGAATTCTGAATCGCAATTTGTAGATGAAGAAACTTTTCACAAGAATTATCTTAAAAATTCAAAATTTGATTCAAAAATGAATGATGATCCTATAATGTTGATGTGTCAAATGGTTGGATCTGACAAATTATTGTAGATATTGAATTTCCGATTCAAAATGTGATTGTGGAAAAGCTCGAAAAAGTGTTCAAGTTGGTGGAAATCGAGTTATCAGAGGTTGAAAATCTTGCAACTGATGCAAGAAATTGGAAGAAAGAAAAATCTTTTTATAACAAACCAAGAAATTTGCATCATCAAAAGAAAAATGAAATAGCTAGTTTGGGTTATAAAAAGAATAAAAATCAAGATAAAAGTTTTAAAAAGTCTGATTTTCAGAAAAAGGAGAACTTTGTTCACGGAACAAGTTAAGAAACAAGTTCAGAGAAAGTGAAAAATCTCAATTTAGTCGACAGACTAATAAAGAATTCTATACTCGAAAGAAACAACATCTACAGGCTAAAGATATTTCAAAGAAAACATGTTTTAAATGCAAACAAGTTGGACACATTGGTCACAAATGTCCACAAAATCTGAAGCCTGTTTATGTTGAGAAGAAAGACAAATCGTGTCACACCCCCAAAATCCACCTGCGGAGTACCACCGCTTGGAGGCGTGACTGACCAGGATCCAGCCACCAATTATACTGAGCAATTTAATTAATAACATAAGTAATACTCACCAACCGCCAGGTTAGCAAATATCATAGTCAAAGTTCAAAAGTTTTATGTTTAAGTAATAGTTCAGATACGTAGCGGAAGCATAGACAAAATAGTTTAAAACAAGATTCTTAGTTCAAGTTTGTTTAGAACCCATTACACGGGTTAGACGACCACTACACATCCGCAAGCTACAAGCTCCTGAATCACTAGGTACCTGCAAAGCATGCAGTAGGGTATCAACATAATGTTGGCGAGTCCACGAGGTGTCAAGTTTTAGTTTTCGAAAACGTAAGTTGTTTAGATAAAGCATTTATAATCACGTTATGGGGAGCTACCCCATCTGTAAGCTCACTAAACTGTAGTATACCGAAACTGTTGACGGAAAGTTGTTGTGCCCCGAGTCAATGTCTATCGTCATTGACCAAGATGCAAGGTCTACTAGTTCACGCCCGATCCCCCCGGTCACGGTGTGAGGTTGTCAAACCTAATAGCGCTATCAACTAATAACCCGTTCGCCCCCGGCGATTAATTGGTACTGTAAGCAGGGACTTAAGGTGATAGAGTTTCGTTTAGCTTGGCTAGTTGTGATTTATAAATAATATCCAAACGTATCTCCCCCGGAGATATTAAGTACCCATTCGGATTTCCCACGGAAATAATAGTTCAAAAGTATTTTTCCCAAAGTTGGCAGTTTGTCCGTGTCCCTCCCTGGGACGCATGCTTTTAGTGTGTGAACTCACCTTGGGTTGCTCGGCAGATTAGGTTACTTGTCAAGCACGCTGGTCACCACGTCCTAACATGGTTACCAGTATAGGTCAGGTTTGGGTACAGAGAATGTCACGTATATTTTACACATAATCTAACACATAGCGTGCATACAGTTACATGTTGAGTTATTGGGCCTGCTCTACTATTGGATCAGTCAACAGTAACAACTAACACATAGTTCAGTTAAACAGGCAGCCCAAACAAATCACGTTGTGGCCCAATAACTAAAGTGAGCAGCCCAGTCGAGACAAGGTGGTTTCGACTCGAGAACATGCGGTCTCGAGTCGCTACCAGGAGGTCTCGACTTGTAATGGCTGGTCTCGAGTGGTGCAAGCATGACTCGTAACCCCGGAGGTCTCGAGTCCCGTCTCGAGTCGAGACCTTGATGGTCTCGAGTCCCTGAAGTCCGTTTTTGAGTTGCTTGGTCTGGGTCTCGAGTCACAACCGTTGCGGTCTCGAGTTGTAGCTCCATGGTCTCGAGTCGAAACCAGTGGTCTCGACTCGTTTGCCTGCTGATTCTGATGCATCTGCCCGCATTGTACTATCCAACAGAATTTGTTTCCATGATTTTCGTGTACTAACCAATTAAATCACACCAACATGTTTTCTTGTCTAAAACCTTAATCAAATGGATCAAACACAACAATTCAAATCTTCATATCATATTCATATCACATTCATACGGTTCATCTTTTAGGGTTTCAATATTATCAAACATGTTCATCCTACATAACCATGCATTCTATGAACAAAAATAATCTAGATATCAAGATCATCTTGCAAGAAACAAAAGAAACATTTATTTTATAACATTTAACATAATCTGGATGGTCATAAACACTCCTAAACTATCATTCTTTTGCCATTTGAACATCTTAGCAAAACATTATCATATAATAGTTCACACACATTATTCATCATTTAACCATTACAAACTCACTAATCATACAAAAATCATGCAAAAGACCTCTAAACTAGTCATGTTTCTTATTCATTAAGCACACATAACTCTTAACACACATTAAACACTAACCGGTTGATGAAAAGGCACCGAGTCAAGGAAGAAGGTGAGAAAATGAAGTGTCCGAGTGATGATGATAAGCTTGACCGAGGTTCCTTGTTGTTGCCGATTGAATCCGAGAGAGGGAGAAGGAGGTGAGCTTGATTGCTAGGGTTTTAGTGAGAGAGAGTGAAGGAGTGTATGTGTGGGAGTGAGTGTGGGAGAATGATGGAAATGAGGAAATGGTTGGCTTGGGCATGGGTTTTATACTCCCTTCTATGGTGCACCCTAAAGGGGCTTTCGGGTGGACTAAAGGAGGTCCACGGCCCAACCGGCCCACTGTTTACTATTCACTCGAGACCGGGTGGTCTCGAGTCGTGGTCTCGGTTTACTATTATACACATACACATATATATAATACACATACTTAATACAAGGATCACATAGCATAACAAGATAATCACAACTTTCATTTAATAATTCGTACGTACACATTGCTAATACAAGAGGGTTACTCGGGAAAACCTAGAGTGTCACATTATACCCAAGTTTTAAGAACTTTCGTCCTGAAAGTTAAGGCAGCCACTGTCAAGCTAGTATGAGTGCGAACGTTTCAACGGGGTGTCACATCATCCCTCCGTTAGTTTGGAATTTCGTCCCGAAATTCAGTTGTAGCTTCAGTGCTGGGGGTTTCGTTTGGGAACAACTGGGGATACTTGCACTTCATCTAGTCTTCCCGCTCCCAGGTAAACTCTGGGCCACGTCGCGAGTTCCAACGAACTCGCACGAGAGGTATCTGGCTACGTTTGAGGGTTTTGATTTCTCGATCCGTGATCTCAATCGGATCCTCAGTAAAGTGTAGCTGTTCGTCAATAGTGAGTTCCTTGAAGGGGATTATGAGTGTTTCATCTGACAGAGACTTCTTCAGATTAGACACGTGAAAAACATTGTGCACCGCACTCAACTCTTCAGGCAGATTCAATCTATAAGCAACCTTACCGATTCTCTCGGTAATTTCGAATGGTCCAACATATCACAGATTCAGCTTGCCCCGTTTACCAAAACGAACCACACCTTTCCAGGGTGAGACTTTAAGTAGAACCCGGTCCCCGACCTGGAATTCTAGCGGTTTCCTACGCTTATCAGCGTAGCTTTTCTGACGGTCACGAGCTGCCGCCATGCGTTGTCTGATCTGGGCAATCTTCTCCGTTGTGTCTACCACCAGTTCTGGGCCTGTGACCTGGCTGTCACCAACTTCCGCCCAGCAAAGAGGTGATCGACATTTACGACCGTACAATGCCTCAAAGGGTGCTGCCTGAATGCTGGTGTGGTAGCTGTTATTGTAGGAGAATTCCACTAGCGGTTGATGCTTCTCCCAATTCTTGCCAAAATCGATCACACACGCTCTAAGCATGTCTTCCAGGGTTTGGATGGTGCGTTCAGACTGCCCATCCGTTTGTGGGTGATAAGCGGTGCTCATGTCCAAACGTGAGCCAAAGGATTTGTGCATAGCTTGCCACAACTCGGAAGTAAATCGTGCGTCTCGGTCAGAAATAATGGAAGTTGGCACCCCATGCCTCGAAACTACTTCCTTCAAGTAAACCTCCGCAAAGGTAGAAAACTTGTCTGTCTCCTTAATAGCCAAAAAGTGTGCAGACTTGGTCAATCGATCTACTATCACCCAAATAGTGTCATTCCCACGTTGGGATCTAGGTAGGCCAGTGACGAAATCGATGGAAATTTGCTCCCATTTCCATTTCGGGATTTCTGGTTGTTGGAGTAGGCCCTCTGGTTTCTGATACTCAGTCTTGACTCTTGCGCAGGTCAAACATTTGCTGACATATGTTGCTATGTGGGCTTTCATGCCAGGCCACCAATATGTAGTCCTTAAGTCGTGGTACATCTTATCCGAACCAGGATGTACTGAGTAACGGGACTTATGGGCTTCGTCCATCACAAGTTCACGTATATCTCCATAGAGTGGGACCCAAATGCGCCCTGTCACATAGTACGCGCCATCTTCTTTTTGTTCTAATCGCTGCCTCGATCCTCGCAGGGACTCAGCCCTGATGTTCTTCGGTTTCAGAGCTTCAACCTGAGCATTTCGAATCTGAGTAGCGAGGTTAGACTGGATGGTAAGTTGTAGCGCTCGCACGCGCTTGGGCGCAATGTCTTTTCGGTTGTGCCACAACATTGGCCTTGCCCGGATGGTACTTGATTGCGCATTCATAATCATTCAAGAGTTCGACCCATCGACGTTGTCGCATGTTTAATTCCTTTTGCTTGAAGATATGCTTGAGACTCCTGTGATCGGTGTAAATGGTGTACTTGGTACCGTACAGGTAATGTCTCCATATCTTAAGAGCAAAAACCACTGCTCCCAGTTCCAAGTCGTCCGTAGTGTAGTTCCTTTCGTGAGTCTTAAGTTGTCGAGAGGCGTAGGCAATAAGTTTCTCGCGTTGCATTAACACGCAACCGAGCCCGTGAATAGACGCATCGCAGTAAACCACAAAGTCGTCGGTACCTTCAGGTAACGAGAGAATAGGAGCACTACAGAGGTTATCCTTTAGCTTCTGAAATGCGGATTCCTGAGCTTCATTCCATTTGTAAGCAATACCCTTCTGAGTGAGAGCCGTGAGAGGCTGAGCAATCTTCGAGAATCCCGTGATAAATCTACGATAATATCCTGCCAATCCCAAGAATTGGCGAACTTCGGTCGGAGTTTTGGGCGTAGGCCAATTCTTTATAGAGTCAATCTTGGCTGGGTCGACGTGAATTCCGTCCTTATTGACCACGTGCCCAAGGAAATGGACTTCTCAAAGCCAGAAGTCGCATTTCGAGAACTTGGCGTACAGTTGCTCATTGCGAAGGAGTTCGAGGATAAGGCATAGGTGCTGTTCATGCTCTTCTTGACTTTTCGAGTAGATCAGGATGTCGTCGATAAACACAACCACGAATTTGTCGTGGTAAGGCTTGCACACTCGGTTCATGAGGTCCATGAAAACCACAGGCGCGTTAGTCATTCCAAAGGGCATGACAAGGAATTCGTAATGACCATAACGAGTTCTGAATGCAATTTTGGAGATGTCTTCATTACGGACTCTTAGTTGATGATAGCCCGATCGTAGGTCGATCTTAGAGTAGTAGCTCGATCCCTGCAACTGATCGAATAGATCGTCGATACGCGGGAGAGGGTAGCGATTCTTGATGGTAACCTTGTTTAGCTCACGATAGTTGATGCATATTCGGAATGTGCCATCCTTCTTCTTAACAAAGAGCACTGGTGCTCCCCAGGGTGACGAACTAGGGCGGATAAATCCTTTATCCAATAGTTCCTGTAGTTGCGTAGAGAGTTCCTTCAGTTCTGCGGGGGCTAGTCGATAAGGTGCACGAGCTATGGGCGCTGCTCCGGGAGCTAGCTCGATTTGGAATTCGACCTGACGGTGGGGAGGGAGTCCAGGTAGTTCTTCAGGAAACACCTCGGGGTAGTCGCGTACCACTGGAAAATCTTCAATCCTCTTTTCCTTCTCCTGTGTGTTGGTGACAAGTGCTAAGATAGCGGTGTGCCCCTTTCGTAAACACTTCTGGGCTTTCAAGAACGAGATGATGCCTGTGACTTCTCCGCCTTTGTCACCTTGTACGATGAGGGGTTTGCCAGAATGGCGGGGAATGCGAACCATTTTCTCTTGATAGAGGATTTCAGCACGATGCTTGGATAACCAGTCCATACCAATGACGACGTCGAAGCTTCCAAGAACGATAGGGAAAAGATCGACGCTAAATGTCTGACCAGACAATACTAGTTTGCAATCGTTGACGACGTGTGAGGCCTCGATGTTTCTACCATTAGCTAACTCGACGATATGTTTAGAACTTAGTAACGAAGGCGGGTGCTTAAGCTTCTTACTAATACGTAAGGACACATAACTAGCATCGGCTCCGGAATCAAATAATACAGAAACATAACGATCAACGAGTAGGAACTTACCCGCCACGACGTTGGGGTCATTCCTCGCTTCTCCAGCTCCAATCACAAAAGCTCTTCCTCTTGCACCATTCCCAGCATTGTTGTTGTTTTGATCGTTGTTTCCAGCTCCCTGATTGTTGTTGTGGTTCTGGTTCAGTTTAGGGCAATTCCTCTTAATGTGCCCCTCAGCACCACACGGGAAACAACCCATGACGTTCCCACGAAGTGCTGCCGAAGTGCTGTCAAACCTTGTAATTGAGTTGAAGATCAATAAAACAGCAATATTAAAGTGAATACAGCTTCAATAGCACCGAATTATTAGTTTCCGCCTCTTAATTCGGATACGAACTTCTCTGAACGACTTAAACAGGTCGGAGAACGATCCTACACCGTTCGCCCCTGGCGATTAATCGGTACTGTAAGCAGGGACTTAAGGTGATAGAGTTTCGTTTAGCTTGGCTAGTTATGATTTATAAATAATATCCAAACGTATCTCCCCCGGAGATATTAAGTACCCATTCGGATTTCCCCCGGAAATAATAGTTCAAAAGTATTTTTCCCAAACTTGGCAGTTTGTCCGTGTCCCTCCCTGGGACGCATGCTTTTAGTGTGTGAACTCACCTTGGGTTGCTCGGCAGATTAGGTTACTTGTCAAGCACGCTGGTCACCACGTCCTAACATGGTTACCAGTATAGGTCAGGTTTGGGTACAGAGAATGTCACGTATATTTTACACATAATCTAACACATAGCGTGCATACAGTTACATGTTGAGTTATTGGGCCTGCTCTACTATTGGATCAGTCAACAGTAACAACTAACACATAGTTCAGTTAAACAGGCAGCCCAAACAAATCACGTTGTGGCCCAATAACTAAAGTGAGCAGCCTAGTCGAGACAAGGTGGTTTCGACTCGAGAACATGCGGTCTCGAGTCGCTACCAGGAGGTCTCGACTTGTAATGGCTGGTCTCGAGTGGTGCAGGCATGACTCGCAACCCCGGAGGTCTCGAGTCCCGTCTCGAGTCGTCACGATGTGGTCTCGAGTCGAGACCTTGATGGTCTCGAGTCCCTGAAGTCCGTTTTTGAGTTGCTTGGTCTGGGTCTCGAGTCGCAACCATTGCGGTCTCGAGTTGTAGCTCCATGGTCTCGAGTCGAAACCAGTGGTCTCGACTCGTTTGCCTGCTGATTCTGATGCATCTGCCCGCATTGTACTATCCAACAGAATTTGTTTCCATGATTTTCGTGTACTAGCCAATTAAATCACACCAACTTGTTTTCTTGTCTAAAACCTTAATCAAATGGATCAAACACAACAATTCAAATCTTCATATCATATTCATATCACATTCATACGGTTCATCTTTTAGGGTTTCAATATTATCAAACATGTTCATCCTACATAACCATGCATTCTATGAACAAAAATAATCTAGATATCAAGATCATCTTGCAAGAAACAAAAGAAACATTTATTTTATAACATTTAACATAATCCGGATGGTCATAAACACTCCTAAACTATCATTCTTTTGCCATTTGAACATCTTAGCAAAACATTATCATATAATAGTTCACACACATTATTCATCATTTAACCATTACAAACTCACTAATCATACAAAAATCATGCAAAAGACCTCTAAACTAGTCATGCCTCTTATTCATTAAGCACACATAACTCTTAACACACATTAAACACTAACCGGTTGATGAAAAGGCACCGAGTCAAGGAAGAAGGTGAGAAAATGAAGTGTCCGAGTGATGATGATGAGCTTGACCGAGGTTCCTTGTTGTTACCGATTGAATCCGAGAGAGGGAGAAGGAGGTGAGCTTGATTGCTAGGGTTTTAGTGAGAGAGAGTGAAGGAGTGTGTGTGTGGGAGTGAGTGTGGGAGAATGATGGAAATGAGGAAATGGTTGGCTTGGGCATGGGTTTTATACTCCCTTCTATGGTGCACCCTAAAGGGGCTTTCGGGTGGACTAAAGGAGGTCCACGACCCAACTGGCCCTCTGTTTACTGTTCACTCGAGACCAGGTGGTCTCGAGTCGTGGTCTCGGTTCACTATTATACACACACACATATATATAATACACATACTTAATACAAGGATCACATAGCATAACAAGATAATCACAACTTTCATTTAATAATTCATACGTAGACATTGCTAATACAAGAGGGTTACTCGGGAAAACCTAGAGTGTCACAAATCGGAAGTTGATAAACAGAAAACACCCATGTTTGCACCAAAACAAAGTTGGAAACGAAAAGATGAATCTTCAAGAGGAAAAACTCAAAATGATTCAAGATTTTATGTAAAGAGTATTTCTAAAGGTCAAACTTGGGTGGTGAAAAAGAAAGAAAATTCTGACAAAAAGCAGAAACTTGATTCAGCTCAGAAAGTTGAAGTCAAGAAAAATAATATTTTTAAGAAAATTGAAAAAGATTTTCAAAGTCTGTCAGAATCTATTCATGTCAAGTCACCCAAGACAAAGCAAGCTTGAGTTACACGCTATTCAAGTGATTGATTTGGTGCATGTGCAGATGTTTTGAAGGTCAATTCAAGTACAGAATGGACAACGGAGCAGTCTGGCATATGAAGAGAAATCATGTGATAAAAACCTGGAAGTGATTGGTTTATTTGAGAAAATTTTTAAATTTTGAAAAAGAATTTTCTAAACCCTCATGGCTGAACAAACAAAATATGATAAAAAACGAATTGAAAATGGTTTTCAAAATATTAAAATATCAATGTTTTGTTATTATGAGGGGTGAAATAGAAACAAAGAATGTGTAAAGCAGAAACGGATGGCGAGATGGAGCTGTCCACATCGGTTTGTTAAATTTTTCTTGAAAATGTTTTAGAATTTTATGGGGAGTATATAGATTTAATATTTGAAATATTCAAAAATATTTGAAAATTTGAAAATTACAAAAACATAGAAAAGGACATAAAAAGTTAGTTTAAAAAGAGGAAATAATCACGACATGCTAAAGAAATAGAAAGTTAAAAAGTGATAAACGGTCTCACTTATGATATGCTAGTAGGTTTTTACACACTCAGTAGATTGATTTCGAGATATAAACCTAAATCAATTTTTTTTTTTAACTTGTGGGTAACATCTCTCGGATATATGGATTTAGTACTCCGAAATTTCGATTGAGAGATTGCCTAATTCTGAGATATTAGGTCTTTATACTTATTGATATCTCGGGTATTATACAAGATCTTTTGATTTTGCGTCAGCAATGGCCTAGATCTTGTAGAATACTTTTGCGCTTAAATCCCAAAACTGCATAAAAATTGAAAATGTCAAAAAATATCAATTACAGTCAAAAGATTCCTAAGTGGAACACACCTAAGTCCAACCTTCATCTCTTTGTCTAAACAGTGGTCCTAACCTGAGCTCCCAAGGTCTCGCACTAACCCAGAGACAGATTTCAATTAGGTATATTCACCTGTAAGACTGAATCCTGGGAATCTTGATACGGGGGTATATTCTAAGGTAGGACACACAGTTAATTTAGTTCTCGAGACATTAATCTCGTATCTTGAATCAATTGAAGTTTGTGTTAAAATTTAAGTGGATGAGTATATAGACAATCTAAGTGAATTGTTTAGAACATAAAGTTTAAATAGATCAACGATGTTTGTGATTTGTTGAAAGCTGATATGATCCTCTAACACAACTCATAAAAATATGTCTGTAAATATGTTGTTGTTGTTGTTGTTACATTTCCTTACAGTTAAAACCTCAAAAAGATTTTAGGAGTGTTTTAGCATAAATTTTGTAAAATGCAAAATGATTTTATTTCACTTTATGTTTCACCAAACGATGTTCGAAAGCTGAATTTCAAAATTTGAATATGCTGAACATGTCTTAATAGATTAAGAAATTCATTAATTTGAAACTTGTAATTTGAAAATGAAAATTTAAAGGTGTCTAAAATTGTCAACCAAGGTCATTAATTTGGACTTGGTAGATAATTGGATAATCAAGGTCATTAATTTGAACTTCGTTATCTGTGAGGGTTAATGAAGTTAATTGTGCTAAAAGGTCATATATGATGATTAGTCATTTGGAAAGTTTTCTTAAATGAAATTTAAAATGTATATTTGAAAGTAAGAATTTCATGATTTTAAGTTGTTTAATAGGGGGAGCTTGATAAATAGCGTCAAATGGAAATAAAGCTCAAAGACCATGAAAAGTTAGGGGAGCTGAATTGTCAAATGATAGAATATGAAAGAATGCAAAGAGGGAGTTTGAAGAGGGGGGGGGGGTCCGTGATTCAAAAAGTGTCAAACGTTTTAAAGACTTTGAAGAAAATGAAGATTGACTTCGACAAAGCCAAGATTGACTGCGGCAATATCCAAGGGGGAGTCTGTGAATGCATTATGTCTATTGCCTTCGTCAATCATATCTATAGTCGTCAAAGTTTTGAGTCGTAGTTGATTGTATAGGATTTTCGTGTTAGAAATAACGGCTTTGTAATGTATGCATCATATCGCACGAAAGGGGCATTCGTGCGAAAGGGACAGCCCAGTCGTTCCAGGCCCTCTCGCTCATAATGTCCCAATCGTCCCTAACTATTTGGATGAATGGGCGGACCTATAAATAGAGGTGTTTGGTCTTGTCATTTAGAACTTTTGGTGGACTTGAGAGGGGAAACTCTGTCCATTTGGTTTCACGGTTTTGTACCTTCAGATAGTCAATAGAAACCAGTTAAATTAGATTGTTCTTGTGTTTGTCAACTTCATACTCAGATTCCGCACGAGATATGAAGACTTTTTGACTGGTTGGAGCATTCATGAATCCGAAACGATCCTAACATAAAACATTTTGCTTTACATAAAATTTTGAATCTTTTTGTTCATTTCTTTTCGAAGATTCATCATTTTTTTAGTTAAAACATTTGTTTTTACTGGTTTTTCTTTATTGTTAGATTCATTTGTTCTTTTCAAGATTTGTTTTGGTGCAAAGATTGGTGATTTCTGTTTGAAATCTTCTGATTTCTTCTTTTCAACTAAACAGGTTTAGAATTCTGTTGCGGACATAGTCTAGCGATATGTCTAACTTGGCTGCATCTGAAGCACGTTCTGATTGTGGATTCTTCAACCTGTTCACATTATTTCTTTTTTGCAAAGAATTCCTCATTAGTTTTGTCACACCCCGACCACGTAGGACAACAAACCGTGGTGGAAACGTCGGGGAGTGTTGTAACAGAAGCTATTGTTTCATAACCATGGATACAAAAAGTGTTTCGTTTTATTGATAACATTAAATATTAACATTGTCTTATCACATAATAAACAAGTTTCTTATTGACTATCATAGTTATTATGTCACTAAGGCCTTTTCCAGATCCTACGTGACGCATGCATCCTAGAAATCAATCAACCATCAACACCGGAAACATATGTAAAAACTTAGTCAGCAAAGAAATGCTGGCGAGTACATAGGTTTTATAAGAGTATCGGAATCATGGCTCATTTATATGTTGCAGTACTTTATTAGACTACAAGAGTCAAAATACAAACCTTGTTTTGAAAAGTGTATTGCAACATAATTAACCAACTCAAATCAAGTGGGTTATAGTTTATAAAACCTCGTAGCCATGCTTCTTAACCCCAAAAACATTTGTTTTAGAAAACCAACTTGTAAAACATCTTGTAAAAACTCGTTAAAAACTCGTATGGTTTATATTATTTCGAAAACCTCGTTTGTGTGATATTGTTCCAAAATCGTTTACCCAAGTGAACTAAATAACGCCACGGTTTGTAATTTGTTGAAAACACTTATATATAGGAAGTACCAGCGGCGTATCCACCATGTTTTCACCATATCACACCCGTCCCGTTATCTAAACACTAACCAAAAACCAATCGTTTACCCAAATCCTTTAACTTGTTAAAATCGTTTTCCAAATCGTTAACCCGTTCAAATCGTTTAAATCGTCCCCGTTTTAATTGTGAAAAACTATTTGTGGTCGTCTCGCTAACAACATTCAAACCTTCGTGACTCGATCACCTCGCTTCTCGCTTCTCGAATTAACAAACCACCAAAGGGTAAGTTAACAAACATCAGATTCAGTCGCTACCCACAACCCCCACACATAACCATGGGTGTAGTAAAGTAACGGGATTTGTCAGATCCTATGGTACCATAACCTAATACTGGTCGGTTGGGCCAAAATTAATGAATGTCATTTGTTATGTAACTACAACCATCAAGTTTTATTCACATTATTGAAATCGTTATTAGTTTAGTAAAAATCGTTTTAATCGTTTTTGAAATCATAGTTTAAACCTTGAACACATTTCGTACATATGAATCACTCCAAAACATTTAAAAACAGTAAAATAGGGGAACTATGTACTCACATGAAGTGCAAAGTATCCTCAATCAATAGAACTTCAACAAACTCGAGCAAACCAGAGAAATCAAACAACAACTAGTAATCGAATCACTAGTCAACAATAGACACCTAAATCGGAAGATCGGATAGAATGAGGCATTGTAAACCAATTGAGTGTTGGAACTCATGTGATATGGTTTAACAAAGCCTACATCCTAAATCGGAACCTAACCTAAGTGCTTTCGACCCATTGCGACCCATTAGGGTAGCTTACGCTACTTTAACGCGTCGTGTGCGCAATGCGCATTCGAGACGTCTAATTAGTACTATGACAAGTATTATATGCCCATTCATGTTTAATTATGTTACATAATCAGTTACGTGACCAAAGTTTAGGTTACATATGCTTAATTACCAATTATGTATGAAAAGGGTATTTTGGTAATTTACCAAGGGCATATAAACTACCTATCATGCGACTAATTAAACCTAGGTGACCATAAGGCATAACCTCGGAAGGTTATTCCCTATGCTATTATGGTCACTTAACAGGTTTGGTCGGATCCTAACGATCGACTAAACGGGTCGTGTTCGAAAGTCTAAGCGGGTGTTTAGTCCGCTTGACTTACGACTCTACACAAGCACTAAACTAAAAAGTGACGAGCTAAACATGTTAAAACATGCTTAACTAAATTAGAAAACAAGTTTGGTATCAAAACAAATGGTTTTGATACCTAAGAGTAGTTTGGTTACAAAATACGCGTAAATGCGTATTTTGGCCGAAACTACGACTCGTCACTGAGCCTAGATAACGTGGTAATCAGTAGGTATAGTCACTAGGGGCTATAACCATCGTGATTACACTCACGTTATGAAGTTTAAACGAACTTTACATTGACAATAAATTGGTCAATGCAGAAAGTCAAACGCAGTTTGACTTTAACGCTAAAACGAATGAAAAGAACGAAAGAACACTTACAGAAGGTCCCCGCAAGATTTGATTCCGATTTTTCTCTCAGGTAGGAAGCACATACTTCCACTTAGAGAGCATAAATCAGATTTCAAATTGTGGGTTTTGAAGTGAAATGGATGGGGTATATATAGGATTTCTAGAACCGTTAAGATCGTTCCTCGAAAACTGAGCTTTGATCTGGACGTTACATGTGTGCCCATGGTTTTCTAAAACCATGAGAGCCCCTAATATGGACTATGTTCATTGAATACCAGTCCATGGTTTTGCAAAACCACGGGTGAAAACCATCACACTTCAAAATGGACTAGGTTCATTGAATCTGCCAGAAATTTCAAAAATGGTCCCTGCACTTGTAAAACTTGATTTTTTGGCACTTTTAAGCCCCGTTAACCCCATTTCAAGGCTCTAAAATAAAGCTAGAGTATAGGGAACTTAAAATATGTGACAACTCGAACTTTAGACATGCTTTGATGTAACGTTACGTGCTCATGAGAACTGAATTATATGATTTTAAATGAATAATTGTTTACGTGTGTTGTGTATGTATGAATGTTATGTGTTGCACGAGCCCAAACTACACAAACCGGCCACACAAAGCCCTTTGGGCCACTCCTTGTGCACGCGGACCATTAGACAACCAAGTGGGTTCGGCCCACTCCCCACTCGCAACACACACAAAACCGAGTTAGGGGTTTTGTTTTACCACTTTTGCAAATCACAAACACACACACACAAACCCTAGAAGTTTTGCTCTCTCTCTCTCTCTCGTTTACTTGGAACCCGACGGCGAACAACACTTCTCGGCTCACCCTCTCTTTGATTCCAACCGGTTAGTGTACATTGTTATTTGATTGTATGTGATGATATTGTGATCTATGCGTTTACATGATGATTTTATATGATTCTTGAAGATTACATGATGTAATTCGGATGATGCTAGTATGGTTGATTGTGATAGAACCGGTTTACATGTGTGCTTTGTTATAAATCAAATGTTAATATGTGTTTCGGATTGTTAACATGTTCATACGGATCGGATGAAACTCGATGAAATCTGTTATTATGCTATAGGATTCGGATGTTAACTTGTGGATATGCTAAGTTTTGGGCTAGGTAATTAGTCACGGTTACATGTTCATAGAAATAGATTGTTGTTCATATGAATGCAGTTCACGTTGATTCGATGTTCTTGAATGGTTATGAATATGCATGAAATCTAAATCAACTGTTGATGAATTTCTGTGATTGATCTGATTTCGAAACTGCCGTAGATGTTTGCTAGAATCACGGGATAGTCAATGCAGGAATTATGGAAACCAGTTACACACGCGGTTGCGACTCGGCATCACTCGTTGCGAGTCGGAACCCCACTCGAGACCACAAACAGCACCAGCCGAAACAACGGTTGCGAGTCCCGTTGCGACTCGTAACCAGACCATGATGAACCGAGATCTCCATTGCGACTCGCAACCAGCCGTTGCGACTCGAGATCTCCGTTGCGACTCGAGATCTCCATTTACACGCACACTGTTGGGCCTTCACTGTCACGGGCCCAATGATTTGAAATTGTGGACTGTTTGTTAATGGACTTGTATGTGTTTGCTATTTGGGCCGATTGAGAATCTGGACTGTTTTGTTATTGGGCTGCTTATGTCATTGGGCCAGGTATGATTGGACTTAGAACAATTGGATCCTCACATGCTATGTCTTATCTGCTTACGTGCGTACATGTTTGCCATGTCTATACGTGATTACTATATACGTGCTATATACGAACCTGACTCGTATAATAACCATGATAGGACGTGAGTGATCATTTACTTGCTACTTGTACTTTCTGTGTATCTGCCGAGCAAACCAAGGTGAGTTCACACAGCCAAGGCATGGGATTCCCGGGTTGGGAATTGGGTTGGATATGATGGATATGGAATGATTACTCGTACTTACGCATATACCAGACTATAGACCATCGTCCTCAGGTTAGTCAGGACACGTTACGTAAAGCCTACGTAACCCAGTATACTTGCCATATGTCTCCCGGGTCGGGAGGACACGTTACGTAAAGCCTACGTAACCCAATACCATCTACTGGCTTCCAGGTCGGAAGGCCACGCTGCGTAAAGCCTACGTAGCCCCCACGCGTACCACTGTCCTCGGGGAAGGGCACGTCACGTAAAGCCTACGTGACCCTGTACGTTTTCCTGTTCTCGGTAAAGAAGAACACATGGTCGGAAGTTAGTCTAGTAAGTACCGTTAATGAGAAGCCCTCATTAGCCAGGATGAACATGGGAAACCCCCACCTTTAGTACACACTAGTATGGGAAGCCCCCACTAGCTATACTTATGCATTACATTATGAACTTACTTTCTGTGAACTCGCTCAACTAGTTTGTTGATTACTTGCTGCATGCCTTGCAGGACCTTAGGTATACTGGAGCTTGCACAGGGAGGAGCAGGTCGTTGTGGGATACGGATCGTGAACTATTTATGAACTTATTACTCGTATAACTATTTTGAGATTACTTACTATGCTTCCGCTACTTAAACGATGTTGGTTTTGAAACATCAATCATGTCATGATGATTTACATTGTTTACTTTTATATTAAATGCTATGTTTGATATGATTGATGGCTTGATCCTGGTCAGTCACGCTCCCAAGCGGTGGTATTCCGCGGGTGGATTTTGGGGGTGTGACAGATTGGTATCAGAGCCATTGGTTATAGAGAACTTGGTTTTAATATGGGGAAAACGTTTTTATTAAAACCGGACTATAACCAGTACAGTGCTCTCAACGATCCACAACGACGCTTCGCTCCACGTGCAAGACTCGACATCCTAGGTAATAAGGTTTATGATTTTTGCCTGTTTGCTAGAACTGCTTAGAACTTTGCTCGCATTACGCTTAGATACACATGCTTTGATTTCATGAGAACACCTATATGCCTACGCTTTTCTGTCATCGCCCTACTCGCGAACCATTCTTACGTATGCTACTTATTACTATGAAGATCATGTCTGGAAGAATCAACATGACACAAGCCCAGCTAGAGGCTCTCATTCAAGCTCAAGTTGTTGCGGCAGTTGCAGCAGCTCAAGCAGGTAGTATATCCTGCAGTATAGGCACACACTAGGATCTTTAGATCCTACATTAACGCTCGTATTTAACCCTCGTCCTATTCGTACACAATAGGTCAACACGCGCAGCAGCCTGTCTGCACGTTCAAGAATTTCATGGACTGTCGTCCAAACTCTTTCAGCGGCACAGAGGGGGCAGTGGGACTCCTCCACTGGTTCGAGAAGCTAGAATCAGTATTCGAAATGTGCGAGTGCCCTGAGGCTCGCAAGGTCAAGTTTGCCACCGGTACTTTGGAAGGGATAGCACTGACTTGGTGGAACGCCCAAGTCCAGATCTTAGGGTTGGCAGCTGCTAACGCCACCCCATGGAACGATTTCAAGGAACTCATCAAGCGTGAGTACTGTACGCGTGAAGATATTCACAAGCTGGAAGACGAACTGTACAATCTGAAAATGGTTGGATCGGAAATCGAAGCATATACCAAACGGTCTAACGAGCTGGCCGTTCTGTGTCCTACTATGGTGGACCCTCCATACAAGCGCATTGAGTTGTATCTCAAGGGATTGGCGCCAGAAATTCAGAGCCACGTGACGTCGGCTAATCTCGAAAACATCCAGGAAATCCAACGCCTAGCTCATCGCATCACTGATCAGGCAGTGGATCAGAATAAACTGCCCAAGCGTGTTAATGCTACTGCTAACGTCACCACCTCAGTTACTCCTGCTACAACTGGTGACAGTAAAAGAAAGTGGGATGGGGATTCTAGCAAAGGTTCAGCATCTGTTCAGCCACAAGCTCAGCAGCAGAAGATCGATCACTATCAGAGTCCCAGTCAGCAATCCTCTAGTGGTCACAGGCAGAGGAGATATCAGGGTAGTCAACCTAGGTGCCACAACTGCAACAGGCATCACCACGGCCCATGTAACAAGGGTCGTTGTCAAAGGTGTCTTAAGATGGGTCACGAGGCCAAAGACTGTAGGAGTCCACGGCCTGCGAATCAGAACCAGCAGCCTCAGCAACCAGCTCCACAGAACCAGCAGCAGCAACAGCAGCCACAGCGTGGAAACCGGGGATGTTTCCAGTGTGGGGCTGAAGGTCACTTCAAACGCGATTGCCCTCAGTTGAACCAGAACCGCAACAACAACAATAACAACCAGGGCAACGGCAACAACAACGGCGGGAACAACAACAATAATGGCAACGAGGCAAGAGGTCGAGCTTTCGTTTTGGGAAGAGGAGACGCAGTGAACGATCCCAACGTTGTTATGGGTAAGTTTCTCCTCGACAATATTTACGTTACTGTTTTATTTGATTCGGGTGCGGATACAAGCTATATGTCTGTGAAAATGTGTCAACTGCTAAAACGTGCACCAACACTTTTACCCACCAAACATGTAGTAGAGTTAGCTAACGGTAAAAGTCTAGAAGCCACGCACGTAGTTCAAGGTTGTAATCTTATCCTAGCTGGTCAAGCTTTCACTATTGACCTCATTCCCATAGTTTTGGGTAGTTTCGACGTCGTGATTGGGATGGATTGGTTATCCCAACACCAGGCAGAAATCTTATGCAGCGAAAAGGTTATTCGCATTCCTCGTTCTGGTCAGGAACCTCTAGAAGTGCAAGGTGACAAGAGTGGTGCTGTGGTTGGCATCATCTCTTTCTTGAAGGCTCAGAAATGCTTACGTAAGGGGCATACTGCCATTCTGGCACTCGTTACAGACGCATCAGCAAAGGAAAAGAAATTGGAAGATATTCCAATTGTACGTGATTACCCTCAGGTGTTTCCTGAAGACTTACCTGGCTTACCGCCTCATCGTCAGGTCGAATTTCAGATCGAGCTCGCTCCAGGAGCAGCACCCATAGCTCGCGCACCATATCGCCTAGCTCCATCGGAATTGGAGGAATTGTCAAAGCAATTACAAGAGCTCTTGGAAAAGGGTTTCATTCGTCCAAGCTCTTCGCCTTGGGGAGCTCCAGTACTCTTTGTGAAAAAGAAAGACGGTACGTTCAGGATGTGTATAGACTACCGTGAACTCAACAAGGTGACGGTGAAGAACCGTTATCCTCTTCCGCGCATAGATGACTTATTCGACCAGTTGCAAGGGTCGTGTTACTATTCGAAGATAGACTTGAGGTCTGGTTACCATCAGCTGAGAGTCCGGGATGAGGACGTCTCCAAGACTGCATTCAGAACTCGTTACGGTCACTACGAGTTTCTCGTCATGCCATTTGGGTTAACGAACGCGCCTGCTGTATTTATGGATCTTATGAACAGGGTGTGCAAACCCTATCTCGACAAGTTCGTCATAGTATTTATCGACGACATTCTGATTTACTCCAAGAGTCGGGAGGAACACGAGCAGCATCTTCGTCTTATTTTGGAACTCCTTCGGAAGGAACAGTTGTACGCCAAGCTTTCTAAATGCGACTTCTGGCTTCGTGAAGTCCACTTCTTAGGCCACGTAGTGAACAAGGATGGGATACATGTCGATCCATCCAAGGTAGATTCGATCAGGAACTGGCCTGCACCGCGTACACCGACAGAGATACGCCAATTCTTGGGTCTGGCAGGTTACTACAGACGGTTTATTAGAGACTTTTCGAAGATTGCTCAGCCGCTTACGCTACTGACACAGAAGGGTGTTACCTATCGCTGGGGAGAGCCCCAGGAGACTGCTTTTCAGCACCTAAAGGATAGACTTTGCAGTGCACCTATCCTCTCATTGCCAGAGGGCACAGATGACTTCGTAGTATATTGTGATGCATCCATTCGGGGACTTGGATGTGTGTTAATGCAGCGCGACAAGGTTATTGCTTACGCCTCTCGTCAACTCAAGATTCACGAACGCAACTACACGACGCACGATTTGGAGCTGGGAGCTGTTGTTTTCGCGCTTAAGATATGGCGACACTACCTGTACGGTACCAGGTGCACGATTTACACCGATCACAGGAGTCTCGAGCATATTCTTAAGCAGAAGGATTTGAACATGCGTCAACGACGATGGGTCGAGTTACTAAACGATTACGAATGCGCTATCAAGTATCATCCAGGCAAAGCCAATGATGTGGCTGATGCCCTTAGTCGAAAGGACACTTTACCACGGCGCGTGCGAGCGCTACAACTTACGATTCAGTCTAGTCTTCCTGTTCAGATACGAGCTGCTCAGACAGAAGCACTGAAGCCCGAAAACGTCAAAGCTGAAGCCTTACGCGGCTCACGACAGCAGATGGAACAGAAGGCAGACGGCGCCTACTATGTAACGGGCCGGATTTGGGTCCCTCTTTATGGCGGTTTACGCAAACTTGTGATGGATGAAGCACACAAGTCTCGCTATTCGGTACATCCAGGGTCGGATAAAATGTACCACGACATCAGCACTACCTATTGGTGGCCTAGTATGAAGGCCCACATTGCTACGTATGTTGGAAAATGCTTGACCTGTGCGAGAGTCAAGGTCGAATATCAGAAACCAGCTGGCCTACTTCAGCAGCCTAAGATACCTCAGTGGAAATGGGAAGAAATTTCCATGGATTTCGTTACAGGCTTACCCAGATCCCAGCGTGGAAACGATACAATATGGGTCATAGTTGATCGACTCACCAAGTCTGCACACTTCCTACCGATTAAGGAAACGGACAAGTTCTCCACTCTCGCAGACGTCTATCTTAAAGAAGTTGTCTCGAGGCACGGGGTGCCCACGTCTATCATTTCGGATCGCGATGCACGATTCACGTCAGAACTTTGGCAAGCAATGCACAAATCTTTTGGCTCAAGGTTAGACATGAGCACAGCATACCACCCTCAGACGGATGGGCAGTCTGAGCGAACGATTCAAACCCTTGAAGACATGCTTCGGGCATGCGTCATCGATTTCGGCAACGGCTGGGAAAAGCACCTCCCTCTGGTGGAGTTTTCTTACAATAACAGTTATCACACCAGCATTCAAGCCGCTCCATTTGAGGCATTGTACGGGCGTAAATGCCGGTCACCACTCTGCTGGGCAGAGGTGGGAGATAGTCAGATCACGGGTCCAGAGATTGTTGTGGACGCCACAGAAAAGATAGCTCAGATACGACAACGCATGGCGGCAGCACGCGACCGTCAGAAAGCCTACGCGGATAAGCGTAGAAAGCCATTGGAATTCGAGGTCGGGGACCGGGTTTTATTGAAAGTTTCACCCTGGAAGGGTGTGGTTCGTTTTGGCAAACGGGGTAAACTGAATCCGCGATACGTCGGACCATTCGAAATTATAGAAAAGATTGGCAAGGTAGCCTACAGGTTGAACCTACCAGCTGAACTCGGGGCAGTTCACAATGTCTTTCATGTATCGAACCTAAAGAAGTGCCTATCAGATGAAAATCTTATCATTCCTTTTAAGGAACTCACTATCGACGAGCGGTTGCAGTTCGTTGAGGAACCAGTTGAAATCACGGACCGGGATGTGAAGGTCCTAAACACAAGAGAATCCCTCTTGTCCGAGTTCGTTGGAACTCCAAACGTGGCCCAGAGTACACCTGGGAACGCGAAGACAGGATGACAGAAAAGTACCCCCAGTTATTCGGGAACAAGGCAACCACTACTGAGGCTGAAGCTACTACTTCGGAATTTCGGGACGAAATTCCAGATCAACGGGGGGAGGATGTGACACCCCAGGAAAACCAGTGAACAGTACAGTTTACCTAGCTTCCTCAGTGAGTGCATACCAAATTTCGGGACGAAATTTCCAATTAGTTGGGGATAATGTGACAACTCGAACTTTAGACATGCTTTGATGTAACGTTACGTGCTCATGAGAACTGAATTATATGATTTTAAATGAATAATTGTTTACGTGTGTTGTGTATGTATGAATGTTATGTGTTGCACGAGCCCAAACTACACAAACCGGCCACACAAAGCCCTTTGGGCCACTCCTTGTGCACGCGGACCATTAGACAACCAAGTGGGTTCGGCCCACTCCCCACTCGCAACACACACAAAACCGAGTTAGGGGTTTTGTTTTACCACTTTTGCAAATCACAAACACACACACACAAACCCTAGAAGTTTTGCTCTCTCTCTCTCTCTCGTTTACTTGGAACCCGACGGCGAACAACACTTCTCGGCTCACCCTCTCTTTGATTCCAACCGGTTAGTGTACATTGTTATTTGATTGTATGTGATGATATTGTGATCTATGCGTTTACATGATGATTTTATATGATTCTTGAAGATTACATGATGTAATTCGGATGATGCTAGTATGGTTGATTGTGATAGAACCGGTTTACATGTGTGCTTTGTTATAAATCAAATGTTAATATGTGTTTCGGATTGTTAACATGTTCATACGGATCGGATGAAACTCGATGAAATCTGTTATTATGCTATAGGATTCGGATGTTAACTTGTGGATATGCTAAGTTTTGGGCTAGGTAATTAGTCACGGTTACATGTTCATAGAAATAGATTGTTGTTCATATGAATGCAGTTCACGTTGATTCGATGTTCTTGAATGGTTATGAATATGCATGAAATCTAAATCAACTGTTGATGAATTTCTGTGATTGATCTGATTTCGAAACTGCCGTAGATGTTTGCTAGAATCACGGGATAGTCAATGCAGGAATTATGGAAACCAGTTACACACGCGGTTGCGACTCGGCATCACTCGTTGCGAGTCGGAACCCCACTCGAGACCACAAACAGCACCAGCCGAAACAACGGTTGCGAGTCCCGTTGCGACTCGTAACCAGACCATGATGAACCGAGATCTCCATTGCGACTCGCAACCAGCCGTTGCGACTCGAGATCTCCGTTGCGACTCGAGATCTCCATTTACACGCACACTGTTGGGCCTTCACTGTCACGGGCCCAATGATTTGAAATTGTGGACTGTTTGTTAATGGACTTGTATGTGTTTGCTATTTGGGCCGATTGAGAATCTGGACTGTTTTGTTATTGGGCTGCTTATGTCATTGGGCCAGGTATGATTGGACTTAGAACAATTGGATCCTCACATGCTATGTCTTATCTGCTTACGTGCGTACATGTTTGCCATGTCTATACGTGATTACTATATACGTGCTATATACGAACCTGACTCGTATAATAACCATGATAGGACGTGAGTGATCATTTACTTGCTACTTGTACTTTCTGTGTATCTGCCGAGCAAACCAAGGTGAGTTCACACAGCCAAGGCATGGGATTCCCGGGTTGGGAATTGGGTTGGATATGATGGATATGGAATGATTACTCGTACTTACGCATATACCAGACTATAGACCATCGTCCTCAGGTTAGTCAGGACACGTTACGTAAAGCCTACGTAACCCAGTATACTTGCCATATGTCTCCCGGGTCGGGAGGACACGTTACGTAAAGCCTACGTAACCCAATACCATCTACTGGCTTCCAGGTCGGAAGGCCACGCTGCGTAAAGCCTACGTAGCCCCCACGCGTACCACTGTCCTCGGGGAAGGGCACGTCACGTAAAGCCTACGTGACCCTGTACGTTTTCCTGTTCTCGGTAAAGAAGAACACATGGTCGGAAGTTAGTCTAGTAAGTACCGTTAATGAGAAGCCCTCATTAGCCAGGATGAACATGGGAAACCCCCACCTTTAGTACACACTAGTATGGGAAGCCCCCACTAGCTATACTTATGCATTACATTATGAACTTACTTTCTGTGAACTCGCTCAACTAGTTTGTTGATTACTTGCTGCATGCCTTGCAGGACCTTAGGTATACTGGAGCTTGCACAGGGAGGAGCAGGTCGTTGTGGGATACGGATCGTGAACTATTTATGAACTTATTACTCGTATAACTATTTTGAGATTACTTACTATGCTTCCGCTACTTAAACGATGTTGGTTTTGAAACATCAATCATGTCATGATGATTTACATTGTTTACTTTTATATTAAATGCTATGTTTGATATGATTGATGGCTTGATCCTGGTCAGTCACGCTCCCAAGCGGTGGTATTCCGCGGGTGGATTTTGGGGGTGTGACAAAATATGCTCAAAAACATCTCGGATGTCGGTTCGTTTGGTCGTATGGTTGCGTTATTTGCTTAATTACGACGGAAGTCGTAACGAACGCAAAAACGATCCAAGTTAAGCGACGAATGGAATTTTATCATGCCAAACACTAAAATAAAATAATTTAATGCTTACATAAATTTTTTTGGATGTCCGGATGTATTCAGAACGTAAGTTATGCGCGAAAATGCAAACTTATGCACTTTTTGACGCTTTTGGTCCCTGAATGAGCATAAAGTTTATTTTAGCATACCGAACCCCTCAAAGCCTATTTCTAAGCTATGTAAAGGTTATTTAGGGTATGTTTAACTTATGATCAAGTTCCGGAATGTTCTTTGCTATACAAATCGGCATAGTTTCACAGTTTGACACAAATAGTCCCTTCGATCGAACAAAGTTGATTTTAACACACCAAACCATCCAAAACTTATTTCTATGTTATGTGGAGGTTATTTTAGGTATGTTAAGCCTATGTCACTATTCCGGAGTGTTTGTTGCATTAAACTGGTTATATTTACGCATTGGCGCGCATGTAACCTTCCAGAAAGCGATTTAGAGTTTGAAATCGGAATCGAATCGAATTGAAAACTTACCAAACATAAATACACACATAATAACACAAAAACATATATAATAACACCAAAGCACATTGTTTTATTAATAATCAACATTGTTTTACATTGAACCACGACTACTGAACACAGTTGTCACAGTCTCCCCTACTTCAGTTTCGTCCCGAAATTTAACTAGAGGAAGCTTATGAAAACAAATGCGGATATTTCGCCTTCATGGTCCTCACGTTCCCAAGTAAACTCTGGGCCATGTTTGGACTCCCAACGAACTTTGACTAATCGAATTCGTTTGTTCTTCAACTGTTTGAAAGGACGTTCCACAATCTCCATGGGTTTCTCGACAAAGTGCATCGTTTCATCGATTCGGATCTCGTCGAGAGGAATGTGAAGATCAACGTCAGCTAAACACTTTCGCAGATTGGACACGTGAAAAGTCGGGTGAATATTACCAAGCTCTGGAGGCAGCTCTAGTCGATAGGCAACCTTCCCAATTCTTTCCGCAATCTTGAATGGTCCCACATATCGAGGTGCAAGTTTTCCTTTCTTTCCAAATCTCACGACTCCTTTCCAAGGTGAAACCTTGAGTAGGACACGATCTCCGACTTGAAATTCTAAGGGCTTGCGTCGCATATCCGCATAACTCTTTTGACGACTTTGAGCTGTCACAAGATTATCGCAGATTTTCTTGATTTTGTCTGTTGTTTCCAGAACGAGCTCAGGTCCAGTAAGCGAAGCTTCCCCGATCTCAATCCAACAGACAGGTGAACGACATTTTCGACCGAAGAGAGCTTCGAATGGCGCCATATTAATGCTAGCATGATAGCTATTGTTGTAAGAGAATTCTATCAATGGCAGATGAGAATCCCAATTACCACCAAAGTCTATCACGCATGCTCTAAGAATATCCTCCAAAGTTTGAATCGTTCTCTCAGATTGACCATCTGTTTGGGGATGATAAGCAGTGCTTAGATTTAGTTGGGTTCCCATAGCAGATTGCATGGTCTTCCAGAAATGAGATGAAAATCGGGCATCACGATCAGAGATGATATCCAAAGGAACACCATGTCGTGTCACAATCTCATCAACATAAATCTTTGCAAGTTTATCAGCAGATAGGTCCTCGCGAATTGGAATAAAATGAGCTGATTTCGTTAATCGATTGATAACAACCCAAATAGCATCATGACCTTTAGACGTACGCGGTAACTTAGTGATGAGATCCATCGCAATGTTCTCCCACTTCCAAACCGGTATCTCTGGTTGTACAAGCAACCCAGAAGGTCGTTGATGTTCAGCCTTAACTTTGAGAAAAGTTAGGCATTTCGATACGTACAAGGCAACATCCTTCTTCATACCAGGCCACCAGCACTGAGTACGAAGATCCTTATACATTTTATCAGCACCAGGATGGATAGAATATCGAGACTTATGAGATTCGTTCATCACCAAAGTGCGAAGATCGTCTTGTTTTGGGATCCACAAACGATCCTTAAAATAGAGAAGACCATCGTCTTTCGCTTCGAGTTTAAGCTCACGCTGACGTGGTAATTTCTTACCCATCAAATTTTGTGAAACACAAAATTGCTGAGCTTGAAGAACATGAGTTTGAAGATCAGATAAAGTTCAAACAAAATGATGCTTGACTCGCTCCTTTCGACTAAGCGCATCGGCTACGACATTCGCCTTACCAGGGTGGTAGCGAATCACGCAATCATAATCGCTCAAGAGCTCGTCCCAACGTCGTTGCCTCATGTTCAGCTCTTTCTGATTAAGAATATGCTGGAGACTTTTGTGGTCTGTAAAAACCACACACTTCGTTCCATAGAGGTAGTGTCTCCAGATTTTCAGCGCGAAAACCACAGCTCCTAACTCAAGATCATGAGTCGTGTAGTTCTTCTCATGAATTTTCAGCTGTCTAGATGCATATGCAATAACTTTACCTCGTTGCATGAGGACGCAACCAAGGCCTAAGTTGGACGCATCGCAATAGACAACGAAATCATCGCTTCCCTCCAGCAGAGATAGAACAGGAGCATTACAAAGTTTCTGCTTCAGCGTTTGGAACGCTTCTTCTTGCTTGGGTCCCTACTCAAAAGGCTTATTCTTCTGAGTCAAAGCAGTAAGTGGAACCGCAATCTTCGAGAAATTTGAAATGAATCGACGATAATAACCAGCAAGACCATGAAAAGATCGAATCTCTGTCGGCGTAGTCGGTGTATTCCACTCCTTAATAGTAGCAATCTTGGATGGATCCACATGAATACCCTGCTCGTTGACTATATGACCCAAGAATTGAACTTCTTTAAGCCAGAATTCACACTTGGAGAATTTAGCAAAAAGTTGTTCCTTCTTCAGGAGTTCCAAAGTCAAACAAAGGTGTTGCTCGTGCTCGGCTCGAGACTTCGAATAGACAAGAATATCGTCGATGAACACAATAATGAACTTGTCTAAATAAGGTTTACAGACCGTATTAATTAAGTCCATGAAGATGGCTGGAGCATTTGTCAAACCAAAAGGTGTCACACCCCGACCACGTAAAACAACAAAATGTGGCGGAAACGTCGGGGAGTGTTGTAACAGAATCATTGTTTCACAACCATGGATTAAACAATTTCGCTTTATTGAATTAAATGTATTACAATGTCTTAACAACAAAGAAAATATAACATAGTTAACTAGTCTTGCATCTTTTAATGTCACTAAGGCCTCGTCCAATCCTACGTGAGCATGCATCAATATCATCATCAAATATCATCAGCTATTGTACCTGAAACACATGTGAAAATACATCAGCATAAAAATGCCGGCGAGTACATAGGTTTTGTGAAAATAGGATTCATGACTTAGGTTTAAGAAAATGTTTAATGAAAACTTGTCATGAATCCAGTTTAAGTGTTTGCTTTTATAAAACGTTTGAAAAGCGATAATAAGGTAGATGATATGTAAAAGAGTAATGTAAGGTTAAATGAATAACCAAGTAAAAATGAGTTTGTATAAAATAAGTTGTTTGTAAAACAATGTCTTGTGAAAAATATGTTATATGTCTAAATTGAAATGATTTAAACAACGCTGCGATATGTAATATCATACAAACACTTATATATAGGAAGTACCAGCGGCGTATCCACCATGCTTGTATCATATTACACACATCTCGTTACTTAAATCACTTACCCAAACAAACCACCAATGTAAAATGTCTATGTTTAAACCAATTGCCAAATGTATTGAATAATATGTCAAACGTTTATGTCAAAATGTAAATCATGTAATGTATAACCAATGTCAAAAATGTTTACGTGTCAATTGTAAATCAATAGATACAAACGGTTCACATAATTCAATGGTTACAAACGGTTCACATAGTCAAGTAGTTACAACGGTTCAAAATGTAGTTCAATGTGTCCATATGCTGGATGAGCATGTGCAGCAAAATGTAATGTAAACAATGTACTAAGTATGTGCTAAATGAACATACATAACATAAAATGTCATGTAAAACGATGTACTAAGTATGAACATAATGGATATACATAGCAAAAACATAATGAAATCATGTACTAATAGTGTACTAATGAACATAGCAAGTATATGATATGAAAAACATGAAAAGCAAGAAAGTAACAAGTAGGCACATGTGTTTCACCCCAAAATGTTTGAAAAACAGTAAAAGAGGGGACTATGTACCCACTTGAGGGTGCTTAGGAGTCTTGAACAACAACCAAGCAAAGCTAGAGAGATCACGGAATCAAACGACACCCTATATAGATAACTACATAAATAACCTGACCTAAATCGGGGAATTGGATAGTATGAGGTTTCGTTGTGACAACTCGAGTTTTCGACTTTCACTTACACATTTATTGCGCGTTGACTTTGATTGTGTAGTTGTTTGACTTGTTTGACTTGTAACTGTGCACGTCATGTTATAATGAAACGTATTGTGGATATTGCATGTTATGTGTTAATGATATAATGTGAACCTGTTAGTACACACTCGAGCTAGCTAAGTCTTGTATAACTTTCCCGAATCTCGACGAATCAGAAGCTTGATCCGTCAACCCAATCTCGACGAAACAGGAAATCTGTTTTGTCAACATCTTCTCGACGAAACAAGTGTTTCGCCGGCCCATCAGTTTCGCCAAGGCCCAGTTCGGGCCCACTATACTTTTGCACGTATAAGTCTTACGGAACCACCCCATTCGTCACACTTTAGCAAAATCAGAGAAACCCTAGAGCTCTCTTAGTGTGACGGCAGCCTTGTGTACCCCCAAGCCCTCGTGAACGATCAAACCCTCGTACCCTTTACTGCGGTTAGTTGCGTGCTTGTTTAATCGGTTTCATTGATGCTTTGATTATTGTTACATGTTGTGTCTGTTTAATTTCTGGTAAGGATATGATTAGATAACCAACATGATTTCTTGGTATGCTCTTGGTATGATTAACAGTGAATGGTTATGATCTTGACGAATTGATTAAGGTTAGGCATGATGTATGTTATTGCTAAACTACATTGACTGACTTAATAAATAAAATGATGCTGAATCCAATACTGTAATTGTATGTGAACGGGTTGAGGTTGTTGTCGGTGGTGGGCTATGTATGGGAACCGTGTTTCCGACTCAATGATTATTTTGTATGCTGTATAATGATTCTGTTAGGTGATGATTGTATGTTGAGCGATTTCTGTATGATTACTGATTGATGTGGTAACGGCTGTTCATGATCATTAGGGTTTCTGTGTTGATACTGTAACTGATCGGCATGATTGACGTAATTGATATTTGACGTAACTAGCATTTGACGTAACTGACTTGTTTGGCGAAACAGAACTCTCGACGAAATAGACTTGTGTTTCGCCAAGGGTTATCAATGAAACAGAAACTTGTTTCGCCAAAGGGTGATTGACGAAACAGAGTATGTTTCGTCAACCTGTGTTTCGCCGACTTGAATACTTTGCACAGTAACCTGACTTAACTCTGTTAGAAATTAACTGAGATATTTAACTGCTGTTATGTATAAAACAGTGCTTGTATGACTACGAATACGTGCTATGTGATACTTGGTGATTTCTGATGCGATGTCTACTATGAATATACTTACGTGCCAACTTCATGAATACAAACTGATTATGTATACATGCGTACTCTAGGACTTGATTGATAAACTGTGAGCGCATACTTAGCATACCGAGCAAACCAAGGTGAGTTCACACAGCCAAGGCATGGGGTTCCCAGGGTGGGAAATGGGTTTTGGATTATTTACTCGTACTTACTCAGATGATAGAATTTAATGATATGGTCCTCAGGGTGAGGAAGGGTAATGATGAGATACGACTAGACTAGTATACTAATTGAACTGATCTTCGCACACACGCCAGGGGTTGGCCGCGATATTATGACTATCATTCGCACACATGCCTAGGAAGGCCGCGAACTATGTACTAAAACTTCGCACACATGCCAGGGTAGCCGCAATACGAATATACATAGTCTAGAATACTTGAGAATTTTCCCTAATCTTCGCATACATGCCTAGAGGGCTGCGATACGAACTAATATGATACATGACTTAATGAACAAACGCAATACTTACTATACCATTACTATTACTGAACTATTCACTGTGAACTCGCTCAACTAGTTGTTGACTCTCTGCTGCATGCCTTGCAGGACCTTAGGTACATATGGAGCTTGCACAAGGAGGAGCAGGTCGTTGTGGGCACGGATCGTGAATGTTTCGTTAAAACACTTTATGACACCTCGTACTTTATTATGTTGGGTTTTATTTATACGCTTCCGCTAAACAGTGATAACATACTTATATTCTGAACACCTTTCATATTGGTGGTTGAATGACATTTAATTTTACTTATTAATTACATGTTCAATATGATTGGTGGCTTGATCCTGGTCATGTCACGCCTCCAAGCGGTGGTACTCCGCAGGTGGATTTTTGGGGGTGTGACAGATTGGTATCAGAGCCATTGGTTATAGAGAACTTGGTTTTAATATGGGAAAAACGTTTTTATTAAAACCAGACTATAACCAGAACAGTGCTCTCAACGATCCACAACGACGCTTCGCTCCACGTGCAAGACTCAACATCCTAGGTAATAAGGTTTATGTTTATTACCTACTTGCTAGAACTATATAGAACTTTGCTCGTAGCATGCTTAGATTACATTGCCTACTATACGTCATTACATGAGAATACCTATGTGCTTACACTCTTCTGTCATCACACTACTCGCGAACCTTTCTCACTTATTCTACTTTTACTATGAAGATCATGTCTGGACATGTGAACATGACTCAAGCCCAGTTGAGGGCACTTATCAATGAACGAGTAGCTGCGGCACTTGCAGCTGCACCAGCAGGTAGTATACCCTGCGGATGGGATAACACTAGGATCTTTGAATCCTACATTCCTAAACCAACTTTTGTATTTAATATTGTCCTATTCTATGCACAATAGGTCAAAACGCTCCACAACCTGTCTGCACATTCAAGAACTTCATGGACTGTCGTCCAAGCACATTCAGTGGCACGGAAGGAGCAGTGGGACTACTCCATTGGTTTGAGAAGCTCGAGTCGGTATTCGAGATGTGTGAATGCCCTGAGGCTCGCAGGGTCAAGTACGCCACTGGTACTTTGGAAGGAATCGCGTTAACGTGGTGGAACACACAAGTACAGATCCTAGGGTTGGCAGCTGCTAACGCCACCCCTTGGAACGATTTCAAGGAGCTGATTAAACGTGAATACTGCACACGGGAAGACATCCACAAGTTGGAAGACGAGTTTTACCATTTGAAAATGACTGGGTCAGAGATTGAAGCTTATACCAAAAGGTCAAACGAGCTGGCCGTGCTGTGTCCAACGATGGTGGACCCTCTAGTTAAGCGCATTGAGTTGTATCTCAAGGGACTTGCGCCAGAAATCCAGAGCCATGTGACATCGGCTAATCTTGACAACATCCAAGCTATTCAGCGCCTTGCTCATCGTATTACGGATCAGGCAGTAGAGCAGAACAAGCTGCCAAAACGCATCAGTGCTACCACTACTGCTGTTACTACTTCTGCTACTCCCAGTGACAACAAAAGAAAATGGGATGGGGATTCCAGCAAGGGATCAGCTTCAGTTTAGTCACAGGTTCAGCAGCAAAAGACTGACAGTTATCAGAGTCCCAGTCAGCACTCTTCAGGCAATCAGGGGCAGGGTGGATATCGGGGAATTCACCCACTATGTAATAAGTGCAACAGACACCACAGTGGACGGTGTCGCAAGGAACGTTGTCAGAGATGCCTCAAGTTAGGGCATGAAGCCAAAGACTGCAGGAGTGCGCGACCTGCGAATCAGAACCAGCAACTACAACTACCAGCTCCACAGAACCAACAGCAGCAGCCACAGCGTGGAAACCAGGGGTGTTTCCAGTGTGGGGCAGAAGGCCATTTCAAACGTGATTGCCCTCAATTGAACCAGAACCAGAATCGCAACAACAACAACAACCAGGGCAACGGGAACAACAACAACAACGGGGGAAACAACAACAACAATGGCAACGAAGCTCGGGGTCGTGCCTTCGTGCTGGGTCGGGGCGACGCAATGAATGATCCCAATGTGGTTATGGGTAAGTTTCTTCTCGACGATATTTATGTTACTGTCTTATTTGATTCGGGTGCGGATACAAGTTATATATCATTAAAAGTGAGTAAAATGTTAAAACGTACACCAACACCCCTAAACACCAACCATGCCGTAGAACTAGCAAATGGTAAGAGTGTAGAAGCCGCACATGTAGTCAAGGGTTGTAGCATCGTTTTAGCTGGTCAGACCTTCTCGATTGATCTTATACCCATAGTTTTGGGTAGTTTTGACATCGTTATCGGTATGGATTGGTTATCCCAACATCACGCAGAGATCTTATGCTAGGAAAAGATAGTTCGCATTACTCGTTCTGGCAAGGAACCTCTCGAAATTCAGGGCGACAAGAGTGGTGCTGTGGTTGGCATCATCTCTTTCTTGAAGGCTCAGAAATGTTTACGAAAGGGGCACACTGCCATCTTGGCACTTGTTACTGATACATCAGCGGAAGAAAAGAAGTTGGAGGATATTCCAGTAGTACGC
Organism: Helianthus annuus; assembly: GCF_002127325.2. NCBI lineage: Eukaryota > Viridiplantae > Streptophyta > Magnoliopsida > Asterales > Asteraceae > Helianthus > Helianthus annuus. The sequence continues at coordinate 136,422,794 of NC_035443.2, forward strand.
GACTTTCCTCAGGTGTTTCCAGAAGATTTACCTGGGCTACCGCCTCATCGCCAGGTCGAATTCCAGATTGAGTTAGCTCCTGGAGCAGCACCAATAGCCCGCGCACCGTATCGTTTGGCTCCAACTGAACTGGAAGAACTGTCAAAGCAACTACAAGAGCTCTTGGAAAGGGGCTTCATTCATCCAAGTTCTTCGCCTTGGGGAGCTCCAGTGTTATTCGTGAAAAAGAAGGACGGTACCTTCAGGATGTGCATCGACTACCGTGAACTGAACAAGGTAACGGTGAAGAACCGTTATCCTCTTCCGCGTATAGACGACTTATTCGACCAGTTGCAAGGGTCGAGTTACTACTCCAAGATAGACTTGAGGTCAGGGTATCATCAGCTGAGAGTCCGGGATGAGGACGTCTCCAAAACCTCATTCAGAACTCGCTATGGTCACTACGAGTTTCTTGTTATGCCATTCGGGTTAACGAACGCGCCTGCCGTATTTATGGATCTGATGAACAGGGTGTGCAAGCCGTACTTAGACAAGTTTGTGATTGTCTTCATCGACGACATTCTGATTTACTCCAAGAGTCAGGAGGAGCACGAGCAACACATGCGATTGATTTTGGAACTTCTTCGAAAGGAACAATTGTACGCCAAGTTTTCTAAATGCGACTTCTGGCTTCGTGAAGTCCACTTTCTAGGCCACGTGGTAAACAAGGATGGGATTCATGTTGATCCATCCAAGGTAGATTCGATCAGGAACTGGCCTGCGCCTCGCACTCCAACGGAAATACGCCACTTCTTGGGTTTGGCGGGTTACTACAGGCGATTTATTAAAGACTTTTCGAAGATCGCACAGCCGCTTACACTACTGACACAGAAAGGTGTCATCTACCGTTGGGGAGATTCCCAGGAAACTGCTTTTCAGTACTTAAAGGATAGGCTTTGCAGCACACCTATCCTCTCATTGCCAGAGGGCACGGAAGATTTTGTGGTCTATTGTGACGCATCGATACAGGGGCTCGGTTGTGTATTGATGCAACGGGATAAAGTTATAGCCTACGCCTCTCGTCAAATCAAGGTTCATGAACGAAACTACACGATGCACGATGTAGAGCTGGTAGCTGTTGTTTTCGCGCTTAAGATATGGCGACACTACCTGTACAGTACCAAGTGCACAATTTACACCGATCACAGGAGTCTCGAGCATATCCTTAAGCAAAAAGATTTGAACATGCGGCAACGAAGATGGGTCGAACTTCTGAACGATTACGAATGCGCCATCAAGTATCATCCAGGCAAGGCCAATGTTGTGGCTGATGCCCTCAGTCGGAAAGATACTACACCTAGGCGTGTACGAGCCTTGCAACTCACTATTCAGTCCAGTCTTCCTGCACAGATACGAACTGCTCAGATAGAAGCAATAAAACCCGAAAACGTCAAGGCTGAAGCCTTACGCGGCTCAAGGCAACGAATGGAACAAAAGGAAGACGGCGCCTACTATGTAACAGGGCGTATTTGGGTCCCACTATATGGCGGACTACGGGAACTTGTGATGGATGAAGCACACAAGTCTCGCTACTCGGTACATCCAGGGTCGGATAAAATGTACCACGATCTCAAAACAATATACTGGTGGCCTAGCATGAAAGCCCACATCGCTACTTACGTCGGCAAGTGTTTGACATGTGCAAAAGTCAAAGTGGAGTATCAGAAACCAGTGGGTTTACTTCAGCAACCCAAGATGCCGCAATGGAAATGGGAAGAAATTTCCATGGATTTTGTTACAGGCCTACCCAGATCCCAGCGTGGGAATGATACTATATGGGTGATCGTGGATCGACTCACCAAGTCTGCACACTTCCTGGCTATTAAGGAAACGGATAAGTTCTCCACTCTCACAGACGTTTATCTTAAAGAAGTTGTTTCGAGGCACGGGGTGCCCACCTCCATCATTTCGGATCGGGATGCACGATTCACGTCAGAGCTATGGCAAGCAATGCACAAATCTTTTGGCTCACGGTTAGACATGAGCACAGCATATCATCCCCAGACGGATGGGCAGTCTGAGCGAACGATCCAGACTCTCAAAGACATGCTTCGGGCATGCGTTATTGACTTTGGCAACGACTGGGAAAAGCATCTCCCTTTAGTGGAGTTTTCGTACAACAACAGTTATCACACCAGCATGCAAGCCGCTCCATTCAAGGCATTGTACGGGCGTAAATGTCGGTCACCTCTCTGTTGGGCAGAGGTGGGGGATAGTCAGATCACGGGTCCAGAGATTGTAGTAGACGCCACGGAAAAGATTGCACAGATACGACAATGCATGGCGGCAGCACGCGACCGTCAGAAAGCCTACGCGGACAAGCGTAGGAAGCCTTTGGAATTTCAGGTCGGGGACCGGGTTTTACTTAAAGTCTCACCCTGGAAGGGTGTGGTTCGTTTTGGAAAACGGGGCAAACTAAATCCGCGGTATGTCGGACCGTTCGAAATCATAGAGAAGATTGGCAAAGTGACATACAAGCTAAACTTACCAGCTGAACTCGGTGCAGTTCACAGTGTCTTTCACGTGTCGAATCTGAAGAAGTGCCTGTCAGATGAGACCCTCATAATTCCCTTTAAAGAGCTCACTATCGACGAACAGTTGCACTTCGTCGAGGAACCTGTTGAAATCACGGACCGGGACGTGAAGGTCCTCAAACACAAGAGAATCCCTCTTGTTCGAGTTCGTTGGAACTCCCGACGTGGCCCAGAGTACACCTGGGAACGCGAAGACCAGATGACAGAAAAGTATCCTCAGATATTCGAAACCAATACAACCACTGCTGAGGCTGAAGCTACTACCACAGAATTTCGGGACGAAATTCCAGATCAACGGGGGGAGGATGTGACACCCCAGGAAAACCAGTGAACGATGCAACCTATCTAGCTTCCTCAGTGGGTACGTACCAAATTTCGGGACGAAATTTCTTTTAAGTTGGGGATAATGTGACAACCCGAGTTTTCGACTTTCACTTACACATTTATTACGCGTTGACTTTGATTGTGTAGTTGTTTGACTTGTTTGACTTGTAACTGTGCACGTCATGTTATAATGAAACGTATTGTGGATATTGCATGTTATGTGTTAATGATATAATGTGAACCTGTTAGTACACACTCGAGCTAGCTAAGTCTTGTATAACTTTCCCGAATCTCGACGAATCAGAAGCTTGATCCGTCAACCCAATCTCGACAAAACAGGAAATCTGTTTCGTCAACATCTTCTCGACGAAACAAGTGTTTCGCCGGCCCATCAGTTTCGCCAAGGCCCAGTTCGGGCCCAGTATGCTTTTGCACGTATAAGTGTTACGGAACCACCCCATTCGTCACACTTTAGCAAAATCAGAGAAACCCTAGAGCTCTCTTAGTGTGACGGCAGCCTTGTGTACCCCCAAGCCCTCGTGAATGATCAAACCCTCGTACCCTTTACCGCGGTTAGTTGCGTGCTTGTTTAATTGGTTTCATTGATGCTTTGATTATTGTTACATGGTGTGTCTGTTTAATTTCTGGTAAGGATATGATTAGATAACCAACATGATTTCTTGGTATGCTCTTGTTATGATTAACAGTGAATGGTTATGATCTTGACGACTTGATTAAGGTTAGGCATGATGTATGTTATTGCTAAACTACATTGACTGACTTAATAAATAAACGAATGATGCTGAATCCAATACTGTAATTGTATGTGAACGGGTTGAGGTTGTTGTCGGTGGTGGGTTATGTATGGGAACCGTGTTTCCGACTCAATGATTATTGTGTATGCTGTATAATGATTCTGTTAGGTGATGATTGTATGTTGAGCGATTTCTGTATGATTACTGATTGATGTGGTAACGGCTGTTCATGATCATTATGGTTTCTGTGTTGATACTGTAACTGATCGGCATGATTGACGTAATTGATATTTGACGGAACTGGCATTTGACGTAACTGACTTGTTTGGCGAAACAGAACTCTCGACGAAATAGACTTGTGTTTCGCCAAGGGTTATCAACGAAACAGAAACTTGTTTCGCCAAAGGGTGATTGACGAAACAGAGTATGTTTCGTCAACCTGTGTTTTGCCGACTTGAATACTTTGCACAGTAACCTGACTTAACTCTGTTAGAAATTAACTGAGATATTTAACTGCTGTTAAGTATAAAACAGTGCTTGTATGACTATGAATACGTGCTATGTGATACTTGCTGATTTCTGATGCGATGTCTACTATGAATATACTTACGTGCCAACTTCATGAATACAAACTGATTATGTATACATGCGTACTCTAGGACTTGATTGATAAACTGTGAGCACATACTTAGCATACCGAGCAAACCAAGGTGAGTTCACACAGCCAAGGCATGGGGTTCCCAGGGTGGGAAATGGGTTTTGGATTATTTACTCGTACTTACTCAGATGATAGAATTTAATGATATGGTCCTCAGGGTGAGGAAGGGTAATGATGAGATACGACTAGACTAGTATACTAATTGAACTGATCTTCGCACACACGCCAGGGGTTGGCCGTGATACTATGACTATCATTCGCACACATGCCTAGGAAGGCCGCAAACTATGTACCAAAACTTCGCACACATGCTAGGGTGGCCGCGATACGAATATACATAGTCTAGAATAGTTGAGAATTTTCCCTAATCTTCGCATACATGCCTAGAGGGCTGCGATACGAACTAATATGATACATGACTTAATGAACAAACGCAATATTTACTATACCATTACTATTACTGAACTATTCATTGTGAACTCGCTCAACTAGTTGTTGACTCTCTGCTGCATGCCTTGCAGGACCTTAGGTACATATGAAGCTTGCACAAGGAGGAGCAGGTCGTTGTGGGCACGGATCGTGAATGTTTCGTTAAAACACTTTATGACAACTCGTACTTTATTATGTTGGGTTTTATTTATACGCTTCCGCTAAACAGTGATAACATACTTATATTCTGAACACCTTTCATATTGGTGGTGAATGGCATTTACTTTTACTTATTAATTACATGTTCAATATGATTGGTGGCTTGATCCTGGTCATGTCACGCCTCCAAGCGGTGGTACTCCGCGGGTGGATTTTTGGGGGTGTGACATTCGTAAACCAAATGAGTATTGGAACTCATATGATATGGTTTAACAAAGCCTATATACTAAAAGGAAACCTAACCTAAGTGCTTACGACCCACTACAACCCGTTTAGGTAGCTTATGCTACTTTAACGCGTCGTTCGCGTAAAACGCGTTTGGACCGCCTAACTAGCCCTATGACAAGTAAGATATGCCTTAACATGTTTAATATTGTTGCCAAATCAGTTTAGATGTCAAAAGTTATGTTACTTACGCTTAAAATGAATTTTGGCGCAAAAAGGGTATTTTGGTAATTTTCCTAAGGCATATAAAATACCTATCATACAACTACTTAAACGAAGTGAACATAAGGTATAACCTCGGAAGGTTATTCCCTATACAACTTTGGTCACCTAAAGTGTTTGGTCGGATCCTAATGATCGACCAAATGGGTCGGGTTCGAAAGCATAAACGATTGTTTAGATCGCTTACCTTTACGACCCTAGACAAGCACAATTCTAAAAGTGACGAGTTAAACATGTAAAAACATGTTTAACAAAGTTTAAAAACAGGTTTGGTATCAAGACAAAGGGTCTTGATACCCAAAAGTAGTTTGGTTACAAAATACGCGAGAATACGCATTTTGGCCGAAACTACGACTCGTCACTGAGCCTAGATAACGTGGTAAGCAGTTGGTATAGTCACTAGGGACTATAACCATCGTGATTATGCTCACGTTATGAAGTTCAAACGAACTTCGCATTGACCATAAACTGGTCAATGCAGAAACTCAAACACAGTTTGACTTTAATGCTAAAACGAAAGAAAAGCACGAAAGAATACTTACAGAAGGTCCCTGCAAGATTTAATCCGATTTACCCTCAGGTATGAAGTATGAACTCCAACTTAGAGGGCCAAAATCAGATTCAAATGTGGGTTTTGCAAATGAGAATTGAGGGGTATTTATAGATTTCATGGAATCGTTAAGATCGTTCGTCGAATAACGTGTTTTAATCTTAACCGTACACATGTGCTCATGGTTTTGTAAAACCATGGGAGCCCCTAGAATGAGTCCATGGTATTATAAAAACCATTGAATATTAGCCCATGGTATTGCAAAACCATGGGTTAAAACCATCAAATCTCAAAAGTGGACCAAGTTCAATGTATCTGCAAGAAATTTCAAAAATGGTCCCTGCACTTGTAAAACATGATTTCTTTACACTTTTAAGCCCCGTTAACCCCATTTCAAGGCTCTAAAATAAACTTACAGTATAGGGAACTTAAAATATGCTCAAAAACATCTCGGATGTTGGCTCGTTTGGTCGTACGGTTGTGTTGTTTGGTTAATTACGACGGAAATCGCAATGAACACAAAAACGATCCAAATTACGCGACGAATGGAATTTTATCATGCCAATCACTAAAATAAAATATTTTAATGATTACATAAATTTTTGGATGTCCGGATATATTCAGGACATAAGATATGTGCGAAAATGCAAACTTATGCACTTTTGACGCTTTTAGTCTCTATTGATCAAATAAGTTTATTTTAACATACCGAACCCCTCAAAGCCTATTTCTAAGATATGTAAAGGATATTTAGGGTATGTTTAACTTATGATCAAGTTCCGGAATGTTCGTTACAGTACAAATCGGCATACTTTCGCAGTTTGTCGAATTTAGTCCCTGTAAGCGAATAAACTTGATTTCAGCATACCAAACCTTCCAAAACTTGTTTCTAAGTTATGTAAAGGTTATTTAAGGTATGTTAAGCCTATATTTACGCATCAGATCGCGTATAACCTTCCAGAAAGCGATTTAAAGCCCGAAATCGAACAAGAATTGATATATGCAAACGATACACATATTTTTACAAATTCCAAGCATGAAACACAATATTTCATTGATTTGGTATTTGTTTGATGGTTGCAGTGACACAGGTGTCACAGTCTCCCCTACTTTAGGTAATTTCGTCCTGAAATTTATTCGTAGGAGTCTGTCTGTGACTTTGTGTCAAATAACCACCAGAGATATGAAAGGCATAATCCTGTCATTTCCTTAACGGGCATTCTTCAGAAACGAAAATGAATGGACTGAGTCATTTTCTTCAACGAGTATTCTTCAGAAGCGGAAATGAGGGAATTAAACAAATAGAGATTCACTTCCTCAACGGACAATCTTCAAAAACGAAAATGAGCTGACGGAGTCATTTTCAACGGTTGCTTCCTCAGAAACGGAAATGAAAAGGGTAAACAAACGGATATTCATTTCCTAAACGGACAATCTTTAGAGACGAAAATGAGCTAACGGAGTCATTTTCAACAGTTGCTTCCTCAGAAACGGAAATGAAAACGATAAACAAACGGATATTCATTTCCTCAACGGACAATCATTAGAGACGAAAATGAGCTAACGGGGTCATTTTCAACGGTTGCTTCCTCAGAAACGGAAATGAAAAGGATAAACAAACGGATATTCATTTCCTCAACGGACAATCTTCAGAAACGAAAATGAATTGACGGAGTCATTTTCAACGGTTGCTTCCTTAGAAATGGAAATGAAAAGGGTTAACTCTCAACACATGACAAAACTTGTTGTGGTTTGTGTGCACTAAATTCCATAATTATGTGCGCGTCCATAATTACGTAATTCCTTGCACAGTCCGCACAGTGCATTTCATAATGTGTAGTGGAGAAAAAAAATAAAACCTGTGATGAGTGTGGCTAGACTACCATAGGGTCCTTTTAATTAGATCGGCAAATGATCTCTTAAATTAGACCACAAAGGAGTCTTTTCAGCTATATCATCACGTGATATTCCTAACCAGATTTTTGGATCAATCTGTTTAACTAGACCACTCAAGGGGTCCAATTATGGAATAGTACTTCATAACCCAAGGGACTTAACTACAACGTAGAGGTCCACTAAGGATTTAAGGTAGAACCTTTGGGTATCCTACTATGAATCCCTTATGCGAAGATATGGAAGATTCTACGAGGATTTCGATAACAAAATACAAAAACATAAAAAGGGAACACATAAACATATAATCACATAATTGTTTTCTTGGTTATTTAATTGTTATTATCTTGTTATTGATTGCTATTAACTTGACGTCGATTTGAACATGGGTATTCAAGGTATACCAGGAACCCAGTCGATGGACTCCAACATCCTCAAGCATCTATCTGAAAAGATAGGATGATCTTCCAAAAGTTCGATTTTTGATTACAAGGAATTACCACATTCGAATCAAGGTATACAACAATTAAGGACTTACGGAAATACCTTTAGGCACCCTATTAAGGATTGGGTATTCGTCCAGAGTTGTAACTTGCGCCTTGTACTTCGTTTTCCTTGGAGGAAACGGGTACTTATGATTTTCGTGGAAAACACAAGAGATCATAAAGTGGGAGAAATTTGGGGGTAGTCTGTTCTTCAAGGAATACGGTTCCTTGATTGTCGGTATTGTAGGGGATATGTTGTTTTATACATGCAACCACATAAACATATTGCATTGTAAATAAAAGATTTATTTATAAACAACATCAACAACTGTTTCATGAAACATGACAACAAAAGAAAATAATACATAAGGCTTGATTATTTCTAAACAATGTTGTCTTCCAATTGGTCAAATGCTCATCCCTGCGCTGGATTCGCATTAGCAAGCTTTGGGCAATTTCTTCGGAAATGGCCTATCTCGCCACAGTTGAAGCAAGAACCTGGTAGAAAACGACCTTGAGCAGGATTGTTGCCAGCTTGATTTGGTGTAGCTGCAGCTGGGCAAACTCTTGCTGTATGGCCTGTGAGTCCACAAGTTTGGCATTTGCGGCACTTTACATTGGCATGATGATGGAGGCTACATTGGTTGCACAAGGGTGCAGTTCCGTTGTAGGGCTACCTAGCAGGGGATTGAGCTGGTTGGTTGGGGATGGCTTGATCATTGTGAGTAACCACGACGAAGTTCTGAGAAGCCTTTTGCTTCTTTGACTTCTTAGGGGATCCAGTATGTTCCTCCTTGGGTTTCGATTCCTCGACTGGTTTCTTCTCACTTTTTTGAGAAAGTTTACCTTTCCTGATCTGAGATTCAATCAAGGTAGCGGATAGCTCAATGGCCTGTCTAACTGTAGTGGGATTACTACCAGTCACAATGTCTTGTACTGAGTCAGGGAGACCATAGATGTACTTTTCGATTGCCTTATCCAAAGGCGTAACAATATTTGGGCATAACAGACTTAACTCCTCATAACGATCTGTGTAGGCTCGATGCTCACCGCTATCTTGCTTAAGATCATCGAATTCCCTTTCTAAGGTCCTGATCTCGTGACGAGGGCAGAATTCCTTCATCATCAGAGCTTGAAGCTCTTCCCACGTTTGAGCCAGTGCCACATCGGCACCCCTATCTCTCATCACACCATTCCACCACGTCAAAGCTCGTTTCTCAAAGACACTAGAAGCGAAGTCTACCTTTCGCTCGTTTGGGCATTGAACATGCCTGAAGGTGCTCTCTAGACTCTCGAACCATAGCAGAAGTGCAGTCGCTCCTTGAGACCCGGAAAACTTTGATGGCTTAGCCGAGTTGAACGTCTTGAAGTTACATGGGGCGTTGTTGTTGTTGAGAGCTTGGTTACATTGAGCAACGATGTTCGGGATTGCAGCAGTCATTTGCTGCGCAATGACAGCTGCCAGATCTTCAATAGGTATTTGATTCTCGCGTTGTGGAGGCATTCTAAAAGGGGAAACAAGAGAGGAAACAAGTGAAGTGGCATTGGGTAAGAATAGGATGTTACAAATACCGACCAAAAGCATGGGTGATGGTCATTTGTTTGAACCATGAAGCAAACAAATGATACACAAAGGCTGAATCAAAGTAAATAGGTCCTCATGATGTATCGCGAAGACATGCTCGCCTATAATTGGACACTCACCCCAAGAGTTCCCAGGTAAGAGTGACTGGTCCGATACTGCGGATTTGTACGAACACTCTAGCCTTAGACGGAAAACTCAGGGTACAGGCACCCACCCTTCCAGTTTGCACGTGTTCACATTATTTAAACCAAACTTTGACGGGATTTTGAAAACTTAGAGGGTTCAAAACCTTACAATAAATCATCCTAGAACAGATGATTAGTTTTCAAAGCAGATTTAAATTTATGTTCTTATTGTGGTTGTCACTTAAGGACAAGTGACGGTATTGTTTTAAAATCTAAACACAAGATAACTTGTGTTAGGGTCCTAAGAAGGTTATAGTCTAGGTCAAAGCATTACTAATAACCTAATTCCCTATAATCATTGGCTCTGATACCAACTTTTCTGTCACACCCCGACCACGTAAAACAACAAAACGTGGCGGAAACATCGGGGAGTGTTGTAACAGAATCATTGTTTCACAACCATGGATTAAACAATTTCGCTTTATTGAATTAAATGTATTACAATGTCTTAACAACAAAGAAAATATAACATAGTTAACTAGTCTTGCATCTTTTAATGTCACTAAGGCCTCGTCCAATCCTAAGTGAGCATGCATCAATATCATCATCAAATATCATCAACTATTGTACCTGAAACACATGTCAAAATACATGTGAAAATACATCAGCATAAAAATGTCGGCGAGTACATAGGTTTTGTGAAAATAGGATTCATGACTTAGGTTTAAGAAAATGTTTAATGAAAACTTGTCATGAATACAGTTTAAATGTTTGCTTTTATAACGTTTGAAAAGCGATAATAAGGTAGATGATATGTAAAAGAGTAATGTAAGGTTAAATGAATAACCAAGTAAAAATGAGTTTGTATAAAATAAGTTGTTTGTAAAACAATGTCTTGTGAAAATATGTTATATGTCTAAATTGAAATGATTTAAACAACGCTGCGATATGTAATATCATACAAACACTTATATATAGGAAGTACCAGCGGCGTATCCACCATGCTTGTATCATATTACACACGCCTCGTTACTTAAATCACTTACCCAAACAAACCACCAATGTAAAATGTCTATGTTTAAACCAATTGCCAAATGTATTGAATAATATGTCAAACGTTTATGTCAAAATGTAAATCATGTAATGTATAACTAATGTCAAAAATGTTTATGTGTCAAATGTAAATCAACAGATACAAACGGTTCACATAATTCAATGGTTACAAACGGTTCACATAGTCAAGTAGTTACAACGGTTCAAAATGTAGTTCAATGTGTCCATATGCTGGATGAGCATGTGCAACAAAATGTAATGTAAACAATGTACTAAGTATGTGCTAAATGAACATACATAGCATAAAATGTCATGTAAAACGATGTACTAAGTATGAACATAATGGACATACATAGCAAAAACATAATGGAATCATGTACTAATAGTTTACTAATGAACATAGCAAGTATATGATATGAAAAACATGAAAAGCACGAAAGTAACAAGTAGGCACATGTGTTTCACCCCAAAATGTTTGAAAAACAGTAAAAGAGGGGACTATGTACTCACTTGAGGGTGCTTAGGAGTCTTGAACAACAACCAAGCAAAGCTAGAGAGATCACGGAATCAAACGACACCCTATATAGATAACTCCATAAATAACCGGACCTAAATCGGAGAATTGGATAGTATGAGGTTTCGTAAACCAAATGAGTATTGGAACTCATATGATATGGTTTAACAAAGCCCATATACTAAAATGAAACCTAACCTAAGTGCTTACGACCCACTACGACCCGTTTAGGTAGCTTATGCTACTTTAACGCGTCGTTCGCGTAAAACGCGTTTGGACCGCCTAACTAGCCCTATGACAAGTAAGATATGCCTTAACATGTTTAATATTGTTGCCAAATCAGTTTAGATGTCAAAAGTTATGTTACTTACGCTTAAAATGAATTTTGGCGCAAAAAGGGTATTTTGGTAATTTTCCTAAGGCATATAAACTACCTATCATACAACTACCTAAACGAAGTGACCATAATGTATAACCTCGGAAGGTTATTCCCTATACAACTTTGGTCACCTAATGTGTTTGGTCGGATCCTAATGATCGACCAAATGGGTCGGGTTCGAAAGCATAAACGATTGTTTAGATCGCTTACCTTTACGACCCTAGATAAGCACAATTCTAAAAGTGTCGAGTTAAACATGTAAAAACATATTTAACAAAGTTTAAAAACAGGTTTGGTATCAAGACAAAGGGTCTTGATACCCAAAAGTAGTTTGGTTACAAAATATGCAAGAATACGCATTTTGGCCGAAACTACGACTCGTCACTAAGCCTAGATAACGTGGTAATCAGTTGGTATAGTCACTAGGGACTATAACCATCGTGATTACACTCACATTATGAAGTTCAAACAAACTTCGCATTGACCATAAACTGGTCAATGCAGAAAGTCAAACACAATTTGACATTAACGCTAAAACGAAAGAAAAGCACGAAAGAATACTTACAGAAGGTCCCTGTAAGATTTAATCCGATTTACCCTCAGGTATGAAGTATGAACTCCAACTTAGAGGGCCAAAATCAGATTCAAATATGGGTTTTGCAAATGAGAATGGAGGGGTATTTATAGATTTCATGGAACCGTTAAGATCGTTTGTCGAATAACGTGTTTTAATCTTAACCGTACACATGTGCTCATGGTTTTGTAAAACCACGGGAGCCACTAGAATGAGTCCATGGTATTATAAAAACCATTGAATATTAGCCCATGGTATTGCAAAACCATGGGTTAAAACCATCAAATCTCAAAAGTGGACCAAGTTCAATGTATCTGCCAGAAATTTCAAAAATGGTCCCTGCACTTGTAAAACTTGATTTTTTTTGCACTTTTAAGCCCCGTTAACCCCATTTCAAGGCTCTAAAATAAACTTAAAGTATAGGGAACTTAAAATATGCTCAAAAACATCTCGGATGTCAGGTCGTTTGGTCGTACGGTTGTGTTGTTTGGTTAACTACGACGGAAATCGCAATGAACACAAAAACGATCCAAATTACGCGACGAATGGAATTTTATCATGCCAATCACTAAAATAAAATATTTTAATGATTACATAAATTTTTGGATGTCCGGATATATTTAGGATGTAAGATATGTGCGAAAATGCAAACTTACACACTTTTGACGCTTTTAGTCTCTATTGATCAAATAAGTTTATTTTAGCATACCGAACCCCTCAAAGCCTATTTCTAAGATATGTAAAGGATATTTAGGGTATGTTTAACTTATGATCAAGTTCCAGAATGTTCGTTACAGTACGAATCGGCATACTTTCACAGTTTGTCGAATTTAGTCCCTGTAAGCGAATAAACTTGATTTCGGCATACCAAACCTTCCAAAACTTGTTTCTAAGTTATGTAAAGGTTATTTAAGGTATGTTAAGCCTATGTCACTATTCCGGAGTGTTTGTTGTATTAAAATGGTTATATTTACGCATCAGATCGCGTATAACCTTCCAGAAAGCGATTTAAAGCCCGAAATCGAACAAGAATTGATATATGCAAACGATACACATATTTTTACAAATTCCAAGCATGAAACACAATATTTCATTGATTTGGTATTTGTTTGATGGTTTCAGTGACACAGGTGTCACAAAAGGCATGACTGTAAACTCGTAATGGCCATATCTTGTGCGGAAAGCAGTTTTGGGAATATCTTCTTCGAGAACACGAAGTTGATGATACCCAGAACGTAGATCGATCTTGGAAAAGCATGAAGTACCTTGCAGCTGGTCGAAGAGATCATCAATTCGAGGTAGGGGATATCGATTCTTGATGGTAAGCTTATTCAGCTCACGATAATCGATACACATTCAAAAAGACCCATCTTTCTTTTTCAGAAAGAGGACAGGAGCTCCCCAAGGTGAAAAGCTCGGTCGGATGAATCCTTTATCAGATAACTCTTGAAGCTGCTTTGATAATTCTTGCATCTCTGACTATGCAAGTCGATAAGGCGCTTTTGCAATTGGGTTGGCATTGGGTACGAGTCAATATGAAACTCGACTTGACAAACTGGAGGCAAACCAGGCAGTTCATCAGGAAACACCTCTGGATAATCCCGAAAAATCGGAATATCCTGAATGCTCTTGCTCTTGCTTTTCTCCTCGGTGACATGTGCTAGAAAAGCGACATATCCTTTTCGCAAATACCTTTGGGCTTCCATACATGACATAAGCTTTAATTCACCTGAAGGTTTATCGCCATGAACTTCCAAAACATCGCCAGAAGACAAAGGAATGCGAACGATCTTATCAAAACAAACCACCTCAGCATGATGTTTGGTTAATCAATCCATCCCCATGATAATATCGAAACTCCCAAGTTGCATCGGCGTGCAGTCAATGGGAAAACGATGGTTATCTGTGACAACCCGAACTTTCAAGGTTAGCGCCCCTTTGTCACGCGATTCCGTTTTATTATTATTTCTTTACATCACGTCTCTCTTCGATGATAAAAGATATTTTGCACTCATGACTTTAGTAAACTCGTTGATTATTAAATGTGATTGTGTATGTTGGTACTAGTGGGCTACGGGGTTGTGTGGGCCATGCAGAAGTCGTTAGGCCGCCATCACTTATAGTATCTTGGCCCAACCTCCATTAATAATTCGTAACCTAAACCTACTTGGCCCAACCCCCTTAATATTAGAGAACTCGGCCCAACTTCCTTCCCTATTATATGTATGTGTAGACTAGAGAATAATGCATGACCATTATCATATTGCAAACCCTACACGTTTCAAAACTAGTGGCGGCAGAAGCTCCAATCGGAAAACACCCCTCTCTTGGTTAGTAAAATTCATCTCCATGCAAACCTTTGACTTTGTGACCTTGTCATGTGTAACTGTGAAGAACCTGGGTATAATAATGCATGTTGAATTACGATTAGGAATTTCTGTTAACTATCTCATTGTATGCTATATATGAATTATAGTGTGTGAATGAATAAGATTGCTTGTCGATATAATTAATAAGATGATAATAGGAGATCGATATAACAGTGATGTATTTAACGTAATTACGATGCGAATAAACAATTGTCGTTTAGGGATCATGATAATCGGTAGCGTCGGTATGATCGGAGATGGATTGATATTCATTTAAATCGATCTCGTAATTTCGAATGATGAAGATAGGCTGGCCGAACCATGCCTGTTAAACCTGTTATGATGTTGATAATCCTTACAAGGATCTGGTTGCTTAATCAAGTAATGGCCGTTAATAAAGTCTGTGAGTATGTCTATGATTATTCGATGATACTTTCATGGTTAATGTAAACAAATGGTTAGGGTTGCAGAAGTTCACGGCGGCGGTCGACGAAACATGGACTCTCGTCAGAGTGCCATTTTAACAGAATAATTTTTATAGCATGTATTGTGTGTGATGTTAATGATTGGTTGCATGACTTCGAATGGGATGATGATGATCAATGATTGTGATTGTTTGCCTTGTTAGATAGTGGAATGTGGTGTAACAGTAGAATGATTATGGCACATGAGTTATGAAAAGTGGTTGACTACAGGTAACAAGTTGACCCCGATTGAGAGAATTAATTTATTTATTTAGCACACTTGCACCACACAATCATGAAACATATATTTGAACTACATGCTCCTGATCTTGTACGTAAATTGGAAACCGGTATGTTCATACACTTTAGGCTTAATCACACACTCGGACATGGACCGCACAACCATATGGGCCTGTGCACAGTTGGGCTTTAGGCATTGTTTGGTTGCACATTGGCCCTTGGCCAAGAATGGTTGATAGAACCGCACAACTGTTTGAATGTTTGTTATGTGATGCTAAATGTGTAAATGAAACTTGATATGTGTAGCTTAACTTGGTAGGTGGCATGAGAATTTACTATGTGAATATATTTGAATAATGGGGTTTTGTGGCACAAACAATAGATACCACATGCCTATTGATGAGAGTATTCAAGAATGCAACTTGTGCTTATGTGATCAACTATGTGATATAATGAACACAAAACTGAGCTATCTTGGTAACTATGTCAGGATTTGGTTGACAAACTGTGAATAACATGACATAACAGACCGGGCACTCTAAGGTGAGTTCACTACATTCGAGCATGCGTCCCAGTGGTTGGGGACAGTCAGTGGGTATCCCATGGGGGGGATAAGTCTTTGGGTAAAAACGGGTATATTGGTTAATATTCTCACCTATCATCTTTTGTAAGTCCCTCATCGGGTATTAGTTAGTAGCGCTACTTAGGTTTGGCACCCTCACCCCGTGCCTGTAGAGGACGGAGGTGAACTAATGACCCAGTCTGGCCCAGTACTAGATAGGAGTACGTGGGAAGGGCAGTCCGTGAGCCGTCCGTGTTTGGAAATGAGATATTAACAATATTACTTGCATTGGGTATTAAACTGTTTTACATACACCGGGTAACAAACGTTTTCTAAAACTGTGAACTCGCCAGCTTTGTCTGATACGTGTGTTACATGCTCGCAGGATCTTAGGTACTGGGAATACAGGAACTTGCTGGCTGGAGGGCGAGAGTGGTCATGGTCATGCAGAGGACTTATTTGTCAAACACTTAATTATCATAAACGTTTAGTATTTACCATATGGATTATTTACGCTTCCGCTGAACTTATGGTTTTGGATAATTTACGTTTGGGATTTTCAGTATTATTAAACAATGGAACTCATTTTAAACTTGTGATTCAATGTAATTGGTGGCTCATTGTTAGTCGTCACACGCCTAACAGGGACACTCCCTAGGTGGTAATTTTGGGGGTGTGACAGTTTGGTATCAGAGCCACTGGTTATAGTGAATTGGTTTTAAAAATGTTTTATAAAACCAGACTATAACTGAACTGATACGACATACCGATACGACATGGACCATGACACTCAGCTCCAGGCAGCAAGGTTCGTCTCTTGTTTACTATTGTAGGGCATAGTTAGTATATACTTATGATTGGTATCACACTCGAACGCACATATGATGTTACGATATGAATTGCTATGCTACCTGTCTATACTACGTGTTTTAAGAGTAGGACTCTACTTGTGTTTGCATGCGCTATGTTGTGATATCGACGGTCGTACTGTATGAATTAGGGGAAACCTTCTAACATGAGTAGGGAGGAACTGAGATAAGCATGCAAATCAGGTTATTATTATGGGTGCACACATAATAACAACGTGAGGTGCATGTGAGTCCCAGTAAATCTCGACTAGTGTGAAAAGGAATCCCGCGTTGTTAGTCAATGTTGTATTAGAACCTCGAAAACTGTGAATGCTATAGCAATACTTGACACTCGCCTGCAATGGTCTGTTAATTTGTTACCTCTTTCCATACTTATAGAATCATGAACGGACGTGGTGGAGGACGTCGTGGTGGACGCGGTGGGCGTGGTGGAGGCCGTGGTGACGGACAAGGCGAAATTCATATGACTCAAGCTGAGCTAGAGGCATTACTCAATGCCCAGGTGGCTGCAGCCTTGGCAGCTTATCAGGCTGGTATGGCATGTACCAGACATTCCTTTCCTTTGAACCGTAAACTTGAGTCTTAATTGTTGGTATATTTTCTCTCGTTAATAGGTCAGCCGGCGCCACAAAACCAGCCTCACCCACCGGTCTGCACTTTTAAAACTTTCATGGATTGCAAGCCACAGACCTTCAGTGGCACTGAAGGGGCTGTGGGACTTATACGCTGGTTCGAAAAGGCGGAGTCAGTGTTTGCGATATGTAACTGCCCAGTTGGGGATAGAGTAAAGTTTGCAGCAGGCACGCTTCAGGATGGTGCCTTGACCTGGTGGAATGCCCAGGTCCAACTGCTAGGTATTGAGGCGGCGAACGCCACTACGTGGGATGATTTTAAAGAACTGATGAGGGAGGAATACTGTCCTCGAGATGAAATAGCGAAGTTAGAGAATGAGTACTATCATCTGACAATGGTGGGGTCTGAAATCGAGGCGTATGTGAAGCGGTCGTATGAGTTAGCTGATTTGTGTCCGAACTTGTCCCGACCCATGCCCCGAAGAATCGAGTTGTTTATTAAGGGGTTACCTCCACGGGTGAAGGGTTTAGTTACAGCAGCGAACCTCAATAACCTAACCCAGATTGTTAGATTGGCACATAAAATCGTTGACCAGGAGGTGGAGAGCGACTCATTGCCACCTCGTATTTCTAGCACTACCACAGCTGCCACTACTTCCACTGTATCTGCTGCAGATGGCAAACGTAAGTGGAACGATACGGACAAGGGGTCCAACTCTACACAGCCTCAGAAGAAGACGGATACTGGCAGGACCCGCAGTTTCAGCCAGACAGCATCAGTAAATCAGAACTCGAGTAACAGATCAGGGCAGGGATCATATGCGGGGAAGCTACCCTTGTGCAGCAAGTGTGATCTTCATCACAAGGGGCAGTGTACTCGAGTTTGTTTTCGGTGTAATCGACCAGGGCACAAGGCCAGGGATTGTAGGACCACACTTCCAGCTCAGCAGCAGCCAGCGCAGCAGGCGGGTAGGCAACAGCCTCAGCAAACTCAGGGTAATCAGAAAGGGTGTTATCAGTGTGGGGCCGAGGGGCACTTCAAGCGAGACTGCCCTCAGCTGAGACAGAACACAGGGGGTGGTAACGGGAATAACAATGCAGGGAACAACGGGGGTAATGTTGCGCGTGGGCGCGGGTTTGTGCTGGGAGCTGGGGAAGCGCGGAACGACGGCAACGTGGTTACTGGTACGTTTTCGGTAAACGGTGTTATTGCTTCTATTTTATTTGATTCTGGTGCCGACTGGAGTTACGTGTCTTTAGAGTTTAGCTCCCAATTAGGGTTAAGTCCTACACTCCTCGTAATGAAACACATAGTAGAAATCGCAAATGGTAAAACAATCGAAGCTACACATGTTCTACTTGGGTGTAAAATCGATCTTCTGGGTCAAGTATTCGACATTGACTTAATACCTATTACTCTTGGAAGCTTCGATGTGATCGTTGGAATGGATTGGTTGTCCAAGTATCAAGCGGAGATTCTCTGTAAGGAGAAGATCATACGTGTCCCCCTTCCTAGTGGGGAATTTTTATCAGTTCAGGGTCATCGCAGTGGGACCCCGGTTAGCATTGTTTCAGCAATGAAGGCTCAGAAGTATCTGCGTAAGGGTTATCCTGCAATTTTTGCTCTTGTCACTGATTCACAGTCAGATGAGAGGAAGATTGAAAACCTCCCAGTTGTTCGTGAATATCCTGACGTATTTCCTGAGGAACTCCCTGGTTTACCTCCACATCGTCAGGTGGAATTCCAGATCGACCTCGCCCCAGCGGCAGCCCCGGTTGCTCGTGCTCCTTATCGTCTTGCGCCAGGGGAGTTACAGGAATTGTCAAACCAACTCCAAGAGCTGTTGGATAGGGGTTTCATCCGACCTAGCTCTTCCCCTTGGGGAGCCCCAGTCCTATTTGTAAAGAAGAAGGATGGGTCTTTCCGGATGTGTGTAGACTATCGTGAGCTCAATAAGGTGACGATTAAAAACCGTTATCCTTTGCCTCGTATTGACGATCTGTTTGACCAGCTGCAAGAGTCAAGTTTCTATTCAAAAATCGACTTAAGGTCGGGATATCATCAGGTGCGAGTTAGAGAAGAAGACGTTCCCAAAACAGCGTTCCGGACGCGATATGGTCACTACGAGTTCTTGGTTATGCCATTCGGATTGACCAACGCACCAGCGGTCTTCATGGACCTCATGAACCGCGTGTGCAAGCCATACCTTGATGACTTCGTTATCGTTTTTATCGACGACATTCTAATTTATTCCAAGAGCAAGGAAGATCATGAGCGACATCTGCGCCTCATCTTAGAACTTCTGAGGAGGGAGCAACTGTATGCAAAATTTTCGAAGTGTGATTTTTGGATACGGGAGGTGCATTTTCTGGGGCATATAGTTAACGAATTGGGCATACATGTGGATCCTGCCAAGATCGACGCCATTAAAAATTGGGCGGCACCAAAGAATCCTTCGGAGGTGCGGCAATTTCTCGGTCTAGCAGGGTACTATCGTCGTTTTATTCAGAATTTCTCGAAGATTGCTCAGCCACTCACCTCATTAACACAGAAGAAGGTAGTTTACTCATGGGGGACGAAACAGGAGGATGCATTCCAACTTTTGAAACAAAAATTATGCAGCGCGCCGATTCTATCTCTACCAGAAGGTACTGAGGATTTTGTGGTTTATTGCGATGCTTCAATTCAGGGACTCGGTTGCGTGTTGATGCAACGCGAGAAGGTGATAGCTTATGCTTCTCGTCAGTTAAAGGTACACGAGAAAAACTACACGACACACGACTTGGAGTTGGGAGCAGTGGTCTTTGCACTGAAGATATGGAGGCATTATCTATACGGCACGAAATGCACCATCTATACTGATCACAAGAGCCTTCAGCATATCTTCGACCAGAAAGAGTTGAATATGCGTCAGCGTCGCTGGGTAGAGTTGTTCAATGATTATGAATGTGCTATCAAGTATCACCCGGGTAAAGCTAACGTGGTGGCGGATGCTCTTAGCCGCAAAGAACCAAAACCGAAGCGTATTCGTGCCCTTCAGCTTACTATTCACTCTGATCTACCTGCTCGGATCCGTACAGCTCAGATTGAAGCGTTAAAGGAAGACAATATCGAGGCTGAAGGATTACGAGGTCTACACAAGAAGAAGTTCGAGCAACGGTCTGACGGTATCTACTACTTCATGGAACGAATATGGGTTCCTTTATTTGGTGATCTTCGAGAGCTTGTGATGGACGAAGCACACAAGTCACGATATTCTATTCATCCAGGGTCCGATAAGATGTACCAGGACCTCAAGGTTTTGTATTGGTGGCCGAATATGAAAGCCCTCATTGCAACATACGTGAGTAAGTGCTTGACTTGCGCTAGGGTCAAAGCAGAGTACCAGAAACCTTCGGGTCTACTTCAACAGCCGGAGATACCCATGTGGAAATGGGAACAGATTGCTATGGATTTTGTTACGGGGTTACCGAGAACGCAGGCTGGGAACGACACCATATGGGTGATTGTTGATCGACTCACGAAATCGGCACATTTTCTAGCAATCAAGGAAACAGATAAGTTTTCGCAGCTTGCAGCAGTGTATCTTAAGGAGGTCGTTGCTCGGCACGGAGTGCCAACTTCTATCATCTCGGATCGAGATCCGCGCTTTACTTCTGAATTATGGCAGTCTATGCACAAACTGTTCGGTTCAAAACTTGATATGAGCACCGCTTACCACCCACAGACGGATGGTCAGAGTGAGCGCACTATTCAGACACTTGAAGACATGCTGCGGGCATGTGTGATCGATTTTGGGAAGGGATGGGAAAGACACTTGCCGTTAATAGAGTTCTCCTACAACAACAGCTACCACACGAGTATTCAGGCAGCTCCGTTCGAAGCATTGTATGGACGGAAATGTCGTTTCCCTCTCTGTTGGGCAGAGGTAGGTGACAGTCAACTCACAGGTCCTGAACTCATTCTGGAAACCTCACAAAATATAGCTCGGATAAGGGATCGTATGGCAGCAGCGCGTGATCGTCAGAAAAGTTATGCTAACAAGCGTAGAAAGCCTTTGGAGTTCGAAGTTAATGATCGGGTTATGTTGAAAGTTTCACCGTGGAAGGGCGTTGTACGCTTCGGGAAGCGTGACAAGCTTAATCCACGTTACATTGGGCCATTCAAAATTCTTGAGCGGATAGGTAAAGTCGCTTACAGACTCGAGTTACCTGCGGAACTAGGTAATGTTCACAATGTCTTTCACATTTCGCAACTAAAGAAGTGTCTGGTTGATGAGACACTGGTTGTGCCATTTCAAGAGCTCAAGTTGGATGACAAGCTGCAGTTTGTTGAAGAGCCTATTGAAATCATGGATCGGGAGGTCAAGGTGCGTAAACACAGTCGAATTCCGATTGTTAGGGTTCGTTGGAATTCAAGGCGTGGACCGGAGTTCACGTGGGAACGCGAGGATCAGATGAAACTAAAGTACCCTCACCTTTTCCCCAAAGACAAAGCTGAGTCAAGCAAAACTGGTGAATCTCGGGGCGAGATTCCTCTTCAAGTTGGGGATGATGTCACACCTGAGCAAAATCTGCAACAACCCTGATAATCACGTCTCGCCTTGGGCTTACTTGTCAAATTTCGGGGCGAAATTTCTTTCAAGTTGGGGATGATGTGACAACCCGAACTTTCAAGGTTAGCGCCCCTTTGTCACGCGATTCCGTTTTATTATTATTTCTTTACATCACGTCTCTCTTCGATGATAAAAGATATTTTGCACTCATGACTTTAGTAAACTCGTTGATTATTAAATGTGATTGTGTATGTTGGTACTAGTGGGCTACGGGGTTGTGTGGGCCATGCAGAAGTCGTTAGGCCGCCATCACTTATAGTATCTTGGCCCAACCTCCATTAATAATTCGTAACCTAAACCTACTTGGCCCAACCCCCTTAATATTAGAGAACTCGGCCCAACTTCCTTCCCTATTATATGTATGTGTAGACTAGAGAATAATGCATGACCATTATCATATTGCAAACCCTACACGTTTCAAAACTAGTGGCGGCAGAAGCTCCAATCGGAAAACACCCCTCTCTTGGTTAGTAAAATTCATCTCCATGCAAACCTTTGACTTTGTGACCTTGTCATGTGTAACTGTGAAGAACCTGGGTATAATAATGCATGTTGAATTACGATTAGGAATTTCTGTTAACTATCTCATTGTATGCTATATATGAATTATAGTGTGTGAATGAATAAGATTGCTTGTCGATATAATTAATAAGATGATAATAGGAGATCGATATAACAGTGATGTATTTAACGTAATTACGATGCGAATAAACAATTGTCGTTTAGGGATCATGATAATCGGTAGCGTCGGTATGATCGGAGATGGATTGATATTCATTTAAATCGATCTCGTAATTTCGAATGATGAAGATAGGCTGGCCGAACCATGCCTGTTAAACCTGTTATGATGTTGATAATCCTTACAAGGATCTGGTTGCTTAATCAAGTAATGGCCGTTAATAAAGTCTGTGAGTATGTCTATGATTATTCGATGATACTTTCATGGTTAATGTAAACAAATGGTTAGGGTTGCAGAAGTTCACGGCGGCGGTCGACGAAACATGGACTCTCGTCAGAGTGCCATTTTAACAGAATAATTTTTATAGCATGTATTGTGTGTGATGTTAATGATTGGTTGCATGACTTCGAATGGGATGATGATGATCAATGATTGTGATTGTTTGCCTTGTTAGATAGTGGAATGTGGTGTAACAGTAGAATGATTATGGCACATGAGTTATGAAAAGTGGTTGACTACAGGTAACAAGTTGACCCCGATTGAGAGAATTAATTTATTTATTTAGCACACTTGCACCACACAATCATGAAACATATATTTGAACTACATGCTCCTGATCTTGTACGTAAATTGGAAACCGGTATGTTCATACACTTTAGGCTTAATCACACACTCGGACATGGACCGCACAACCATATGGGCCTGTGCACAGTTGGGCTTTAGGCATTGTTTGGTTGCACATTGGCCCTTGGCCAAGAATGGTTGATAGAACCGCACAACTGTTTGAATGTTTGTTATGTGATGCTAAATGTGTAAATGAAACTTGATATGTGTAGCTTAACTTGGTAGGTGGCATGAGAATTTACTATGTGAATATATTTGAATAATGGGGTTTTGTGGCACAAACAATAGATACCACATGCCTATTGATGAGAGTATTCAAGAATGCAACTTGTGCTTATGTGATCAACTATGTGATATAATGAACACAAAACTGAGCTATCTTGGTAACTATGTCAGGATTTGGTTGACAAACTGTGAATAACATGACATAACAGACCGGGCACTCTAAGGTGAGTTCACTACATTCGAGCATGCGTCCCAGTGGTTGGGGACAGTCAGTGGGTATCCCATGGGGGGGATAAGTCTTTGGGTAAAAACGGGTATATTGGTTAATATTCTCACCTATCATCTTTTGTAAGTCCCTCATCGGGTATTAGTTAGTAGCGCTACTTAGGTTTGGCACCCTCACCCCGTGCCTGTAGAGGACGGAGGTGAACTAATGACCCAGTCTGGCCCAGTACTAGATAGGAGTACGTGGGAAGGGCAGTCCGTGAGCCGTCCGTGTTTGGAAATGAGATATTAACAATATTACTTGCATTGGGTATTAAACTGTTTTACATACACCGGGTAACAAACGTTTTCTAAAACTGTGAACTCGCCAGCTTTGTCTGATACGTGTGTTACATGCTCGCAGGATCTTAGGTACTGGGAATACAGGAACTTGCTGGCTGGAGGGCGAGAGTGGTCATGGTCATGCAGAGGACTTATTTGTCAAACACTTAATTATCATAAACGTTTAGTATTTACCATATGGATTATTTACGCTTCCGCTGAACTTATGGTTTTGGATAATTTACGTTTGGGATTTTCAGTATTATTAAACAATGGAACTCATTTTAAACTTGTGATTCAATGTAATTGGTGGCTCATTGTTAGTCGTCACACGCCTAACAGGGACACTCCCTAGGTGGTAATTTTGGGGGTGTGACATTATCAAGGTTCAATTGACAACCACGAATAACAGAATCGAGAACAAGAGGTTTACTAGAAGCAACTTCGACAGATAAGGGTTTCCTCAGTTTAGTTCTAGGTATCGCAAGCAAAGGCTCAAAAGACCAAAAACAAAACTTCTATCGGCTCCAGAATCAAAAAAAGAATAGATGCAGGTCGATTGTTAACAAGAAATGTACCGTTCACCAGAAAGGTACCATCGACAACGAGGTGGTCAGCTCGGGCCTCGTTTGCATTCAGATGGAATGCTCCTCCATGAGCGGGATCGACAATTGGAAAAACACAAGAGGCATCGACAAAATGCAAGAGAGGCGATCATTTGTTCGTTACCTCGAACAAACAAATGACCCAGGGTAAGAGTGACTGGTCCGATACTGTGGATTTGTACGAACACTCTAGCCTTAGACAGAAGACCTAGGGTACAGGCACCCACTCTTCTAGTTCGCAAGTGTTCACACTATTTAGACCCAAACATTGACGAGATTTTGAAAACTTAAAGCGTTCGAAACCTTATAACGAAGGGTTCAAAACCTAGTAATCAATCATCCTAGAACAGATGATTAGTTTTCAAAGCGGATTCGAATTTTGTGTTCTCATTGTGGTTATCACCTAAGGATAGGTGACAGTATTGTTTTAAAATCGAAACGTAAAGAAACTTGCGTTGGGGTCCTAAAGTTATAGTCTAGGTCAATGCATTACTAATAACCTAATTCCCTATAACCATTGGCTCTGATATCAACTTCTTCTGTCACACCCCGACCACGTAGGACAACAAACCGTGGCGGAAACGTTGGGGAGTGTTGTAACAGAAGCTATTGTTTCATAACCATGGATACAAAAAGTGTTTTGTTTTATTGATAACATTAAATATTAACATTGTCTTATCACATAATAAACAAGTTTCTTATTGACTATCATAGTTATTATGTCACTAAGGCCTTGTCCAGATCCTACGTGACGCATGCATCCTAGAAATCAATCAACCATCAACACCTGAAACATATGTAAAAACTTAGTCAGCAAAGAAATGCTGGCGAGTACATAGGTTTTATAAGAGCATCAGAATCATGGCTCATTTATATGTTGCAGTACTTTATTAGACTACAAGAGTCAAAATACAAACCTTGTTTTGAAAAGTGTATTGCAACATAATTAACCAACTCAAATCAAGTGGGTTATAGTTTATAAAACCTCGTAGCCATGCTTCTTAACCCCAAAAACATTTGTTTTAGAAAACCAACTTGTAAAACATCTTGTAAAAACTCGTTAAAAACTCGTATGGTTTATATTATTTCGAAAATCGTTTACCCAAGTGATATCGTTCCAAAATCGTTTACCCAAGTGAACTAAATAACGCCACGGTATGTAATATGTTGAAAACACATATATATAGGAAGTACCAGCGGCGTATCCACCATGTTTTCATAATATCACACCCGTCCCGTTATCTAAACACTAACCAAAAACCAATCGTTTACCCAAATCGTTTAATTTGTTAAAATCGTTTTCCAAATTGTTTCCAAATCGTTAACTCGTTCAAATCATTTAAATCGTCCATGTTTTAATTGTGAAAACCTATTTGTGGTCGTCTCGCTAACAACATTCAAACCTTCGTGACTCGATCACCTCGCTTCTCGCTTCTCGAATTAACAAACCACCAAAGGGTAAGTTAACAAACATCAGATTCAGTCGCTACCCACAACCCCCACACACAACCATGGGTGTAGTAAAGTAACGGGATTTGTCAGATCCTATGGTACATAACCTAATATTGGTCGGTTGGGCCAAAATTAATGAATGTCATTTGTTATGTAACTACAACCATCAAGTTTTATTCACATTATTGAAATCGTTATTAGTTTAGTAAAAATCGTTTTAATCGTTTTTGAAATCATCGTTTAAACCTTGAACACATTTGGTACAAATGAATCACCCCAAAACATTTAAAGACAGTAAAATAGGGGAACTATGTACTCACATGAAGTGCAAAGTATCCTCAATCATTAGAACTTCAACAAACTCGAGCAAACCAGAGAAATCAAACAACAACTAGTAATCGAATCACTAGTCAACAATAGACACCTAAATCGGAAGATCGGATAGAATGAGGCATTGTAAACCAATTGAGTGTTGGAACTCATGTGATATGGTTTAACAAAGCCTACATCCTAAATCGGAACCTAACCTAAGTGCTTTCGACCCATTGCGACCCATTAGGGTAGCTTACGCTACTTTAACGCGTCGTGCGCGCAATGCGCATTCGAGACGTCTAATTAGTACTATGACAAGTATTATATGCCCATTCATGTTTAATTATGTTACATAATCAGTTACGTGACCAAAGTTTAGGTTACATATGCTTAATTACCAATTATGTATGAAAAGGGTATTTTGGTAATTTACCAAGGGCATATAAACTACCTATGATGCGACTAATTAAACCTAGGTGACCATAAGGCATAATCTCGGAAGGTTATTCCCTATGCTATTATGGTCACTAAACAGGTTTGGTCGGATCCTAACGATCGACCAAACGGGTTGTATTCGAAAGTCTAAGCGGGTGTTTAGTCCGTTTGACTTACGACTCTACACAAGCACTAAACTAAAAAGTGACGAGCTAAACATGTTAAAACATGCTTAACTAAATTAGAAAACAAGTTTGGTGTCAAAACAAATGGTTTTGATACCTAAGAGTAGTTTGGTTACAAAATACGCGTAAATGCGTATTTTGGCCGAAACTACGACTCGTCACTGAGCCTAGATAACGTGGTAATCAGTAGGTATAGTCACTAGGGGCTATAACCATCGTGATTACACTCACGTTATGAAGTTTAAACGAACTTTACATTGACCATAAATTGGTCAATGCAGAAAGTCAAACGCAGTTTGACTTTAACGCTAAAACGAATGAAAAGAACGAAAGAACACTTACAGAAGGTCCCCGCAAGAGTTGATTCCGATTTTTCTCTCAGGTAGGAAGCATATACTTCCACTTAGAGAGCATAAATCGGATTTCAAATTGTGGGTTTTGAAGTGAAATGGATGGGGTATATATAGGATTTCTAGAACCGTTAAGATCGTTCCTCGAAAACTGAGCTTTGATCTGGACCTTACATGTGTGCCCATGGTTTTCTAAAACCATGGGAGCCCCTAATTTGGACTATGTTCATTGAATACCAGCCCATGGTTTTGCAAAACCATGGGTGAAAACCATCACACTTCAAAATGGACTAGGTTCATTGAATCTGCCAGAAATTTCAAAAATGGTCCCAGCACTTGTAAAACTTGATTTTTTGGCACTTTTAAGCCCCGTTAACCCCATTTCAAGGCTCTAAAATAAAGTTAAAGTATAGGGAACTTAAAATATGCTCAAAAACATCTCGGATGTCGGTTCGTTTGGTCGTACGGTTGCGTTATTTGCTTAATTACGACGGAAGTCGTAACGAACGCAAAAACGATTCAAATTAAGCGACGAATGGAATTTTATCATGCCAATCACTAAAATAAAATATTTTAATGCTTACATAATTTTTTTTGGATTTCCGGATGTATTCAGAACGTAAGTTATGCGCGAAAATGCAAAAATTTATGCACTTTTTGACGCTTTTAGTCCCTGAATGAGCATAAAGTTTATTTTAGCATGCCGAACCCCTCAAAGCCTATTTCTAAGCTATGTAAAGGTTATTTAGGGTATGTTTAACTTATGATCAAGTTCCAGAATGTTCGTTACTATACAAATCGGCATAGTTTCAGAGTTTGACACAAATAGTCCCCGCGATCGAACAAAGTTGATTTTAACACACCAAACCATCCAAAACTTATTTCTAAGTTATGTGGAGGTTATTTAAGGTATGTTAAGCCTATGTCACTATTCCGGAGTGTTTGTTGCATTAAACTGGTTATATTTACGCATCAGCGCGCATGTAACCTTCAAGAAAGCGATTTAGAGTTTGAAATCGGAATCGAATCAAATTGAAAACTTACCAAAAATAAATACACACATAATAACACAAAAACATATATAATAACACCAAAGCACATTGTTTTATTAATAATCAACATTGTTTTACATTTAACCACGACTACTAATGTTGGATCTGAGTTTCTTTTTGATTGTATTTTGTGTTTGAAGTTAAGATGAAAATGGATGAGTTGTGTAGCGGAATTAAAATGAAAACAAACTTTGCATACAATCAAATGAGAGTAATACTTTAATCAAACATCTTTTACACAATGAACCGAATGATCGAATTTAATTTCAACAACGATTACAAAGATAGATGTAAGAATGCAAACTCCCCCTCAGCCCGAGCTCAGTAGTTTGTTCGTGCAAAGAAGACAAATGATGTAAAGAGCTAATAGAACAGTACAAAGTACTGAACTATTTATAGGCACTTGCAAACTACTGAGCATCTTTGCTGACGTCACCATGAAAGTGACATCTAACCTCCTAACAAACTCTAACCTCTGATCTATACAGACACTGCTTGTGTTAACTACTGCTAATACATTCTATTACAAAACATACTTTAGAACAGCTGCTGCAACCTTCTACTGCTGTGAACCCAGCAGCGCTTGTCCGGATCAGCAGTGCTTGACTCAAGGCAGTAGATTGAATCAGCCGGACTTTAGTCTTCCATCAGATCTTTAGTTGAGCAGCAGTTATGAGTCAGCAGTTTGATAAGATCCGCAGATAGGAGGTCATCAGTAGTTGTAACCACTTTCAAGGGGAGAGATTTGTATATCAGCATCTGCTTATTTAGAATCCACTATTCTGACCCAGTTTTGGCTTTAATTATCTGTTCCTCTGATAGGGTTCAATCCCAACAACTGAACACAGTTGTCACAAGTTTATCTACTAAACTGAGATTCTTTGTCACTTTCAGAACTTGTTCCATGAACAAAGTTCATCTTTTTCACAAATTTTTATTTTTTAAACTTCCTGTTATGATTTTTCTTTACTATATTCCAATCTAGCTCCCCATTACAATAATTTTTCTTTTGAAAGTAGGAGTTTTTCGGTTTGGTATAGTAAGATTTATCTTTTTTGAAGTTTAAAAATCTTTCAGTTGGTTCAGGATTCTCAATTTCAGACATTTCAACTTCCACCAACTTGAAAACTTTTTCGATCTTGTTCAAATTCACAATTTGGATCAGAAATTTCTCATCCGAATATAATTTGTCAGATCCAATCATCTTGTACATCATCATATTTGGATGATCATTCAAATTAGAAGCAGATTTTGGAATATAATTTTTGTGAAAATTTTGTCATCTTTAAAAAGTGATTTTGAACTCTCAAACTTGGTTGTGACACTGTTATTTTCCAACACTTTTTCAACAACTTCTTTTACCAATTCTGACTCACAATCATCGTCAGATTTGGTGTAGTTGCATCAATATCATCAGGAAACTGATCGATTTGGTTTGTTTGAACAAATTTTAGCTTTAAATTCAGTGCCTTTTCCACCAACTCCGGTTTCATCTGAGAATAACTCTCCTTCATGGGAGGTGGAACACGATGATAACCCAATCCTTGGTTCTCGTACCCATGAACTTCCTTACCAAATTCATCTTTTCTGGTTGGTTTTGGAAGGATATGATAAATAACATAAGAAGCTGTTGAATAACTGATCAACTTTTTATTAACTCTTTCCGTTTCAATTCTAGCCTTTTCTAGCTCTTGTTTTACCACTACGATTTTGTCAATATGTATGTTAATGGCCATTTTCACGGCTAAGATCATGGTATTGGTTAATTGTGTTACTCTGTTTATCATATGCTTCTTTTGTTTGTTTAAAATCACATGACAAGTTATTGGTATGTTGTTTTAATTTTTGAAATTTTTTATCTTTTTCAATGCATGTTGTGCACTTTTCCATGCACTTTTGTTTAAATTTTTCATATTTCTCAGCACACGACATGCATGGTTCTGTGCACTTCTTGCATTGAACCTCTGTTTTCTCAACCTTCTCATTTTTCTCACTCTCATCATTTTTCTCACTCTCATCATTTTTATCATTTGACTCAATCTTCTTTTCTATCTCCAACTTTTCCTCTTCCTCTTCGAACTGAGCCATCATGGCTTTGTCTGCAATATTAGCTAGATTCTCTTCATCCATCTGTTTTGATACTTCAATAAATTCTTCCACTAGTTCTATTTTTTCTTCTTCTCTTTACGTCCCACTATATCCTGAGCTGCTGAAGAAACCTGCAAACGCATTAAACACATCAGGAGTCATCATTGATCTAAATCCTTCTCTTAAATTTTTTTTTCAGGAGAATAATAAAATTTTCTAGAGTCTCATAGAAACATATTTCTCCTTCATCTTCAATCACTTCTTCGACCATCTGTTCAGGCTCCTCGATGATTTTTGATAGCATTGCAGGACCTTCGCTTTTAGGGATGTATTTATCCTAATTGAAACCTTCATCATCTTCAGTTACCACCAAATCCTTTTTCTTTTCTTTAGAGGAACCGTCTTCGATCTGAATTGGCCTTGATGAACTTGATGGAAGTTGCGACAATTTATGATATATTGCTCTCTTATAATAATCTTTTAAAGTGTCCTCGTTCCTTACATTTAAAGCAGGTAACTTTCGACTTATTGAAGCCCAATTTCGAATCAGAATCAGCCAAACAATTTCTCCCCGTGATTTCCATGAATCTTTGTGCCCGTCTAAAAATACTCGCCATGCTCCATTTCATATCCATCAACTCTAGCTCCTCTAGATCAGTCTAGTCATAGTCTTCCTTTATCATATTAGAATTGCCAATTTTGCCCACCACTAAGCTATCATGTGACTCGAGAACTCTGATGCCAGAAAGATCATGTGCTGTTTTGCACAGATTCATCAAAACCCTGAGTGTTTTGAAATTTTACAACAATATTGCAATGAATTACATGTGAATTTGAGTTATTTTGGGTCGAGTGATTCTTGTAGCTTTATGAAGATTGTGGGCTTCGAGTTGAAGAATTTGATTGGAAAATTGAAAATGATGAAAACCCGCTGCTTCCACTGTTGGAGTTACTTGAATAAGATCTAGATGAATTGTCTGCGCTAAACGCGGTCTTGATCTTTGGACATTGTATGTTCGATAAACTGCTAGTTTTGTAATAAAGATTCACATCTTGTTATGCGTTGGAGCTCTGCATTTTAGCCATCTTTCGCAATGCTAACTCGTGTCCCTCCAACTTCTCGATAAACATTTCAAGCATGAAACTATCATATTCTCTGCTGTTTTTTTTTTAAATCATTAAATATGTTGACCAATCACCATCCTGTGGTAAAACATCGGCCAACCTATCCACTAATTCTTCTTTCTCCTTTTCAATACCCAATCTCTTCATTTCTGTTACCAAATAGCAATATCTTTCGATTATCTGCTTTAACGATTCACCCTTCAAACTAGAGAACATATCAAATTCCTTTTTTATCACTGCCTTTTTATTCTTCATCATCGTCTTGGTACCTTCATATTTATATTTTAGCGCATTCCAAATTGAATACGTTGTTCGCTTATGCTGTAGAAGTGTGAGAATATCATCTTTTATTGCTTGTTGGAAAAAGGATATCATTTTCTTCTCATTGATGAAAGTATTTTTTTTTCAAGCGGGTTAAATTGTATAAATGTTCTCTTTTGACCATCTTCTACAACTGGTTCCAAATACTCATCTATGATTGAGTACCAACATTCCGTATGATTTGCTTGAACCTAGTTACAAAATCATTCATACCAACCATTGAACTCGTCTATACTCATCAACTTTAGCGGTTTAGTTGATGTTCTAAGTTCATTCTCTAAGTTTATGGTTTGAGCCACCAAACTAGGAGTTGTCGCAAAAGCGTTATAAAACTCGTTCTCCATTTTATCAAAACTTTAACTTTCGTGCGAATGAACCTGAAAAACAAACAAACAAACAAATCACTTCGTGCGAAGGAGACAAATTGTACGGACAAGATTCCTTCATGCGAATGGAATCTTTAAACAACTGAAAATATCTCTTCGTGCAAATGGGATCCTATTCACGTGAATGGGTCTTTCGTTTGAGAGATCAAGTTATGTGTTTTTGCATATTTTGACAATTTTTAGGTGATTCAGATTGTGTATTGAGCCAAATTTTTCAAGGGTTTGTTAAAAACGTGTTTTAAACAATCTGTGAAAAATTCAGTCAATTCTGTCCGTGGATTCAATCTGAAATATATGAAAAGGTAGAATGAGTAGAAGTGAGAAGTTTAGAAAAGTCTTCAAATGCTAAAATCTTGTGTGTAGAGTCTCTGAAGTCGGCCTCCGAGCTCTGATACCACTTGTGAGGATCGTTTTGATCTCGTTTACGCTCAGACTAACTCAATAAAGCTATTCATATCGTGCGAAATCCGATTGAGTAGTAGACAAACACAAGATATCAACGATTAACACAGATTTTATTCAATAGTGACAAGTACAGACCCTGAAATCCGTTCGGCAGCGCTTCGCCGTCCGAATGCTAAAAGTTCTACAAATCTCTCACTCACACCCCTATATATAGGCAAGACCCTCCGTGCGAGTGGGCTTGGACGAATGGAACAACCTCCATTCATGCGGCTAGACTTGTTCTCTTCGTGCGAAGAACTCCTTCGTACAAAGAGGTATTTACATTACAAAACCACCTTTTTAACAAACAAACCTATTATATTAACGACTCGATTCGATGAGGTAGGCAACAGACATCGTGTATTAACAACATTCTTTGGTTTGAAAGGTTCCCATGAAACATAATGGCTTGGTTTGCCATAAATCATGTTTTTCTCATTTTCTAGATCTTTCGTAGCAGTGGGCATTCTAGAATAGTTACGATTATATGGAGGTGGAACCTGTTTATAACCCAAACCCTTACCCTTGTTCTCATTAAATGGCAGTTGCACATTACACATATTACGAACAGAGTCAATGGAAGTATCAAACTTCTTTATGTTTAACTCATTATGTTGATACTTACCAGTCGAATTCTAGCTCAGCTCTCACAGAATCAAATTCCATAGTTTTTTTCATTAATTTTATTTGTTTAATCATGGACCCAACATTGCTGTTGATTGGGTTCCAAGTGAAGCTGAGCTGTGTCCTTCTTTTGTGCTTCAACCTCTTCATAGAGTAACTTATTGTTCTCTCGAAGGACGATGCATTTTGACATGGCGCTGTTGTAAACATTGATTAAACTAAAGTTGTGTGCTCTCATCTGTGCAAGTTTATTCCTACAATTCTCAAAACCTAAAAGGGAGTTTACCGTTTCAGAGAGTGATTGAGGTTCAATGGTTTATGCCATCAAGCAGTGATTGATTTGTGCAGCTTCAGAGATCTTGAGCGATTCCACGTGTGCCATAACATCTGCCTAGTTGAAACCTTTTTGCTCTTGAGCCATCAATGCCTTTCATGCTGTAGTATCTCCCTAGCTTGTTGAAGTTTGTGAAGGTGTAACAGGGACCATTGATCTTTCAGTGTTCTGAGTTTTGGCCGCCTGACTCGGAACACACCTCACTAGTGCCTTCTTGGAGTCTCTTGCAAAGTGTCCCAGCTCATGACACCTAGAACACCTTAGTTTATCTCTCATGGGTCCGGTGCAAAGATTCGACATTGGACGACGAGCAAACTTTTTTTGAAAATTTTCAGCTCTAAATGCTGCCATTGACAAGTTCCAGGACACATCCAGCTTTTCTATGTCTTCTTCAACAACCTGATTAATTTCAATGGCTAGAACAGATGGGGAAAAAGATAACCTACTAAAAAGGCATGCACGCTGTTAAGCATAGAAGCTGCAAGAGCTAGTCTTTCTTCATTTTGCTTGGTCAGAAAAGCTATATTTTCAGCTGAGATTGAGGAGGGGGTGTTTTGAGTTGATGAAGGGGTCACCGGACTGTAAACCACATTGGCGTGTTGAGGATGTTGCTGGGCTGATGCAGGTGTTGCAGGATTGTTAACAACGACAAGTGGTATTGGAAGTGACATACCGTACACATAGTTGGTCTTCTAAGCTTGGGTCAATGGGATGAAAAAAATATTTGGATTATTGTTTGGGACTCCATGAACAGGACTAAAACCGATGTTGGGATGATTCTTAGACATTAATGAATTGTTGGAACTGGTCAACCCGGCAGCCATCATCGATTTCTTATGGTTCAACTCTCTTTGCTGATTATCAATCTCACACGATTTGATTGTAGCCATTAGTTCACCAAGTGTGACGTTCAAATTCGTTGTATGCTTGATCATAGAAACATCAGCATCCGAGTTCTTTGGCAACAAATTCAGAAGTTGACAATTCATTCCACTATTTGTGATGATGATACCGTCACTTATCATCTGGGAGACCAGTTTAACGAATCTTCTGATCTGATTTTCGATGGTTTCACCATAAATATGGTTGAAAGAACTAAACTGCTGGTTCAACATATTCACCCTGCTTGCCTTCATGTTTGCATTTCCCTCATACAAATTTTGAAGCTCATTCCACATTTCCTTAGCACTCTTACAGTTCCTAACAGTAATGGAAATGTCAGGACCAAGTGCCATAGTGAGAGTTGCCATAGCCTTATCATCATCGTCCCGAATTTTCTTATCCTCTTTAGTAAACAAATTTTCAGACTTTGGAATCTGAGTTATCGAATCATCTTCAGTGGCATACATTATTGTTCAAGGTCCATCTCTAATAGCGTAGGAACCATGGTAGAAGTACCGATAATCTGGTCAAGTTCCTGATGAAAAGCTAGAGTTTGAGTTTGAATGGCAGCTAGAAATTTTCAAGGTCCGCGGCAGTCATCACACCGTTTGTGGCATTTTCAAGGTCCGCGGCAGTCATCACACCGTTTGTGTTCTTCATTTTTAAATATAAAAAATGGTAATTTAGATATTTTTTTTAATAAAAATGTGAACAGTCCTTCTCTAAAATAGTTCTTCACGAAACAGTGGTTTAATCCGAAACAGGTTGATTTGAAACAGTGTCCAATTCAAAACAGTCTTCAAAATAGTGGTCCAATTCGATTCCAAATAGTGTCCAATTCGAAAAAGTCTTGGAAACAGTGTCCAACTCGAAAATCAATCTGAAATGCTATATCTGAAAAGTTATCCGAAATAATGAACTCGAAAGGCTTTCTGAAATGATGAACTCGAAAGGCTATCCGAAATGATGAACTCGAAAAGCTATCCGAAATGCTGAATTCAAAATAGTGTTATTCGAAACCTGCAAAACAACAGCTGTCAGTAACAAAATTCCAAATAATTGGGGATTTGAAATCCTGATAAACTTAGTAACTGAAATCCTGAAAAATCTTGTAACAATTTTTTCAAGATCTTCCAAGAAAATATGACCCGAAATTAACAGGATGATTCAAAACAACAACAGGATGATCCGAAATTAGCATATATTATCCGAAACAACAACAGTCATAGGCAATCTTCAAGCAACTTTTATCTGAAATCAATAAAGATGATTCGGAAAAGTGGCAGACTCAGCGACTCAGCAACTTCCGAATAGTAGCAAACTCTTAGCAACAACAACTCAGCAATATCTGAAAACAACCAAAATCAGTGTGATATCAATCTGAGCCTAGAAACAGATTCAACGGGCTCTGATACCACTTGTAAATCCTGAATAACCGGATCAAACAATGATATCACACACACACCAAGGATAGGCAGAATCCAAACTTGGTGAGATTTAAGAAAATTGAAAAACAAGAACACAGAAATTAATTTTAACTCACACACGTTTCTATTACTATTGATTAGCAAAAACATCTGGTATAAGTACACCAAAACCACCAAATCACCTCCCTCTCTAATTCTCTAGAACTTGTGTAATATGGAGGTCTAAAACCCTAGTTTGTGAAACAAACTAGTTTATATACTCTAGCAAACCCACTTCTCTACATGGGCTCCCCATGGGCCTGCCTGGCCCACATGGCCTTAGGCATGGCCCACATGACCTATACATTGTCCAAACCTCATATAAACTAATCCGTTAAAGCCCAGTTCGCTACCATAGCCCGTTGTGTATATTTGATGCGTCAGTCTCACACTTCTAGAGCCTAACGAAGGGTGTGTTCATGGGTTGGTTAGTTTGTCGGGTGTTTTGAGGTAAAGTTGTTTCATTATTAGGCCTTACCCTCCGGTTTCTTAAATTAATGACCTTTACTACCTTCGGGTTTGGTTCAGTGTTGCAAGGCAAGGTACCTTGTGGTCTTTCATAGAAATTTTGGGCAATTTGGCTTACTTGTTTTTCAATGTTTTGTATACTAGCCGTTGGTTCCTAATTTCGGATTCAATTTGTAGGAACCTCTCTGAGTACCTTTTGTCAGATTCAAAAAACAGATGAGTGATGAGGTCCTTAAATCTTTCTCTACCTCCTTGTTATTGTTGTGGGTAACCTTGTTGCTCGTTTCAGGGTTGTTGTTGAAAGCTGGGCCATTGATTTTGATTTTTTTGGTTGCTACCTCCCGATTCTCTCGAACTAAAGTTGGGGTGATTTCGCCATTCAGGGTTGTAAGAGTTGGTTGGAGCTCCCAGTGGACGTGGACGGTTATTAAAGTAGTTCACCATTAAAGTAGTTCCCCGTCCTCTTGAGAGTATGAGTTAATTTCGTTCATAAGTTTGGCGGTTTTAGCCGGAGGGAAATATTCGTAGAGAATAACATATTACACAGAATAACATAAAATCATGTTATACATATTAAGATATATCTAAACAGAATAACACAGAAGTTATATAAATTTCCTAACATAATGGTTAAAAATTTAGGTAATAAAAGAACACCTAAATGGCTTAAACCAGTGGCTCTGAAACCACGTTCTGTCGCAGCCCCCGACCTCATCCTAGGAGCGGGTGCCGCGAGAGCAACTTGTCACAACCCCCGTCCCCTAATCACCTGGGAATGGGCGGCCGCGAGCCAGTATTAGTGGTATCAGTGTTTATCAATTTTGGCAGCGGCCCTAGTTAAGAAATATTTTATCAGAGTAAAATACCACATTTTTATAATAATAAACACATGTGAAATTCCCAAGTTTCTATTACAAACATGTTTATAGGGATAAACCCTATTTTATTGAATAAAAACATCTTCTTTATTTAGATAACTTTTATAGCCATTTTTCCAAGCCTTCAGTGCTGTCCAGCTGGCTTCTATTTGGCTTTCACATTTTGTTACCTGAAACGCGTTTAAAAACATTTTGTCAATGGGAAATACTGGTGAGTGAATCCCAATTTAATCAAGACAGGTTTTATCATTTTACAGTTATTGAGGGCGATCTCGTAATTACATTTGTTTATTTTTCTACTTTAATTACCACCCACGGTACTGTCAACCCGACTTATGGTCATGTTACTACTCACAGTGTAGTAACAAATTTTGTATCCAAAACCCCAACATACCGACGATAATTTTAGAACACAAATACTCAATCACCGTTTAATATAATGTAAAACATTTGAGGTTTTGTAAAAACAGTTTGCCAAAAGGTTCACAAAAAGGAGATTACTCGTATTGCTACTTTAGGTTTTCCATTGTGTTTTCCTGGTTATAATCTATTAATTAAACAATGCACACGCGTTGGTATAATAACCCAATATTTACATTAGTTATACCCTCCCCGAGACAGGACTCCAACGACTACGTCGGGCAGAGCCTCGACAGCCGTTACGGAGCACTAGATCAATCAGGCAGCGTATCTAATACGCAACCAGGGGTTATGATACTTACAACGAGGCAGAACTTTGTTATTTTAGGGGTGTCAGAAATATTTTAGGAGGGTTGTTATATCCTCCCCACCTTGCTTTAAAACTTATCCTCGAGGTCTACTGGAACATGTGTGGATATTTCCTCTGCATCTCTAATTCAAGCTCCCATGTGTATTCTGGTCCTCTCTTGGAATCCCATTTTACTTTGACTAGAACTAATCTCTTGTGTTTAAGATTCTTGATCTTCCTATCTTCAATCTGTAGAGGCCTTTCTACAAATTTAAGCTTTTCGTTTACCTCTATATCCTTAAGAGGCACTACTAGTGATTCATCGGCTAAGCACTTTTTGAGATTGCATATATGAAATGCATCATGTATTCCTGCCATTTCCTCTGGCAGTTGTAGCTAATAGGCTACAGGTCCTATTCTTCTAATAAACTCAAAAGGTACAACATACCTGGGGCTTAGCTTTCCCCTTTTGATGAATCTTACCACTCCTTTCCAAGGAGAGACCTTTAATAACACCTTGTCTCCTACTTGAAATTCCAACGGTTTTCGCCTGTTATCAGCATAACTCTTTTGTCGATCGCATGCTGCCTTCAATCTTTCCTTGACTTGGATAATCTTGTCCGTTGTTTCTTGTACTATTTCTGGTCCAGACAGTTGCTTTTCTCCAATCTCTGCCCAACAGACTGGAGTTCAGCACTTTCGCCCATAGGGTGCTTCGAATGGTGCCGCATTAATACTGGTATGATAGCTGTTGTTGTAGGAAAATTCTATTAATGGTAAATGATCATCCACATTTCCACCGAAATCAATTACACAAGCTCTAAGCATATATTCCACTGTCTGAATTGTCCTTTCGCTTTGTCCGTCCGTTTGAGGATGATAAGCAGTGCTTAGATTTAGCTTGGTTCCCATTGCTTTTTGGAAACTTGTCCAAAAATGAGAAGTAAAACGGCTATCTCTATCAGAAACAATTGATAAAGGAATTCCATATAATGAAACTATTTCATTTACATATAACTTGGCTAATTGTTCCATACTGAAAGTTTCCTTCATTGGTAAGAAATGAGCAGACTTGGTTAACCTATCTACAATCACCCAGATTGTATCATTACCTTTTCGTGTCTTAGGTAATTTGGTAACAAAGTCCATTGTTATCAATTCCCATTTCCACACTGGCATTTCTAATTGTTGCAGGAAACCTGAGGGTTTCTGATGTTCAGCTTTGACCTGTGAACAGGTTAGACATTTGGCAACATAAGCTGCTATATCCTTTATCATTCCTATCCACCAGAAATTCTTTCTTAAGTCCTGATACATCTTATCATTTCCAGGATGCATCGTATATTTAGACTTATGGGCATCCTCTAATATACGGTGGCGTAGGTTTCCTAACTTAGATACCCAAATCCTTTTTTTATGGAATCTCTATATTCCATCTGTTCCTTGTTCTAGTTCCTTAATCATTCCTTTTAATTTTTCAGTATCATCTGTCACACCCCGACCACGTAGAACATACAAAACATGGCGGAAACGTCGGGGAGTGTTGTAACATAATCAATTGTTTCAAATCCATCGCAATTGAAGTTTCGTTTTATTAATCAAACATGAAAGTTTACATTGTTTTATACAAGAACCAAAGAATACATAACATAATTTAACTAGTTCTTGTCTCGTTTTAAGTCACTAAGGCACAAGTCCGCCTAAGTATGTCTTGATAAGTCCTATGCATCATCTCCTGAAAACACATGTGAAAATAGGTACGTCAGCATAAAAATGCCTGTGAGATACATTGGTTTTGTGAAAACGGAATTCATGACTTATGTTTGAGAAAATGTTTAGTCATGAACCTTGTAATTTGCTTTGTCTTGTAAATCATTTGAAAAACGATAAGATCAGATGATATGTATAAATAAGAGAACACTGTATGGTTAAACGGATAACCATGTAAAATGTGTTTGTATAAGATAAGTCGTTTGTAAAACAATGTCTCGTGAAAAGTGTGTTATTTGTATAAAATGTCATACGTCTCAAATCGAAATAATTCAAATAACGCTACGATATGTAATACCATACAAACACTTATATATAGGAAGTACCAGCGGCGTATCCACCATGCTTGCATCATATTACACATGCCTCGGTACTTAATCACTTACTCAAACCAAACCATCAAGATGAAATGTTTAACAATTGTCGAAATGTTTATGTATAGTCAAATGTCTATTGTTAAATGTAAATCATGTCAACGGATACAAATGGTTTACACGGTTCAATGGTTACAAATGGTTCATATAATCGAAGGGTTAAGACGGTTTACATAGTCAAATGGTTACAACGGTTCAAAATGTAGTATAATGTGTTCATATGCTAGATGAGCATATGCAACAGAAATGCAATGTAAAACAATGTACTAAGTACGCACACAATGGGCATACATAGCATGTAATGTAAAGCAATGTACTAAGTACGCACACAATGGGCATACATAGCATGTAATGTAAAGCAATGTACTAAGTACGCACACAATGGGCATACATAGCATGCAATGTAAGGCAAGGTACTAAGTACGCACACAATGGGCATACATAGCATGAAATGTATTGTAAAGTGATGTACTAAGTATGCATACAACGGGCATACGTAGTGTCACACCCCAACCGATGGCGGAAACATCGGGATGAGACGAAGTGTGTATAGATTGCTAGAGACGTCATAACACTATGTGACAATATTTAATTTAATTCAAATTTCATTGCAATACTAAATGTCATACAAATTCAAAAGGAGATAACAACATTGTTTCAACAAAAATCATAACAACAAAAGATAGATAAATTTAGGTGTGTAACTAGTCCATCCTAAACTTGTTTCATCAATCACCCATACTTCAATAATCAACCTGCAACATGTATTAAAATAGAGTTTCAATGCAAAAGCAAAGAGCGAGTATACAAGTTTGTTTACATAGCATAATAGAATAAAAACTCGTATCCAACATGAACATATTAAAATAGTTCAACCATGCTAGTTTACGCAGTCCAAGTGATAGCCCAAGTTTCCAATGCGTTAAAGTACCTAACCCAAAGTTTCACGGGAGGTTAATATGTCTCCTCCTAACAATACCCCAAAGACTAACGGGGAGGTGCATTACCCCTATAGCGCTACCATTGTTAAGGCGGAACTACACACAAGGATTAAACGTTCACATAGCACAAAATAGTCTCAAGTATCACAAGTTTCATGTTTCATGTTTAAAAGGATAGAGTATGTTTCAAATAAGTTTCAAGTGTCACGTGCGTTTAATATAGAATACATGTTGCACCCAAAGTGTTTAAAAGTAAAATGGGTTCGAGTATACTCACGATTTACAAGTCTTGACTTGAAGTTCCGGGAGCAAGTTTGGTGGATGAATTAGTTTGGAGCACCTTGTCCTTCTACACGAGGAAACGTAGGTGTGTGAGTTTGGCGTATAACGGAAGATTATAATTTGGAGTTTAACATAGCATAAAGTAGGATATCAAAATAATCATCCTTGACTTATACTCTTATATGACACTACGTAAACACTAGGGTTATACTGTATTTCATGGGTAGTAAGCCCATTAGAATCATACTTGGAGTGTTAAGTCTTAGATGTCATTCTACTACTTTAACATATAAACACGAGTTTAATATTAAAGGTTCGAATGTGTGTATATATATATTTAAGTATTACATATTATTAAGTTTAATATTTCAGGTAGGAGGTAGAAGATTTAGATCTTCGTTTAGGCACCTCGAGTCATTCATGAATGTCATGTATTGGGTAGGAAGAACATGCTTCCGTTTAGGGACCCCTTGAATGTTCACCACTTCACTTGATGTAAAGACAACCAAGGAGGGTCACGAACTAGGGTTAATACAAGTATGTAAATAATCTAAACTAAAGGAAATCATCAAATCATGTGAGGATTTTATGTTGGAACAACCCAAGTTATTCTACAATCACTCATTCATCAAGATCTAAGCTTGACATCACTTGTGGGTTAAATACCCTAATAAAACAGAAAGTATTTGAGGTTTTAACCCCTGATTTATAGTGTCTCAACCTTGTTTTTAAGCTTTACCAACCATAAGAGAGGTTGTAAGCATTAGGACATAGGCTTGAGATGTGTTAGACACAAGTTGGATGAGTTTAAACAAACTTTTGAAAAACTTGAAACAAAACAGAAAGTTTGTGGACAATTTCGGAGCAATTCCAGGTCTGATTTCTCCAAGGAGAAGTCAAGGAATCAAACCCCATGATTATCCAAGCAAGTAGGAAGAAGAATCGAGTGATTTCGTTAAGAAATGAGCAAGTTATACTCACTTTTGTGCAAGAGTATGAATCTGTCCGAAAATGCAGATTTACAGCTGAATTGAGAGTGAATTTGGAGTGATTTGTGAGTGTTGAAAGTGTAGAAATGCTTGGAGAAGGTGTATATTTATAGTGGATGTCACACCCTCAAAATCCACACGCGGAGTATTACCGCGAGGCGTGTGACGACCAGGATCTTAGCCACTAATTATTTTGAACGGATTAATTATGGTTATAAACATTAGCGTAATTAGTGACCTAATTTAAATTTTTCAAAACAGAGTTTGAGTTCACAGCGGAAAGGGGAAGAAAACTTATCATAATTGAAACCACAAGTTTATTAACATGTTACTTACTAACCACGCACTCCATCCGATTGCAACGTCCGTCCAGAGCTGTATCGAGCAACCTGCAAAGCATGCAGTAGAGTGTCAACATAACGTTGGCGAGTTCACGTGTTTCAGTTTTCCAGTTTTAATTCCAAAAACTTGTTTTAACCAGTTAATTTACTCGTTTATACATGCCATGGGGAGCTACCCCATAAGTAAGCGACTAAACTGTTTTTCCAATACCGAACACTAGGTAACCGTTGCGTTTCCGCAGGATGCCCCGATGTCAATGTTCTATCATCATTGACGGATGCCTGAGTACATTAGTTCACGACCGATCCCATACCATGGCACGGTGTGAGGTTGGTAAGACCTAAATAGCGCTATCAACTAATAACCCGTTCGCCTGGCCCCGGCGACTAATCGGTATTATGTATAGTAGGGACTTGAGTGATAGAGTTTCGTTTAGTGTTGCTCGTTGCATTTCCGTATAAACAGTAATTAACTAAAAGCTCCCAATAACAAGGGAAGAAAAGTAAGTTTGTATCCCTCACCGGGGATAATGTTGTTACCCGTATCCCACACAAGGAGATAGAAATACCGCATCCCTCATAAGGAGATAGTAAG
The DNA here is from genome assembly GCF_002127325.2 of Helianthus annuus. Lineage (NCBI taxonomy): Eukaryota > Viridiplantae > Streptophyta > Magnoliopsida > Asterales > Asteraceae > Helianthus > Helianthus annuus. Next base: position 136,466,531 of record NC_035443.2, read on the forward strand.
CAATTCCAAACCAGGAAAAGTTGTTTCGTTCCGTTTCCCAACCACCGGGAATGCATGCTTTAAGTAAAAAGTAGTGAACTCACCTTTGCTTTGCTCGGTTGACAATTTACTCGTGTTACGTAGGTCAACCATACCCTATTATGGTTGTTAAATACTTATTAGGTTCGTATGCAAGAATGTCACGTATAATTTACACGTATCTAATACATAGCATGTTATCGGGCCTATCCAAGCATATAACAAATAATCAGTAACAGTTAACATTAACAGTAACACACTGTCCAAAACATCAGTTTGTGCACCCCAAATAACTAAGCAAGGCAGTCCAGTCGAAACCGGGTGGTCTCGACTCGAGATTTTTGAGGTCTCGAGTCGCAACCACGAGATTCTAAGTCGCAACAGTTGGTTTCGAGTTGTGCACATTTGAGTCGCAACCTTTGAGCCCTCGAGTCCGGTCTCGAGTCGAGATCAAGAGGTCTTGAGTCATAACCGCCTGGTCTCGACTCCTGAAGCGCCTTGTCTGATTTTGAGTTGACAACACAACGGTCCCGAGTCGCAACCGCGGGTTCCGACTCGCAACCCTTGTTGATATTTCTATAACGTTATCCATTTGTACGAGCCAATCCTAATTCCTTAACATGATTTATTATACCGTACCATTATCAAGTCGGATCAAAACACAAGAATTTCAAACATTCAAAACATCTCTAAACAGTTTATCATTTAGGGTTTTCATCATTTCATCCAACAGATTCATCCTAAACATCTATCATATGATCCTTGCCATCATTAGTCTAATTATCACACATGTCAACCTTTTACAAGAATACCAATACAAAACAGTTTGTAATTACATCATTCCTAGCATATAACCAAACTTCAATACAGTAAGAAACATCAAAGATAACTACAACAGCAGCCATTTACATTCTTGTAAACACTACACAGTTAACAAATTTGTATTTAGATTCATACTTTAATTTACCAAAAACAATTGTGTACAATTCAAGAATCACAAGATTATTTAACACCACCGTACAGTATACAAAACAACTTACCGATTTCATCCCGATCATTATCATAGTCGGTCACATTATCAGTCAAAAATCACAACAATAGTCAACATTATTCCTCAAAATGCCTACTAACAGTTAACATTCTACACAAGACACACTTTCATTTTGTTAATATATAACCTCATTTTGTTAATCTATAACCACAGAGAATTCAAGACAATAAATGATAGATTTATACTAACCGAAAGGTGGGGATGGCTTACTGCCACCATCTCGTTCTCGTTCGCTGACGTCATCCGCCGGAAACACACTCGGCTGCTGGGCTCTCGCCATCACTGCTCCTACCGCCGGCGCTGGACCGTCAGAGAACCACCGCCACCGTCATCCTCATCGTCTCGTCGTTCTGAAGCTCCACCAGAAGCTCAGTCTGTTGTCGCTGCTGTTGAGTTTGGTCAGAAACGTCGCCGGTGACATCAGCTCCGCTCTCTCTCTCTCTCCCTTACTCTGAATATTTGCTATCGTTCGCCACCACCGGTTGGCGGTGGTCGGCTGGTAACTTGAGAGGAGGCGAGGGGGTTATGGAGTAGCTTAAAGTGAAGAGGGAGGAGAGGGTTTCGATCAGAGAGGATGCGGGTGAGGAGAAAATAGGGAGTGTGGGAGTGTGGTCAGAGAAGGAGTCGCCGGAGCTCACCGGAATCGGCTCCGGTCGCCGGAGGTCTGATCAACCGAGAAGAAAGGAGGGGAAGAAGGGGGAGTTGTCGGCTGTGCTTGTTGTAGGGTTTTTATTTTTGAAAAACCATGAGGGTGATTGTTTATAATAAACTTATATAGTGTAGGGTTTAGATGAGTGGGTTGGGTTGGGCTTGTGTGCATAGATCCGATTTATCTAACGAACTAGCCCGTTTAATTGATAGTTAAATTTAACGGAAATTATATATATATATATATATATAGTGAATATGTTCGGCTCGGGTTAGTTGTTAAATGATTGGTTCCTCTTGTCGCGCGTCATTATTATTTAATAAATAATAATAATAATAACACTAATATTAATAGCGATAATAAATGAATAATAGAGAACACGAGCATTAACAAAATGCTCGTTTCTCGGCTGTCAGGATCAAGGGTTCGAGTTGTCACATTCTCCCCATGTTACAGGAATTTCGTCCTCGAAATTTAAGCAAAAGTCACATGATTTGTTAATAACCTTATTGTTATATCTAATTACACGTAGTCAACGCAAGTTCACAAGATGAACATCTAAGCCACATAGCACATAATATCACACAGCGCGTGAAATCACATAGCATTAGATTTACAAAGTCGTACGTATCTCACACAATACGGATTTTCACAAACTTAACTATAACATCCAAGGAACGTACAGGAAAACCCGAAGTGTCACATTATCCCCAAGTTTCAGAAATTTCGTCCCGAAATTTAGCGCGCAGCCACTGACAAGCTAGTGTGTTTAAACGTTTTCGTAGGGCGTTACATCACCCCCTGTTGGTTTGGAATTTCTTCCCGAAATTTAGCGGTAGCCTCAGTGCTGGAAGTAATGTTTGTAAACAACTGGGGATACCTGCGCATCAGCTGGTTTTCCCGTTCCCAGGTAAACTCTGGGCCACAGCGTGAGTTACAACGAACTCGTTCTGTTGGTTACACTACGCTCGAGGGTTTTGATTTCTTGATCCTTGATCTCAACCGGTTTCTCAACGAAGCGTAGTTTGTTGCTGATCACTAGTTCTTGAAAAGGAATTAACGAATGTTTCATCTGACAGACACTTCTTCATATTAGGCACGTGAGAGACGTTGTGTACCGCACTCGGCTCTTCAGGCAGGTTTAGTCTATAACAACCTTACCGATCCTCTAGGTAAATTTCGAACGGTCTAACATATCGTGGGTTAAGTTTGCCCTGTTTGTCAAAACGTACCACACCCTTCCAGGGTGAAACTTTAAGTAGAACCCAGTCTCCGACTCGGAGTTCTAGAGGTTTCCTACGTTTATCCGCGTAATCTTTCTGACGGTCCTGAGCTGCCGCCATGCGTTGTCTGTTCTGGGCAATCCTACCCGTTGTGTCAAGTGCAAGTTCTGGGCCGGTAATTTGGCTTCCGCCCAACACAGAGGTGACCGGCATCTGCGTCCATGCAATGCCACAATTGATGTTGCCTGAATGCCAATGCGGTAGTAGTGGTTGGAAGAGATTCTTCAAAGGGAAGTGTCACTCGCGTCCAAGGACGATAATACATGTTCTCAGCATGCGTTGGAGTGTTTGGATGGTGCGTTTGGCCTGACCATCTGTTTGCAGGCGATAAGGGTGCTCATGCCTAATTGTGAGCCAAAGGTTTTTGTATTCAGTCTGAGACGAATCGGATACAGAACGTGGGTTTCGATCAAAAGTGATAGAAGTTGGCACTCTGTGCCCCCACAGCTACTTCTATTAAGTAGATGGTTGTTGGTTCGGAAACTTATCGGTTTCTTTGGTTGCGTGGCGTTACTAGCAGACATTTCACCAATGCCTTGGATAGGATAAGATAAGATAGAAGCACTTCATAGATTATCTTCCAATTACTGGAGTTGCGGATCGCTGAGCATCTCTCTAAGGCCAGATGATGCTCTTTGGAGTCAAAGATCGTGAGGGGTTGCGTATACGGTCGAGAAATGCGGGCGTTGCGGCGTATAAAAGTCGTGTGGGAAACTTAACGCAGGCGGTTGAGTTATAGAGGTGCCAGGGTAACGCAGAGGAGTCGTTCGGACTACCTCGGGTTTTCGGGGTAGGTTCGATTATTATTAAAAAAAAAAAAAAAAACAAGCGTCAAATTTTTGACAGGATGGAATGAATTAGAGCGTCGTGACTAAGTGTTGATCATATCAAGTTCGAAGGACAGTGCTTGCGATACCCGTTACCCCCGGGGTATCCTTGGCTCGTCGCTCCAACGAGTAACATTCATAGGAAGTAGTTCGTTCAAACGAGGATTTGTGCAGAGTAGAGTAGGATAAGGATCATGGAATCCGTGAATCATAACACGAGTAGCGAGATAAAGCAAGGAAGGAAGTCATAACTGTTGCGTTCAACTTGAGACAAAGCATGACGGCTTTGGGATCAGCAATAGAGATTTATCAGATGTCAATGAGGTAGCTGGTCGTACACAAGCTATGGGTGTTTAGAATCAAGAATGTTGCTTGCTGATAAGAGGTGTTACGTCGATATAGTTAGCACATAATGAAATAGCTAGAGAAGGATGGTCGTCGTGCGGGTCTGTAGGTTTCAGGGTCTACTGAGGCGTCTGGCAGGATGTGATTCCTCAAATCGGTAAGAAACCAAGTTCGAGCGGTTTGTTCTAAGTCGCGCGAATAAGTTTGGAGTAGCGTTCGCGTCGTCGAGGGGGGGGGGTTTCGATGTGAAATAGCAAAAACAGGTTTCCGAGAAAGTACGATTGAAGTAACACGCTGCTAAACTTCAAGGGCTAAAGAGTTTGTCGACTAAAGGTCGAGGTTGTTGGATTCGCCAACTGATGAGAGATCTGGTCGAGGTTTCTATACGAAGAAACGTGAATGTCGTGATAAAGAAACGATAGAAATGAGGATACCGTCTTAAGCATTAAATGTTGATTCTTAGGGAGGCTCGCGAAAGGATTCACAAAATCAGAAAGGTCGTCAAAGAATAACGATTCTGGCAAATGAAGGATAAGGTAAACATCTAGATCACCGTATTCGTCGGTGGGTTGTCTGGCTCGTGTCTTCGTCTTGCCACGCTTTCAAACACACCGGTTTGTAAGAAAGATATCACCTTGCTGGGTTTCGGGGCGTGTTAAGGTATAAGGTTCAACTTGAATAAGGATTAACCAGGTAACGAGGAACTAGGGGAAATAACTTCATGGTCGATGGAAAGGTGATACGATTGCTGGCATTACAGTGAGAAGCATACACCACGCATGCTTTTTGTGTTCGAGATGTGCAAACAGAAACTCGAAAAGCGTAGACTTACTAGAACGCTACAAGAATCCAGGTGATCAGTCGGGTGAGGGAACAAGTCCCACTATTTTAAGGCGGGAAAAGAAATACACAAGTAAAAAGGGATGTGAATGACGTCGTCGTTCCTACTAATATTCCCTGTTGTAGGGGTGACTCCCCTTTGTCGATTCGTTTTCGTAACTTCTCTATGCGCTTCGTAGCAGGCCTCCCCTAAGCAAGTATATCGAGCGATCGTTCACCACGCCGATTCGTTCCAATCCAGGGGTGATATCAGGACGTACAGGGATGAGGGCTTGGAATAACTTGTCCCTTGCCCTTAGCGTATCATGGTTTCGAACCAGGTTTAGGAGGACTCACTCCTGCTTAACACGTAACATGCTAGCCTAGCCTTCGTATGATCCACTGTATTAAATACTAAATAAACGCACATATATGCTAATTATACACGTACACACATGCGTGTTCACACACATAAGTTATGCACAAGTAAATGTCGTTAGCCTACCATTACCAGGTGAGCATCTGAGGTTGACGAACCTTGCAATCCGGAGTGTGGTGTAGTTGTGGTTTCCATTAAAGAACGGTTATAGTCTGGTTTTCTTATAAAAATATTTTATTTCCCAACCCAAAATATTTTATATTTAAAACCTAGTTCGCTATAACCAATGGCTCTGATACCAATCTGTCACACCCTCAAAATCCACACGCGGAGTATTACCGCGAGGCGTGTGACGACCAGGATCTTAGCCACTAATTATTTTGAACGGATTAATTATGGTTATAAACATTAGCGTAATTAGTGACCTAATTTAAATTTTTCAAAACAGAGTTTGAGTTCACAGCGGAAAGGGGAAGAAAACTTATCATAATTGAAACCACAAGTTTATTAACATGTTACTTACTAACCACGCACTCCATCCGATTGCAACGTCCGTCCAGAGCTGTATCGAGCAACCTGCAAAGCATGCAGTAGAGTGTCAACATAACGTTGGCGAGTTCACGTGTTTCAGTTTTCCAGTTTTAATTCCAAAAACTTGTTTTAACCAGTTAATTTACTCGTTTATACATGCCATGGGGAGCTACCCCATAAGTAAGCGACTAAACTGTTTTTCCAATACCGAACACTAGGTAACCGTTGCGTTTCCGCAGGATGCCCCGATGTCAATGTTCTATCATCATTGACGGATGCCTGAGTACATTAGTTCACGACCGATCCCATACCATGGCACGGTGTGAGGTTGGTAAGACCTAAATAGCGCTATCAACTAATAACCCGTTCGCCTGGCCCCGGCGACTAATCGGTATTATGTATAGTAGGGACTTGAGTGATAGAGTTTCGTTTAGTGTTGCTCGTTGCATTTCCGTATAAACAGTAATTAACTAAAAGCTCCCAATAACAAGGGAAGAAAAGTAAGTTTGTATCCCTCACCGGGGATAATGTTGTTACCCGTATCCCACACAAGGAGATAGAAATACCGCATCCCTCATAAGGAGATAGTAAGCAATTCCAAACCAGGAAAAGTTGTTTCGTTCCGTTTCCCAACCACCGGGAATGCATGCTTTAAGTAAAAAGTAGTGAACTCACCTTTGCTTTGCTCGGTTGACAATTTACTCGTGTTACGTAGGTCAACCATACCCTATTATGGTTGTTAAATACTTATTAGGTTCGTATGCAAGAATGTCACGTATAATTTACACGTATCTAATACATAGCATGTTATCGGGCCTATCCAAGCATATAACAAATAATCAGTAACAGTTAACATTAACAGTAACACACTGTCCAAAACATCAGTTTGTGCACCCCAAATAACTAAGCAAGGCAGTCCAGTCGAAACCGGGTGGTCTCGACTCGAGATTTTTGAGGTCTCGAGTCGCAACCACGAGATTCTAAGTCGCAACAGTTGGTTTCGAGTTGTGCACATTTGAGTCGCAACCTTTGAGCCCTCGAGTCCGGTCTCGAGTCGAGATCAAGAGGTCTTGAGTCATAACCGCCTGGTCTCGACTCCTGAAGCGCCTTGTCTGATTTTGAGTTGACAACACAACGGTCCCGAGTCGCAACCGCGGGTTCCGACTCGCAACCCTTGTTGATATTTCTATAACGTTATCCATTTGTACGAGCCAATCCTAATTCCTTAACATGATTTATTATACCGTACCATTATCAAGTCGGATCAAAACACAAGAATTTCAAACATTCAAAACATCTCTAAACAGTTTATCATTTAGGGTTTTCATCATTTCATCCAACAGATTCATCCTAAACATCTATCATATGATCCTTGCCATCATTAGTCTAATTATCACACATGTCAACCTTTTACAAGAATACCAATACAAAACAGTTTGTAATTACATCATTCCTAGCATATAACCAAACTTCAATACAGTAAGAAACATCAAAGATAACTACAACAGCAGCCATTTACATTCTTGTAAACACTACACAGTTAACAAATTTGTATTTAGATTCATACTTTAATTTACCAAAAACAATTGTGTACAATTCAAGAATCACAAGATTATTTAACACCACCGTACAGTATACAAAACAACTTACCGATTTCATCCCGATCATTATCATAGTCGGTCACATTATCAGTCAAAAATCACAACAATAGTCAACATTATTCCTCAAAATGCCTACTAACAGTTAACATTCTACACAAGACACACTTTCATTTTGTTAATATATAACCTCATTTTGTTAATCTATAACCACAGAGAATTCAAGACAATAAATGATAGATTTATACTAACCGAAAGGTGGGGATGGCTTACTGCCACCATCTCGTTCTCGTTCGCTGACGTCATCCGCCGGAAACACACTCGGCTGCTGGGCTCTCGCCATCACTGCTCCTACCGCCGGCGCTGGACCGTCAGAGAACCACCGCCACCGTCATCCTCATCGTCTCGTCGTTCTGAAGCTCCACCAGAAGCTCAGTCTGTTGTCGCTGCTGTTGAGTTTGGTCAGAAACGTCGCCGGTGACATCAGCTCCGCTCTCTCTCTCTCTCCCTTACTCTGAATATTTGCTATCGTTCGCCACCACCGGTTGGCGGTGGTCGGCTGGTAACTTGAGAGGAGGCGAGGGGGTTATGGAGTAGCTTAAAGTGAAGAGGGAGGAGAGGGTTTCGATCAGAGAGGATGCGGGTGAGGAGAAAATAGGGAGTGTGGGAGTGTGGTCAGAGAAGGAGTCGCCGGAGCTCACCGGAATCGGCTCCGGTCGCCGGAGGTCTGATCAACCGAGAAGAAAGGAGGGGAAGAAGGGGGAGTTGTCGGCTGTGCTTGTTGTAGGGTTTTTATTTTTGAAAAACCATGAGGGTGATTGTTTATAATAAACTTATATAGTGTAGGGTTTAGATGAGTGGGTTGGGTTGGGCTTGTGTGCATAGATCCGATTTATCTAACGAACTAGCCCGTTTAATTGATAGTTAAATTTAACGGAAATTATATATATATATATATATATATATAGTGAATATGTTCGGCTCGGGTTAGTTGTTAAATGATTGGTTCCTCTTGTCGCGCGTCATTATTATTTAATAAATAATAATAATAATAACACTAATATTAATAGCGATAATAAATGAATAATAGAGAACACGAGCATTAACAAAATGCTCGTTTCTCGGCTGTCAGGATCAAGGGTTCGAGTTGTCACAGTGGAAGAGTTTGAGCATGATTGGAGGTGTTTAGATGTGGCTTAATGGTGATTGGGGAGTGTTAGAACTTAGGATTTCGTGCAAAATCGCGTCAAAACGCAGCTGAATGTGTTTTCTGCGAATCTGAAGCCCATGCGGGCCACGTAAGGGGATAGGGTAAGTCCACGCGGGCCGCGAGCCTCCAAGTTTCCGGATAAAGTTTCTTTTTTTTACAATTTGGCCCCTGAAGTTGTGTATTTGATGCATTTAGGGTATTTTAAGGGCCATATTTGCCATAAAGGCATAGTTTAAGACATGATTAAGTATGAGAAGTATAAACCAAGTATAATCACGCGTATAAGTATCAAATCAAGTGTCGTTCTCGTTCAAAATACGTTCCATGCATAAGTTTAGATTATTTACAAGTTTCGCACATAGTTTCCAAGAATCACGATTAAACATTGATTGATTCACCAAATCGAACATACGAGTATACCTAGAATGCGTTTAACATAGATGTAACAAAATATAAGCTTCATTAATGATCCAAGTCTCGGTTTGACAATGATTACAAAGAAGGGAACGATTACAAGAATAGAAAGTTTCCAAAAATAGAAATACGAACAAAACCTTCTATAAATGGAAAGTACAAAAGAGCCGGGCGTTACACGTAGCATGAGATGTATTGTAAATAGATGTACTAAGTATGCACACAATGGACATACATAGCATAGACACAATGAAATCATGTACTATATATGTACTATCGAACATAGGAAGTATATGATGTGAAAACCGGAAAGCATGAAAGTAACAAGTAGGCACACGCGTTTCACCCCAAAACAGTTTGGAAAACAGTAAAAGAGGGGTTCAATGTACTCACCTGAGATTGCTTTGTAGTTCTTGTGTAGTAACCAAATAATGCTAGAGATCACGGAATATCAAACAGCACCTAATAGGTAGCTATGTTAATATACCGGACCAAAATCGGAAGGATCGGATAGTATGCGGGTTCGTAAACCAAACGAGTTTGGAGACTCGTGTAATATGGTCTAACAAAGCCTACATACTAAAATGAAACCTAACCTAAGTGCTTGCGACCCATTACGACCCGTTTAGGTAGCTTATGCTACCTTAACGCGTCGTTTGCGTATAACGCGTTTGGAACGCCTAACATCGTGACCACAAGGTATAACCTCGGAAGGTTACAGCTATGGTCACCTAATGTGTTTGGTCGGATCCTAATGATCGACCAAATGGATCGGGTTCGAAAGTATAAGCGATGGTTTAGATCGCTTACCTTACGACCCTATATAAGCACTATACTAAAAGCGACGAGCTAAGCATGTTAGAACATGCTTACCTAAGTTTAGAAAACAGGTTTGGCATCAAAACAAACGGTTTTGATGCTCACGAGTAGTTTGGTTACAAAATACGCAAGAATGTGCATTTTGGCCGAAACTACGACTCGTCACTGAGCCTAGATAACGTGGTAATCAGTAGGTATAGTCACTACGGACTATAACCATCATGATCACGCTCACGTTATGAAGTTCCAATGAACTTCGTGTTGACCATAGGCTGGTCAACGTAGAAAGTCAAACAAAACGTTGACTTTCGGACTTGAAAAGCGAATAAAGAACAAAAGAACACTTACGAAGGGTCCCCAAAAGCTAATCTCGATCAAGGAGCTCAGGTATGAAGCAAAGGCCTCAACTTAGAGCATTAGATCAGATTTTGTGAGATTTTAACCAAAGGGGGGGGGGGGTATTTATAGGAAAAGTAAAGCCGTTAGGATCGTTTCTTGAATATCATGCCACGATCTTATGCGTACACTTGTCGCAAAGTTGTGGTGGCTCAAATTGACCCTAACTCTACAGATTGTGAAAGGGCATTGCCCTTTGGAGTGTTTGAAAGGCCAAGTTCAGCCAAGAAAATATGTTTCTGCATCTGTAGGGGCCACGCGGCCCGCGTCAGGATATGCACCAAACTCAGGCGGGCCGCCTGGGCATGCCTGATCTGCATAATTTTTCAGAAATGGCAGTTTTGGTCCCTGTTGCATGTTTAAGCCATTTCCGACACTTCTAAGGCCCGTAAAGCCAACTTTAAGCCCCTAAAATGATGCCTAAACATTGTGGACATGAAAAATGCTAGAAAATATGTCGGGTGTTGGTTCGTTTGACCGTACGAATGCGATGTTCGGTTAATTACGACGGAATGCGCATAAGCGCGAAAAACGATCCAAATGACGCGACGAATGGATTTTTCTCATGCCAAACACTAAAATAAATTATTTTATGCTTACATAAATTTTTGGATGTCCGGATGTATTCAGAACGTAAGTTATGCGCGAAAGTGCAAACTTGTGCACTTTTTGACGCTTTTAGCCCCTGAATGATCCAAAAGTTTATTTTAGCATACCAAACCCCTCAAAGCCTATTTCTAAGCTATGTAAAGGATATTTAGGGTATGTTTAACTTATGGACATGTTCCAGAAAGTTCGATAGAGTTCAAATTGGCATACTTTCGCAGTTTGCCAAGTTTAGTCCCTGTAAGCGAATTAACTTGTTTTTGCCATACCAAAGCCTTCAAAACTTATTTCTAAGTTATGTGAAGGTTATTTAAGGTATGTTAAGTATGTGTTAATGTTCCGGAGTATTTGTCGCATTTAAACTGAGTACGTTTACGCACCAGTTTGCGTATAATTGTCCAGAAAGCGACATAAAGTTTGAAATTGAACAAGAATTGATATGTGCAAAAGATACACATATTTATACAAGATCCCAAGTATGAAATGCAATATCTCATCGGCTTGGTTTTTGTTGATGGTCGCGGTGACACAGGTGTCACAGTCTCCCCTACTTTAGGAAATTTCGTCCCGAAATTTATTCGTAGGAGTCTATTTGTGACTTTGCCAAATAACCATCAGCGATATGCAAAGTAATATCCTGTCATTTCCTTAACGGTCATTCTTCAGAAATGAAAATGAACAGACGGAGTCATTTTCCTCAACGAGTATTCTTCAGAAATGGGAATGACGGAATAAGCAAACGAATGTTCATTTCCTCCATGGACAAATCCTCAGAAATGAAAATGAACTAACGGAGTTATTTTCAATGGTTGCTTCATAAGAGTTGGAAATGAAAGATTACACAACGGATATTCATTTCCCCAACGGATAAATCGGCAGGAACGAAAATGAACTAACGGAGTCATTTTCAACGGTTGCTTCATCAGAGTTGGAAATGAAGGATTACACAACGGATATTCATTTCCCCAACGGATAAATCGTCAGAAACGAAAATGAACTAACGGAGTCATTTTCAACGGTTGCTTCATCAGAGTTGGAAATGAAGGATTACACAACGGATATTCATTTCCCCAACGGATAAATCGTCAGAAACGAAAATGAACTAACAGAGTCATTTTCAACGGTTGCTTCATCAGAGTTGGAAATGAAGGATTACACAACGGATATTCATTTTCCCCAACGGATAAATCGTCAGAAACGAAAAATGAACTAACGGAGTCATTTTCAACGGTTGCTTCATTAGAGTTGGAAATGAAAGATTACACAACGGATATTCATTTTCCCCAACGGATAAATCGTCAGAAACGAAAATGAACTAACGGAGTTATTTTCAACGGTTGCTTCATCAGAGTTGGAAATGAAGGATTACACAACGGATATTTATTTCCCCAACGGATAAATCGTCAGAAACGAAAATGAACTAACGGAGTCATTTTCAACGGTTGCTTCATCAGAGTTGGAAATGAAGGATTACACAACAGATATTCATTTCCTCAACGGGTAAATCTTCAGAAACGAAAATGAACTAACGGTGTTATTTTCAACGGCTGCTTCATCAGAGTTGGAAATGAAGGATTACACAACGGATATTCATTTCCTCAACGGGTAAATCTTCAGAAACGAAAATGAACTAACGGAGTCATTTTCAACGGTTGCTTCCTCAGAGTTGGAAATGAATAGGGTTAACTCTAGACACATGACAGAACTTGCTGTGATTTCTGTGCACTAAATTCCATAATTATGTATACATCCATAATTACGTAATCCCTTGCACAGTCTGCACAGTTTGTTTTGTAATGTTTTGGGGAAGGATAGCAATCTTGTGATGAGGGTGACTAGACTTCCATCCGGTCTTTTTAATTAGATCGACAGGGGATCTTCTTAGTTAGGCCACCAAGGAGTCCTTTCAGCTTTATCATCACATGATATCCCTAACCAGATTTTTGGATCAATCTGTTTAACTAGACCACTCAAGGGGTCTAATTATGAAGTAGTACTTTATAATCCGAGGGACTTAACTATAACATAGAAGTCCATTGAGGATTTTAAGTAATACCTTTGGCTATCCTACTATGAATCTCTTGTACAAGGATATGTAAGATTCTACGAAGATTTGGATAACATAATTTGGATCACACAACAACACATAAGGGAACACATAAGCACAAAGTCACATAATTGTTTAACTTGATTATAATTTGTTATTAACTTGTTATTGATTGAATACGGATATGGAAACCAATCGACGGGTCTCAATGTTCACTGGAATCTATCTGAGAAGATAGAAAGATCTCCCAAAATTTGATTTTTGATTACAAGAAATTATCACGTTCGAATTTAGGTATACAACAATTAAGAATTTACGGGAAATCCTTAGGTACCCTATTAAGGATTTATAGTGGTACTTTGGGTATTCGTCATGTGTTGTATCTTGCGCCTTGTACTTCGTTTTTCTTAGAAGAAACGGGTACTTAGGAATTACGTGGAAGACGCAAGAGATCATAGAATGGGAGAACTTTGGGGGTAGTTTGTTCTTTAAGGAATACGGTTCCTTGATTATCGGTATTGTAAGGGATATGTCGTTTATACATGCAACCACAGAGATATATTGCAATGTAAATAAAAGATTTATTTATAAATAACGATAACAACTGTTTCTTGGATCTTGACAACAAAAGAAAATAATACATAAGACGTGATTATTTCTAAACGATGTTGTCTTCTAGTCAGTCAGATGCTCATCCCTGTGCTGGATTTGCATTAGCAAGCTTTGGGCAATTTCTTCGGAAATGACCCATCTCGCCACAATTGAAACAAGAGCCTGGTAGGAAACGACCTTGAGCAGGATTGTTGCCAGCTTGGTTTGGCGCAGCTGCAGTTGGGCAGACTCTTACTGTATGGCCTATAAGTCCACAAGTTTGGCATTTGCGGCACTGTACATTGGCGTGATGATGGAGGCTACATTGGTTGCACAAGGGTGCAGTTCCATTGTATGGTTTTCTAGCAGGGGGCTGAGCTGGTTGGTTGGGGACGGCTTAACCATTGTGAGCGACCACGGCGAAGTTCTGAGAAGCCTTCCGCTTCTTTGACTTCTTAGGGGATTCAATCTGTTCATCCATGGTCTTTGATTCCACGATTGGGTTCGATTCCCCGACCGGTTTCTTGTCACCTTTTCGGAAAATTTACCTTTCCAGATCTTTGATTCAGTCAAGGTTGCAGATAGCTCAATGGCCTGTCTAACTGTAGTAGGGTTGCTACCAGTCACAATGTCTTGTATTGAGTCAGGGAGGCCATCAATGTACTTTTCGATTGCCTTATCCAAAGGTGTAACCATATTCGGGCACAACAAACTTAACTCCTCATAACGATCCGTGTAGGCTCGATGCTCACCGCTAACTTGCTTAAGATCGTCGAACTCCGTTTCCAAGGCCCTGATCTCGTGACGAGGACAGAATTCCTTCATCATCAGAGCTCGAAGCTCTTGCCATGTTTGAGCCAGTGCCACATCGGCACCCCTATCTCTCATCACACCATTCCACCATGTCAAAGCTCGTTTCTCAAAGACGCTAGATGCGAATTCTACCTTTCGCTCGTTTGGATATTGAACATGTCTGATGGTGCTCTCTAAACTTTCGAACCATTACAGAAGTGCAGTCGCTCCTTGATACCCAGAAAACTTTGATGGCTTAGCCGAGTTGAACGTCTTGAAGTTGCACGGGGCATGATTGTTGTTGTTGGCTTGGTTCCATTGAGCAAAGAGGTTTGGGAATTGAGCAGCCATTTGCTGCGCAATGATCTCTGCCAGTTCGGCAGTTGCTATCTGGTTTTCGCGTCGAGGAGGCATTCTAAGAGAGAAACAAGAAAGAAAACAAATGAAATGGCATTGGGTAAGAATAGGATGTTACAATTACCGGCCATAATCATGGTTGATGGTCATTTGTTTGAATCCACGAAGCAAACAAACAACACCAAGGCTGAATCAAAGCAAATAGATCCTCATAGTGTATCGCGAAGACATGCTCGCCTATAAGTGGACACTCACCCCAAGAGTTCCCAGGTAAGAGTGACTGGTCCGATTATGTGGATTTGTACGAATACTCCAACCTTAGACAGAAATCCCAGGGTACAGGCATTCACTCTTCCAGTTTGCATGTGTTCACATTATTTAGGACCCAAAACTTTGACGAGAGTTTTGAAAATTCAAAGGGGTTCAAAACCTTATAACAGAGGGTTCAAAACCTTATAACAGAGGGTTCAAAACCTAGTAATCAATCATCCTAGAACAGATGATTAGTTTTCAAAGCGGTTTTGAAATTTATGTTCTTGTTGTGGTCGTCGCCTAAGGATGGTGACGGTATTGTTTTATGACTAAACGCAAGTAAACTCGCGTTAGGGTCCTAGGAAGGTTATAGACTAGGTCAAAGAATTACTAATAACCTAATTCCCTATAACCATTGGCTCTGATACCAACTTTTCTGTCACACCCCGACCACATAGAACATACAAAACGTGGCGGAAACGTCGGGGAGTGTTGTAACAGAATCAATTGTTTCAAATCCATGGCAATTGAAGTTTCGTTTTATTAATCAAACGTGAAAGTTTACATTGTTTTATACAAGAACAAAAGAATACATAACATAATTTAACTAGTTCTTGTCTCGTTTTAAGTCACTAAGGCACAGGTCCGCCTAAGTATGTCTTGATAAGTCCTATGCATCATCTCCTGAAAACACATGTGAAAATAGGTATGTCAGCATAAAAATGCATGTGAGATACATTGGTTTTGTGAAAACGGAATTCATGACTTATGTTTGAGAAAATGTTTAGTCATGAACCTTGTAATTTGCTTTGTCTTGTAAATCATTTGAAAAACGATAAGATCAGATGATATGTATAAATAAGAGAACACTGTATGGTTAAACGGATAACCATGTAAAATGTGTTTGTATAAGATAAGTCGTTTGTAAAACAATGTCTCCTGAAAAGTGTGTTATTTGTATAAAATGTCATATGTCTCAAATTGAAATGATTCAAATAACGCTACGATATGTAATACCATACAAACACTTATATATAGGAAGTACCAGCGGCGTATCCACCATGCTTGCATCATATTACACACGCCTCGCTACTTAATCACTTACTCAAACCAAACCATCAAGATGAAATGTTTAACAATTGTGGAAATGTTTATGTATTGTCAAATGTCTATTGTCAAATGTAAATCATGTCAACGGATACAACTGGTTTACATGGTTCAATGGTTACAAACGGTTCATATAATCGAAGGGTTAAGACGGTTCACATAGTCAAATGGTTACAACGGTTCAAAATGTAGTATAATGTGTTTATATGCTGGATGAGCATATGCAACAGAAATGCAATGTAAAACAATGTACTAAGTACGCACACAATGGGCAATCATAGCATGTAATGTAAAGCAATGTACTAAGTACGCACACAATGGGCATACATAGCATGTAATGTAAAGCAATGTACTAAGTACGCACACAATGGGCATACATAGCATGTAATGTAAGGCAATGTACTAAGTACGCACACAATGGGCATACATAACATGAAATGTATTGTAAAGTGATGTACTAAGTATGCACACAACAGGCATACGTAGCATGAGATGTATTGTAAAGAGATGTACTAAGTATGCACACAATGGACATACATAGCATAGACACAATGAAATCATGTACTATATATGTACTATCGAACATAGCAAGTATATGATGTGAAAACCGGAAAGCATGAAAGTAAGAAGTAGGCACATGCGTTTCACCCCAAAACAGTTTGGAAAACAGTAAAAGAGGGGTTCAATGTACTCACCTGAGATTGCTTTGTAGTTCTTGTGTAGTAACCAAATAATGCTAGAGATCACGGAATATCAAACGGCACCTAATAGGTAGCTATGTTAGTATACCGGACCAAAATCGGAAGGATCGGATAGTATGCGGGTTCGTAAACCAAACGAGTATGGAGACTCATGTAATATGGTCTAACAAAGCCTACATACTAAAATGAAACCTAACCTAAGTGCTTGCGACCCATTACGACCCGTTTAGGTAGCTTATGCTACCTTAACGCGTCGTTCGCGTATAACGCGTTTGGAACGCCTAACATCATGACCCCAAGGTATAACCTCGGAAGGTTATAGCTATGGTCACCTAATGTGTTTGGTCGGCTCCTAATGATTGACCAAATGGGTCGGGTTCGAAAGTATAAGCGATGGTTTAGATCGCTTACCTTACGACCCTATATAAGCACTATACTAAAAGCGACGAGCTAAGCATGTTAGAACATGCTTAACTAAGTTTAGAAAACAGGTTTGGCATCAAAACAAACGGTTTTGATGCTCACAAGTAGTTTGGTTACAAAATACGCAAGAATGTGCATTTTGGCCGAAACTACGACTCGTCACTGAGCCTAGATAACGTGGTAATCAGTAGGTATAGTCACTACGGACTATAACCATCGTGATCACGCTCACGTTATGAAGTTCCAATGAACTTCGTGTTGACCATAGGCTGGTCAACGCAGAAAGTCAAACAAAACGTTGACTTTCAGACTCGAAAAGCGAATAAAGAACGAAAGAACACTTACGAAGAGTCCCCGAAAGCTAATCTCGACCCAGGAGCTCAGGTATGAAGCAAAGGCCTCAACTTAGAGCTTTAGATCAGATTTTGTGAGATTTTAACCAAAAGGGGGGGTATTTATAGGAAAAGTCAAGCCGTTAGGATCGTTTCTTGAATATCGTGCCACAATCTTATGCGTACACTTGTCGCAAAGTTGTGGTGGCTCAAATTGACCCTAACTCTACAAATTGTGAAAGGGCATTGCCCTTTGGAGTGTTTGAAAGGCCAAGTTCAGCCAAGAAAACATGTTTCTGCATCTGTAGGGGCCACGCGACCCGCGTCAGGATATGCACCAAACTCAGGCGGGCCGCCTGGGCATGCCTGATCTGCACAATTTTTCAGAAATTGCAGTTTTGGTCCCTGTTGCATGTTTAAGCCATTTCCGACACTTCTAAGGCCCGTAAAGCCAACTTTAAGGCCCTAAAATGATGCCTAAAGATTGTGGACATGAAACATGCTCGAAAATATGTCGGATGTTGGTTTGTTTGGCCGTACGAATGCGTTGTTCGGTTAATTACGACGGAATGCGCATAAGCGCGAAAAACGATCCAAATGACGCGACGAATGGGTTTTTCTCATGCCAAACACTAAAATAAATTATTTTAGTGCTTACATAAATTTTTGGATGTCCGGATGTATTCAGAACGTAAGTTATGCGCGAAAGTGCAAACTTGTGCACTTTTTGACGCTTTTAGCCCCAGAATGATCGAAAAGTTTATTTTAGCATACCAAACCCCTCAAAGCCTATTTCTAAGCTATGTAAAGGATATTTAGGGTATGTTTAACTTATGGACATGTTCCGGAAAGTTCGTTACAGTTCAAATTGGCATACTTTCGCAGTTTGTCAAGTTTAGTCCCTGTAAGCGAATTAACTTGTTTTTACCATACCAAAGCCTTCAAAACTTATTTCTAACTTATGTGAAGGTTATTTAAGGTATGTTAAGTATATGTTGATGTTCCGGAGTATTTGTCGCATTTAAACTGAGTACGTTTACGCACCAGTTTGCGTATAATTCTCCAGAAAGCGACATAAAGTTTGAAATTGAACAAGAATTGATATGTGCAAAAGATACACATATTTATACAAGATCCCAAGTATGAAATACAATATCTCATCGGCTTGGTTTTTGTTTGATGGTCGCGGTGACACAGGTGTCACAGTCTCCCCTACTTTAGGAAATTTCGTCCCGAAATTTATTCGTAGGAGTCTATTTCTGACTCTGCCAAATAACCATCAGCGATATGCAAAGTAATATCCTGTCATTTCCTTAACAGTCATTCTTTCGAAATGAAAATGAACAGACGGAGTCATTTTCCTCAACGAGTATTTTTCCTCAACGGAGTTATTTTCAATGGTTGCTTCATCAGAGTTGGAAATGAAAGATTACACAACGGATATTCATTTCCCTAACGGATAAATCGTCAGGAACGAAAATGAACTAACGGAGTCATTTTCAACGGTTGCTTCATCAGAGTTGGAAATGAAGGATTACACAACGGATATTCATTCCCCAATGGATAAATCGTCAGAAACGAAAATGAACTAACGGAGTCATTTTCAAAGGTTGCTTCATCAGAGTTGGAAATGAAGGATTACACAACGGATATTCATTTCCCCAACGGATAAATCCTCAGAAACGAAAATGAACTAACAGAGTCATTTTCAACAGTTGCTTCATCAGAGTTGGAAATAAAAGATTACACAACGGATATTCATTTTCCCCAACGGATAAATCATCAGAAACGAAAATGAACTAACGGAGTCATTTTCAACGGTTGCTTCATCAGAGTTGGAAATGAAGGATTACACAACGGATATTCATTTTCCCCAACGGATAAATCGTCAGAAACGAAAATGAACTAACGGAGTTATTTTCAACGGTTGCTTCATTAGAGTTGGAAATGAAGGATTACACAACGGATATTCATTTCCCCAATGGATAAATCGTCAGAAACGAAAATGAACTAACGGAGTCATTTTCAACGGTTGCTTCATCAGAGTTGGAAATGAAAGATTACACAATGGATATTCATTTCCTCAACGGGTAAATCTTCAGAAACGAAAATGAACTAACGGAGTTATTTTCAACGGTTGCTTCATCAGAGTTGGAAATGAAGGATTACACAACGGATATTCATTTCCTCAACGGGTAAATCTTCAGAAACGAAAATGAACTAACGGAGTCATTTTCAACGGTTGCTTCCTCAGAGTTGGAAATGAATAGGGTTAACTCTAGACACATGACAGAACTTGCTGTGATTTCTGTGCACTAAATTCCATAATTATGTATGCATCCATAATTACGTAATCCCTTGCACAGTCCGCACAGTTTGTTTTGTAATTTTTTGGGGAAGGATAACAATATAGTGATGAGGGTGACTAGACTTCCATCGGGTCCTTTTAATTAGATCGATAGGGGATCTTCTTAGTTAGGCCACCAAGGAGTCCTTTCAGCTTTATCATCACATGATATCCCTAACCAGATTTTTGAATCAATCTGTTTAACTAGACCACTCAAGGGATCAAATTATGAAGTAGTACTTTATAATCCGAGGGACTTAACTATAACATAGAAGTCCATTGAGGATTTTAAGTAATACCTTTGGCTATCCTACTATGAATCTCTTGTACAAGGATATGTAAGATTCTACGAAGATTTGGATAACATAATTTGGATCACACAACAACACATAAGGGAACACATAAGCACAAAGTCACATAATTGTTTAACTTGATTATTGTTATTAACTTGTTATTGATTGAATACGGATATGGAAACCAATCGACGGGTCTCAATGTTCACTGGAATCTATCTGAGAAGATAGAAAGATCTCCCAAAATTTGATTTTTGATTACAAGAAATTATCACGTTCGAATTTAGGTATACAACAATTAAGAACTTACGGGAAATCCTTAGGTACCCTATTAAGGATTTATAGTGGTACTTTGGGTATTCGTCATGTGTTGTAACTTGCGCCTTGTACTTCGTTTTTCTTAGAAGAAACGGGTACTTAGGAATTACGTGGAAGACGCAAGAGATCATAGAATGGGAGAATTTTAGGGGTAGTTTGTTCTTTAAGGAATACGGTTCCTTGATTGTCGGTATTGTAAGGGATATGTCGTTTATACATGCAACCACAGAGATATATTGCAATGTGTTGGACCGGTTTTGACTCCGAAACAATTGCAAAACGAACGTATAACGTGCGGAATCCGTACACGAACGCGACCGAACACACGAGATGTAATCTAAACTGTGATTCTATTAGATAAATCTGAAAACGTACAGCACCTGAATCACAAACACGAACTTTCTCTCTTTAGCTTCTCTCTCTAGCCTCTATCTCTCCAAGATGTAAAAATGGCAAAAATTCTAAAACAAAGGCATAAGCCTCCTATTTATAGGCCAAGGGGTTTAATGAGGTTTCTCATTAATTACAATCATGCCACCTTGCCTTTTTGACTAAGTAACACTAATATAACAATATAAATCTCATTTTCTTCGGTTTCTGCTATGGACTAGATTGACGGAGGCGATAGACAGATAATGCACTAACAGACTCCCCCTTGGATATTGCCGTAGTCAATCCGTAGTCAAGCTCGTAGCGCCTTTTCTTTCTCTCTCTCTTGAGACTTCTTGAAGCTTTAACACGTCTTCATCAACGTAGACTCTCTTTTGTTTGAACAGAATCCCCGTGGATCTGTATTCAGCTTCAGCTCCCTCTTTCGGTAAACTCTTCAGGCTCCCCCTTTCGTCAAGCTTCCGTGCTTTGGGATCGACACCTTTCTTTCCGGTTACAAGCTCTTCTAGGCACGATACCTGGCTCCTTGCACGCTTCCCTTTGCGTTGAGCTCGTCTTCAGACTCCCCCTTAGACTCGGCTTTCGGGATCGTAGTCTGGTATAACATCTGCAACACTCAGACATTTATAAGTAACAACGTTTTAAAAAAACCATCAACCAAATTCTCTAATCCACTCCCCCTATCAACTAACTTTACAGATATGGCAGCGTTAAAGAATCCAACTCCCTCACAGTTAATCGTCCAAGTCCAAACTAATGACCTTGGAGATATCACAAACTGTTTTTGAAATTTTTTGATTTTAATTCAAGTATCAAATTAATGAACTTGTTTTATTTTCAGAAACACAATCAGCTTACTTAGATTTTGAAACTCAGCAACTCAGACATCGGTTGTCGAAAATAACGCTGAAATCAAAATCTTTTTGTATTTTCTGAAAATATAAAGCAGTAAAGAAATATATACAAACATATTTACAGACAATATTTTTGTTTGAGTATGCGACAGAGGATCATATCAGTTTTTGACAAATTACTAGTACCGTTAAGCTTTAATTCATACTCAGAATTAAACAATTCACACAGACTGTTTCTAAATTCTCACACAATTTTCAATTTACTCAGGACACTATTTAGATGTCTTATTAACTTAGCTCATTCATGTGTCCCACCTTTTGAATATACTCCCATATCCAGAATCTCAATATTAAGACACACAGGTTATTGTACTAAAATGATGTTTGTACATAAATTAGGACATGCGAGAACTGAGGGATCTCAGGTCGATACTTCCGTATGCGCAGAGAGATATCAGTTTCGACTTTGGTATGTCCCCTTTAGAGGATCTTTTTGCTACAACAGATGATTATCAATTTTATTATCTAATCAACTGAGGGTTAATGCTGTGTTTCAAGCATTTCAGGCAAAGCATTATCCAAGGACTAGGTCAGAACTTCCGTTCAGCAGAAGTCCCGGAATAATACCCCAGACATCAAATCGTAGAAAAACCTAGTATATCAGAATATGAGAACTTTCAAACGAGATTTCAGGGGTTACCTATCTATCCAAGTAGTGTTCCCCACGAATTTCACAAGTTTGAAATTTTAGGTTTATATCTCGAATATATCTACTAAATGTGTGAAAATCTATCAACACATCATCAGCAAAACTGTTTAACACTTTATACTATACAAATCTTTAGCGTACAGTAACAAGTCTACTGATGTACTATCATTTCCTCTTTTTTACGCAACAACTCAAATTTTTGAATTTTATCATGTTTTTGGCTTTTTCAAATTTTCTAATGTTTTTGTATTTTCTAACAATATTTCTCCCCCTAAAATGCAAAACCATTAAGGAAATTTGACAAACCGATACTGACAGCTTTGTCTCGCCATCCATTTTCTGCTTAAAGTGCTCTGATTTGCAGAAAATCTAGCATCAAGTACCCCCATGATTTACAACCCATTGATTTTGACAGTTGGAAAACCGTTTCTCAATCCGTGACAATAATCAAGCTTGTTCAGCCGTGAGGGTTTCGGCGTATTCAATCAACACATATTTTTGAAATTTTCTATTTTTGACAAAAAAATTAAAAACAAACATATTTTTGGTTTTTCAAATGGTAACAAACGAAAACATATTTTTGGTTTTTGATTTTCTAATTTTTAGATTTTTTGAAATATTGTTTATTTATGTACAGAAAACACAATAAACTCCCTGTTCAACCAAACCAGGGTCCAGCAGCCTCTGCCTCCTCTTCATATGCCAGGCTGCTCCAACTTTCAATCTCACAATCTTCAGTATTCTTGAGCACCTGCACATTCAAACTTTATCAAATACTACACAATAATTTTCATTCACTAAAGATGCCAATTCATGCTTCGCGATAAAGGAAGCTCTGGCAATTCAAATTGTTTAATCAAACATTGTGTCCACCCAAGCCTCATCGGCCTTGGGTGTAACCTTGACTCTAGCAACCTGAATCTTAAAGTTTTCAGCTTTGAGTGGTGGAAAATTTGCATCATAATCAATTGAAATTGAATCCTCAGACGTTTTCACCTCAGAAGTCGAACTTATTGTTTCAGTTTTTAGTTTCCAAATTTGTTTTTGTTTCTCAGTTTTCATTCCAACATTCTCATCTTTTATCAAATCAACACATTTCTTAACAGACCATGTCTGACCTTTTGGTGTTCCTCGTTTGTAAAAATGTGAATCTTTTTGAGCACTTAGATTTTGAACAACATTTTTAGGTTTCCAAAACTCTTGAGGTTTTGTCATATCAACAGATGTTCTCCAACTTTGTGTTGTTCTGAACCTGGGTGTGTGAGAATTCCAGGTCTGTCTTGAATCAAACCTGTTCAGATTTAATTTCCAATTTTGATTCGAAACAAACTTGTTTGTGTTGTACCTCCAAGTTTGTTTTGAATCAAATCTGGTTGACCTTTGTCTCACATTCTCAGATTTTTGTTTCTCAGAATCAATCTTCTTATTGTCAACATCCACAGGTTTTAGATTTGGACACTTTCGTGCAAGATGTCCTTTTTGATCACATTTGAAACATGTTCTCATGGACACATCTTTGACCTGTGGTTGTTGCCTTTTCTTTTGTGCCTCAAACTCAACATTAGACTGCCTCATTTTGAGTTCTTTCTCTTCAGCTAAACTGTTTCCTTGAACAAAACTCAATTTAGCCTGATAATTTGGCACTTCATTTTTCTTTCGATTCTGTTTCTTCTTATAACCCAACCCGACCTTCATGTTCTTCTTTTTGACACCCGGTTATAAACTTCGACATTTCAGATTTCTCAATTTCAACCATCTTGAAAACTTTGTCAACTTTATTTGAAATCACATTCTGAATCGGGAATACAACATCTAAGAATAATTTGTCTGATCCAATCATGGTATAAACCAATCCCTTTGAATCATCATTCAAATTTTTCTTGGATTTTGTGTTTTTCAGATATCCATCATGAAAGTTTCCCTCATTTTCATCTTGTGATTCAGTTTTACCTGTATCAACCAACTCTTCTTTGAAAACACTTTCAACAACCTTACCTCTGAATCACTGATATCATCAGATTTAGTGTAAGTAACATCAATGTTATCGGGTAACTGATCAACCATGTTGATTACTTTTTCCACTTTTTCGCCATCATAGAATGTATAATTATTCTCCAACGGTGGTGGAACTTGATGGTATTCAGACCCTATTCCATTTTTGTTCATTTCAGACTCTTTCTCATCGGGTGTGATGTTGAAAATACGTTCCAGAATATATGAAGATGAATGATAGCTTTGCAATTTATTGACCAGCTTTTCTTTATCTGCCAATTCTTGTTTAAGCTTAGCAACATCATCAATATATTGGTTTAACACTCTTTGTTTATCTTCAAACCTAGCTTCAAGAAATTTAGTGTTTCTTTGACAAGCACACAATCTGTCATCTAGACTTTTGACTTTACTTTTTAAAGTTTCATATGCTTCTTTTACAGTATCATATGACAATTTCATTACATCATATTCTTTTTGCAACTCTTGAATTTTGATGTCTTTGGGGACACATTTGTTGCAAACAGCTGAACACTTTTCTTTTAATAACTTGTTTTCTGTTTCAAGATCATCACATTTTTGTTTCAATTTTTCATTTTCTTGTTTCAAAAACTTTTCAGATTCAATCATTTCATAACATTTTTCTTTGAAAATTTGTTCTTTTTTAGTAAACTCAATGTCTCTGTTATTAAACTTTTCATCTTTCTCAATACAAGCACTGCACGTTTCCATGCATTTCTTGCATTGTTGTTCAGCTTCATTTTCAATTTTATCAGAAGTATCAGTTTGAATAATTACCTCAGTGACTAACTCTGCAGTTTCCTCTGCTTTCTGAGTTTGCTCTTCTTCAGCCACTTGCATTTTCTCTTCAACAACTTCCTGAACTTTCTCTTCAAGTTTCTTCACTTCATTCACCATCTTCTCACTCGTCAGTTACAATTTCTTCAACTGTTTTCTTCTTCTTCTTCTCCAGACTAGCAAATATCACCTTTCAAATACCTTCTTCAACCTGCTCTTTGTACCTCGGAATCTCCCTAAGGCCTTTGCACCAAACACTCACAGTTGGTATAGCCGCAACTAATGCATCAAGATCAACCGTCTTTGGATCAACCGTCGGGTTTCCTTGAGGATCAACATAGCATTCTTTTTCTTTGCTCCACCTCCCTGCTCGTGCTGCTTCTTTGTAAGCATCATATACATCATCTAATCTTAGTCGTGCATGTCACACCCCCAAAATCCACACGCGGAGTATCACCGCTTGGGAGCGTGACTGACCAGGATCAAGCTACCAATCATATCGAACACAGCATTTAATAATAAAAGTAGATAATTTAATTCAACAAGACATGATTGATGTTCAAAACCAAACATTGTTTAAGTAGCGGAAGCATGTAAGTAAACCCAACATAAATAGTAATGTATGAAAATCATAAGTGTTTAATTAAGTGTTCATGATCCATGCTCCACAACGACCTGCTCCTCCTTATGCAAGCTCCAAATATCTAACGACCTGCAAGGCATGTAACAGAGGATCAACAAACTAGTTGAGCGAGTTCACAGTTAACAGTTCAGTAATAGTATAGTGCGAGTAGAAGTATGTTCGTTCGTTATGTCATGTATCGTATCAGTTTCCATCGCGGCCTCCCAGGCAGGTATGCGAAGATATTAGGGGATGTTCATCCCGAGTATTCTAGACTAGGTTTATCTGTATCGCGGCCTCCCAGGCAGGTGTGCGAAGATTAGTAAAATTTCAGTTCGCGGCCTTCCAAAGGCAGGTGTGCGAAGTCAGTCATAATATCGCGGCCAACCCTTGGCAGGTGTGCGAAGATCAGTTCAATAAGTGCTACTAGTCTAGTCGTAATCTTATCATTAGGTTCTATCAACTGAGTATGTACAATAAAGTAATCCAATCCCATTCCCACCCTGGGAACCCCATGCCTTGGCTGTGTGAACTCACCTTGGTTTGCTCGGTATGTTATTGCTTCTAGGGTTTGTTAATCGTCTAAGTCCGTTACACACGACCTAGGATGTATTGCACATGATTCGGTGTAAGTATATAAATTCAATTAGGGTTTGCAACTCTTCGGATCAAACAATCACATACGATATCATATCATTCTGTAACAAGCAGTATCATTCAGTAACATGCAGCATCTTATATTCACATACTGGTAGGGTATAGTAGTGTGTTGTTTCTCATACAGATTTCTGAACTTACACCACAATCACACAGTCTTTTCAAGTATAAACAGAATTTAGAGTATGTATCATTATAAACATTCTGGGTCATGTAAATCCACTTAAAACTTAGACAGTTCATCTACAACGTCAGATCATTCATTAAGTATAATGTTCAAGCTATGCATCAAGCATGAAACTCGGTTTAGGTTATCATGTAATACTTCGGACAAGACATAACACACATAAAGGTCGGACACCTTGTAAAAACTCGGACTAAACTAACATGCCAAACTCAGACTATGAATCCAATATACAAAGGTCGGCTATGTGTTATAACCAGGAAACTCGGACCACATAGAACAAAAACTCGGACTTCCTTCCCCCATTATCAAAACTCGGACACCCTCTTCTAAACTAGGAAACTCGGACCTTTGAGAGGAGAGGTTAAGAAACTCGGACATGGGGAGGGTTTTAAACCTCGGGCAGGGTGGGGGATTTAAACTCGGACCCCTTTATAATTCATTAAAGTCGGACAACAACATCAAGCCAAGAACTCGATCATGTAATTTATTTAAAAACTCAGATTATACGATTATATATAAAGCTCGGACCCTTAACTGCTTTAGGATTTAACAACAATATCACACACAAAAGAGAGCTAAATGCCTAGTGATCGACACCCTTCAACAACCGTCAATCCTCATTGGACCAAATAATGCACCACCTAAGCTTCTCATAGGACCAAACAATGCACATCCTAAACTTCTCATTGGACCAAACAAGTAATCACATAAATTATCAATAACAACTCATTAAATGTCCACATGATTATGTCTGATTGCACATGGCTTCCATGTTCATATTCAGATTTTTTTTTTTTTAAATCTTTGTGCAACCATGTACCATCACCCTATGGGTCTCACCACCGATTATCATTAATTATCCATTTGTACACCCACACACAAACCGACATTAGCCACTTAACATGCAATATCAATTTCATGCAACTCATACGAACTACTCAATCATTCATGAAATCCAGATCATCATCATCTAAGCATTTTGTAAACATTAACACGTAGACATCCACTTACACATATAATCTAGTCGATCATGTTTAGCAATACGAATAATCAACTAATAATCAAATCTAGTCCAACAATTCACAATAGAATTATCAACCTTAACATATCAAATATGAACATACAGGCATGTGGTGATTTATTAAGGATTTCATGCCAAATAGTCAAACAACAGTGGATACTAACCAAGATGGAAGGGTCTCTAGGTCGATCAGAAGGAAAGACTGGATACTTGGAATTGCCGTCGCACAGAGAAAAGGCAAATAGGGACTCTAGGGTTTGGCGATTAGCTTATACTTAAAGTGGGGGAACGAAATATTGAAAACAATTGCTACTGGGCCAAAGCCCATTTGTTGTTTTCGTTGGCTAGAAGGTGAACGAAAACACATGTGTTTTCAAAGGACTTATTAACCCACACCACATTATTAATACAGTACACATACATATATTTTGCTCATACACCCATATATTAACAAACATACACTTATGTTGCACATCGAATATAACATATCAATCACATACGATTTAACATATTACAACGTGTACAGTTGTGAAACAAACAAGTCGTGTCAACAAACAATCTTAACAATTAACGTGTAATAGTGCGGAGATGGAATCTTAGAAACTCGAGTTGTCACATTATCCCCAACTTGAAAGAAATTTCGTCCCGAAATTTTGCATGCGGTTACTGAGGAAGCTAAGTAAGTTGTATCGTTTACTGGTTTTCCTGGGGTGTCACATCATCCCCCCGTTGATTTGGAATTTCGTCCCGAAATTCCGCAGTAGTAGCTTCAGTCTCAGTAGTGGATGCATTGGTTCTGAATAACTGGGGGTACTTTTCTTTCATTTGGTCTTCGCGTTCCCAGGTGTACTCTGGGCCACGTCGGGAGTTCCAACGAACTCGAACAAGAGGGATTCTCTTGTGTTTGAGGGCCTTAACATCCCGGTCCGTGATTTCAACTGGTTCCTCGACGAACTGCAACCGCTCGTCGATAGTGAGTTCCTTAAAAGGAACTATGAGGGTCTCATCTGACAGGCACTTCTTCAGATTCGACACGTGAAATACATTGTGAACTGCACCGAGTTCAGCTGGTAAGTTCAGTCTGTAGGCTACTGGGCCTATTCTTTCTGTGATTTCGAACGGTCCAACATACCGTGGATTGAGTTTGCCTCGCTTACCAAATCGAACCACACCCTTCCAGGGTGAGACTTTAAGTAAAACCCGGTCCCCGACCTGGAATTCCAACGGTTTCTTACGCTTATCCGCGTAGGCTTTCTGACGGTTGCGTGTTGCCGCCATGCGTTGTCGTATCTGTGCAATCTTTTCTGTGGCGTCCACTACAATCTCTGGACCCGTGATCTGACTATCCCCCACCTCTGCCCAACAGAGAGGTGACCGGCATTTACGTCCGTACAATGCCTCGAATGGAGCGGCTTGTATGCTGGTGTGATAACTATTATTGTACGAAAACTCCACTAATGGGAGATGCTTTTCCCAGCCGTTGCCGAAATCGATAACACATGCCCGAAGCATGTCTTCAAGAGTCTGGATCGTTCGCTCAGACTGCCCATCCGTCTGAGGATGATATGCTGTGCTCATGTCTAAACGTGAGCCAAAAGATTTGTGCATCGCTTGCCATAGCTCTGACATGAATCGTGCGTCCCGATCCGAATTGATGGAGGTGGGCACCCCGTGCCTCGAAACAACTTCTTTAAGATAGATGTCTGCGAGAGTGGAGAACTTATCCGTTTCCTTTATAGCTAGGAAGTGTGCAGACTTGGTGAGTCGATCCACGATCACCCATATAGTATCATTCCCACGCTGGGATCTAGGTAAGCCTGTAACAAAATCCATGGAAATCTCTTCCCATTTCCACTGTGGTATCCTGGGTTGCTGAAGTAGGCCTGCGGGTTTCTGATATTCAACCTTGACTCTGGCACAGGTCAAGCACTTGCCAACATAGGTGGCGATGTGGGCCTTCATGCTAGGCCACCAATAAGTAGTTCTGATGTCGTGGTACATTTTGTCCGACCCTGGATGTACCGAGTAGCGAGACTTGTGTGCTTCGTCCATCACAAGCTCTCGTAAACCGCCATAAAGTGGGACCCAAATACGCCCCGTTACATAGTAGGCGCCGTCTTCCTTTTGTTCCATTCGTTGCCTTGAACCGCGTAAGGCTTCAGCCATGACGTTTTCGGGTTTCAATGCTTCTATCTGAGCAGCTCGTATCTGTGCAGGAAGACTGGACTGAATAGTAAGCTGTAGCGCTCGCACGCGCTTAGATAGAGTGTCTTTCCGACTGAGGGCATCAGCCACAACATTGGCTTTGCCTGGATGGTACTTGATGGCGCATTCGTAGTCGTTCAGTAGTTCAACCCATCTCCGTTGACGCATGTTCAAATCCTTTTGCTTAAGAATATGCTCGAGACTCCTGTGATCGGTGTAAATCGTGCACCTGGTACCGTACAGGTAGTGTCGCCATATCTTAAGCGCGAAAACAACAGCTCCCAGCTCTAAATCGTGCGTCGTGTAGTTTCGTTCATGAATCTTGAGTTGCCGCGGAGCGTAGGCAATAACCTTATCCCGTTGCATCAATACGCAACCAAGACCCTGTATCGATGCGTCACAATAAACCACGAAGTCATCTGTGCCCTCCGGAAATGAGAGAATAGGTGCACTGCAAAGCCTATCCTTTAGGTACTGGAAAGCGGTCTCTTGGGAATCTCCCCAACGGTAGGTGACACCTTTTTGTGTCAGCATAGTAAGCGGCTGCGCGATCTTCGAAAAGTCTTTAATGAATCGTCTGTAGTAACCCGCCAAACCCAAGAATTGGCGTATTTCGGTCGGTGTACGCGGTGCAGGCCAGTTCCTGATCGAATCTACCTTGGATGGATCAACATGGATCCCGTCCTCGTTCACTACGTGGCCTAAGAAGTGGACTTCACGAAGCCAGAAGTCGCATTTTGAAAACTTTGCGTACAGTTGCTCCTTTCGAAGAAGTTCCAAGATAAGACGTAAGTGCTGCTCGTGCTCCTCCTGACTCTTGGAGTAGATCAGAATGTCGTCGATGAAGACAATGACGAACTTGTCAAGATAGGGTTTGCACCCCATGTTCGTAAGGTCCATAAATACGGCAGGTGCGTTCAATAATATCAAACCATCCATCATATCAAACATAAAATATAGTAGGTAAAATAATTCATAAAACCCAATACGATTAATGTTCGAGCCAAACTTTGTTTGAGTAGCGTAAACATAATAATGGAAACCCAAGATAAGTTATAAGTTCAAATATCGTTCATTGCGTCTCCTCGTCCTAACACGAAAACTCGACCTCTTGCCTCGTTGCCATTGTTGTTGTTGTTTCCCCCGTTGTTGTTGTTCCCGTTGCCCTGGTTATTGTTGTGGTTCTGATTCTGGTTCAACTGAGGGCAATCGCGTTTGTAATGACCTTCTGCCCCACACTGGAAACATCCCCGGTTTCCACGTTGTGGTTGCTGCTGCTGGTTCTGTGGAGCTGGCGGTGGGAGTTGCTGGTTCTGATTTGCTGGCCGTGAGCTTCTACAATCCTTAGCCTCATGACCCATCTTGAGGCATCTTTGACAACGTTCCCTGCGACATCTTCCGCTGTGGTGTCCGTTGCACTTATTACACAGTGGGTGAATTCCCCGATATCCACCCTGCCCCTGACTGCCAGCTGATTGCTGACTCGGATTCTGGTAGTCATTTGTCTTGCGCTGCTGAGACTGAACAGAAACTGATCCCTTGCTGAAATCCCCCTCCCATTTTCTCTTGTTGTCACTGGGAGTAGCAGAAGTAGTGACAGCAACAGTGGTAGCCTTGACACGTTTTGGCAGCCTTGTTGATGCAGATTTTGTGTCCGATGCTTGTCGAATAGATTAGTTATTATTTTACGCTGAATTTGTAATAGTTAGTGAAACGGTCTATCGAACGTGTATAGACCCGCTCGTTTGAAGTGGTCAAACGAGAGGGTTATTCGTTTGACCGTGTGTGTTTGCTAGACAAATTATGGTTGTATAATGTTTGGTGTCGAAGGATAAGGCATCGAAGGATTGTGTATCCTTCGATGAGCTCGAAAGATATCCATCGAAGGATGAAGATGGACCTCGAAGGATATGCCATCCTTCGAGGTATGTATGTATCTTTCGATAGCTGGGTGATCGATAGATGATCTATCGATCAGTCAGTTAGATCCTTCGACCATACAACCTATGTTGGGTATAAATACCAACACTTGGTCATTTGCAACACAAGAGAGTTAGAGGAGGTTTGAGACCTCACCGGGAGAAATCACCACTTGATTTCTCCCTGGATGTATACTTCTTTGGTATTAGTTCGGTTATCATGTAATCGGGCCGACTTGTAATGTTTTACTACCGGATTAATACAAAGTTTGTTTGTTTATCATCTCTATCTTCTTCTATCTATGAACATAATCATGAAAATCACGGTTTCGGTCCCGAAACCCGGACCTACAATTGGTATCAGAGCCATGGTGCCCGATTTAGTAAAACTAACCGTTTACTAAGTCACATGTGCTCTAGATCTGTGATTTTTGTGCGTTTTTGTTCAAGATGTAAAAATGGTGAAAATGAGAAAAACTTAGATCTGGACCCGAATATCCAGATCTGTGCTAAAACGAGTGTTGGGTTTTATGTTTTTCTCTAAAATACTCAAGTTTTCTTCATCAAAAATCGTGTACAAGTGTTTTCATCGAATCTGCAGATTTACCCAGGTTTCTGTGTTCTTGATGTTCTTCACATCTTCATAATTTGAAAGATGTAAAGAACTTCGAAGGATCAACTTCCACCCACAACAACTTCGAAAGGTCAAAACAATTCCTCGAAGGGTCATCATTCATTTTCGAAGGGTCATATCAAAACTTCGAAAGGTCAAAGTAGCTCCTCGAAGGGTCAACCCAAATATTTTCGAAGGGTCATCTTGATATTCTTGAAAGATCAGCCCTGTTCATTGCTTTGGCTTCGAAGGGTTATCAAGAAAGATCTCGAAAGATCATCTCTATTCCTTAACAACCTCGAAGGGTCAAAACTATTTCGAAAGATCAAACAGTGGTTTAGAAAGATCATCTGTTCTTCGAAGGATCAACTATCTGTGCTTTATCTCGAAAGATCATCTGATATTCGAAGGATCAGACATGAAGTCAGACATGAAGATGATTTTTACCAGTTGTTTATGTATCGAAAGATCCATATGCTCGAATGATATCACCGGCTGTGAATGGCGGCTGTGATGTTTTTAAAATTTAGGGTTGTTGACTTTTGAGGAGAGAGATTGTGAAAGGGAATGTTGGATGCTTGTTGTGTATCGAGGAAAGTGAAGAATGGATAAGACAAAGTGAAATTGGCGGCTGAATCTTGAAGTTAGGGTTGTTGACTATTGGGCCTTTTTGTATAAAGAATTCATTTGGGCCGAATGGAATTTGGGTGGTGGATAGCTTGTTTATAAAATTGATTTGCTTTTCAATTTTTAAAGTGTCGATGGTTTTAGGCTAACTGCTCATTGATTGGGCCTACATGAATTAAAAGGTAACAAGTTGGGCCCCATTGGATTGAATTTTTATTATGAGATCAGTTAGATTGTTACTGATTACTCATTTAATTCACTTGGAGTGGGGTCGGGTATTTGCGGAGTTGATTTGAACCGCGCTTCTAAATGTAAACGTCAAAATTCGTACGAATTTGGGAGCGCGCGAGATGATGCGGGATAATGAAAACAGGAGATGATGAAAACTTGATTATTGAAAAATGTGGGGTAGTCACGGTTACCGATGCAAATGGCAATGGTGACGCGACTATTATGGGCCAAAAACAACACGGTATGTTCACTTCCGCACGTCAAAATTTATGATTGTTACCGGTTATTCGGAAATGTTCGAAAGCATTTTGTTTATTGTCATATTCTCGCATTTGAAGACGAACGTATGAACCTAGAACGTCAATACCGGTCCTAACGAGTCCACAAATTCTTTGGGGGGATACAAGTCAGATCCTACGGGGTACTAGGGGACGCTCTTATTCAACTAGAATATGCAAAGAAGATAGTCGTTTTCGTGAATTTTCGGAACCGAGAACATTCAATGAAGATTGATGACAGTTCCGCTCAGTGGAGGGAATTGGTGAACATTTGACGACAGTTTCTTTGAAGTGGAAAGAATCTGTTAAGGTTTAGACATTTACCAAAGAAATGGGGGGATAAAAATTTTCATATGTTGAATTTCTTCGGTAAATTTCTAAACGCAATCACAGGTGGTAGAGTTTGTGATTTTCTGGTGATACATACGGTTCTGCGTGGAATGTTTTGCACAGACACATATTTGAGGATTTTAATTAATTCTCCAGCCAGCGTGAAGGGTTTTGCACGGAAACATACAGGTATCTAAAGTCGACAGTTGTTTCAAAGCACTGTTTACTGAAGACCTGGGGAATCTTTATGGAATTAGATAGTTCAAGGCTGAAGACCTGCAGGATTCGGTTTTGGGTTTGATGTTTCTTTGGGATTTTACAGGGATCTGGGGGTAACTCAATTCGTTGAGTTTGCAAACGATGTACTTGGTCAAGCTGACTTCCTGAGTACTGATGCTGAAGATCTGTAGTGCATTACGTGGTCAACTTCACAAAGGCGAGACAATGAGATCTGGATGTAGTTCAACTAAGCGTGCCGTTTGGTTGAGCTTGCAAGGGATACACTTGGTCTAGCTGACTTTCCTGAGTGTTGATGCAGAAGATTAAAGTGCATTACTTGGTCGATTCCACAAAGACGGTTTACAGAAGACAGTTCACCAGAAATCTCTATCAATGTAGTATGCTTGAAGATCAAGACTTGATGCAGTTTTTAGAGAATGGAACCCTTATCAAATGCCGGTTGGAGTATCGGAAGATCAGCGGGAGATCGGTCAATTGAGCCTTTTGAGGAAATTGCACAACACCCAACTCGGATACGCGTACTTTGAGGGGGAAATATTATGCAAGGAGCATCAAGATACTACTTACCTGGATCATCGGTCAAGGGGGAATTTGTTAACACAGAGAAGATGAATACTTGACTGAAGATCGATTGCAGTTGCATTTTCAGCATTCGACAGCAACGGATAAGGGGGAATTTGTTGATGCAGATTTTGTGTCCGATGCTTGTCGAATAGATTAGTTATTATTTTACGCTGAATTTGTAATAGTTAGTGAAACGGTCTATCGAACGTGTATAGACCCGCTCGTTTGAAGTGGTTAAACGAGAGGGTTATTCGTTTGACCGTGTGTGTTTGCTAGACAACTTATGGTTGTATAATGTTTGGTGTCGAAGGATAAGGCATCGAAGGATTGTGTATCCTTCGATGAGCTCGAAAGATATCCATCGAAGGATGAAGATGGACCTCGAAGGATATGTCATCCTTCGAGGTATGTATGTATCTTTCGATAGCTGGGTGATCGACAGATGATCTATCGATCAGTCAGTTAGATCCTTCGACCATACAACCTATGTTGGGTATAAATACCAACACTTGGTCATTTGCAACACAAGAGAGTTAGAGGAGGTTTGAGACCTCACCGGGAGAAATCACCACTTGATTTCTCCCTGGATGTATACTTCTTTGGTATTAGTTCGGTTATCATGTAATCGGGCCGACTTGTAATGTTTTACTACCGGATTAATACAAAGTTTGTTTGTTTATCATCTCTATCTTCTTCCATCTATGAACATAATCATGAAAATCACGGTTTCGATCCCGAAACCCGGACCTACAAGCCTGTTCTGATCCACTGCCTGATCTGTAATACGATGAGCAAGGCGCTGAATAGCCTGGATATTATCAAGATTAGCCGATGTCACATGGCTCTGGATCTCTGGCACTAACCCCTTGAGATACAACTCAATGCGCTTGTATGGAGGGTCCACCATGGTTGGACACAGAACGGCCAGCTCGTTCGACCTCTTAGTATAAGCTTCAATCTCTGACCCAACCATTTTCAAGTGATACAGTTCATCTTCTAGCTTGTGAATGTCTTCGCGAGTGCAGTACTCCCTTTTGATCAATTCTTTGAAGTCATTCCAAGGGGTGGCGTTAGCAGCTGCCAACCCTAGGATCTGTACTTGCGCGTTCCACCAAGTCAACGCGATTCCTTCCAGAGTGCCAGTGGCGTACTTGACCCTGCGAGCCTCAGGGCATTCACACATTTCGAACACGGATTCTAGCTTCTCAAACCAATGGAGGAGTCCCACTGCCCCCTCGGTGCCACTGAATGAGCTTGGACGACAGTCCATGAAGTTCTTGAAAGTGCAGACAGGCTGCTGCGCTTGTTGACCTATTGTGTACGAATAGGGCAAAGTTAAATACGAGAGTTAATGTAGGATCTAAGGATCCTGGTGTGTATCTATACTGCAGGGTATACTACCTGCTTGAGCAGCTGCAAGTGCCGCAGCAACTTGAGCTTGAACGAGAGCCTCTAGCTGGGCTTGAGTCATGTTAATTCGTCCGGCCATTGATCTTCACATCAAAGGCAACATAAGTGAGAAAGGTTCGCGAATAGTGCGATGACAGAAGAGTGTAAGCACATAGGTGTTCTCAAGCAATAACAAGTAGTGAGCAAAGTAATGTAAGCATACTACGAGCAAAGTTCTATGCAGTTCTAGCAAGCAGGTAATAAACATAAACCTTATTACCTAGGATGTCGAGTCTTGCACGGGGAGCGAAGCGTCGTTGTGGATCGTTTGAGAGCACTGTTCTGGTTATAGTCTGGTTTTAATAAAAACGTTTTCCCATATTAAAACCAAGTTCTCTATAACCAATGGCTCTGATACCAATCTGTCACACCCCCAAAATCCACACGCGGAGTATCACCGCTTGGGAGCGTGACTGACCAGGATCAAGCCACCAATCATATCGAACACAACATTTAATAATAAAAGTAGATAATTTAATTCAACAAGACATGATTGATGTTCAAAACCAAACATTGTTTAAGTAGCGGAAGCATGTAAGTAAACCCAACATAAATAGTAATGTATGAAAATCATAAGTGT
This sequence comes from Helianthus annuus, assembly GCF_002127325.2. NCBI lineage: Eukaryota > Viridiplantae > Streptophyta > Magnoliopsida > Asterales > Asteraceae > Helianthus > Helianthus annuus. The sequence goes on from NC_035443.2 coordinate 136,503,299, forward strand.
TTAATTAAGTGTTCATGATCCATGCTCCACAACGACCTGCTCCTCCTTATGCAAGCTCCAAATATCTAACGACCTGCAAGGCATGTAACAGAGGATCAACAAACTAGTTGAGCGAGTTCACAGTTAACAGTTCAGTAATAGTATAGTGCGAGTAGAAGTATGTTCGTTCGTTATGTCATGTATCGTATCAGTTTCCATCGCGGCCTCCCAGGCAGGTATGCGAAGATATTAGGGGATGTTCATCCCGAGTATTCTAGACTAGGTTTATCTGTATCGCGGCCTCCCAGGCAGGTGTGCGAAGATTAGTAAAATTTCAGTTCGCGGCCTTCCAAAGGCAGGTGTGCGAAGTCAGTCATAATATCGCGGCCAACCCTTGGCAGGTGTGCGAAGATCAGTTCAATAAGTGTTACTAGTCTAGTCGTAATCTTATCATTAGGTTCTATCAACTGAGTATGTACAATAAAGTAATCCAATCCCATTCCCACCCTGGGAACCCCATGCCTTGGCTGTGTGAACTCACCTTGGTTTGCTCGGTATGTTATTGCTTCTAGGGTTTGTTAATCGTCTAAGTCCGTTACACACGACCTAGGATGTATTGCACATGATTCGGTGTAAGTATATAAATTCAATTAGGGTTTGCAACTCTTCGGATCAAACAATCACATACGATATCATATCATTCTGTAACAAGCAGTATCATTCAGTAACATGCAGCATCTTATATTCACATACTGGTAGGGTATAGTAGTGTGTTGTTTCTCATACAGATTTCTGAACTTACACCACAATCACACAGTCTTTTCAAGTATAAACAGAATTTAGAGTATGTATCATTATAAACATTCTGGGTCATGTAAATCCACTTAAAACTTAGACAGTTCATCTACAACGTCAGATCATTCATTAAGTATAATGTTCAAGCTATGCATCAAGCATGAAACTCGGTTTAGGTTATCATGTAATACTTCGGACAAGACATAACACACATAAAGGTCGGACACCTTGTAAAAACTCGGACTAAACTAACATGCCAAACTCAGACTATGAATCCAATATACAAAGGTCGGCTATGTGTTATAACCAGGAAACTCGGACCACATAGAACAAAAACTCGGACTTCCTTCCCCCATTATCAAAACTCGGACACCCTCTTCTAAACTAGGAAACTCGGACCTTTGAGAGGAGAGGTTAAGAAACTCGGACATGGGGAAGGTTTTAAACCTCGGGCAGGGTGGGGGATTTAAACTCGGACCCCTTTATAATTCATTAAAGTCGGACAACAACATCAAGCCATGAACTCGATCATGTAATTTATTTAAAAACTCAGATTATACGATTATATATAAAGCTCGGACCCTTAACTGCTTTAGGATTTAACAACAATATCACACCCAAAAGAGAGCTAAATGCCTAGTGGTCGACACCCTTCAACAACCGTCAATCCTCATTGGACCAAATAATGCACCACCTAAGCTTCTCATAGGACCAAACAATGCACATCCTAAACTTCTCACTGGACCAAACAAGTAATCACATAAATTATCAATAACAACTCATTAAATGTCCACATGATTATGTCTGATTGCACATGGCTTCCATGTTCATATTCAGATTTCTTTTTTTTTTTTTTAAATCTTTGTGCAACCATGTACCATCACCCTATGGGTCTCACCACCGATTATCATTAATTATCCATTTGTACACCCACACACAAACCGACATTAGCCACTTAACATGCAATATCAATTTCATGCAACTCATACGAACTACTCAATCATTCATGAAATCCAGATAATCATCATCTAAGCATTTTGTAAACATTAACATGTAGACATCCACCTACACATATAATCTAGTCGATCATGTTTAGCAATACGAATAATCAACTAATAATCAAATCTAGTCCAACAATTCACAATAGAATTATCAACCTTAACATATCAAATATGAACATACAGGCATGTGGTGATTTATTAAGGATTTCATGCCAAATAGTCAAACAACAGTGGATACTAACCAAGATGGAAGGGTCTCTAGGTCGATCAGAAGGAAAGGCTGGATACTTGGAATTGCCGTCGCACAGAGAAAAAGCAAATAGGGACTCTAGGGTTTGGCGATTAGCTTATACTTAAAGTGGGGGAACGAAATATTGAAAACAATTGCTACTGGGCCAAAGCCCATTTGTTGTTTTCGTTGGCTAGAAGGTGAACGAAAACACATGTGTTTTCAAAGGACTTATTAACCCACACCACATTATTAATACAATACACATACATATATTTTGCTCATACACCCATATATTAACAAACATACACTTATGTTGCACATCGAATATAACATATCAATCACATACGATTTAACATATTACAACGTGTACAGTTGTGAAACAAACAAGTCGTGTCAACAAACAATCTTAACAATTAACGTGCAATAGTGCGGAGATGGAATCTTAGAAACTCGAGTTGTCACACTATCCCCAACTTGAAAGAAATTTCGTCCCGAAATTTTGTATGCGGTTACTGAGGAAGCTAAGTAAGTTGTATCGTTTACTGGTTTTCCTGGGGTGTCACAGTGCATGTCTTTCTTCACGAGTAAGTGTTATTTCAGCTGTCATTGCCTTAACTTCCACTTCAGCAACCTCTTCGTCATGTTGACTCCAATCAGAGCCTTCATCATCATGGATTATGAAACCAGGTGATTTTGCCTCTATCAACCTCTCTTTCCAATCAAGAGTTTGAACCATAGATTCATATTCATCATCTATATTATCCACATTTTGATCACAAAATAACAAAGCAGCTCTCTTTTCTTTGGATGATACTCCATCAATTTGCTTTCTGATTGGCTGATCAGTGTTCTTATGATATATTGCCTTTTTGTAATAATCCTCACGAAACGGATTTACACTTTCATCAGCCCTGTTGTTTGGACATTCTCTTTTGAAGTGACCCTTTTCTTTGCATTTAAAGCAAGTTACTTTGTTCTTGTCAAAACCCATCTTCGTTTCAGGTCCTTCCAAACATCTTCTGCCAGTGATCTCCATGAATCGTTGTGCTCTTCGAATGACACTTGCCATGCACCAACGAATATCCATGAGTTCCATTTCTTCTGGTTCCACCTGATCGTAATCCTCTTTCGTCATGTTAAGATTTCCGATCTTTCCTGCAATTAACCCTTCGTAAGATACCAGAATGGAGGCTAAAAAACTCATATGCTGTTGAGCAAATTCATTGTTCAGCAATGGAGAATTCTTCCAATCAGAGTTGGAATTTGCATTTGATGATCCAGATGCAGATGATGCATGATATCCCGGATCATAACTTGAAGATGTATTCTTTGGTGTGTCATTGGTCTTTTCTGCCGTAAAACCCGTTTTGATTCTTGGAGACTCATTGATTCTTGAAGACTCATTGTTTTGTAACAACCCTCTTCGATAGTACAAACCAACATTTTGTTGATAGTTAGAACTTGACATCTTGTTTTGTTTTTGAATCAACAGATCATGCCCCTCTATCTTCTCTATCAATTGATCCAAAGTCAGTTTGTCAAAATTAGCATCACTTTTCAACACAATCACATATGTTTTCCAATCATCTTCATGAGGTAAAGCTTCAACCAGTTTATCTACCATCTCTTCTCTTTCTTTGTTAATTTCAAATCTCCAGCTCAATCTTTAAGTGACAAAAACGTTCAATCATTTGACGAACTGTTTCATTCTTCATGCAGCTAAACATATCAAACTCCTTTTTCAACAATGATATTTTGTTTTTCTTGATATCTTTCCCTCCTTCAACTTTCACTTTTAATGCTTCCCAAATTGACTTAGACGTTTCACCATACTGAAGCAGTGAGAAAATATCCTCTCTGATAGATTGTTGAAGTAGAGTTTTCATTCTCAATTCTGCTGAATGCTCTCTTTTATCATCAGCTGTGAAGTCTTTCAATGTGATCAATTCACGTCTTTCATTTGTTGGTTTTACATATCCCAAAGTCAAACAAATCCAGCTATCATACGCATAAGCTTGCACCCAATTTTCAAATCTTTCAAACCACCAATGATAATCTTCGATATTCATGAGCTTTGGAGGTCTCTGATGGTTTCCATACACATTGTCATAACTCAAACTTTCTGATATCACTTTGGTAGCATTCTTTGGAGTAATTGGTGTATCTTCTGAAGTAAATGCGTTATAAAACGTGTTGTAAAACTCTTCGCCAAAATCCGACATCTTCACAATGTTTCTTGAATCTCTCACTTTGAATATCTCAAATTACCTGAATCACACAAAACAAACAAACACTTATCAGTTCAAACACTATCAAACAGTTGAAACAAAATAATACTCGACTGTTGAATATTCTTGTGCGGACTGAAAGTTGACACACTGTGCGGACTGAATGTTGACAAACTGTACGAAATGCTATGACCCGGATCAAATTCAAACAATCCTGACAAATCCACACGACCTGGAACCGAATCACCTCTTGTGAACTGGGATCAAATTCAAACTGTGTGACACAGAATTCACTTTCAAACTAGCTTGACCCTTTCAAATGACTTCGCAATAAGAACCCGATGAACTAGATCAAATGGGCCACCAAATAATGAGCTTCCAATGGGCCGTAAACAATGAAGTTCACTTGGGCTGTGCTTAGAAAAATTTGGGCCGTTGTTTTTAGAACAGATTACAAGACCACCTTTTATCAAATTACATGCAACTATTAACTTTCAATAATTGGACAGATTTATACTATAGGGCCGCAAATAAAAAAAAAGATCACATGTAATATCCACTAAAACAACAATTTGATCGATTCAATTTTATGATTGGGCCATTTTTATTACATAACACGTGATTGGACCACCCAAAGTTTATGCCGTTGGAAGTAACAGACAACAATCAATGTTCACAAGTTATTTTCATTCAAATAAAATCAGTTTCCTTCAATTTTAAATGTGCATGAAATACAAACAGATCCTCGACTTTGATTGGACCAAAATATGAAGTCACATGGGCTGATGACAATGATTGGACCAAAATATACTACTAAACCAACCCTTTAATCAAATATTTTTTTTTAATGAAACATTTAATTGCCGACAATATCAATTTCCATGCATATTTTTTATTGGACCGCTATATCAAAACATTTATGAACTTGTCCGACAATTACTTTTAATGTCACATGCAAATATGATATGCAAACTTTATCCTATCGCATTCTTTCGGCCGACAACAGCTTATGATTACTTTGATTTTATTGGACCGTTCAATGTGACATTATTGAATCATGTGAACAACTTAACCAATTTCAAACGGAAATCGTGTTTCAAACGGTATACTTTTCAAACGGAATGTTTGGTTTTCAAATGATAGGACCACTTTCAAACTATATGCATCATTCAAACGGAACCCTTCAAACTGTAGTCAATTTTCAAACGGACAACTATGTTTTCAAACGGTATCCTCAAACGGAATACATCATTCATACGAGAGAACTTGTTTCAAACGATAGTTCAAACGGAAACCTCCATTTCAAACGGGATGCGACAGTTTCAAACGATCAATACAAACGGAAGGGCATTTTTCAAACGGAACCAGGCTGTTCAAACGAAATCGGACCTAAAAATTCGAATATCTCCTAAACTGCTTGGAATTTGAATCTGAAATTTCGTAGGGTTGTAGATCAGATGTTTTCGCACCACATGTCGAAAAATCAACTGATTCGGACCGTAAAAACCTGTTCAATTTGACGATTTTCAGTAACGAAACTTGAAAAATATGAAAAAATGAAGAAGTAGATGAAATTCGAATCTGAATCTGATGTAATCCTGTGTGAAATCGTGTGATAGATCAGTGCAATCGAGCTCCTGCTCTGATACCACTTGTTGGACCGGTTTTGACTCCGAAACGATTACGAAACGAACGTATAACGTGCGGAATCCGTACACGAACGCGACCGAACACACGAGATGTAATCTAAACTGTGATTCTATTAGATAAATCTGAAAACGTACAACACCTGAATCATAAACACGAACTTTCTCTCTCTAGCTTCTCTCTCTAGCCTCTAGCTCTCCAAGATGTAAAAATGGCAAAAGTTCTAAAACAAAGGCATAAGCCTCCTATTTATAGGTCAAGGGGTTTAATGAGGTTTCTCATTAATTACAATCATGCCACCTTGCCTTTTTGACTAAGTAACACTAATATAACAATATAAATCTCATTTTCTTCGGTTTCTGCTATGGACTAGATTGACGGAGACGATAGACAGATAATGCAATAACACAATGTAAATAAAAGATTTATTTATAAACAACGATAACAACTGTTTCTTGGATCTTGACAACAAAAGAAAATAATACATAAGACGTGATTATTTCTAAACGATGTTGTCTTCTAGTCAGTCAGATGCTCATCCCTGTGCTGGATTTGCATTAGCAAGCTTTGGGCAATTTCTTCGGAAATGACCCATCTCGCCACAATTGAAACAAGAGCCTGGTAGGAAACGACCTTGAGCAGGATTGTTGCCAGCTTGGTTTGGCGCAGTTGCAGTTGGGCAGACTCTTGCTGTATGGCCTATAAGTCCACAAGTTTGGCATTTGCGGCACTCTACATTGGCGTGATGATGGAGGCTACATTGGTTGCACAAGGGTGCAGTTCCATTGTATGGTTTTCTAGCAGGGGGCTGAGCTGGTTGGTTGGGGATGGCTTGACCATTGTGAGCGACCACGGCGAAGTTCTGAGAAGCCTTCCGCTTCTTTGACTTCTTAGGGGATTCAGTCTGTTCATCCATGGTCTTTGATTCCACGATTGGGTTCGATTCCCCGACCGGTTTCTTGTCACCTTTTCGGAAAAGTTTACCTTTCCTGATCTTTGATTCAGTCAAGGTTGTAGATAGCTCAATGGCCTGTCTAACTGTAGTAGGGTTGCTACCAGTCACAATGTCTTGTATTGAGTCAGGGAGGCCATCAATGTACTTTTCGATTGCCTTATCCAAAGGTGTAACCATATTCGGGCACCACAAACTTAACTCCTCATAACGATCCGTGTAGGCTCGATACTCACCGCTAACTTGCTTAAGATCATCGAACTCCGTTTCCAAGGCCCTGATCTCGTGACGAGGACAAAATTCCTTCATCATCAGAGCTCAAAGCTCTTGCCATGTTTGAGCCATTGCCACATCGGCACCCCTATCTCTCATCACACCATTCCACCATGTCAAAGTTCGTTTCTCAAAGACGCTAGATGCGAATTCTACCTTTCGCTCGTTTGGACATTGAACATGTCTAATGGTGCTCTCTAAACTTTCAAACCATTGCAGAAGTGCAGTCGCTCCTTGATACCCAGAAAACTTTGATGGCTTAGCCGAGTTGAACATCTTGAAGTTGCACGGGGCATGATTGTTGTTGTTGGCTTGGTTCCATTGAGCAATGAGGTTTGGGAATTGAGCAGCCATTTGCTGCGCAATGATCTCTACCAGTTCGGCAGTTACTATCTGGTTTTCGCGTCGAGGAGGCATTCTAAGAGAGAAACAAGAAAGAAAACAAATGAAATGGCATTGGGTAAGAATAGGATGTTACAATTACCGGCCATAATCATGGTTGATGGTCATTTGTTTGAATCCACGAAGCAAACAAACAACACCAAGGCTAAATCAAAGCAAATAGATCCTCATAGTGTATCGCGAAGACATGCTCGCCTATAAGTGGACACTCACCCCAAGAGTTCCCAGGTAAGAGTGACTGGTCCGATTATGTGGATTTGTACGAATACTCTAACCTTAGACAGAAATCCCAGGGTACAGGCATTCACTCTTCCAGTTTGCACGTGTTCACATTATTTAGGACCCAAAACTTTGACGAGAGTTTTGAAAATCAAAGGGGTTCAAAACCTTATAACAGAGGGTTCAAAACCTTATAACAGAGGGTTCAAAACCTAGTAATCAATCATCCTAGAACAGATGATTAGTTGTCAAAGCGGTTTTGAAATTTATGTTCTTGTTGTGGTCGTCGCCTAAGGAAAGGTGACGGTATTGTTTTATGACTAAACGCAAGTAAACTCGCGTTAGGGTCCTAGGAAGGTTATAGACTAGGTCAAATCATTACTAATAACCTAATTCCCTATAACCATTGGCTCTGATACCAACTTTTCTGCCACACCCCGACCACGTAGAACATACAAAACGTGGCGGAAACGTTAGGGAGTGTTGTAACAGAATCAATTGTTTCAAATCCATGGCAATTGAAGTTTCGTTTTATTAATCAAACATGAAAGTTTACATTGTTTTATACAAGAACCAAAGAATACATAACATAATTTAACTAGTTCTTGTCTCGTTTTAAGTCACTAAGGCACAGGTCCGCCTAAGTATGTCTTGATAAGTCCTATGCATCATCTCCTGAAAACACATGTGAAAATAGGTACGTCAGCATAAAAATGCCTGTGAGATACATTGGTTTTGTGAAAACGGAATTCATGACTTATGTTTGAGAAAATGTTTAGTCATGAACCTTGTAATTTACTTTGTCTTGTAAATCATTTGAAAAACGATAAGATCAGATGATATGTATAAATAAGAGAACACTGTATGGTTAAACGGATAACCATGTAAAATGTGTTTGTATAAGATAAGTCGTTTGTAAAACAATGTCTCGTGAAAAGTGTGTTATTTGTATAAAATGTCATATGTCTCAAATCGAAATGATTCAAATAACGCTACGATATGTAATACCATACAAACACTTATATATAGGAAGTACCAGCGGCGTATCCACCATGCTTGCATCATATTACACACGCCTCGTTACTTAATCACTTAATCAAACCCAACCATCAAGATGAAATGTTTAACAATTGTGGAAATGTTTATGTATAGTCAAATGTCTATTATCAAATGTAAATCATGTCAACGGATACAACTGGTTTACACGGTTCAATGGTTACAAACGGTTCATATAATCAAAGGGTTAAGACGGTTCACATAGTCAAATGGTCACAACGGTTCAAAATGTAGTATAATGTGTTCATATGCTGGATGAGCATATGCAACAGAAATGCAATGTAAAACAATGTACTAAGTACGAACACAATGGGCATACATAGCATCTAATGTAAAGCAATGTACTAAGTACGCACACAATGGGCATACATAGCATGTAATGTAAAGCAATGTACTAAGTACGCACACAATGGGCATACATAGCATGTAATGTAAGGCAATGTACTAAGTACGCACACAATGGGCATACATAGCATGAAATGTATTGTAAAGTGATGTACTAAGTATGCACATAACGGGCATACGTAGCATGAGATGTATTGTAAAGAGATGTACTAAGTATGCACACAATGGACATACATATCATAGACACAATGAAATCATGTACTATATATGTACTATCGAACATAGCAACTATATGATGTGAAAACCGGAAAGCATGAAAGTAACAAGTAGGCACACGCGTTTCACCCCAAAACAGTTTGGAAAACAGTAAAAGAGGGGTTCAATGTACTCACCTGAGATTGCTTTGTAGTTCTTGTGTAGTAACCAAATAATGCTAGAGATCACGGAATATCAAACGGCACCTAATAGGTAGCTATGTTAATATACCGGACCAAAATCGGAAGGATCAGATAGTATGTGGGTTCGTAAACCAAACGAGTATGGAGACTCGTGTAATATGGTCTAACAAAGCCTACATACTAAAATGAAACCTAACCTAAGTGCTTGCGACCCATTACGACCCGTTTAGGTAGCTTATGCTACCTTAACGCGTCGTTCGCGTATAACGCGTTTGGAACGCCTAACATCGTGACCACAAGGTATAACCTCGGAAGGTTACAGCTATGGTCACCTAATGTGTTTGGTCGGATCCTAATGATCGACCAAATGGGTCGGGTTCGAAAGTATAAGCGATGGTTTAGATCGCTTACCTTACGACCCTATATAAGCACTATACTAAAAGCGACGAGTTAAGCATGTTAGAACATGCTTAACTAAGTTTAGAAAACAGGTTTGGCATCAAAACAAACGGTTTTGATGCTCACGAGTAGTTTGGTTACAAAATACGCAAGAATGTGCATTTTGACCGAAACTACGACTCGTCACTGAGCGTAGATAACGTGGTAATCAGTAGGTATAGTCACTACGGACTATAACCATCGTGATCACGCTCACGTTATGAAGTTCCAATGAACTTCGTGTTGACCATAGGCTGGTCAACGCAGAAAGTCAAACAAAACGTTGACTTTCGGACTCGAAAAACGAATAAAGAATGAAAGAACACTTACGAAGGGTCCCCGAAAGCTAATCTCGATCCAGGAGCTCAGGTATGAAGCAAAGGCCTCAACTTAGAGCTTTAGATTAGATTTTGTGAGATTTTAACCAAAAGGGGGGGGGGTATTTATAGGAAAAGTAAAGCCGTTAGGATCGTTTCTTGAATATCGTGCCACGATCTTATGCGTACACTTGTCGCAAAGTTGTGGTGGCTCAAATTGACCCTAACTCTACAGATTGTGAAAGGGTATTGCCCTTTGGAGTGTTTAAAAGGCCAAGTTCAGCCAAGAAAACATGTTTCTGCAACTGTAGGGGCCACGCGGCCTGCGTCAGGATATGCACCAAACTCAGGCGGGCCGTCTGGGCATGCCTGATCTGCACAATTTTTCAGAAATGGCAGTTTTGGTCCCTGTTGCATGTTTAAGCCATTTCCGACACTTCTAAGGCCCGTAAAGCCAACTTTAAGGCCCTAAAATGATGCCTAAACATTGTGGACATGAAACATGCTCGAAAATATGTCGGGTGTTGGTTCGTTTGGCCGTACGAATGCGATGTTCGGTTAATTACGACGAAATGCGCATAAGCGCGAATAACGATCCAAATGAAGCGACGAACGGATTTTTCTCATGCCAAACACTAAAATAAATTATTTTAGTGCTTACATAAATTTTTGGATGTCCGGATGTATTCAGAACGTAAGTTATGCGCGAAAGTGCAAACTTGTGCACTTTTTGACGCTTTTAGCCCCTGAATGATCCAAAAGTTTATTTTAGCATACCAAACCCCTCAAAGCCTATTTCTATGCTATGTAAAGGATATTTAGGGTATGTTTAACTTATGGACATGTTTCAGAAAGTTCGTTACAGTTCAAATTGGCATACTTTCGCAGTTTGTCAAGTTTAGTCCCTGTAAGCGAATTAACTTGTTTTTGCCATACCAAAGCCTTCAAAACTTATTTCTAAGTTATGTGAAGGTTATTTAAGGTATGTTAAGTATATGTTGATGTTCCGGAGTATTTGTTGCATTTAAACTGAGTACGTTTACGCACCAGTTTGCGTATAATTCTCCAGAAAGCGACATAAAGTTTAAAATTGAACAAGAATTGATATGTGCAAAAGATACACATATTTATACAAGATCCCAAGTATGAAATACAATATCTCATCGGCTTGGTTTTTGTTTGATGGTCGCGGTGACACAGGTGTTACATCATCCTTGATTACTGATTCTTGTGCTTTTTCTAATATCCTTGATTACTGATTCTAGTGCTTTTTCTAATCTGGTCATTTAAATCTACTTGCAGTTTTAATTTAAGAGAATGTACTCTTCTTGGCTTTGCATGATACTTTCGACTTAAAGCATTGGCTACTACATTAGCTTTTCCTGCATGATACTGGATATTGCAATCATAATCACTAAGTATCTCCATCCAGTGTCTTTGTCTCATATTTAACTCCTTTTGCCCGAAAACATACCTTAAACTCTTATGATCAGTGAAAATGTTATACTTACTTCCATAAAGGTAATGTCTCCAAATTTTCAGGGCAAAAAATATAGCTCCTAATTCTAGATCATGAGTTGAATAATTCTCTTCATGATTCTTAAGTTGTCTAGACGCGTAAGCTATAACCCTTTGACGTTGCATCAACATACATCCATAAGCTAACTTAGAAGCGTCACAATAGACTACAAAGTCTTCAGTTCCATCTGGTAACGCTAGTATGGGTGCGTTGGTTAATCTTTGCTTAAGAATTCTAAAGGATTCTTCTTGTTTTGGTCCCTATTCAAACTTAACAGATTTACAGGTTAGCATAGTTAAGGGAATGTCTATTTTAGAAAAATCTCGAATAAATCTTCTATAATAACCGGCTAGTCCTAGAAAACTTCTAACCTCTGTTGGTCACTCAGGGGTTTTCCATTTTGTAATCGCCTCAATCTTCGTGGGATCCACATGAATTCCTTCATGGTTCACTAGGTGTCCAAGAAACTGTACCTCTTCTAACCAAAATTCGCATTTTGAAAATTTAGCATTGAGCTTTTCTTTTCTTAGCAAATTTAGGAGTGCATGCAGATGTGCTGCATGTTCTTCTTTACTCTTAGAGTAAATGAGAATATCATCTATAAAGACAATTATGAATTTATCCAAATATGGCTTACATATTCGGTTAATCATGTCCATAAATGCGGCTGGGGCATTGGTTAAACCAAATGGCATGACAGTAAATTCATAATGGCTATACCTTGTTCTGAATGCGGTCTTAGGAATCTCCTCTTCCTGTACCTTAAATTGATGATATCCTGAGCGTAAATCGGTCTTTGAAAAGAATCGAGCTCCTTGCAATTGATCAAACTAATCATCAATTCTTGGTAATGGGTATTGATTTTTAATCGTGACTTTATTTAATTCTCGGTAATCAATGCACATGCGCATTGACCCGTCTTTCTTTTTGACGAATAAGATCGGTGCTCCCCCATGGTGATGAACATGGCTGTATGAATCCTTTCTCCAGAAGTTCGTCCAATTGTTCCTTTAGCTCTTGCATTTCTGCTAGTGCCAGACGGTAGGGTGCTTTGGCAATTGGTGCTGTTCCTGGTAGTGGATGAATTCTGAATTCAACTTCCCTGTCTGGCGGTAGTCCTGGTATTCTTCTGGAAACACATCTAGGAATTGAGATGCTACAAGAATATATTTTAATTCTTTTCCTTTAGTGTTTGTGATTACGGAAATCAAATACACTAATGATCCTTTTCTCACATAAATGGTTGTTTTCATTATAGATTGTGGATCTAAACGGCTTATCTCCTTTAATTGTGATCTTTTCATATTCTGGTGAATTTACTTGGATTGACTTTTGATAACATAGAATACTGGTTTTATTGGCTACTAACCAATCCATTCCTAATACAACATCAAATCCTGCTAGATTCATTGGATAAAGATTTGCAATAAACTTTTGATTTAAAAATTCTATTCTTGCTCCCTGCAAGATTTCAGTAATCTTAACGGATTCTCCATTTGCTGTCTCCACTAGACATTCTTGTTGAAGTTTAGTTAATGGTTGATTTAGAAGTTTGCTAAATGAAGTATTAATAAAACTTTCGTTCGCACCAGAGTCAAACAATACTTTAGCAAAAGCATCATTGACTAAAAACATACCAGCAATCACGTCCGGGATCATCTTTTCTTCTTCGGCTGTCATAAAAAATGCTCTAGCATTTTTAGTAGTCTTGCTGTTCATGGCTGGAGCTAGTTTCGGACAATTCGGGTTGATGTGACCTTTTTCTCCACAGTTGAAGCACACTCCACTACTGGGTTTCTTCCTACAATCTTCTTCCTTGTGTCCTGGTCTCTTGCAGAAATTATAGTTGGTGGAGCATCTTCCTGAATGCTTTTTCTTGCAGGCGTTGCAGTAAGGTGTAGAGGTAGAACCTACATTTTTTCCACGGTTGGAATTACCGTAGCGAAATTCCTGGGTAAGCCTTTGAGCTAGGTTCCTCCTCTGGTTCTCTTCTATCAGTCAAGGTGTTTGCTAGTTCTACAACTTCTTCTATAGTTTGTGGTCTAGTTGCCTTGACTACATGTCTGATCTCACTAATTAATCCCAGATGTAACAGGAGGTTCGGTTCCGGTGATGCAAGGGTTGGCACTATTCTAGCATATTCGAAGAATGTAGTAGTGTAACCCTTACTATCCACTCCAGTCATTCTAAGGTTTAAGAACTTATTTGCTATCTGTTCCTTTTCATTGGGAGGACAGAATTTCCTTTCCACCATATTCTTAAATTCGTTCCATTCCATATTATAGGTTCTGTCACTTCCCCTAGATTGGAGGATAGTGTTCCACCATTCTAAGGCTGAGTTCTGAAACAGATTGGAAGCAAACATTATCTTATCCTCTTCCGCACACTTGCTTATTTTTAAGACTGCCTCAGTCTTTTCTATCCAGCGTAGAGCTGCAATAGCTCCTTCATTGCCCGAGAATTCCATTGGTTTACAAGACCAAAATTCTTTGTAAGAACAACCATAAGACGTGGTTCTTCTTCTTTTTGGAATGGGCACTTAAAGTATTGGTCCATTGTTTACGCTGTGATCAGGTTCAGTAGGTGGTCGTTTACTTCCATTATTACTTTTATTATTTTCCGCTTCCTTAACTGTTTTAATAATACATGGCATCGCGTCTATAATCCCTTGTGCCACTATGTGTTGGATTACACTGTTATCTACCTGATTTCCATTATTATCGTTATTCTTGTTTTATTGATTCACTTCGTTGTCCATCTGGATTTTAAACATTTACCAAGTATTAATATCACGAAACAATATTGAATGCGAATAATCACACAACAACACATTGATCCAAAATCGCCGTCATTGCGACCTTTACTCTATTTTATATAGATGCATCTATATCTATTACAAATACAACTAAAATTGAAAATACAATACTAGTATGCATCCGTAGCTATAAAATTATCTATTTTTAGTTGATTATATTATATATTATTTTTTTTCAAACTTGCACACACACACACACATATATATGTGTATATATATATATATATATAGGACAAAGATCCGTTAGGAACCACCTTTTATTGCGAGAACCAATGTGAACACAACCAAAAATGCCTAAAAATAGCTAAAAAACACAAAAAAATTTGTTTTATAATATTTTTTATAAGAAAATCGCTACTTTTAGTAGCAAAAAAAAAAAAAAAAATTCGGCTACTAAAAGTAGCGATTTTAACATAAAAAATATTAAAATTAAATTTGATTCTTTTTTGATTTTTTTAGGGTTTTTGAGGGTTTAGTTTTTAGCATTTTAGCTTGAGGGGGGGGGGTATGGGGGGTTAAGGTTTTTGGGAGGTGGGGGAGGGGGGTTTAGGTTTTTTTTTTGGGGGGGGGGGGTTAGGTTTTTTTTTTTTTTTTGGGGGGGGGGTGGGGGGTGTTTAGGTTTTTGGGGGGAGGGGGTGGGGGTTTGGTTTTTTTAGATTTTTTTTTAGCTATTTTAGGTTGTGTTCACATTGGTTCTCGCGGTTCTTGCAATAAAGGTGGTTCTCGCATGAACCTTACCCTATATATATATATATATATATATATATATATATATATATATATATATATATATATATATATATGAATGTATATATATTACTACTGATAGAGGTTCATCCAATATTGCATGTTGCGCTTGTCATGTTTCCAGACGAGTCTCCCCCTATCTGTCTCATCCTCTCACTTCCTTCTAATATCTCCTCACCAAAGGTGCGGAGTTCTTACACCTTCTCAGTGCTTATAGGTGGTGCGAGTGCTGGTATCGGGTCTGGGTATTGTGGCATTGGTTCTTCGTAAGGGTACGGGTTCTCTAAGATCTCCCTGATGTATTGGTCATTATCCTAGTAGGGGTCTAGAGGGTCAAGGTCTGGGTAGGGTGCTAGGTTTTGCATGGGTTCGTCTTTTGGGTGGAGTTCTGGATAGCTCCTATGGTCGTCGAACCATGGGTCATAGTTTGGAGGATGAGGTGCTGGTACTATAGGGATTTCAGCTGGGTCGAAAGCAGGTGCTGGGATTTGGTTTTCTGGGTTGGCTTCAATGTCCATAGTTTGTTTTGGGAATAAGGGTAGTGGCTGGGGTGCTATGAGTTGTTCTAAGTTCGGGTCGGCGGCTGTGGTTGCTAGTATGTGGAAGTTTTCTAATCGTCTATTGATCATGTCTTGAGATTGAGCGTTCTTTTCTCTATTAGCGGCTACTAAAGCTCGCTGTTGCTGTAACTTTTTCATCCTTTTTCTTTGCTCGTGAGCTCCTCTGCTGAACCATCCTCTCTTCTTGGGAGGGAATGGCTCTTCAAATTGTGCTTTGAATACGAAAATCCCTTCTTCGGTGTCAGCCGAATACTCCGAGGGGGTAGGCTGTGAAGAGGTTCCTTCGTCCCTATGTGAGCTGGACAACTGACGATAGGCGTCTGAGGGTCCTTGATCACTCATACTGTAAACTAACAAATTGTCAAATAACACAAAACAATAATATACGGATAGGCACGTAATCACGTAGATTATTTCCTAACATTATGGATAAAATTTTGGTGTCAGCAGAACACTTTTGTGGCTGAATCAGTGGCTGTAGCTCTGATACCACCTTCTGTCGCAACCCCCGTCCCCTAATCACCCGGGAACGGGCGGCCGCGGGCCAGTATCAGTGGTATCATTGTTTATCAATTTTGGCAGCGGAATTTACATTAGGACTGTAGTTAGGAAATATTTTATTAGAGTAAAATACCACATTTTTATAATATTAAACACATGGAAAATTCCCAAGTTTCTATTACAAACATGTTTATAGGGATAAACCCTATTTTATTGAATAAAAATATCTTCTTTATTTAAGTAACTTTTATAGCCATTTTTCCAAGCCTTCAGTGTTGTCTAGCAGGCTTCTATTTGGCTTTCACATTTTGTTACCTGAAACGCGTTTAAAAACATTTTGTCAGTGGGAAATACTGGTGAGTGAATCCCAATTTAATCAAGACAGGTTTTATCAGTTTACAGTTATTAAGGGCGATCTCGCAATTACATTTGTTTATTTTTGTACTTTAATTACCTCCAACGGTACTGTCAACCTGACTTGTGGTCATGTTACTACTCACAGTGTAGTAACAAATTTTGTATATAAAACCCCAACATACCGACGATAATTGTAGAATACAAATACTCAATCACTGTTTAATATAATGTAAAACATTTGAGGTTTTGTAAAAACAGTTCACAAAAAGGAGATTACTCACATTGCTACTTTAGGGTTTTCCTTTGTGTTTTCCTGGTTATAAACTATTAATTAAACAATGCACACACGTTAGTATAATAACCCAATATTTACATTAGTTATACCCTCCCCAAGACATGACTCCAACGACTACGTCGGGCAGAGCCTCGACAGCCGTTACAGAGCACTAGATCAACCGGGCAGCGTATCTAATACGTAACCGGGGGTTATGATACTTACAACGAGGCCGAACTTTGTTATTTAAGGGGTATCGGAAATATTTTAGGAGGGTTGTTATAAAACTGGTGGTATCGGTGTTTATTAAATTTTGTAACGGAATTAAATCATCAGGATCGTAGTTAGGAAATAATTTCAGAGTTTGCAAAACACCAAACTTTTATATTAAATAAATGGGCTAAAACCCCATATTTCATTCATAATATATGTATAGGGATAAACCCTAGTTGCTGAATATATAAAATGCTTCTTTTATTTAGGTGACTTTATAGCCACTTTATTTAAGCCTTCGATGCTCCGTAGCCGGCTTCTAATAGCTTCACATCAAGTTACCTAAAACGCGTTTTGAAAATATTTTATCAGCAAGAAATACTGGCGAGTTGATTCCATTGTAAAAAGAAATTATTGTTATACTTTACAATATTAAGAAGGATATTACAATATTTTTATCTACCAAAATCTCAATCAGTATTTGTCACGTTGGCAGTTACAATGACTGTGTTCAAATTACTATTGGCTAACTCGTTGTCCAATAGCAAAGCTTGACTAGTAGTGTATACAATACCCCACATACCGGCAGTACTTGGAGAACACAAAGACTTAACTACTGTAAGTATAATTGAAAAACATTTAGGGTTTTGTAAAGCAATTTGGTAAAAAGAGAGAATGACTCACAATAATGTGAGAAAAAGGAGAATGACTCACTTTGTAGACTTATGTTTTTCTATAAGCTTTCTGGAACTATTTTCTGATGATTTTCTTAAGTTCCTATTAAAAATATACAATGCACGCGTGTTAGTATAATAACCCAATTCAACATTATCAATACCTCACGAGATCAGAACCCCAACTTAGTTTACAAAGCATAGCCTTTATCAGGCAGCGCTTTGGCATCAGTTGTTGGGTTCAAAATCGATCGGACAGGGTATCAAATCAGTGATCAGGGATTAAAACACTTACAACGGGGCAGAGCTTTGTGATATTAGGGGTATATTTTCGTTTTAGAAGTTAGAGAGAAAGAAAGAGATTGAACGGATTAAAATGGCAGACTGAAGCTCTATTTTTATTTATTTTCTTGTTCCGTCGTGCCCCGCGAAGAACAAAGGCTTCGCCCATTGCGGGCCGCTACAGCCTTCTAGCTAGGCTTAGATTTGACTGGTCATACATGTAGGCTCGACACGTTTATGACACATGTCCTTAAGGGTGTCCGGCAAGTTAAAGTCCGTCGCACCCGACGAAGTGGTTCTCCTTCGTCTGTTACGGGCTGCGATAGGCATATAAATTTTACTTTATTTATTTTTCAAACCAAATAACGTTACGCGAGTTCGGTTTTTCGATTTCGGGGTGTTTTAAGACATTTTTGAAGGTTGTTATACAATTCTTGTTCAAACTTTTTTCTTCTATAGTCAGAATTTATGAGTTTGTCAAGATTTGTAAGTTTGCCAGGAATGGTTCACTCTCTTTGTCCGAATTTCTTCATTCCTTTGAAATATGAATTTATGAGTTATATTCGGAATTTCTTTGTTTGATATGAATATCTTTGTATTCTGAAGTACTGTTCAGATAATCTGATCCGCGGTTTCAAAAGCTTTCGGGTTTTACGAGTTCCGAACTTTCTAGAATTCCGGGTTACTGGGGGTACCAGATTTTTAGTTAAGTTTAGAAGTTTGTGTAGTTTGGAGGTTTCGATTTGTGCATGTTCCGAGTTTTTCTAGCTATGTCGGGTTACCGGGGGTACCGGATAATTAGCAAAATTCAGAATTTTGTGTAATTTGGAAATTTGATGTCAGTTTCAGATTACTGAAAAGTTACAGGGTACTTATGTTGTCCGGATCAATTGAGAGGAAGAGAAGCGGAAATGGTGGTCCACGGTGTTCTTTTCAAGATTCTCGGAGTTCGAATTTGGTCCTTACTTGAGTTTTGGGACAATCTTGGATTATTATGGTGACTTGTTGGACTTTGACAACTTGTGCATAAAAAGACTCGTGTGTGATGAAGTTTTGTCAAGTATGTTCGTGTTTTCAATCAAGTATTGAGCTAATGAAGTTGGATTCTCGTTTAACGACTAGTTAAAGATTCAGCCTTATTAGTTGTTGTTAAGAGTAGAGAAGATTGGTTTCTTGTTCTCTCTTCCAAGATGGTTGCTAGTCGGTTCTCGAAATAATGTGGTGCTTCTAAATAAGGGGAAGATCAGAGACGAAAGCTATCGAGAATTCAGTGGATTCGTGAAAATAGGAGATTGATTCATGAAGATTCATGACGAGATGAGATCCTACATGAAGGGTTGCAGATATTGATAAACATGATGGATGTACTTTTACAAAGTTTAGTTTGTTATTAACTTATCGAACTAAACTTCATGTCTTTGTAAAGTTTGAAGTATTCAAGGTTGGGGATTGGAATTCCAATGTTTCTTTCTACTGCTGGTTATGTTTGAAGATTAAGGTTTCGAGCAATATTCTTACATTTAGTTGTAGGTTGGTTCGCGTTAACTTAATTCGGGAGCAGTTTGAGTGGGAGAATCTATAGTGTTTGATGTTGAATTCTTCGGGTGTCATAAAGCGGCCATTTAAGTGATCTTCAGCAAGTCTTTAATTAGAAGGGTTGAAGATCGTTGTGCGCTGCCGGAAAGATCAAGCCTCAACCAAAGTAGAAAGCAAGCATAACATCATCAGTCAAGGGAGAGTCTGTAAGCGTAGTATCCGGTGACTGAAGATTATCGATTCCAGACAGAACTGATAGCAACAGTTAAGGGGGAGTCTGTAAGTGAAGCTCTTGTCAGATAACTGTGCTTATCTGGTCAAAGTCTAAAGCCAAGAGAAGTCAAGCCAAGATAGTATTACGTGTTATGTTGTCCGAATTTGTGGATATGCATGGTCAGGACTTAGGGTTTGCCCCAGCCTATATATATGGGTGTATAGGTTAGAATTGGGCATCCATCACATTCATTCATCTCTGTGGTGATCTGCTGTGTAAAACCTCTCACAAACCCTAAGGAATTCCTCAATAGTGTGTGCACATTTCTAGAGAGCGAGAGAGTGACTATGTGTTAGTGAGAGAAAGCTGGGTTTAGATCTTTATGGTCTAAACCAGCTTGTAGATGATGTATACTCATTCGGTTTGTAATCTGTGATGACTGGTTCATTAATAAAGGGTTTCATCTTCTACATCTTTCTATCTTGTTTGTTTTTGATATCTTCTATGTCTTGAATCAAGTTCAATGTTGATGTTCGTCATCGATCCGATGCTTTCACAATAAAATCAACAGTACGTTCATGAAACAAGACCTGGGCAACACCTAAAACTCAACCAATTAGACTTTTTTCGAACATTCTATAATGCAACAATATAATGACTTCAAGATAACAGTTATGTTAGTACATATGTCTATAGCTTCCGTCTTCATCGAGTCTTATTTTGTGTTGTGTATGTAATTTTGTATATGTATGTACTTATATGTATGTTTGTGTAAAGACAACTCAGGGAACGGTGCGTAATTGTAAAAGTGAAATCCAACGAACGACGAATGTCATCCAATCGGATGGCCATCCGATCAGATGACCATCCGATCGGGTGACACTTAAAGCCTCCCTGGTTGCCTATAAATAGCTAGCTAGTGTTAGACATTTAAGGACTTTTCTGAACTTGTACAAAGCTCTGCCAGTCTGACCTTCTACCGGAACCTTTGTACTTTCACTATCTTGAATAGAATTCAGACGGATTAAACGTTGAACTTGTCATTGTTGATTTTGTGACATTATCAAGGGATTCCACACCTTGATTCTGATCAATCCAACCACGTTCTACTTGAACAGATCCTGAGATAAACGACCTAACAAGTGGTATCAGAGCCACAGGAGGTTGAATCGGAGACGAAAACTGCAAATTCACCGGATTTTCAGCGATTTTTTGCCGATTTCTGTCAAATTTCCTCGGAAATTTTGACAAATTTCTCATCTTCTACCTCATTTCTTGTTGTTCTTACATTTTTACATCTTAAAACAGAGAAAACTCAAAATTAAACAAGAATTCATAGACAAAATTGAGTAAAAATCATATCATTAGAATCGGAATTAAACAAAGATCCTTCAAATTTTCATTGAAAAATTAGAACTAAAACTGAATCAAATCAAGAAAAAACCATGTTGAGTTCTTCGTTGTTGCTGACGTCATCCACCCGATCGGATAGCTATCCAATCAGATTGGCATAGACTGTGTTCTTCATTTACTAGCTGACGTCATCATCCCACCCGATCGGATCACCATCCGATCGGATTGGCATATATTGTGTCATTTTCACTTGTTGACGTCATCATCTCACTCGATCGGATGACCATCCGATCGGTGAAGTGTTGAAAGTTAAAGTTTTCAAAGTTCTTGTGTCACTTGATCGAACGACCACTCGATCGGATCACCATCCGATCAAGTCGCAATTCGACACCTGCTTATCCGACACTTGCTAATCCGATGATTGTTACTTGGTGTGTCATCCGATCGGATCACCACTCGATCGGATCACCATCCAACCCAAGTGCATCAGTTTGAAATTTTTGAAAATTGTGAAAATTTTTCTAAGTATTTGAAATTTTTCAGGTGCTTATCAAGATGGGAGATGAATTCATGAATCCGTTCAGTGATTTCTCGGCATACAACACCGGAGATGCATCGAGAAATACAACGACCAACACAAATCCAAATCCGAAGAAGGTAATTGCTAATTCTCTCAGTATCGACAACGCCTATGGTACGTATAACAAGCCGCCAATGCTTATGGCGATTGAAGACTACAACCGATGGGCAAGCAGATTTGAGGATTGGTTGAAATCGTTTGCTTACAAGAGCTAGAAGTGTATGAGAAACAGTTTTGATATTGGAAGAAAAGATTATGAAAACTTGAACGAAACTGAACAAGAAGCATTTGTTGCTGAACAAAAATGTATAGCCCTGTTACATTAGTCTGTTAGAGATGATGTTATTTCTTTGATTAGTTACGAAAATGCAAAAGATTTATGGGCTAAGTTAGAGAAGAAGTGTATTGGAGGGGCAGAGATAGTGAAAAACAAGAAACGTCTACTAAAGAAGGAGTTTGATTTGTTTGCGTGTATGAGGAATGAGATTGTGTTAAAGATGATTGAGCGTTTCTGTCATCTGAAGATAGAGCTTATCATACACGGGATAACGATCACCGAAGAAGAGATGGTTGAGAAGTTATTGGAATCTTTGCCAGATGAAAAGGATTGGTAATATTATGGGTTGGTTCTGAAAAATACCATGAAAGTGTCAGACATGACTGTTGACTGGTTGATAGAAAGTTTGAAAGTCATGAGTTAGAGATCAAGAAGATGAATAAAGTTAACAACACCCTGTACCAACAAAATTTCGATCTCTACCACAGGGGTAGTATGATTCCTAAAACCACTTTACCAAAAACTGCATTCTCTGCTGAAAGTTCAACCACAATGAACCAAGAAAAGCAAAGTAGCAGTTCTGTACCCAGCAGTGGTTATCATGGAGGTTCTTCTTCATCAGCTTCAGGGAATCAGCAATAGCAGAATGCTCCCAAAAACGTCTTTCATTGCAATATAGCCGTGAACCTGAACAATGCTCAAAACTTTAATGAAGAAACAACTAAATAACAAATGGTGCTTCTTGGCTCAATTCTGGAATCATATGAAAGCTTGGTCACTGGGAAAATCGGGAATACTAACCTGACGAAAGAAGATTATGATCAAATTGATCCCGAAGAGATGGAGTTAAACGACATAGGCTGGTGCATGGCTAGCGTAATCAGGAGAGCGCAAAGATTTATGGAGATAACGGGAAGAAATTCCATCGGTGGGCCTTCGACATAGTTGGGCTTCGATAAGCAAAAGGTGACCTGCTTTAAGTGCAAACAGAAGGGGCACTTCAAGAGGGAATGCAGAAACTCCGCTGCGGATGAAACAACTAATCCATTCCATGAAGACTACTACAAAAAGGTTGTATATCATCGAAATCGCGAAGAGCCACCCCGAATGAAGCAAATCGAAGAGACTCCGAAGGAGAAGTCGAGAGCCTTAGCTGTGATTCAAGTGACGAAGGCTTCGACTGGAGTGAGTTTTTACCAGAAGATGATGTTGTAGGTTTTGCTTTCATGGAACATGTTGAACCGTACAAAGTTACACGAACTGAAGAGCAGAAATACAATTATTGGAAGTTGATAGCCAAACTATGAAGGATAGAAACTATCAAGCCTGGAAAGAAGCTAAAAAGGCAAACAAATGGGATCCTGATCGTGAGTGCTTTTTGGACCCAAAAGGCAACATAATTGCTGAACCATCAAAACTCATAGTTGAAACTCTCATTGAATCCTTAAAGCAAGAAGATGAAAAGAGAGAGAGATGCGGCAAAGAAAGCTGAAGAGGAAGAGCTAAAGTCAAGGAAAGTCGACGATGGGATAACCGACACAACAAAAGAAATGACCGCAGAGAACCTGACAAAGATGGCAGACAAAGTGCTTATGGCAAAGGAACTAGAGGTAGATTCCAAAACTGCGTCTGAGTCAACAAGAAAGGTCAGTAAAAGTGGTTCAAACAATGAATCAGGTAAGACTGATAAATCTAAAACTGAGAGTGATTGAAAAAATTGCATGAAAGATTGCAAAGTTTGCAGCACAAATGCTATCTCATGGTCAAAAAGACTGAAGAACTGGTTGGAAAAGTCAGAATGGTTGAAGAACAATCCTTAAGTCAAGATAAACTGATGAGAATTTCAAATTAGAGAATAAAAGAATTAACAGAAAGAGTTGAAAAAGGTAAAACTGATGTAGAACGATTTAAGAAAGAAAATGAGAAGTTAATTCATGAAAACCGACAACTTTCTAAAAATCATGAGAAGCTGAAAAGAACAATAAAAGATTCTGATGAGCGAAACGGTAAAACATTTAAAGAAAATCTTCAATTGTCTGGAGTTCTTCAGACAAAAGAAAGACAAATCAACCAGCAGTTAGATGAGATTGCAAATCTTAAGCTTCAGTTTCAAGAAGTTAAGATTGAGAATGAAAGAATCAATCTGAAACTGAAACTGAACAGTTACAGCTCCACAAGCTTTGTTCTTCAACACATAGTTCCCAAACCCATTGGGAAGAACAAAGTTGGTGAAGATGTATACTCAGATGGAACAGGGGTGGGTTATCATCAAGTTCCACAGCCCGTGTTAAACAATTTTTCAAAGAAAAAGTCTGGGTTGGATATTGAAGATGAAACAAGTGAGAAATCAAATGATGTAAAACTTCCAGAAACAATCGATGTCACATTCACTTCATCTTCTGATGAAGACAGTGTTCAATCTGAAGTCCTAAAAAATGTGGTTGAAAACGTTTTAAAATCTGACAGTGATTCGACTGAAGATGAAGAGTGTTTTCTGAATAACTACATTCCGAAATCAACATCCCAAAACAATTTAAATGACGGACCTACTCTTGTGATGTACATGATGTCTGGTTCTGATAAGTTGTATTCGGATATTGAATTTCCACTTGAGAATGTGAATGTTGACAAGTTGAAGAAAGTGTTCAAATTGGTTGAAATTGATGTTTCTGAAATTGAAGGTTTGAAAGTTCCAAAAGGCAATTGAACTTTGAAAAAGATAAATCTTACTATAAAAAACCTGTTGTACCGTCATGTTTTAACAATAACAACCAAAACAGATAGTCGGGTGGTTATCAAGGTGGTAAGAACAATCGAAAGAGGAACTTTCAAAACAAAAGGTTTGACAAAAAGAAGGTGTTTGTGAAAAGCTCAAGTTCACTTTCCGAACAAGAATCGGAAATCTTTTCGAAATCAAATGAAGAATTTTTTGAGAAAAAGGCCTCACAGCCTCAGACCGAAGGCAAAAGTCAGGAAGTTGATACCTGAACATGCTTCAAATGCGATGAGTTTGGACACATTGCACGAAAGTGCACCAACTCGAAGACTAAATCTGTGGTTGTCCAGAATTAAAGAAGAAAAACGCTGTCAAAGGCAAAGCGTCGATGTTTGTTGAGAAGAAAATTTTGGAAAATGAAAACATCAAAGTTAAAATTGAACTCGTAAAACAGCCGGTAACTAAAACTGATAAATTTTACAAACGGGTCGCTTCGTCTCAACAAACATGGAAGCCAAAATCTGAGGCTACGACATCAAGTACTTCAAAACCAAAGGTTTCTGATTCTGCAAAACAATCATCTTTAACTAAGAAGATGAATGTACCTTTGGACTTTTATGAGAAACTTGAGAAACAAACTTCGACCACACCAAGGAAGAAGTATGTTCCAAAGAAAGACCAATCATCTGGTCAACCTCCGAAAAGTGAGTTCTTTTTGTATAAAGAGGTTGAGATTGTGTCAGAAGAAAGTCTTAAGATGAATGATAAGAATTTCCCACCATTGTACCCCAAGACAACACGCCTTAACATCAAGCTACCCGAGTCGAAAGAGGCTTGGGTTGCTTCAAAATCTAACTGAATGTTTTGAAATGTCTAGGAGCTCCCGAGATCTATCTTACCTTGGATTATGGATAGTGGAGCATCCAGACACATGACAGGGAGAAAAGCCCTGCTTTACGATGTTAGAGGGTTTAATGGTGGATACGTCGGTTTTGCTGGTAATCAAGGAGGACGTATCATTGGTGAAGGAACGTTATCAAATGGTGTTATCACGTTTGAAAGAGTAAACTACATTGTCGAGCTAGAAAACAATCTTCTTAGCATTTCTCAAATTTGTGACCGAATGTATTCGACACATTTCACTGATAAAGAATGTCTGATCTAGAAGCCGGGGTTTGTTATCCCCGAGGAGTGAATCATCATGAGAGCACCACGAGCTAATGATCTGTACGTGTTGGATATGAGCGTCGCTACGAATACCACGGGTCAAACTCATTGCTTCATGTCAAGAGCCACTGAAAAGGAGTCGCAATTGTGGTATCGGAGGATAGGCCACATTCACCTACGCAAGATGAACTACCTGGTGCATAATGATTTGGTCAAAGGTGTTCACTTGAAGAGTTTTCATCTTGAGGGGGAGTGTATCAGTTGTATAAAGGGAAAGCAATGGAAGAAATCCCATCCTGGCAAAAAGATGAACTCTGTCTCGAAGCGGCTGGAAAGACTTCACATGGATCTCTTTGGTCATGTGAATGTCAAGAGCATAACGGGTGATCTCTACTGCTTAGTAGTCACTGATGACTATTCGAGATTCTCGTGGGTGTCGTTCTTGAAGACAAAAGACGAAACATTTGAGAGTTTGCTGAGACTATTCAGGAAGATTGAGAATTTGTACCGAAACCGCATTAGAAGATTAAGAAGTGACAACGGTACGAAATTCAAAAATAACAAAATGGAGGAATTTTGTGATCAGAGAGGTATACTGCAAGAGTTCAGCGCGCCTTACACTCCTCAATAGAATGGAGTCGCAGAAAGAAAGAATAGAACGCTGATCGAAACGGCTAGGACGATGCTTGATGATTCCAAGTTACTTGTTAATTTCTGGGCAGAAGCAGTATCAGCCGCTTGCTATACTCTCAACAGGGTACTTATTGTGAAGAAACACAACAAAACATGTTTCGAGTTGATCAACAATCGCAAGCCTAATCTCGAGTATTTGGAACCGTTCGGATCTCCCTGTACAGTTCTAGATCCGGATGGCAAATTTGGTTCAAAGAGCATTGAAGGTATCTTTGTAGGGTATGCTAGTCCACTCAGAAGAGTCTTTGTTCCAAGTCTGAAGCGGATCATCGAAGCACAACATGTTGAATGTCAAGGCTATACTATGCCTCCACAGAAACCCGCACACTCATGGCGATTCAACTACGATACCTTATGGGATTCATTCGAGTTAGAAGAAGAGCCAGAGTTCTTTGATGATTTGGATATTTTAAGAGAATATGAAGCATCTTAGGGAAGATTTCCAGAAAGGTCTTCTAGACGTCAACGACAAACTTCCAATGATGTTGAAGTTGGTCCAAGTCACACTGGAGAGAATGATAAAGTTCAGCAAACTCCGGCTACTTCGGAACGCGAACCTGCTCCTGAAAATCAGACGGCGGTCAATGATAATTCAGAATCTGATGATATACCTACTTTTGATCATGGTGATTCAGAGTCTGAGGGGGAGCAAATCCAATCTTCAGATCAGACAATTCTTGACAATGAACAAGTTGCGGATCAGAATGTTACTAATTTGGAAGGCGAGGTGGATGTTCCTGGCGAAGTTATGCCGATGACTCTTTCATACCATCCAGAAGAGTTGATAATAGGAGAGCTGCAGTTAGGCGTTCGCACCAGAAGCCAGATTGACCATGGCCTTACTTGCTTTTATACTAAAGTTGCTCCTTTACAAACAGAATTTTCACTCAGTTGTTTCATTTCGTAGATTGAGCCGCGAACTTACAAGGAAGCACTGACTGAAGATTCATGGGTCATCGCAATGCAGGAGGAGTTGAGTCAGTTTGAAAAGCTTGGTGTATGGAAGCTGGTGGACCTGCCTGATGGTCATAGGAAAATAAACACGAAATGGGTGTTTAAGTGTAAAAGAGACGACCGAGGGGTTATTGTTCGAAACAAAGCTCGACTCGTGGTCCAGGGTTTCAGTCAACAAGAGGGGATAGACTTCATAGAGGTTTACGCTCCTGTTGCTCTCTTGAAGCTAGCAGAATTTTCCTAGCGTTTGCTTCATGGAAAGGATTCAAAGTATATCAACTAGATGTTAAGTCGGCATTTCTCTATGGCAAGGTGAAAGAGGAGGTTTACGTTGGTCAGCCACCGGGGTTCACCGACCCAATTCATAAAGATAAAGTTTACCTATTGGACAAAGCGTTATACGGCTTGCATCAGGCCCCGAGAGCCTGGTACGAGACGCTCTCTAAACATTTGCTTGCCAACAGCTTTATCCGAGGTAAGGTGGAAGCCACTCTTTTCACAAAGGAAGTCGATGGTCATCTTCTGATAGTACAAATTTACATTGATGACATTATTTTCGGGTCGACAAATGAAGAACTCTGCAAAGATTTTGAGAAAGTAATGAAGCAGAAGTTTGATATATCTTCAATGGGTGAGATGAAGTTTTTCTTAGGGCTGCAGGTCGATTAAGTGCCTGAGGGAACCTTCATACATCAGACGAAGTATGTTCACGATGTTCTGGAGAAATTCGGGATGTCAAGGATTGCTCCAATGTCCACCCCGTTAGCAACGAATCATGGTATCAACCCTGATCTCACTGGAGAGAAGGTCGATGAAACGTTATATTGCTCCATGATCATCTCGCTAATGTATTTGACACATCAAGGCCTGATATAATGTACCCAACCTGCCTCGCGACCCGATATCAATCAAGTCCCAAAGCTTCACATATGTTAATCGTCAAGAGGATATTACGCTACCTGAAAGGAACTCGAAGCTTGGGGTTGTGGTATCCAAAAGACGGTGACTTCACGCTTGAAGGGTACTTTGATTCAGATTTCGGTTGCTGCAAAGTCAATGCTAAATGAACAACTACAGGATGCCAATTTTTCGGACCCCAACTGGTCATATGGCAATGTAAGAAGCAAACCTCTGTTGCTTTATCAACATGTGAAGCAGAGTATGTATCTTCCAGCAGCTGCTGCTCTCAGATCCTGTGGATTCAGCAACAGATGCGCGACTACGGTTTGCAATTTCTTACTTCACCTAGTTTTGTTGATAATGAGGCTGCAATCAACATAGCAAAAAATCCAGAACATCACGCTAAAACCAAACATATTGAAATTCGTCATCACTTCATCCGAGATTGCTTCGAGAAGAAGTTGATACCAATTGACAAAATCTACACCGACGAACAAAAAGCAGACTTACATACTAAAGCATTTGATAGATCATGTTTTCAATATCTTTTAAAACTGAATGGTATGAAGCTGTTGTCGGATGCGGAGGGGATACTTGGCGTTGATGAGAATACCACTGCAGATGATGTTGAGAAGCAGACTGCACTGGTTTGTCATACTTTTAGTTGTTTCGGTATTTAGGGGGAGATAGATAATATTTTCAGAAAATACAAAAACAATAAAAAATGCAAAAATCCAAAAACATGAGATATTTTCAAAATCCAAAAACAATAGAAAATCCAAAAACAATAGAAAACCCAAAAAGAGTTTGTGTAAAAAGGAGAAATGATAGTACATCAGCTAAACAGTTACAGTATGCTAAAGATTTGTAATGATTAAAAGGAGTTAAACAGTCTCGCTGATGATATGCCGGTAGGTTTTTCTACATTTAGTAGATTTGTTTGGGATATTAACCTAGAGTCATTTCTTGCTTATTATGCGGGGAACATCTCTCGGATATATAGGTAACCCCTGAAATATTGTTTGAAAGATTTTCTATTTCTGACATACTAGGTCAATGTGCGTAATGATATCTGGGTTATTATACCAGCACTTCTGATTTTGCGGAAGCAATAGCCTAGTCCTCGTATAATACTCTGCACTACTTTAATCATAAAGCCTACCCTCAGCATAAAAATGATGAAACATTGCAAAATGCTAATCATGTGCTGTTGAAGAAAAGATCCCCAAACGGGACACACCGAAGGTCGAGCCATCATCTCTCTATCTGAACGGAAGTTCTAACCTGAGCTCTCATGGCCTCGCATTACCCGTTACAGATATCATTATTGTACGTTCACATGTAAGACCAAATATAGAAAGTCTGGATACGAGAGTATATTCTGAGGTGGGACACGTGTATAAGTTAAGCTACTAAAACACTAATTCGTATCCTGAATAGATTGAAATTTGTGTGAAAACTTAAAAAGGATTAGTATATCGGCAATCTAAGTGAATTGTTTAATACTTAGTGTGTAATCAAGCTCAACGGTACTTGTAGCATGTCGGTAGCTGATATGATCCCCTAACACGCTCACCAAAAATATGTTTGTAAATTGTTTACTTTTATTTCATTTCATTTCTGTTTAGCATCTAAACCCAAAAAGATTTCATAGTTTTCTAATTTAAACTTTCTTAAAATCCCAAAAGGATTTTACATTTTTGCTTTAGTTTCTCGACAAACCAAGGTAGAAAGCTGATCTTCAGACACACAGTCATGTAGCAGAGCAGGAAGTTTCTGAACTAGACAATAGGGTTGGGAGCTAATCTTGAAAAACTTGGTAAAAATCAAAGTCAATGTAAGTTCATTAAGTTGACACTTGTAAATATTCATCAAAAAGTGTTTAAAAATTTGAACAAAATGTCAGTTTGTTTCGTTTCTGGTCATCCAAGGTCATTAACTTGGACTTGGTAGGCAAATTAAGTGCCTAGGGTCACTAACTTGGACCTAGATATTTAAGTGGATTTCTAAAACTGACCAAATATGATAAAACGGCAAAAAGTCAAAAGTTCAAAACACTTGAAAGTCAAAGAGAGGTGTTTGGATAGGATGACAATCTGATCGGATGGTAATCCGATCGGATGGCCATCCGACACTTGGACACCCCTATAAATAGAAGTCAATTTTGTTCATTCAAACCTTTACTCGATCGGGTGACCATCCGACACTCTCTCAAACACTCTCACTTTCTTGATCTGATTTTCACTTTCTTGCCTTTCACACTTCATTGGATTGTTGGCACACTCAACCTTCACAATGGGAAAGGTAAGATTTCTGATCCTTAACTGCTAATTTGATGAATTTGATGAGATTATTTAATGTCGGCGACTATTCGGTCTATAAACCTTAGATCTAGGCAATTTTAATGATGTTTGATAGATTTTGAACATAGGGTTTTGTTCACGAGCCTTAGATCTATAGGTTTACCATCTCAATTTGTCCAAAAACATGTTAGATCTAGAGATTTGATGTTTAGAGGTGTTCGGCTTTCAGACTTTATTTTGTTAAATTATACCCTAACCAAGCCGAATTAGAAAAAGATGAACATAGGGTTTTGATCGCCAGAGAAATCTGTACAATGATCTGTGTTCAATTTTTGAAAAATCTTAGAAAAATTTTGATGTTCATAATTTGTTCAAACTGTTCTTCATTGTTCAAGGATCGAGTGGCAACTCGATCGGATGGCCATCCGATCCGATGCATGATTAATGTGTTTAAAAATTTTCTAAGTGTTGCCTTGAAATTTGTGCATTATCTGTTAAAGGTGTTGATTGGATAGTATGGCATCTTGATCGGATGGCCATCCGATCCAAAACACTTCATGTTTAAAATATTTTCTAAGTGTTGCATTGAAAACTGTGCCCTAACTATTTACAAGTTGATTAGGATAGAATGGCATCTCGATCGGTTGGCAAACTGATTGGATGGCCATCCGATCCAAATCACACTTTGAATGTCTGAGATATCATGTCATAGATCGAGTGGCAATCCGATCGGATGACCATCCGATCCTCATCACAGAATGACAAAAAAAATTTCATCAACTGTTTCAAGCTTGTCAAGGATCGACTGACAATCCGATCGGATGACAATCCGATTGGGTGGTCATCCGATCCATGGCATTCACTCTCAAAGGTTGATTGGTCAAAGAGCTTATCTGTTTGTCACATGCATCGAGTGACAATCCGATTGGATAGTAATCCGATCGGATGGTCATCCGATCCATATGCACTTGACTTGGTTAAATCTTGATCTTTAAAAGATGCTTCATCAGATCGGATGGCAATCCGATCGGATGACCGTCCGATCCTCAGCACTATATAGAGTGTGAGCTCCAAAGTTAGAAAAATTTCTTGAGATTTCAAAATTTTTGTAACATCTTACTTCTTGTCTTGAACTTTGTGCAAATGCTAACATTGTATATTTGTGCAAGGAAGAGCATCAGATTGGGATAAATCTCACAATATTTACTATCTGTTGGATGCACATTATACAGACAATACTCCGTTTAAAGTCATAGCAAAATTTTTAAGGGAAAGTAAGATTAATAAGGCCTTAACCTATAAAACAATAGTATATGAATCACATGGCAGAAGGTTTTGGAGTTCGGTGAGGTATGTTGAGAATGAGAAGATGATCTATTCAGCTGTTAGAAAGAAGGATGAGAATGGCCAAGATATAGATGTTAAAATCAAGTTTAATGTTGGAGACATAAGACGAGTTTTAGAATTAGGAGATTCTGATAATGATCCTATCATTATTCCTGAATGATTGTGCAAGGGTTTGTGGTGCAGAATGGGTTTTACAGGACATTTGAACGGAAAATATCTTAAGACTATGTTTAGTCCACCTTATAAGTTCCTAATTCACTACGTAGTGCATGCGTTGTCACATCGGAAGGGAGCTTATGATGAAACATCTGATTATATCATGAATGTCATTACATGCTTGGTGCTGAACAGGCCATATAATGTATCACAAGTGATATTTGACCATATGGTAGAGAATGTAGGAGGTGGAAGTGGAAAGTACATTATGTATCCTAGGTTTATCCAGATGTTGATAGATGATAAAGTTAAAGACCTTACAAAGGATTCTTCTGATATATATTAGGTCTACAAAACATGACAGCTGATACTTTGAGCAGATTATCTAAAGGTTCTTAACAAAGGGCAAGGAGAATGATTTGCAAGATTGATAATCCCGCATATGTTGCTCCTGAAAACGATGCATGGAGACATGAAAATAGCAATTCAGAGAATGAAGATGATAAGATAAGGGAGATGCAAGAGAAAAAGATCAGATATTGGTTTGTGAAAGATGGAAAAAGAAAGAGAACTCTAAAAACATCCCCAGTTGTACCTGTTCCTAAAGTGTTCCTCCAAAGATTGTTGTTAAGGGTATAGTTGAAAGGGGGAGTCATAAGAGAAATTAGATCTTTAAATGTTATGTTATACTTATGAACGTTTAATACTTATCTTGCAGGGCCTTCAAAGCAATCACCTCCAAGATTGGTAGATGAACCAGTGGTTAACCCAGCTGATATATATCTCAAGAAGGTATTGTTTTGACGAAGGTGACGTTTGAGCAATACATAAAGCACACTGACGCTACAATTGCAAAAGATCAAAGTGCCAGTGTTCAAGTGTTCAAGCTGAAGGTGTTAAAGAAAAAGAGCGTGAAGGTGTTGTTCATGATGATTCAAGTGATGCTGATGATGAATGAACCGAGACAGAGCCAGATATTGATATGTCACAGGTTGTCGTGGAAAGGTTCAGTTGAAAAAGAAGCCTCAGAAGAAAAGAAAAGATTCTGATGAAGAGGATTCTACATATACGCCAACAGGAGAAGAGAAAAAGAAGTTAAAACGAAAAGCTGTTCAAACAGGCGTCATTCCAAGAAACATCAGGGCAAGGAAAGGAGGTGCATCTATGCCAGAAAGTCAAAGTGGAAAGAGTGAGAAGCATGTTGCAACTTCTAAGGGTCCTGAAGCTGAAAAAGTTCAAAGTGTTGAAGTTCCTAAGGCACTAGAAGTACAAATGTTGAAAAGCCTGAGGTTCAAAAGAAAGCAGGAGCAGGTGATGATGAAGTTGAAATTGACGAAGTAAGGGTTTCCTCACCACCACCACCACCACCAGAAAGTAAACCCATTCCACAGGAAGCTGAAAGTTCAAAGCCAAAGAAAACAGTTCTTCCTGATCTATTTGAGGGTTTTCCCAACATTCACGGTGAATACAAAGATGATATTCTTTCTAGAGAAGAGTTTGATATGTTTCATGATGCATTTGTTAAAGCTCTGGAGAAGAAAGTTAGTATTCTTGAGAAAGAAAAAGCCAAAGCTGAGGCTGATCGTGATGAATTGAAGAAGCAACTTGAAGAGTTGACGAAAGAAAATGAAGAGATAAGGCCTGTCATGATCAAACAAGCGAAGAAGTTAAAGAAAATGGAAGGTGATGTTGATGATAATGCAAATCTGTTTGAGCTTCTAACAACAGAAATTTCTGATCTGCATGTGAAGAATGTGAAGTTAAAAGATATAAATAAGACGCTGAATCAACTGATAAGTGAACTTCATGAAGCGTCGGCAAATGAATTCAAAGCAATGAAGCTAGAAATGGAAGCTCTGAGGGCTGATACAGTTGTGAAGGATGAACAGCTCAACATGTTGTACACTGTTATGGAACATTATCTGGGAATCGACGTTCAATCCATCTACAACAATATAAAGATCAAAAGAGTTGCGGAACGAAGGATTGAGAGAGAAAAGAGGTTGGCCGAGGAAGCTACTCAAAGAAAGAAAGATGTTATCATTGAGACTCAAGAAGCTGGTGGATCTTCGAGTCAAGCTGACGTTGAGACGATTGATGTTGAAGCTGATCAAGCTCAAGGATTCGTACTTGTTGGTGAAGCTACTTCTCTTTCTTACAGTTATGATGACATTATACGTCTTGTACAAGTTGAACAAAGAAGATGAAAGGAAAAAGAACTTGAAATGTTATTATTATGATGGAAAGAAGAATAGAAAGTAGAAAAGGAAGAAGAGAAAGAAGATGAAGATTTGGACAATGTCCTTGATGCCGTTGATAACTATGATCGTTCATGGGATGATTTGATAGACAAAGATGATGATGAAGATCAAGGCTCGACGGGATTATTGATTGTGAACCCCTCTGTTCAACAGAAGATTGATGACTTTATGAATGATGAAATCAACGAAAAAGATGATGATTAACAACAAGTGTCTTCTTCATTAGGAAAGAAACATACTGACCAGGTATTCCTCACAAAACCTACTGTTATATACTTACATGCTCGAGTTGAGGGGGAGATAGAGGTTCCTAGGTCAAGGGCTGAAATGTTGGAAGAATTGGGCTTAGACTACGGGAAGTTCAAGTTTGATATAGAAGATGGGATACCTTCGTCGCCTGAGAAGGAATATGAATTCAAATATGCTCAAGAGGCTGATAAGTACAATGATGTTTTAGTTGAAGAAGGATCTGATTCGTCTGATGAAGAGACAGTATTTCATTATGCTGGTGTTGATGAAACATTTCCGTCTCTTGCTGAAATGTTTAAAGAACAAAATGAAGACGAAGTCAGAAGGAAAATTGTGGAGAAGATAACTACTGAAGGTTTCCAAGAACCATTCCACGAGAAAATCTAGTTGAAGAGAGAAAGAAGTGGTTCAAGGTGATGCCGAAAGAAAGAAAGTTCATAAGGCCTCTACAATACTTCACGCATGATGCTGATATTTCTTGGAGAGAGATTTTGTCTTGGGGCTATCTGGAAGATCTCCAAGTGTATGCTATTAGACGGGAACAAGGGGTTTAGTACTTCGAATTCTTGTCAGACATTAAAACCCTCCCGTGGTGGGATGTTGAAGAATTGGTACAAACAAAGAATATCAAACAATTCTACTATGGATTGGATGTGAAACAGCATGATCAACACTTGTGGGATTACATAAAGCAAC
Organism: Helianthus annuus; assembly: GCF_002127325.2. Taxonomy (NCBI): domain Eukaryota; kingdom Viridiplantae; phylum Streptophyta; class Magnoliopsida; order Asterales; family Asteraceae; genus Helianthus; species Helianthus annuus. The sequence goes on from NC_035443.2 coordinate 136,538,925, forward strand.
AAGCAAAAGCAAGATTTCCAGATTGGAAGGCTTAGTATCCAAAACAGATTGTTACAATCTTCGAGTCTGGAGAGAAAGATATCACGTTGGATATCAAGACGCCGAGATGTTTGAAGAATATGTCGCTACGTGCAATGGAACAAGACTTTCATGAAGACTTTCATGGTTGGTTGTATAATCAAAGCACAGCGGAAGTGGTGATCTCTCTGTATGACAAGTCTACTGGAATATCAAGAATGATCAGCGTGTTGGATCCTATGTGGCTTGTAAACTGTTTGAAGAAGGATATAGACTGCTTGTTCTACAACAAGATTGTGTACGAGAAGCCAGATAAAGCTCAAGCTATGCAGTACCAGAAAATAGTGGATGTGTGTTTTGCAAAAGACCTCAACTCTGGGAGATATTGGAAATCAAAGTGGAAAGATTTGGAAATTGATGAATTCTTGAAGAAGTACAATCACAGTCAGAAATTTAAAGAGATTGCTGAGAAAGCTGCGAGACTTGGAAGGTACATGCTAATGAGACCTCCACCAACGGACCAGACACCTATTGAGAAAGTGGAAAACAAGATCCCACGTTGGGATAGGAAGCGAGATGGAGATCCTGAATACAAAAAATACTGGAATGAAGTTGGTAAGCCTCTCAGACGAAAGATGCTTAAAGAGAAAGCAGAATAGAGAAGGCAGAGAGCTAAGGAAAGAAGACGCAGCAGGAAGGATTGAACACTATGCAGGAAGGAACTACAGCTACATCCAAGGGGGAGTCTATTAGTACATATGTCTGTAGCTTCCTTCTGCATCGAGTCTTATTTTGTGCTGTGTATGTAATTTTGTATATGTACGTACTTATATGTATGTTTGTGAAAAGACAACTCAGGGAACGGTGTGTAATTGTAAAAGTTAAATCCGACGGACGACGAATGTCATCCGATCAGATCACCATCTGATCAGCTGACACTTAAAGCCTCCCTGGTTGATTATAAATAGCTAGCTAGTGTTGGACATTTAAGAACTTTTGTTGAACTTGTAGCAAAGCTCTGCCAGTCTGAACTTCTACCGGAACCTTTGTACTTTCACTATCTTGAATAGAATTTAGACGGATTAAACGTTGAACTTATCGTTGTTGATTCTGTGACATTATCAAGGGATTCCGCACCTTGATTCTTATCGATCGAGCCACGTTCTACTCGAACCTGAGATAAACGGCCTAACAAGTTAGGCTTACTTACAAACTAAACTCGCATGAAAAATCCTATTAGCCAAATTGAAAGTCGTGCACCAAAATGATGTTGCCTACGCTCTTGATCACTGATGAAATCGTTGGGGATGCGTAACCTGTGAATAAACGGGAAGTCGAGAGAAAGCTTCTCCTTGTTATTCTTGTTTTCCTCGATTGTACTTTTCACGTAATGGAGGTCGGCCAAAGACGATGATAGGGTTTTGAAGGAGATGATTAGTCCTCAATTTACACTAAGGTCCTTCCATTTATTTTTTTATCTAAAAAACAAAATGGTCTCGCCGTTTATTTTATGACAATATACATAACGTTTGTACATTTTTTTTACAGGAAGCTCTTAAATCCCAAAGTTGTCTCTACACCACAATTCCTCATATTTAATGGATATACAGTTGATACAATTTGAAAATGGGATTTTCGGGACGTTACAGCAACCGCAGACGTAGGTTAGTTTAGACCCAACCATGTAAAATCACATATCACTTCTATGAAAAACACATTTATTAGAGTGGTGAAAACTTTTCATCTTATATTTTAGTTCATCTTTTACAACCCATTATTTTGTTTTAATAGATTAAAACAACGGTTCTAATTAAATCATATATTTTAATCTATTTTTTAAAACTCTTTGGAAAATACGGTTCTAAAAACCTAAAAATTTACATCGGTGGAAACTCAACGGATTATATTACACACTTAGTTTTTTTTTTAATTTTAATGTGCTACTTTTAAAAAAATCAATTTAACGAAAATGTGCTTTATTTTATCTGACTTTCATATTTTATTTTATTGTTACATATAAAAACAATTATATTTTCTTAAAGATTTTTTTTTTCTAAAAACAAAGGTTGCAGATAAAAAAATTACGTAGTGAAATAATAGTTAATTTTCAATATTATTTTAATAAACAATTTATAATTTAATTACCCAAGTTTTTATCAGAAATCATTATTTTAATAAAATTTTATGAAACAATATTTTAATAATTATTAAGTTATAATATTACTTCTTCAAATAATGTTAACTATTGTCTTGAAATTCAAAATTCTAATAATAATAATAATAATAATAATAATAATAATAATAATAATAATAATAATAATGGTAATAATAATAATAATAATCTATTTTAATATAGTATGATATAATATATTAGTAATAATTATAATAATATATAATGTAACTGGATATGTTATGATATGATGTCGTTTTTTCTATCATGTATATTATACTTCATGAGTGTTCATACATGTCCCTCAAAAACATTGGTTCTTTATACATAGCTTTTTATTCAACACGTGAATGAGTCGCAAGTTGCAGCCTTAAACATAGGTCACACATTAAACTGAACCACGTAAAATCACTAGATGTGCTACTTAAGTTATATATTATAATACATCTTTTAAAACCCTTGGGAAAAGACCGTTATATAAAACCTAACAATTTGCATAGGTGGAAACCCACCGGTTTATTATATTAAATCTTTTACATCCCATTGTTTTATTTTAATAGATTAAAACAACGGTGATGATTAAATTATATATTTTAATACTCTTTGCAAATACGTTATTAAAACCTAACAATTTACACCGGTGCGAACCCACCCGTTTATATTACAATTTGTTAATCTTTGTTAAAAAAAATTAATACACTTCTTTTAATATATCAATTTAATGAAAATACATTCTTACATTATCTGACCTTCATATTTAATTTTCTTGTTACAAATTAAAAAGACAATTTTTTTTAAATGGTGTTGCTGACAAAAATAAAAATTTTGCGGTGAAATAATAATTAATTTTCACTATTGCCTCAATAATACAAATTGATTACACAAATTTATCGTAAAAATCATTTCTTTGAATAAAATATTATGATACAAAATTTAATAATGTATAAGTTTAAATATTATCCATTTAATGGAATGTTAGTGTCTTGCAATTCAGATTTCTAATAATAATAACAACAATAAAAATAATAAAAACCTAATAAATTATAATATAATATGATACAATATGATATAACCTAATGTAATAATTAAAATAATAATAGTAATAGTAATAATAATATTCTAATGTAATATAAAACGATATCATACTATATGATCCAATATAATGCAACGTGATATCTTATCATGTGATATTATATCATACTTGATACTTCATGAGTGATATACATATTCATAAAAAAATGGCTTCTCTGTACATAGCTTTTAAACAACCTGGGTATGAGTCGCTAAGTGCAACTACAAACATAGGTCAGTTTAGACCAAAGGAAGTAAAATCACATGCTATTTTTAAGTAAAGCAGTTTAGACCAAAAACATATATGTGAGCGGTGAAAACTTTTAAGTAAAGCAGTTCCAGACGAAAACAGTTAAACACCGCTATACATTTTTTTTCTTCTAAATGCTAAACTTGCACACCATATGGATTGAATCCATGATCTCCTAGTACCCTAACCTTTATCTAATTCACCAACACCACCGGCTAATCTGAAGTTAATTTAATTGATTAATGCAACCACACTAGTTAAATTATATATTTTAATACATCTTTTAAAAAACCTGTTGGAAAACACAATTATATATAATCTAACAATTTACATGGGTGGAAACGTACTGGATTTTTATATTACATCTTTTACGACCCTTTATTTTATTTTAATAGATTAAAACAATGGTGCTAATTAAATCATATATTGTAATACATCTTCTAAATCCCTTTGGAAAATACGGTAAGAAAAAACCTAACAATTTACACTGTTGCAAACCCGCTGATTTATATTACAATTTGTTAATCTTAGTTTTTTTTTTTTAATTTAAGGTGCTTCATTTAATTTATCAATCTAATGAATATACATTTTTACTTTGTCAGACTTTCATATTTAATTTTGTTGTTACAAATTAAAAAGACAAGAAAAACTATGTAGTGAAATAATTATTAATTTTCACTATTATTTCAATAAATAATTTACAACTTGATTACACAAATTTGAGTAAAAATCATTTTTAAATAAAAATTTTGTGACAAACTTTTTAATAATAATTAAGTTTAATATTACTACATTAAATGGAATGTTATTGTCTTGAAATTCAAAGTTATAATAATAATAATAATAATAATAATAATAATAATAATAATCTAATGTAATATAGTACGATGTGATACTATACAACGTAAACGAATGTAACGTGATATATCCTTAAAAGACTAGCTTCTCTGATATATCCTTAAAAGACTAGCTCATCTATACGTTGCTTTTAAAGCCTGTGAATGAGTCGCTAATTGCAACCGCAGATGTAGGTCAGTTTAGAACCAACCATGTAAAATCACATGTCACTAATATGAAATTTATATATTAGAGCGGTGAAAACTTTTAATCTTATATTTGAGTAAACTGCCATTTTGGTCCCTGTGGTTTGGCCAGTTTTGCCACTTTAGTCCAAATCTCAAACTTATTACATCCAGGGCCCTGTGGTTTGCATTTTGTTGCCATTTTAGTCCAAAATCCAAAAACCCTATTTTTTTGACTGTTGCAACCTCCTATTTTGTCCTGTAGTGCAGGGGCATTTTGGTCCATGTTAATTTATTATAACATTTCAGTAATTAATAACATCTATCTTCAAGAACATCATCAAACTTCATCATCAAAACCCAGAAAATCAAGAACATGGTCAAACTTCATCATCAAAACCCAGAAAATCAAGAACATCATCTTGAAGAAAATCAAGAACCCAGAACAAAACCAGAAACCATCACAAAAACAAAACCGATTTGTAAAAAGAAACGAGGCTCAGATCTGTATCTTCAAGAACATCATCAAACATCATCATCAAAACCCAGAAAATCCAGAAAATCAAGAACATCATCTTTAAGAAAATCAAAAACCGATTTGTAAAAAGAAACGAGGCTCCAACAACAAATCAAAACCGCCATGGCTGCAAACAGAGGTTGCAAGCGCATTTGCCCTCCTCCGATTCTGCCACGCCAAGCTGCGGAAAATTCAAATGTTGACCCAATTTTGACTCGGATTAGGTGAAATCATCACAGCCTCGCAGTTTACTCAAAAAAAAAAAATAAATCCACTGAATCACATAAAAGTAATCCAAATCAGCAATTGAAACAACAAAATTCTACCAAAACCACAGGGACAACCACATCCGATGAACCTGCAACTCCCTGCAACCACCCACTCGCACCCCCCGCAACCACATCCGATGAACCTGCAACTCCCTGCAACCACCCTCTCGCACCCCCTGCAACCACCACCCCTCTATCTCAATCCGGTGAGCACCTCCACCCAAAAACTGACTACGCAAACACTATAGGGTTAGGGTTTACCATGTGTTCTTGAGGCGGAGATCTTGAGGCGGAGATCTGTGTGTTCTTAAGGTTAGGGTTTTCGAGCGTTTGAGCTTCGATTTGAGCACCAGCAGCGTTTGAGCTTCGATTTCGAGTATTTGAGCTTCGATTTACCATGTGTTTTCGAGCGTTGCGGTATTTTAGAGAGAGAGCAAGTCATTTTAGAGAGAGAGAGAGAGCAGAGTTGGCGGCGGTGGGATGGTGGTGGGGATAATGCGATGGTGGGGGTGGTGGTGGTGGTGTGGTGGTGGTATTTTAGAGAGAGAGCAGATTTTATGTTGAGAGAGAGAGAGAGAGAGAGATGTCTGAGATGAGGTTGAAGATGATGATCTAAGGGTTTTATTATAAATGAGTTATTATAAAGAGATAATAAATCTAAAATGACCAAAATGCCCCTGAGGGTAAAGACAAAATAGCAGGTCATTAATGGGAAATCTGGTCAAATTTGAAATTTGGACCAAAATGGCAACAAAAACCAAACCACAGGGCCTTGAATGTAATAAGTTTGAGATTTGGACTAAAGTGGCAAAACTGGCCAAACCATAGGGACCAAAATGGCAGTTTACTCCTTATATTTTAATACATCTTTTCGAACCCGCTATTTTAATTTAATAGACTAGAACAACGACTCTGACTAAATATATATTTTAATATATTTTTTAAAAACCCTTTGGATAATACTATTTTAAAAAACATAACAATTTACATCAAGGGAAACTCAACAGTTTGTATTACAATTTGTTCCTCTTAGCTTTTTTAACTTTAATGTAATTTTTAAAAGAAAAAATCAATTTAACAAAATTGTGCATTATTTTATCTGACTTTCATATTTAATTTTATTGTTACATAGGAAAAAACAAAATTTTTTCTTAAAAGATATTATTAAAACTATGTTGCCGACAAAACAAAATGTGTGGTGAAATAATAATTAATTTTTAATGTTGTTTGAATAAACAATTTACAATTTAATTACACAAGTTTATCATACAAAATTTTAAGCATAATTAAGTTTTAATATTAATTGATCAAATAATGTTAACTATTGTTTTCAAATTCAAATTCTAATAATAATAATAATAATAATAATAATAATAATAATAATAATAATAATAATAATAATAATAATAATAATAATAATAATAATAACGTAATGTAATGTAATACGATACGTTTTTTGATACTATAAGATCTAATCTAATATAACTGGATATGTTATGATACAATGTTGTAACCTATCATGTAACACCACAATCGACGAAGACCGAAATGTCAGAAGAGACAAAGACAATAATAATAAACTAATGTAACATAATATGACATGATATAATATAGTGTAATGTGATAATATAATAATAATAATAATATAATATAATATGATACGGTACTATATGATGTAATCTAATGTAATATGATATTTATTGAGTGATTATACATATCTTTAAAAAACATAGTATCTCTGTAGATAGCTTTTTAAAAATTCAACGATTGAGTCGCTAGTTACAGTCGTGGACGTCTGTCAGTTTAGGCCAGACCGAACAAACTAAAATTACACGTCATTAGTAAAAAAACATTTATTAGAGTGGTGAAAATATTTAACTAAAGCGATTCGGTACATAAGGAGAACTAAAAACACTTAAACACCGCTATAGATAATACTTGACTCGAAATTTGGTATGAACCATTTATATTTAATAGATCGAAAAACCGAGCCAATTAAATAATTTAACACATCTTTTAAAACCCTTTGAAAAAACCTTTACATAAATCCTAACAAGTTACACCAGTGTCCGGCACCGGTTTATTATATTACATCTTTTACAAAGAGTTCTCTTTATTGTAGTTACCTTTTTATACAAATGTGATTTTTTATTATATACAAATTTTTACACCGCTTTGTTAACAAATATTATTTTAAAATCCTACTTCAACTTTTCATTCTTTTCTTTTTTTTTCTATTTCTTATGTCCCGCTTAACAATCACTAACATATGTAGAGGATGCTGAACAAGGTTGTGTTGTAGTTCAAGAACTCTCCTTTATTATTTTAATGATTTTTTGCAGAGGAGATTATAATAATTATCAATGCTTATAAAACTTTAATTGGACATTGATGTAGTGCGTGGTATGATAAATGAAGATCAAACACGTTGATTCTACGAATACCCGTGTAGTTCTTCCCCAACCCCAAAATTCAACCCAAAGGGCACGAAATTTGAAGTCAAAAATCAGTTTTCTCAAAATTCAAGTCTGAACTTTTCATTGTAATTAGCAACATATAAATAGAGACTGAAATTCGAAAATGGGCCTAAAACACACTTGGGCCAAAAACTAGAACAAAACAAAAGTCCAAAAAACCCACTAAAAAACATAAAACATAAAATAACTCATGGAAATAAGTGTTTTTTGGCCCGGACAATGACCCAAACCGCTGTAGGCGTTTGCAGCAAGATGGAGCTCGTTCTCACGGTCGTTTCGCCTGGTCGCACGCCCAAAACGGACCCTTGTAGCCCAAGTTAGAGCCATTTTAGTGAGGCCCCTTTTGTTACACGATCTTGGGCCTCCAAATATAAGATGGCCCGTTCCTCTACACTTGGGCCCGCATCAGACATATAAGAAAACAAATTTTAATTTGACATATAAGAAAACACTTCATCAGCGTCACTACAACATAAATAATTTTATTGACAATTTAAAAAAAAAAATTATGGACAGAAAGTCAAAGCTTTAACTAAAGACTGAAAATGGTCATGCACACAAGAAAATCAAGCAGCATCCGTGTCCTCCTCCCTTGGGGCGATTTGTTAAGATCAGGGAGCTTAACTGGTTTAGATGATTCCGGCTTTCGCACATCCGCATCCTGAATGACAATGCTAGCAGAAGCAACAGCCTTGGCATTTCCAATGCCTGCTGCTTCACGTTCCTCCTTTGTGTGCCACCTTATGTGGCCGTTAAGTGCCTTTTCATGGCACAGGTCTCTTTTGCACACTCGGCATATCGCGGATTTTGATTTGTTCTTCGAGGGTGATGACATTGGACGTGGTGTGGTGGAGGATGATGTATCCTGCGATTAATAGATAAAACGAATTTTGAAATAAAAATGATCAGAAGGGTTCAAAACACAAAATCCTCAAAGCACAAATCAAACACATCGATACCAAAAAAAGAGATTAATTTTGATGAACATCAAAATAAAATTTATACATAGAAGACAATTGTATATTACACGATATTATCACATTACATCTAATGTTTGAGCAATAAAATAATACTCTCAAAATCATTAAGCGGGTAATTTTATACATAGATGTACATTGAATTACTATTTGTTTTTTTTAAATCTGAAAAATGCACAGATTAGGGACTTTAGTAAACAATGCGCTATTTTCAAACACGTATAAAAAACCTTGTTGGAAATTTACTGAATACGCAGCACTAAATTTCAGGTAATGGCAGTTGAATCTATTTCTCCATGTGGTTAGGCATCTTATATATAGCTGGAATGTGGAGTTAAACCCAACTTTTGAATTTGCATTATACTCCCTGAAATTTAACTTTCTTTTCAGATAGAAGACAACTGTATATTACACGATATAATCACATACCAAGACCATTGCAACGTTTTGTTGAAACATCACAACTCTTCATGAAAGGGTATGTCAGTTTGCGGTTATAACCATTGGTAGTTATTGAGATACATCACATTAACTCTTTGGAAATACCATCAACATTAACTCAGTAATGCCTAAGTTGGTACTATCACAAACTTTTATTTAATAGCAGTCGCCGCTCTGATTTGCTAATGCTCATACTTGCTACTTTCATCCTAAATGAATCCAACTAACCAAAATGGGTTAACGATACTGAATTCCATGGGTCATTGTATCAAACAACTATTAGTATTAAAAGAAGATTATGTTATAATGAGATAATAAAAAAACATATATTATCAAACCAATAAAAAACAGTATCTAAATAATACAATTGCGAGAAGCTCCAACGAATGGATATGTAAATAAATAAGAATGAGATTTTACCATATATGCACAATCTTATTTCCGAGATCACCAATTCCAACGATGGATTCTTTTCACCATCACAATCTGAGTAAAGAAGATCCATGGACAATTATTAAAGAACACAAAAATAAAACACAACAATCAAGTCCCAAGACCCAAGCTACAATAGTCGCAACCGCAATATCTAGTCGTAACCCACAGTTATCCGGTTCCTAATTAAAATATTTTAGTCCTACTACAATAATAACATAAATCCCACAAATATCCAAACCACAATAATCAAAGGATTTGTAACAGTTTGTTTAAATCTATTTATTTAATTTCATTACATAAAACCTAATGTTACTTTATGTAATTTAAGTAATATAAACACAAAGAACACAAAAAATAGTACCCGTAAGAATAACAAAACACAAAAAAATAACCAATATTATGTTGGTAGAAAATACAATATTCTATTTTTAAATTTATTACTATGATCCAAAAAATAAATTCCAATGCAAAAATAAATAAATAAATAAATAAATAAATAAATAAAAACTAGTCTCTTAAGTCATTTAAATAAATACCAAAACGGACATGTTTTTACATAAATGCCTACATTTTATTTCCGCAAATAAAGTTTAATTTATTCACATTTTTACATGTATGTCTACATATATAGGGTAAAGTTCATGCAAGAACCACATTTATTGCTAGAAGAACCATGAGAAACAAATATGAACACAACAAAATAATCTCACCCCACTACCATCAAAAAACCTAAACACCCACCCCCACTCCACCATGACCCAAAGACCTAAACACCCCCCCCCCCCCCCCCCACAAAAACAAAAAACAAAACAAAAACTATACCTCCCCAAAAAACCCCTCAAAAAACCCCCAAAAACCTAACCCCCTCCCTAAAAAAAATTAAAAATAAAACCTAAACCACCCACCACCAAAAAACTAACCCCCCACCCCTCCCCCCCAAAAAAAACTAAAGCTCCCACCTACCCTACCCTACCCAAGCTAAATGCTAAAAACTAAACCCTAAAGCAAAACCCGACAACTTAAGGAAAAATAAAAAAAAGTTTTTTTTTGTGTTTTTTAAGTAGTTTTGGTTGTGTTCACATTGTTTTTCTGGTGGTTCTCGCAATAGAGGGTGGTTCCTAACGAATTCTTGCTATATATATATATATATATATATGGGGATGTTTCAAATGAAAACCACTTTTATTGTGAAAACTCGAAAACTAACTAAAAAAAGCCTAAAGAAACACACCAATTTTTTTTTTCAATTTTTTTTTATAAAAATCACAGGTTTTTTTATATAAACTTTTTTTTTTCAAAAAAAAAAATTTGTAGTACACATATAGTACAAATTTTTTTTTTTTGAAATTTTTTTTATATAGAAAAAATGGCTAAAATTGTTATGCAAAAAAAAAAAAAAAATTTGGTATGTTTTTTTCGATTTTTTAATTAGTTGTCGAGTTTTCACAATAACTAGTGGTTTTCATTTGAACCTTCTCCTATATATATGTGTGTGTGTGTGTGTGTGTGTGTGTGTAAATGACCATTAATTATTTATGAACTGAGTAAACAAATCATGGCCATTAATTTACATCATCAAATCGCAAAATACACTTGTGTATTGGTAATCAAGGGTTAGTATTAGTTCACTAGTGTTTACAATCAAGGGGGTTGTTCACTAATGAACCTAACCATATATATATTTATATATATATATATATATATATATATATATTTATATATATATATATATATATATATATATATAGGGGATGGATCATGAGAAAACTAGTTTAAATGAGAAAACCAAAAAACTAACTAAAAAAGCCTAAAAAACATACCATTTTTTTTATAAAAAATCGCCATATTTTATGCATGGAAAAAAATTTCAAAAAAAATAAAAATAAAAAAAACTTGCTGTATTGCACATGTGCAATATTACGGATATAGTGCACATGTGTAGTACACATATAATGCACATGTGCAATACAACAAATTTTTTTTTTTGAAAATTTTTTTTACATAAAAAGTAGCGATTTTTTTATAAAATATTGTAAAAAAAAGTTTTCGTATGTTTTTTAGTTTTTTTAGGCTTTTTTAGTTAGTTTTCTAGTTTTCTCATTTAGATGTAGTTTTCTCATGATCCTCTCCATATATATGTATGTATATATATACATATATACATATATACATATATATATATACATATATATATATACATATATATATGTATATATATATGTAGGTATTCATTTAATAATTACATTTATAAAGCTTATATATGAGGCACATAAATCAAAAAATTAGTTCACTAGTGTGTACCTTTGTCACAATAATTGATACGTCCTTAGAATTCCACAATAGCAACATGTGTTTACTTCCTTCCTAAATCAAAAAAGATATTCAACAACACAAATATAAGTATTTAGACAATGGTATAACCTTAATCATGGATTCAATTTTGGATTAATTAGAACACGTAAAAGCTTAACCAAACACATATACACAAAAAGGGGACAATTTTGCAGAACAATTAGATCTCTAGAAACACATCAACTTTCAAAAGTAGCAAGCTTTTAATTAGGTAAGAAATTAAATTGCGAACTTGCGCCACAATGATCAATAGATTTTTTCTAAACATATTAAGAAGATATACATAAACAAATATGTGCTTATATAATCACTTATGTACCTTGTCTAGAAACAGAATTGCTTTTCTAGTGCATAGGACGATAAAGCTAGTGTATGCACCGCTTTATTCTTGCACACTGTAGAAGAAGATGGATGAGTTGGAACAACCTAATGATCTCATTATACTTATAAGGAGTAGGGTTGGTGGGTGCGGGAAGGAGGAGATGCTAAAGTGACAGGCTGTGTATATCATATTATTCAAATAGCATTACTATACAACACTCGCCTTTAAGGTGGTTTTGGTTGATAGGTGTGAAAACAAATATACGAGTTTCATTTTAACATTTTTCATAAAAGAAAAAAACTATCGTGTTTTAGATTTTAATGTCCATCTTTTATCATTTACTAACAAATTTGTTGAGTCCTATTAAATATATTTTTTTATTTTTTCTTTGTTATTTAAAACTTTGAATGACTAAAACCTTCATGGGGTTGGCGCAATGGTAAGCCATTGAGTATTTGCCTTCAATTCTTAAGGTCCGTGAGTTTTTTAGGGGTTCTTGTTAATTCTTATGGTGTCTATAGCCTAGTGGCGATGTCGATTGTATGGTGTTTAGAATTTGCCTAGAAAGTTTGTTTTGGAGTTTTGTTACATATGTTGCACAATTTACAAAAGCCCCATTCGCAAGGAATGTCTAGTGAATGGCTTCTAGCGAATGGCAACTGCCTATGTACGTAGATGGAAAATGTCTATAGCCAGGTAGTCGTCAAGTTGTAGGTGTTAACAAGTTGAATTTTGTTTAGAACGTAGTTGTTTTAGAATAATTGTTAAATATGGTACACCCACTTTGGTTGTTAGCGAATGGAATCCCTTTCGTGTGGGAATGTTATGGAATTGGTTGGAACGATTAAACTCATTATCAAGACTACTCGTTTCTATATATACCGGTTAATTCAGGTGATTTATGGAGTTTTACATTCGGTGTCAAATCTTACAGCCAAATCGTGTATATGATTTTGTCAAGTTTTTGAGAAGTGAAATGCAATTGTAAATGTTTACTAACCTTGTTTGTTTGTTGAGTATGTTTGTTTAGATTCTACATAAACGTTTATATTAAAAATACATAGAATTCATAGATCCAGTCCGATAATTGACCTACAAGTGGTATGAGAGCCTAGAGCTTGATTTTATTGCGTGTTATCAACGTCTTAAAACTTATAGATTCTATTCTACTGGGTGTTAACGACGTGTTGGAACTTATCGATTCTATTGCTTATTTGACCCAAAAGAAAGAGAAATTTATATGAACTCGATATAAGATGCAACATCCGGCCCCTCACACCACCAATATTGTCCGCTTTACCACCGATGGGTTGCCTATCCAGGAACTCACAGATTTGTTTTTGGTTGCCCCGGTGGAGACTTCCCAGGATGTCACCCATCCTAGTACTACTCTCACCCGAGCACGCTTAACTGCAGAGTTTTCATGTGCTCCACAACCAAGTAAGCCCAAAACGTGTTGGTGATTTAAGAGGCATTGGATTACTTATGAACCAGGGATCTCTTCTGATCACGGCCGATGGGGATATGCCTAGGGTGTCACAATGGTCCATGTTAATCTTTCGGTATCAGTATCAGTATCGTTACAATCACCCCCACCACCCCGAATGACTCAGGAGTGGATCTGATGCCATTTGTAACATCTGGCCCCTCGCACTACCAATATTGTCCGCTTTGCACCCGATGGGTTTTCCCATCCAAGAACTCATAGATTTGTTTTTGGTTGCCCCGGTGCAGACATCCCAGAAGGTCACCCATCCTAGTACTACTCCCATCCGAGCACGCTTAACTGCGGAGTTTTCATGCGCTCCACGGCCAACAAAGCCCAAAACGTGTTGGTGATTTAAGAGGCATTGGATTACCTATGAACCAGGGATCTCTCTTGACCACGATCGATGTGGGATTTGCCTAGGGTGTCACAATGGTCCTTGTTAATCTTTTAGTATTGGTATCAGTATCATTACATAAGAGCTCCTAAAAATCATGAAAAATACACTTGTCTGTTAAGAAATGCTACTAAAAAGAAGTTGATTTCATGGCACCGAAGAATGAGACACATCCGTTTTAGAAAAATGACTTATTTAGTAAAGAATGGATTCGTTGTCAGGGTTCCCATTTTGACATTCGGTATAAACTTATACGATGATTGTATCTCAGGTAAGAAAGAAAAGCTAGTAGAGAAGTGACATCCGCCGAACCTTGTTAATCCAATTAACACACCTTTGGAGCTGCAGCACGTGGATATGTTTGGTCCGGTGAGTAGGCAAAGCTTGGATGGGCATTTCTATTGCCTAGTAATTACATATGATTATTCATGTTTTTTGTTGGTGTTCTTCATGGAGAGAAAAGACGAGATTCGTGAGCTTGTTCAACATATGATAACTCAAGTTGAATCTTATATAAACTTAAGGTTCAAAGAATTCACATTGACAACGAACCCGAGTTCAAAAATCACAAAATGGAGTTGTTTTGTTTCAAAACCAATGAGTGATACAATAAGCCATTGTTGATTATTGATGCCATTGAGTTACGAAATGGCTTTTATCAAACTCTAAGACCAACACAGATGGCTTTATCACGCAACCCATCTATGTTGATGGATTAACCACTCAATCCATTTATGTTGACGGATAAACCCATATGTGGGTCTCAGACTTTGATGAAAACCCTTCCAAACTCAATGACATCACTAATCACCCTGGCCGAATATAGCTAAACAATGGCCTCATCTATTTCACCATATGATTTAAACAACATACAGTATAACCTCTATAAATTAATAATGTTAGGACCGAGATTTTTTATTAATTTAGCGAGATATTATTATATCGATAAATTAATAAATTATTAATTTAAAGAGTTGCCTTATATTCGTGAGCAACTCTCAAATTAATGCATCGACCTTCAAAATTTCAATGTCTGTTCACTTTACCTATTTGACTAAAATATAAACAAGGACCTTCAAGTTTCCCATGTACATTTACACATTA
Source organism: Helianthus annuus (assembly GCF_002127325.2). NCBI lineage: Eukaryota > Viridiplantae > Streptophyta > Magnoliopsida > Asterales > Asteraceae > Helianthus > Helianthus annuus. The sequence continues at coordinate 136,554,233 of NC_035443.2, forward strand.
ATGAACTTGTCAAGTTCAATGTACATAGATCTAGATTGATCACTATAAAATGTCTAATAATAAATTTTAAAATCACATCAACTATGGCTTCTGAGCTAAAAGGTGTTAAAAAATCAATGATGACCAATCAACAACGAAAATCACATCAACTACGGCTTCACATAAACTATGGCTTTAAACTAAAAGGAGATTTAAAGATAAACTCAATATGTACATATATATATATATATATACTAAAGCTACAGTTGTTACAGCGGCGACAACTCCTTTGTTGATAGTGAGGATCTCTCGTAGTGTAATTGCTCCTCCCCACGGGAGGCAAGCCAAGCGATCTTCACCTATTGCAACCTTCGCCCTTACCAAGCAAACAATTGTCCCATCCCCTTAAAACTTGGAATTTTCCAATGAGCATGATGCTGGCTATAGTGAGGTAGTTGGGTCAAGCAGGGGTGCTTTCAATGAAGGGGATACCTTTGTGGGCTTTACCTACCTACTATATCTTGGGATCCACGAATGCCTGATAAAGCTTTCAAACCTCGTTGGAAAATAGCTGAGTCAACAAGATTGATTCATCCTCATGTGGTGAATCACTGGGTTGATCATGCCTTTCCTCCCGCTGACGTGTCATACATCGAGGGCCAAGATAGTCGTCAACTGATGGATGTTACTCTGACAAATGCTATTTCAGAGGTTCGAAGAATAGCCGAGATAAAAGTCCGTTGGATTAAAGACAACAGAGAGCTACAGCAGGCGCGCATGTCTAACCAGCAAATGATGGACGAGGTTTAATGAAGAGATAGCTTGATTAATGCCGCCAGTGTCAAGGAGGTACGCCTGATAGCGGGAAAAGAAAAGATTGAAGATGCCCTTAAGCGGGTGAATTCTAACTTAGCGAATGAGCGTATAATATGGGCATGAGATTGCCAAGAGAAAGATTGAATCATTGCTTAGTCAAGGAAGGTTCAAGCCGAGTTAGAAAAGAAAGTGGTGGCGGAAGCTCAAAAAGTTTGTGCTTTTTCTTCACATGTTCGTGGGTTATGTATTGACACTGAATTTGTGCCATAGGCCTAGGAGAGGTATGTGGAACTTGTGAATTACATGGAAAATACCCAGGCCAAATGTGACAACTCGTATTTTGTAGAGTCTTTTCCTTGCACTGATCCCTTCTCACGCTTTATGCTTTGAAGTAACTTACGTGCATGTTATTTGGAATGGTAAATGTATTTGAACAATTGTGAATTATAAATGTGTTATGTGAATGTTTTAAGTATATATGTATAATATTAATTGAGCCGCACACCATTCATCGAGTCGCACACACCGCTCCTTTGTTCGGATAAACTTGGTTCTCGGCCCTAAACCCCAAGCCTAACTGGGCGCGGTTCACTTAGTTGGACGCATACACACACGGTTGTGTGTGTGGTATTCATATTATTGCAAAACACCAACTATGGCAAACCCTAGCTCTCTCGTTTCTTCTTTGAAGGCTGGCGGCAACTCTTCTAGTTGGAGATCTCTCTTCGATTTCAGCATACTCCTCCATGCACAAATCTCTTCTCGGTTAGTGTTAGGTTATGCTTTGATTTATTTTCTGATCGTACATGGCTGCGTTTTTGCATGATGGTTAATGTTTAGAGTATAGTTGCTTGTAGAGTTTTGATGAACATATGGTGATAAACGAATGGGTAGGATTAATCTTGAATGTTAAAATATGTTGATTTATGTCGTAATGGTCAAACGACGATTTAGGGTGTATGCGCATTAGAGTTTGGTGCGTTAATGTTCACAGATCTGATTTGAATGGTTGGATAGGATGTTGACCTAGATTAATGATTTCATGATGATTGTTATGTTTGTGGGGATTGAAGAACAGTTATAGATGATGATGATTTTGTAAGTTTTAATGATAAATTGATATTACGATCCGGATGTGCTCCTGGTGTATTGAAGTTGTTTAGAGAGATTATTGTTAATGATGTAACGGTGATTAGGGTTGCATAATTTCTTGAAAACTGTTAACTGATCATCCGAAATTAATGGTGTTGAATAACTGAATTAGCACACCCTTGGTCGCACATTAAAAGCATGGCCGCACACCCTCGATAGATCGCACACGTAAGCCCAGTCGCACACACTGTACATGGGTCGATTACTTTTATGGATCGCACACCGGTTGTTGGGCCACAGTCGCACACTTGAGGCCTGGTCGCACAGCTGAGACTTACTCACACACTTCATTGGGCCGCACCCCAATTAATGGGCTCACATGGACTTGGGCTGCACATGGGGTGGCCTGCATTGCAAATGAGTCGCACACTAAAAACTCTATCGCACACATGATTGAACTAAGTATTTGTCTAGGGTATACAGTGATGATGCATTGATGTGTTGCATGAATAATTGTATATTCGGATGATGAAAGTTAGGAACAGTAGATGTTGGTTTAAACAGGAACTTGCGGTGTACATATATGTGATCTGAATACTTGTTATGTGTTATACGATAATCTAACTTACGTATGTAACCTGTTGAATACACAGTTTGAGTGAATGTGAAACTGATTGTGATTGGGTGGGACAATCAAACGGGTATTCCTGTGAGGAATACGTCTTTTCTGGGTTAAACTGGGATGTTGGATAATACACTCACTCCTATCACCTTAACTCCCATCTTATACTGAATTAGTTACCTGAGAGATAACGGGGTATTAGTTGATAGCACTATTAGGCTTGGCAACCTCACACCGTACCTAAGGGGACGGGCGTGAACAAATGACCTTAAATCACGACCAATGCTTGATAAGGGCGTTGGGGACGGGCAAGCAATCTGTCGCCATCTTGCGGTACTCGAGTTATTATGAACATTGTTATTAAACAGAACTAAACACTTTCAACTAACGATTTTACAAAACTGTGAACTCGCCAGCTTGTGCTGATACATTTGTTGCATGCTCGCAGGTCGTTAGATCCTTGGCTAAGGGACTTGCAGTCTGGAATTGCTGGAGTGGTCATGGGTCGAGAAACTTGGACACGCGTGACAAGACTATTGGTTTTCATACATTTAACTTTTGAACATTGAACAATGATTTACTTTATACTTCCGCTGAACAGATTAAGCTTTAAGTTATGTTTTGAGAATACTTTAACGTAATAAATGGGAACTTTTATATAATATCTTATTATCAGTTCAATGTGATTGGTGGTTGGATCCTGGTACGTCACACGCCTCGCGGAGTGTCCGCATGAGGTATTTTGGGGGTGTGACAGTTTGGTATCAGAGCCACTGGTTTTAGTGAACTAGGTTTTAAAACGTTATATAAAACCAGACTATAACCGAACAGTCCTGAAATCGACCATGACACTCAGCTCCAGATTGCAAGGTTCCTCTCTCGTTTAATTATTGCACATCGTAACTAGTGTATATCCACGTATGGCCTTGCATGTGATTGCACACTTAGCACCACAGTATGAATTCATGTGTTATTGCCTATGTTATGTGATTAATGTAACATTTTCTCTAGACTTTCGTGATCCATGTTTTGTGACGTCCTTTGTCCTGATAGTCGAATTTGAGGAACCTTTTTTTAGCACGAGTTAAGAGGAGTTGAGATAAACATGCAAATCGCATTATTACTATAGGTGCACACATAATAATAATGTGGGGTGCATATGAGTCCTAGGGAGACTTAACGAGTGTGAAAGGGGTTCTGTTCCATTATCTGACGTAATGGTAGGACTCAGTAATCTGTAGAAGTCATAGCGATGTTTGACTCCTACCTAATCCCGGTTATTAATCTCTTCCACTTATCTTATATAGAATCATGAGCGGATGTGGCGGACGTAACGGTGGACGTGGTGGTGGCTGTGGCGGTGGACGTGGCAATACTGTTATGTCCCAAGCTGAACTAACCGATTTGATAAATACTCGTGTGGCTGAAGCCCTAACAGCTAAGTAGGCTGGTATGATATTTACCAATCTCTCTTTATTCCTGTATCATGTACTCGACTCTTACTCGTGCGTTGTATTTTCTTTCATCTTTAGGTCAACACGCAAACCAGAATCAGAACAATCTGCCTGCTTGTACGCTCATGGATTGTAAACCACAGACGTTCAGTGGGACTGAGGGAGCAGTGGGACTACTCCGTTGGTTTTAAAAAGCCGAATCAGTTTTTGCTATGTGTAATTGTCCTGCGAGGGATAGAGTGAAGTATGCTTCGGGCACTCTTGAGGATGGTGCCTTGACTTGGTGGAATGCCCAAGTCCAGATGTTGGGCATTGAAATGGCGAACGTAACTACTTGGGATGACTTTAAGGAACTGACTCGTGACGAAGTGCAAAAGTTGGAAAATGAGTACTACAACCTAAAGATGGCAGGATCCGAGATCGAGGCGTGCACAAAACGATCTCATGAACTTGCGAATATGTGTCCTAACTTATCACGACCACCACATCGGAGAATCGAGCTGTACGTCGATGGTTTAGCACCGCAAGTCAAGGGCTTGGTCACTACAGTGAATCTTGACAACCTGCCTTGAGTCATCCGCTTAGCTTACAAGATCACTAACCAGGAGGTGGAGCGTGGCTCGCTAGCCCCACGTGTTTCTACTACTGCCACTACTGCTACAGCTACTACTCCTGCTGCGGATAACAAATGTAAGTGGAACAATATGGAAAAGGTGTCCAACTCGAACCAGTCATAGAAGAAGTTAGACAACTGTAACACTCGTAGTTTCAGCCAGTCGTCCTCCGTTAATCAGAACTAGAGCAACAACTCGAATCAGGGTTCCTACGCGGGAAACAGCCAATGTGCGCTAAGTGCAACTACCATCATCGTGGACCATGTACTCAAATCTGTCACAGGTGCAATAAAGTGGGTCATATGGCAAGGGATTGCAGGGCCCCGTTCCCAAAGCAGCTACAATAGCAACCGCCACAGCAACAGCAGACAAAGCAACAGGAAAGGCAGCAACCTCAACAAAACCAGGGTAACCAAAAGGGATGTTTCCAGTGTGGAGACGAGGGTCACTTCAGGAGAGATTGCCCTCAACTGAATCAAAATGTTGGGAATAATAACAACAATGCTGGGAACAACAATGGAAATGATGGTGGGAATGGTGCGCGTGGAAGAGTGTTTACCACCAGAGCTGGTGAAGCTAGGAACGATGGCAACGTTGTGACTGGTACGTTTTCTGTGAACAAGCTTTTTGCTTCTGTTTTATTCGATTCTGGTGCCGATTGGAGTTATGTGTCTTTGGGGTTCAGTCATCAGTTCAGGTTGACTCCAACACCTCTTGTGAACAAAAACGTAGTGGAATTGGCTGATGGTAAGTCGATTGAAGCCTCACACGTCCTGTTAGGGTGCAAACTCGATCTTATGGGTCAAGAGATCGACATTGACCTACTTCCCGTTACTCTTGGAAGCTTTGATGTAGTCTGTGGTATGGATTGGTTGTTTATGCGGCAAGCGGAAATTCTCTGTATGGAGAAAATCGTACGTATTCCTCTCTCCAGTGGAGAATCTTTTGTCGATCCAAGGTCATCGAAGTGGTGCAATGGTTAATATCATCTCAGCTATGAAAGCCCATAAGTGTCTACAGAAGGGCTATCCTGCTATTCTAGCACTCGTCACTAACACTCAGCCTGAGGAAAAGAGAATCGAAGATCTACCTGTTGTCCGTGAGTTTTCTGATGTTTTTCCCGAAGAACTTCCAGGTTTACCTACTCACTATCAGGTGGAGTTTCAGATCGATCTTAGGCCAGGAGCAGCCCCGATTGCTCGTGCTCCTTACCGTCTTGCACCAGGAGAGTTGCAAGAACTATCTAATCAACTTCAAGAACTGTTGAATAGAGGCTTTATCCGACCTAGTTCTTCGCCTTGGGGAGCCCTGATCTTATTCGTGAAAAAGAAAGATGGGTCCTTTCGTATGTGCATCGACTACCGTGAGCTCAACAAGGTGAAAGTTAAGAACCGTTACCCTTTACCTCGCATCGATGATCTGTTTGACCAGCTGCAAGGGTCAAGCTTCTATGAGAAAATCGACTTAAGATCGGGCTATTATCAGATGAGAGTCCGAGAGGAAGATGTTCCCAAAACAGCTTTTCGAACGCGGTATGGCCACTACGAGTTTCTGGTTATACCATTCGGGTTAACTAACGCACTAGCGGTTTTCATGGACCTCATGAACCGTGTGTGCAAACCATACCTCGACGATTTTGTCATTGTGTTTATTGATGACATTCTGATCTACTCTAAGAGCAAGGAGGACCACGAGCGGCCCTTGCGTCTTATCTTGGAGCTCCTAAGGAAGGAGCAACTCTACGTGAAGTTTTCTAAGTGCGACTTCTAGATTCGAGAAGTACATTTCCTCGGCCACATTGTTAACGAACTAGGAATACGCGTGGATCCCGCTAAGATCGATGCTATCAGAAATTGGGTGGCACCAAAGAATCCTTCGGAGGTGCGACAATTTCTTGGTCTCGCTGGGTATTACCGCAAATTTATTAAAGATTTCTCGGGGATCGCCCAACCTCTTACCTCTTGACACAGAAAGGGGTCGTGTACTCCTGGGGAACGAAACAGGACGACGCTTTTCAGCTTTTGAAACAAAAAACTCTGCAGTGCACCAATCTTATCTTTACCTGAGGGTACCGAAGACCTCGTGGTGTACTGTGATGTTTCTATTCAGGGTCTCGGTTGCATGCTGATGCAACGCGAGAAAGTGATAGCTTTTGCTTCTCGACAGCTGAAGATTTATGAGAAGAATTACACGACTTATGACTTGGAGTTGGGGGCCGTGGTGTTTGCGCTAAAAATTTGGAGGCATTACTTGTACGGTACTAAATGCACTATTTATACCGACCACAAGAACCTTCAGCATATTTTTGACCAGAAAGAGTTAAACATGAGGCAGCGTCGCTGGGTGGAATTCTTAAACGATTATAATTGCACGATCAAGTACCATCCAGGCAAAGCTAACGTTGTAGCTGATGCCCTTAGTCGCAAGGAAACGAAACCTAGATGTGTTCGAGCTTTGCAGCTCACCATCCACTCTAACCTACCAGACCAGATTCGTTCTGCCCAAACTGAAGCGTTGAAAGACGAGAACCTTAAAGCTGAAGATATGCGAGGCTTGGAGAAACAACTTGTGGAAAGATCTGACGGTATTTGCTATTTCATGGAGTGAATATGGGTCCCTTTGTACGGAAACCTTAGATAGCTTGTGATGGACGAAGCACACAAGTCTCGATATTCTGTATCCGGGTTCTGGTAAGATGTATCAGGATCTAAAAGTCTTATACTGGTGGCCGAAGATGAAAGCCCACATCGTGACGTATGTGAGTAAATGCTTGACTTGTGCGAAGGTCAAGGTGGAATGCCAGAAACCGTCCGGTTTGCTTCAACAACCAGAAATACCCATGTGGAAATGGGAACAAATTGCCATGGACTTTGTCACCGGACATGCACAAATCATTTGGCTCACGTCTCGACATGAGCACTGCTTATCACCCTCAGACGGATGGCCAGAGTGAGTGAACCATCCAGACACTTGAAGACATGCTGCGGGCATGTGTTATCGATTTTGGTAAAGGCTGGGAGAAACACTTACCTTTGGTAGAGTTCTCTTACAACAACAGTTACCATTCCAGTATTCAACTAGCTCCGTTCGATGCACTATATGGACGGAAATGCCGGTCTCCACTTTGTTGGGTTGAGGTAGGTAACAGCCAGATCACAGGTCCGGAACTTGTACTTGAAACCTCTGAGAAGATTGTTCAGATCAGAAATCGTATGGCGGCAGCGCGTGACCGTCAGAAAAGCTACGCTGATAAGCGTAGGAAACCCTTGGAGTTCGTTGTAGGCGATTGCGTTATGTTGAAAGTCTCACCCTGGAGGCGTACACAAAACGATCTCATGAACTTGCGAATATGTGTCCTAACTTATCACGACCACCACATCGGAGAATCGAGCTGTACGTCGATGGTTTAGCACCGCAAGTCAAGGGCTTGGTCACTACAGTGAATCTTGACAACCTGCCTTGAGTCATCCGCTTAGCTTATAAGATCACTAACCAGGAGGTGGAGCGTGGCTCGCTAGCCCCACGTGTTTCTACTACTGCCACTACTGCTACAGCTACTACTCCTGCTGCGGATAACAAATGTAAGTGGAACAATATGGAAAAGGTGTCCAACTCGAACCAGTCATAGAAGAAGTTAGACAACTGTAACACTCGTAGTTTCAGCCAGTCGTCCTCCGTTAATCAGAACTAGAGCAACAACTCGAATCAGGGTTCCTACGCGGGAAACAGCCAATGTGCGCTAAGCGCAATAAGCTTAATTCGCTTTACGTCAGGCCATTCAAAATTTTAGAACGAATCGGTAAAGTGGCGTACAAGCTTGAGTTACCTGCCGAATTGGGTAACGTTCATGATGTCTTCCATGTCTCTAATCTAAAGAAGTGTTTGTCGGATGCAACATTTGTGGTACCGTTTCAAGAACTGAAAATCGACGATAAGTTGCAGTTCGTTAAAGAACCTATTAAAATCATGGATCGGGAAGTTAAGGTTCGTAAGCACAGTCGGATTCCGATCGTGAGAGTCCGTTGGAACTCCAGGCGTGGACTAGAGTTCACGTGGGAACGCGAGGATTAGATGAAACTCAAGTATCCTCAACTATTCACAACCGCTGAATCAAATCCTAACACAACTGGTGAATTTCGGGACGAAATTCCCTTTCAAGTTGGGGATGATGTGGCACCCGAGGAAAATCCATAGTCATCTAGATCTATCTCTTCACTCCTCCTCGGAGTTTGCTTATCAAATTTCGAGACGAAATTTCTATCAAGTTGGGGATGATGTGACAAGCCGTATTTTGTAGAGTCTTTTCCTTGCATTGATCCCTTCTCCCGCTTTATGCTTTGTTGTAACTTACGTGCATGTTATTTGGAATGATAAATGTATTTAAACAATTGTGAATTATAAATGTGTTATGTGAATGTTTTAAGTATGTATGTATAAATTAATCGAGCCGCACACCATTCATTGAGTCGCACACCCCGCTCCTTTGTTCGGATTAACCGGGTTCTCGGCCCTAAACCCCAAGCCCAACTGGGCCCAGTTCACTTACTTGGATGCATACACACACGGTTGTGTGTGTGGTATTCATATTATTGCAAAACACCAACTTTGACAAACCCTAGCTCTCTCGTTTCTTCTTTGAAGGCTGAAAACAACTCTTCTAGTTGGAGATATCTCTTCGATTTCAACATACTCCTCAACTCCCAAATCTCCTCTCGGTTAGTGTTATGTTATGCTTCGATTTATTTTCTGATCGTACATGGCTGCGTTTATGCATGATGGTTAATGTTTAGAGTATAGTTGCTTGTAGAGTTTTGATGAGCATATGGTGATAAACGAATGGGTAGGATTAATCTTGAATGTTAAAATATGTTGATTTATGTCGTAATGAAAAAACGACGATTTAGGGTGCATGCGCATTAGAGTTTGGTGGGTTAATGTTCACAGATTTGATTTGAATGGTTGGATAGGATGTTAACCTAGATTAACACCATTCGATGGTTTAGCACCGCAAGTCAAGGGCTTGGTCACTACAGTGAATCTTGACAACCTGCCTTGAGTCATCCGCTTAGCTTACAAGATCACTAACCAGGAGGTGGAGCGTGGCTCGCTAGCCCCACGTGTTTCTACTACTGCCACTACTGCTACAGCTACTACTCCTGCTGCGGATAACAAATGTAAGTGGAACAATATGGAAAAGGTGTCCAACTCGAACCAGTCATAGAAGAAGTTAGACAACTGTAACACTCGTAGTTTCAGCCAGTCGTCCTCCGTTAATCAGAACTAGAGCAACAACTCGAATCAGGGTTCCTACGCGGGAAACAGCCAATGTGCGCTAAGTGCAACTACCATCATCGTGGACCATGTACTCAAATCTGTCACAGGTGCAATAAAGTGGGTCATATGGCAAGGGATTGCAGGGCCCCGTTCCCAAAGCAGCTACAATAGCAACCGCCACAGCAACAGCAGACAAAGCAACAGGAAAGGCAGCAACCTCAACAAAACCAGGGTAACCAAAAGGGATGTTTCCAGTGTGGAGACGAGGGTCACTTCAGGAGAGATTGCCCTCAACTGAATCAAAATGTTGGGAATAATAACAACAATGCTGGGAACAACAATGGAAATGATGGTGGGAATGGTGTGCGTGGAAGAGTGTTTACCACCAGAGCTGGTGAAGCTAGGAACGATGGCAACGTTGTGACTGGTACGTTTTCTGTGAACAACCTTTTTGCTTCTGTTTTATTCGATTCTGGTGCCGATTGGAGTTATGTGTCTTTGGGGTTCAGTCATCAGTTCAGGTTGACTCCAACACCTCTTGTGAACAAAAACGTAGTGGAATTGGCTGATGGTAAGTCGATTGAAGCCTCACACGTCCTGTTAGGGTGCAAACTCGATCTTATGGGTCAAGAGATCGACATTGACCTACTTCCCGTTACTCTTGGAAGCTTTGATGTAGTCTGTGGTATGGATTGGTTGTTTATGCGGCAAGCGGAAATTCTCTGTATGGAGAAAATCGTACGTATTCCTCTCTCCAGTGGAGAATCTTTTGTCGATCCAAGGTCATCGAAGTGGTGCAATGGTTAATATCATCTCAGCTATGAAAGCCCATAAGTGTCTACAGAAGGGCTATCCTGCTATTCTAGCACTCGTCACTAACACTCAGCCTGAGGAAAAGAGAATCGAAGATCTACCTGTTGTCCGTGAGTTTTCTGATGTTTTTCCCGAAGAACTTCCAGGTTTACCTACTCACTATCAGGTGGAGTTTCAGATCGATCTTAGGCCAGGAGCAGCCCCGATTGCTCGTGCTCCTTACCGTCTTGCACCAGGAGAGTTGCAAGAACTATCTAATCAACTTCAAGAACTGTTGAATAGAGGCTTTATCCGACCTAGTTCTTCGCCTTGGGGAGCCCTGATCTTATTCGTGAAAAAGAAAGATGGGTCCTTTCGTATGTGCATCGACTACCGTGAGCTCAACAAGGTGAAAGTTAAGAACTGTTACCCTTTACCTCGCATCGATGATCTGTTTGACCAGCTGCAAGGGTCAAGCTTCTATGAGAAAATCGACTTAAGATCGGGCTATTATCAGATGAGAGTCCGAGAGGAAGATGTTCCCAAAACAGCTTTTCGAACGCGGTATGGCCACTACGAGTTTCTGGTTATACCATTCGGGTTAACTAACGCACTAGCGGTTTTCATGGACCTCATGAACCGTGTGTGCAAACCATACCTCGACGATTTTGTCATTGTGTTTATTGATGACATTCTGATCTACTCTAAGAGCAAGGAGGACCACGAGCGGCCCTTGCGTCTTATCTTGGAGCTCCTAAGGAAGGAGCAACTCTACGTGAAGTTTTCTAAGTGCGACTTCTAGATTCGAGAAGTACATTTCCTCGGCCACATTGTTAACGAACTAGGAATACGCGTGGATCCCGCTAAGATCGATGCTATCAGAAATTGGGTGGCACCAAAGAATCCTTCGGAGGTGCGACAATTTCTTGGTCTCGCTGGGTATTACCGCAAATTTATTAAAGATTTCTCGGGGATCGCCCAACCTCTTACCTCTTGACACAGAAAGGGGTCGTGTACTCCTGGGGAACGAAACAGGACGACGCTTTTCAGCTTTTGAAACAAAAAACTCTGCAGTGCACCAATCTTATCTTTACCTGAGGGTACCGAAGACCTCGTGGTGTACTGTGATGTTTCTATTCAGGGTCTCGGTTGCATGCTGATGCAACGCGAGAAAGTGATAGCTTTTGCTTCTCGACAGCTGAAGATTTATGAGAAGAATTACACGACTTATGACTTGGAGTTGGGGGCCGTGGTGTTTGCGCTAAAAATTTGGAGGCATTACTTGTACGGTACTAAATGCACTATTTATACCGACCACAAGAACCTTCAGCATATTTTTGACCAGAAAGAGTTAAACATGAGGCAGCGTCGCTGGGTGGAATTCTTAAACGATTATGATTGCACGATCAAGTACCATCCAGGCAAAGCTAACGTTGTAGCTGATGCCCTTAGTCGCAAGGAAACGAAACCTAGATGTGTTCGAGCTTTGCAGCTCACCATCCACTCTAACCTACCAGACCAGATTCGTTCTGCCCAAACTGAAGCGTTGAAAGACGAGAACCTTAAAGCTGAAGATATGCGAGGCTTGGAGAAACAACTTGTGGAAAGATCTGACGGTATTCGCTATTTCATGGAGTGAATATGGGTCCCTTTGTACGGAAACCTTAGATAGCTTGTGATGGACGAAGCACACAAGTCTCGATATTCTGTATCCGGGTTCTGGTAAGATGTATCAGGATCTAAAAGTCTTATACTGGTGGCCGAAGATGAAAGCCCACATCGTGACGTATGTGAGTAAATGCTTGACTTGTGCGAAGGTCAAGGTGGAATGCCAGAAACCGTCCGGTTTGCTTCAACAACCAGAAATACCCATGTGGAAATGGGAACAAATTGCCATGGACTTTGTCACCGGACATGCACAAATCATTTGGCTCACGTCTCGACATGAGCACTGCTTATCACCCTCAGACGGATGGCCAGAGTGAGTGAACCATCCAGACACTTGAAGACATGCTGCGGGCATGTGTTATCGATTTTGGTAAAGGCTGGGAGAAACACTTACCTTTGGTAGAGTTCTCTTACAACAACAGTTACCATTCCAGTATTCAACTAGCTCCGTTCGATGCACTATATGGACGGAAATGCCGGTCTCCACTTTGTTGGGTTGAGGTAGGTAACAGCCAGATCACAGGTCCGGAACTTGTACTTGAAACCTCTGAGAAGATTGTTCAGATCAGAAATCGTATGGCGGCAGCGCGTGACCGTCAGAAAAGCTACGCTGATAAGCGTAGGAAACCCTTGGAGTTCGTTGTAGGCGATTGCGTTATGTTGAAAGTCTCACCCTGGAGGCGTACACAAAACGATCTCATGAACTTGCGAATATGTGTCCTAACTTATCACGACCACCACATCGGAGAATCGAGCTGTACGTCGATGGTTTAGCACCGCAAGTCAAGGGCTTGGTCACTACAGTGAATCTTGACAACCTGCCTTGAGTCATCCGCTTAGCTTACAAGATCACTAACCAGGAGGTGGAGCGTGGCTCGCTAGCCCCACGTGTTTCTACTACTGCCACTACTGCTACAGCTACTACTCCTGTTGCGGATAACAAATGTAAGTGGAACAATATGGAAAAGGTGTCCAACTCGAACCAGTCATAGAAGAAGTTAGACAACTGTAACACTCGTAGTTTCAGCCACTCGTCCTCCGTTAATCAGAACTAGAGCAACAACTCGAATCAGGGTTCCTACGCGGGAAACAGCCAATGTGCGCTAAGCGCAACAAGCTTAATTCGCTTTACGTCAGGCCATTCAAAATTTTAGAACGAATCGGTAAAGTGGCGTACAAGCTTGAGTTACCTGCCGAATTGGGTAACGTTCATGATGTCTTCCATGTCTCTAATCTAAAGAAGTGTTTGTCGGATGCAACATTTGTGGTACCGTTTCAAGAACTGAAAATCGACGATAAGTTGCAGTTCGTTAAAGAACCTATTAAAATCATGGATCGGGAAGTTAAGGTTCGTAAGCACAGTCGGATTCCGATCGTGAGAGTCCGTTGGAACTCCAGGCGTGGACTAGAGTTCACGTGGGAACGCGAGGATTAGATGAAACTCAAGTATCCTCAACTATTCACAACCGCTGAATCAAATCCTAACACAACTGGTGAATTTCGGGACGAAATTCCCTTTCAAGTTGGGGATGATGTGGCACCCGAGGAAAATCCATAGTCATCTAGATCTATCTCTTCACTCCTCCTCGGAGTTTGCTTATCAAATTTCGAGACGAAATTTCTATCAAGTTGGGGATGATGTGACAAGCCGTATTTTGTAGAGTCTTTTCCTTGCATTGATCCCTTCTCCCGCTTTATGCTTTGTTGTAACTTACGTGCATGTTATTTGGAATGATAAATGTATTTAAACAATTGTGAATTATAAATGTGTTATGTGAATGTTTTAAGTATGTATGTATAAATTAATCGAGCCGCACACCATTCATTGAGTCGCACACCCCGCTCCTTTGTTCGGATTAACCGGGTTCTCGGCCCTAAACCCCAAGCCCAACTGGGCCCAGTTCACTTACTTGGATGCATACACACACGGTTGTGTGTGTGGTATTCATATTATTGCAAAACACCAACTTTGACAAACCCTAGCTCTCTCGTTTCTTCTTTGAAGGCTGAAAACAACTCTTCTAGTTGGAGATATCTCTTCGATTTCAACATACTCCTCAACTCCCAAATCTCCTCTCGGTTAGTGTTATGTTATGCTTCGATTTATTTTCTGATCGTACATGGCTGCGTTTATGCATGATGGTTAATGTTTAGAGTATAGTTGCTTGTAGAGTTTTGATGAGAATATGGTGATAAACGAATGGGTAGGATTAATCTTGAATGTTAAAATATGTTGATTTATGTCGTAATGAAAAAACGACGATTTAGGGTGCATGCGCATTAGAGTTTGGTGGGTTAATGTTCACAGATTTGATTTGAATGGTTGGATAGGATGTTAACCTAGATTAACAATTTCATGAGGATTGTTATGTTTGTGTGGATTGAAGAACAGTTATAGATGATGATGATTTTGTAAGTTTTAATGATAAACTGTTATTATAATCTAGATGTGCTCGTGGTGTGTATTGGAGTTGTTTAGAGAGATTATTGTTAATGATGTAACGGTGATTGGGGTTGCATAATTTCTTTAAAACTGTTAACTGATCATCCGAAATTAATGGTGTTGAATAACTAAATTAGCACACCCTTGGTCGCACACTAAAAGCATGGCCGCACACTCTCGATAGATCGCATACTTAAGCCTAGTCGCACACACTGCACATGGGTCGATTACTTTTATGGATCGCACATCGGTTGTTGGGCCACAGTCGCACACTTGAGGCATGGTCGCACAGATGAGACTTACTCCCACACTTCATTGGGCCGCACCCCAATTAATGGGCTCAGATGGACTTGGGCTGCACATGGGGTGGCCTACATTGCAAATGAGTCGCACACTAAGAACTCTATCGCACACTTGATTGAACTAAGTATTTGTCTAGGGTATACAGTAATGATGCATTGATGTGTTGCATGAATAATTGTATGTTCGGATGATAAAAGTTAGGAACAGTAGATGTTAGTTTAAACAGGAACTTGTGGTGTACATATATGTGATCCGAATACTTGTTATGTGTTATACGATAACCTAACTTACGTATGTAACATGTTGAATACACAGTTTGAATGAATGTGAAACTGATTGTGATTGGAAACCATAATAGGACAAGTAACTAGTCTTACCAAGCAAACCTAAGGTGAGTTCACTTCTCTTGAGCATGCCTCCCGGTGGGTGGGACAATCAAACGGGTATTCGTGAGAGGAATACGTCTTTTCTGGGTTAAACTGGGAGATTGGATAATACACTCACTCCTATCACCTTAAGTCCCATATTATACTGAATTAGTTACCTAAGAGGTAACTGGGTATTAGTTGATAGCGCTATTAGGCTTGGCAACTTCACACCGTACCTGAGAGGATGGTCGTGAACTAATGACCTTAAATCACGACCAATGCTTGATAGGGGCGTTGGGGACAGGCAAACAATTTGACGCCATCTTGCGGTACTCGTGTTATTATAAACATTGTTATTAAACTGACCTAAACACTTGTCAACTAACGTTTTTACAAAACTATGAACTCACCAGCTTGTGTTGATGCATTTGTTGCATGCTCGCAGGTCGTTAGATTCTTGGCTAAAGGACTTGCAGTCTGGAATTGTTGGAGTGGTCATGGGTCGAGAAACTTGGACATGCAAGAGAAGACTATTGGTTTTCATACATTTAACTTTTGAACATTGAACAATGATTTACTTTATGCTTCCGCTGAACATATTAAGCTTTAAGTTATGTTGTGAGAATACTTTAATGTAATAAATGGGAACTTTTATATAATATCTTGTTATAAGTTCAATGTGATTGGTGGCTAGATCCTGGTATGTCACACGCCTCGCGGAGTGTCCGCTTGTGGTATTTTGGGGGTGTGACACCAAATACCAGCAAGCCTACCAAGATTGGGATAGCTTGTTAGAGCAGAACGCTCGTCTTCAACTTCACCTAGAGTTGGGACAATCCCGCCTCGGCGAGGCTGAGAGTGCAGCCAACCAAGCGATCGTGGAGCTAGAGGAGCTGACCAGTCAAGCTACCGTGTTGCGGGCCGATAGGAATTAGTTAACATCTCATGGTTTAGTTGCGGCATTTGATTTTTCGGAAGGTCATCTTACTATAGCGCACTACTAGACGGCTTCTCTGTAGCGGCCTGTGACACTGGGCAGTATGATGGCATGCATGAAGCCTATTTGAATTGTGATCGGTGAGATCTCCTATCGAACACTTTTCATGCAGCCAGTGCCTCTGCTTCCGTCCGAATGACCGAAGCCCTTGCATCCGTGACCAATGATGTCTTACATGAATTCCAATAAATTCTTGATGCGGCAGGGGGATAGAACATGGATGTGCTCCGCCATCTTCTAGAACCTCCATCCGCTGACGTTTCGAATGCTTTATCTTCTTTTGACACGTCTCGTGTTTCCTTTCTGTTTATTTTGTGAATTCCTATGTAATTAAATATTTTAACTTTAATCATTATGTGGTGACGTATGCATTAGGTGTTATGTAATTAATTTTTTGCTCATAATGGTCATGACTCCGCCTCCTGACAGGGGACGATGTGACTGTTGACGCGATTTACAGTAATTACACGTGTCGTGTTTCCTTTCTGTTTATTTTGTGAACTTCTATGTATTTAAATATTTTAACTTTAATCATTATGTGGTGACGTATGCATCAGGTGTTATGTATTTAATTTCTTTGCTCATGATGGTCATGACTCCGCCTCCTGACATGGGGGCGATGTGACTGTTGACGCGATTTGCAGTAATTACACTTTCTCTTATATAATCAATATCGTGGAAAGTCATTGACTTACTGAAATAGAGTCTAGTAAAATCATGGGAAAAACCAATCGTCATCATCGCATTTCTGAAGTCTTAAAAGCATGTGAAATTGCGGAAACTTTGCTCTGTTTGCAAAATAATTCACCTGAGAATGTCAAAGTACCCATTTTGATGGATAAGGTAGGCTCATTATCCTCCCCTAATGGGATTGAGTTTGCCATGCCGATCCCAGAATCCATCGATCTCCGGAAAGGTATGCCGGATCTTGACTCACTTCCCCCTATATTCAACACTCCGTCCTCTGGTGCTTATGTATCCGAGGGTGATACCTTGTCAGTATGCAAAACCCTCATATCTTTGCCAACGTCCCAAACTCGTCGTTCTGGAATTGCCTACAAAAGTTACCATCGTGGTCATCCCATTATAGCTGAACTGACATTGTCTCCTGATGACGATATTCATTGTGTGGTCGGAAGACAACTGGTTATGGACGACACTCTTATTGTGTATCTGGACTTGGTCGTTAGAGACACCGACATTCTCTATACCCCTGCAAAAGTATTGGAGATGCTGTCTAATATGAAATAGTTGTAGCATGCTCTTTGTCTTCTTTTGTTTCCCAAATTATGTTTTGTATAGATGGGACAAGTACTTGGTTTTTTTTTACGGTAACATATGTAAGTTTGTTATCTACATGTTTACCAATTTGTGGGTAGTTGACATATCTATTACCAAGATACCTACCTATTAGCGCTATGTTTTGTAAATGTGTTAATGCAATAATGCATAGATAGCGACTATCGTTACGCTCAAAGTGTTGTATACACCGTTCGACAGAGTATGAAGGCATGGCTTAATCGTAGTGTGCAAAAAATAAAGAATAAACTATAAACAAACTCTAGTGAACAAAAAAAAAATATTAACAAACTTCAAATGATGTGTCCAAAGAAACAAAAGGCTGAAAACCTTGTCCCCGTTAGGGGTGGGGATTTACTTATAACACTTCTTATGCTGGGCTATGTTCCAGGATCGTGGTATGGGGGTCCCATCCAGATGCTTTAAGGCGTAGGCTCCCTTTCCCCAGGACTTCGCTAACCATGTAGGGCCCTCCCCAGGTGGGGCCCAACTTGCCCGTGTTTTCTGCCCTACTCGCTTCGTTATCTCTTAATACGTATTCGCCCACGCAGAACAACGTGTGTGATGCCCTCTTGTTATAATATTTCTCCATGAATTACTTGTTGTTAGTGCACCTACGTCTGCTGACTACGTCTTTCATCAAGTCTTGAAGATTGAACAGATCGGAAATGACACGGATACCTAGAAATGCAAGTTGTATATGGATCGCTTATTAGTCATTAGACTAGGATCGCTTATGTGTCAGTATCAGTCTGGATCGCTCATAGGGACATGTTGCTGGATCGCTTTTCTGTCACTGTTGGACCGCTCATACGTACATGTACGTATGAGCGGACCAGAAAGTCTATATATAGGTCCACATGAGCGGTTCTAAAACACATAGTTGATGGTGTTTTGTTCTGGTACTCTGCCGAAGTGTTGTCAGATCGTGTAATAGTGTTTGATATCAATAAAACAGCAAGAATTAAAGTGAATACAGCTTGAATAGCACCGAATTATTAGTTTCCGCCTCTTAATTCGGATACGAACTTCTCTGAACGACTCAAACAGGTCAGCGAACGATCCTACACTTGTATTTAGCTTCACTGATGGCGGTTGTCTCACGTCGTTCTTCGAGGAGGTCCAGGTTCTCCCTTAGGAGCTGGTCGTTTTCAAACTGTGTGGTATGCCTTTCCAGGACGGGAGTCCACCTCGGCGGGAATCATTGCTTCGGTTTTGTATGTCAAGCTAAAGGGTGTCTCATTGCTTCTTGACTTGGGCGTAGTGCAGTGTGCCCACAATACAGTTGGTAATTCTTCCACCCAGCAACTACCTTCCTTATCCAAGCACCGTTTAATACATTCCAACAGACTTCTGTTGGCTCTTTCAACATATCCGTTACCCTAAGGATGATTCATGGAGGTAAAAAAAATCCGTATCTGGAGTTCCTTGCACCAATCTTAGATCAACTTATCGGCGAATTGCGTCCCACTGTCGCTAACCAAGTATAACAGTAAGCCGAAGCGACAAATGATGTGTTCCCATAGGAAATTCTTAACGTTGTTAAGTAATCGATCACCACAATAAGAAACTTTACCTTCCTAGGGGCCATGGGGAAGGGGCCCACAATGTCAAACGCCCATTTTTGGAACGGCCAAGCAGCGGTGACACATGTTAAGATGTTCTTAGGTCGCATAGTTTGTGGCGCATACCACTGATAGCTCATGCATTTCCTTAGTTCTTTGACTGCGTCATGATGCATTCCCCGCCAATAGTATCCCGCGTTGGTCATCTTGGCGATTACAGATCTTGGCCCTGCGAGAATTCCACAGATCCCTTCATGTATTTCCCTGATTAAATACAAGGCTTCATTGGGAGTGGCGAAATGTAACAACCACCCCAAATACAACTTTCTGTATAAGAGATCGTCGTGTAGTTCATATTGCAATGCCTTTGTTTGTATTTTCCAAGCTTCTCCTTGCAATGTGGGTATCACTCAATATCATCGAGACTCGTAAGGGTTCAGAGGGAAGTTGATACCACATGTAGGATCATTTGGACGACCAAACGAGTCGTTCAGAAGAGATCTCGTTCAATACGAAAGGCGGAAACAGACGTATCGAAGTTGTTTCAGCTGATTTGCACTTAGAATCACTTTAACTGTCATGTAGGATCGTTTGGATGACCAAACGAGTCGTTCAGAAAAGATCTCGTTCAATACGAAAGGGGAAAACAGACGTATCGAAGTTATTTCAGCTGATTTGCACTTAGATTCACTTTAACTGTCTCTTGTATTGATATCATATCGTTTTACAATGCTGGAGACACTTCGGCAGAGCTTCGCTACCGGAATCGAAACGTTACAAACGAAATCACAAGCACGCTATTTATAGAGCATCTGTAGGTTCGTTTTCGGACCCGAACGAGTTGATCAGAAGAGTTTTGCTCAGTTTGAAAGGCGGAAACAGACAAACTGAGGTCAATTCATCAAGATTTACAATTTAAACTGTCGATTTGATTAATAAAATGACTTTTACAGCGAGTCGACACTTCGGCAGCACTTCGTGGCAAAACCGGAAGAATGATTACTAATTTCGCTCCTAGTGACCCTATATATAGGCATGCTGATTTCGCTTAAACATGTCTCAAGCGAAATCACCATGTTACATTCAAGCGAAATCACCTTTTTAACTTCGAGCGGAATTAGAACCTTATGATTTCGCTTGAAATGTTTTCATGTCATTTCAAGCGGAATCTCTACTATATTCCACTATCTCGTTTTTCATGCCCTGATCTAACTAGTTCTATACAAGACTCGATACAAGACGAAGACGACAGACGGATGCACCAACAAACTCCCCCTCGGATGTTGACGGAGTCTTCAGTGTCGAGTCTTCGCATCTTCAGTCTTTATCAGTCTTAGGTCTTTTCTTTGAAGTATTTGACGCTGTAAGCATCCGCAATCTCTATTTTTTTCTTCAATCAATCAGCAACAAACTCCTTCCCTCAGATATTGACTTCTTCTCTAGTCATCAGCACCAACATACACTCCCCCTCGAATGTTGAATCCTTAATCTTGTCAACAGCAACAGACTCAGGATCAGAACCTTGCTCTTTGTCATTCAGACTCCCCCTCTCAATCAGCTGGGATCGCAGTCTGGCTTTCACAAGTTCAAGATCACTGTCTGGCTCAAAACTCTGCTTAGGATAAAAAACCTAGCTCTTACTCAGACCTGCATAAATCTCTCACAAACATAAGTTTTATGATATAAAGATTTGTATTCTAAGACACCACTTGAAGATTAAATCAAGCACGATTTATCATTTATAGTCTCTGATAAACCACTTGCAGGAGTATCATTTTCAAAGATTTTGATGACCACTTGTAAGATAGATTTTAAACTATTTTTATTCAACTCCTCCTCACAAAATGTCATCATGTTTAGCACTTGGAAGTTTGAAGATCAGCTTTCTAGCATCAGTTGTCGAAAATCTTTTTGAATTTTTCAAAATTTATGCTAAAACACACTAAAATCTTTTTGTATTTTTGAAATTCAAAACTAACACCACATGTAGAAATACAACTATGCAGAAATGAAATCTATACAGACAATATTTTTGTGAGTTTGTGTAAGAGGATCATATCAGTTTCTGAGACAAATCACCAACACCGTTAAGCTTCATTTCATTTTAAGTTCTAAACAATTCACCTAGATTGTCAATATATTGATCCACTTAAATTGTCACACAAAATTCAACCGTTCCGAGATACGTAATTAATGTTTTAAGCACTTAAACTTAATCGCGTGTTCCACCACTTGAATATACTCCCATATCCAGACCCCAATATTCAGTCTTACAGGTGAATATACCTAGACGATATCTGTAAGGGGTTAGGTGCGAAACCGTGAGAGCTCAGGTCAGAACTTCCGTTCAGCAGAGAGATGACGGTTCGACTTTTGGTCTTTCCCCTTTAGAGGATCTTTTCTTCAACAGCACATGATTAGCATTTTTCAATGTTTCATCATTTTTTATGCTGAGGGCGGTGCTATGTTTCAAGCATTTGTAGAAAGTATTATAAGGGGACTAGGTCAGAATTTCCATTCAGCGGAAGTCCCGGGATAATACCCCAGATATCACTAAGCATAAAGACCTAGTATCTCAGAAAGAGGGACCTTTCAAACAAGATTTCGGGGGTTACCCATATATCCAAGAAAATGTTCCCCACCATATAAGTAAGTTTGAATTTTAGGTTTATATCTCGTCACAATCTACTAATTGTATAAAAACCTACTAGCATATCCGCAGTGAGTTTGTTTATCACATTTGACTTTCCAATTCTTTAGCATGTTGTGACAGTCCACTGATATACTATCATTTCCTCTTTTTCACAACAAAACTCATTTTTGATTTTATCATGTTTTTGGTTTTTCAAATTTTCTAATGTTTTTGGATTTTCTGAAATTTTACTCCCCCTAAAATTCAAACACATATAAAGAAATTTGAAAACAAACTGTATAAGTAAATGACAATCGATATCAAATCGCCTCAATTCGCCATTCACTTGGCATAAACAATTAGAAATCCCCCTATCAACAAACTATTTTCACATTAAGATTTCAAAACACTTAAGTTAGTTTTAATCAAAATGATTTTTCCGGAAAATAAGTTTAGTTGATTTTACCACTTGTAGGTTCGGGGATGTGGTTCATCATATTGTCTTTAAACCACATATATGAATATTACATCAAGTTCAAATTAATGACCTTGAATCACGTTGTAAGAACCAACCTCTGTACCACTTGTACATAAAAACACAATCAAATACAAAAAACGATGCCGATTCATGTTCCACTCTTACCAACCTGGGAACTCCGGCAAGTCAGGTTTTTCTATTCAAAGAATATATCCACCCAACCCTGACCAGCCTTGGGTGTTACCGAGCTACCAACACTCAGTCTCTTACCTCCCATCTTTTTCTCATAGAACTCTTTAACCCTTTGACTTTTCGATCAATCATTTTTCCAAAGATGTGTTTTACTTTGGGGTTAAAGGCCTTTTCAACATCAAAAACCTTTTTATCAGAATAAAATTGGTTTGAAATTTCAACTTTACCAATTTTCTTAAAATTTTCAGCCCGAAGTGGTGGAAAATTATCATCATCCACAGACGGAACTGATTTTTCACCATTTACCT
Organism: Helianthus annuus; assembly: GCF_002127325.2. Classification (NCBI taxonomy): domain Eukaryota; kingdom Viridiplantae; phylum Streptophyta; class Magnoliopsida; order Asterales; family Asteraceae; genus Helianthus; species Helianthus annuus. The sequence goes on from NC_035443.2 coordinate 136,577,129, forward strand.
CAACCTGTGGCTCCTCTGATTTTGTGGAATCAGATTCATCGCCAAAAGATAGCTCCTCTGATTTTGACCTATCAGAATCATCGCTAGAAGTATCAACAGACTTCTTAACAACCCATTTCTGGTTGTCAGATTTAGCTCTCTTCTTGTAAAACCTGTTCGAACATTCACCAATTTCAAATTTTGAATTTTTGAATAGTTTGGTTCTATCAATTGGTGGTTCAAACTCAATCACTTTCTCTTTCAGTTTAGAAACTTCCTGTTTGATTTGAATTGCTTGCGAACATGTCACTGCAAGATGTCCAATTCTACCACATTTGAAACAGGTCCGAGTTTTTTTCTTCTGATCAACAGTCTTCATTTCATCTTGCTTCTTCGCAAGAAATTCTCTATTTGATTGTCTCCAAAATTCTTTCTTTTCTTCTTCGTCTGCTGATGTACCTGAAACAAATGTCATCTTTGATTTAAAGTCACGAACATATTTTTCATTTTTCTGTTTTTCTGTTGGAATAAATCCAAGACCTTTCTTTTTGAAATTACCGTTATGATTTGGTTTCTTTTGAAAACCAGAACCAGAACTGTAACCTTTTTTCTTGTTTAACCTTTGTTGAACTCTTGAGGTGTATTTTTTAGGTTTTTCAGTAAGATTTAAATCTTTTATTTCAGAAATATTGATTTCTGTTAATTTGAAAACCTTTTTTATCATCTCAGTTTTGACACCTCTTATTGGAAATTCCTCATCAGATATAATTTGTCTGAATCATTCAAAGTATAAGCAACTTTGAACATTTCATCATTCAAATTAGATTTCGATAACAGGAATTCTTTATCATATACTCTTTTGCCTTGTTTTTCATTTTGACCTGGAGTGCTGGACTCAGACTTTGACTCCTATGTTTCATCGTTATCTAACACATGATCCACCACTTTCTTTATTAATTGAGATTGTTGATCAGTGTCAGACGATGTAAACGTGACATCAATATTTTCTGGCAAATTGACTGACGACTCCGACTCCCACTGTAAGTCTGTAGCCTTTTTGACTCTTTCAGAATTTGGATTTCTGGGCAAATATCCATTTTCCAGCGAGGGTGGACACTTGTTATAACTGACACCTTGTTTCTTACCAGAATTCTTTTTGTCAGTTTTCTTCTTAGTGTCATTCTTTTTCTCAGTCTTCTTTTCAGGAGTTTTTTCTTCAGTGGTCTTTTGCTCTTCAGTTACCTCATCTTCTTCAAATGTCTTCATGCCTTCAATAGTTGGATAAATCCTGTCAATTACATAAGAAGTACATGAGTAACTTTTCAACATACGATTTACTCTTTCAGTTTCAATTCTTTGTAACTCTAGCTTTTGTTCCAAAGCAGCACACTTCTCGATATAGTTGTTCACAACTTTCTGTTTAATCATGAATGCTCCTTGAAGTGTCTTCATTGCTGTAGCCTGTTCTTCACTTGTGTCATTGTACATGTTCATTGCTTTGTTCAACACATCATACGACTCCTTCAATCTGTTCATATTGTGAATCAACGAACTGTTTTGTTTCTTCATTGTTTCACACTTTTCACAAATCATGGGACTCTTCTTTGCAACAGGTTCTTCATCAATCTTGAACTTTGGAACTTCTTTCATTTTTCTTCTCACTACCGGTACTGCTTCATCTTCACTACTGACCGGTGTCTTTACCTTTTTCTTTTTCTTCTTTGTTTTCTCATCTTCACTATCACTTTCTGCCATCATCTTCAGATGTTGTGCCATTCTTTTTGCATAATATTCAGTATCATCATCACTATCCTCTTCAATTCTGGCAACAAAAGCTGTGTGAACTGGAGCTTTGTTAGGATCATCATCATCCCAAGTAAAATTCTCCCAGCTAAAACCTTCAGGTAACTTTTCATCATCCTGATCAATCACACATGTTTTGCCATCAGCTGGTATATATTTATCCCAATTGAATCCTGTTGATAATTTCTGTTCATCTTGATTGACCATACAAGCTCTCTTTGAAGAATCTTCAATCACATTTCTTCCATGTGCAGTTTATGCCTATTGCTGAGCTAGTTGTTGAGTAACTTGATGGTAGATGGCCTTCCGGTAATAATCATTGTTGTTGAAAGGATTCTGAGCTCCACTTGCTTCGCGATTAGTTCACTCTCTCTTGAAGTGTCCTTTTTCCCTGCAACGAAAACAAGTGACTTTAGATTTATCAAATCCTAAAGTAGAAATATTAGCTTCACGTAGATCATTTCTTCCTGTGATCTGTTTGAATTTCTCAGCTCTCCTCAACACACTAGCCAAACACCATTTTATATCCATTAACTCCATCTCCTCAGCATCTATTTGATTGTAATCCTCTTTTTTAAGCATTGGATTCCCAATCTTTCCTGCAACAAAACTACTGTATGATTCCAACAGCATTCCCAACAAAGACATGTGATTCTTAGCAACTTCCTCTGAGTAATCTTGATCATTCTCAAGATTTAATACAATGTTGCACTGTAGTTTTCTTCCATTCTTTTTTGCTGAAATGTTCGGATCAAATGATGGAAATGATGAAAAACTTGTATTGCTGCTTGATCCTTTTGATGAACTTCCTGATGAACCTTTAGCATCGAATGCAGTTTCCACTTTCGAAGAAAAATTTGTGGTTTTGTCATTCAACCCTGCTTTATAGTAAAGCCCAATGTCTTGTTCACCATTGAAGTCTTTCATTCGAACAATCTTCCGTTGCTCCATCTCTTGAGCTTCCAACTTCTCAATGAATTTACTCAAAGTTAGCGTGTTGAATCCTTTCTTGTTTCTGAGCATCATCAAATATGTTCCCCATGTTTCATGTGGCAATGCATCAGCTAATTTTTCAATGAACTCTTCATTATCTTTGTTGATACTCACCCTTCTCATGTTAACCAACAAACTGTAGTATCTTTCAATGATCTGTTTTGTGCTCTCATTCTTCAAACCATGAAACAAATCAAATTCTTTTTTCAAAAGCGATTTCTTGTTCTTGATCATTTCTTGACTACCAACAAACTTTGATCTTAGAGCTTTCCAGATTGAATAAGAACTTCCATTATGTTGCAATATGTGACAACTGTGTTCTGTAGTCGTGGTTCAATATAAAACAATGTTGGTTATCAATAAAACAATGTGCTTTAGTGTTATTATATGTGTTTTTATGTTATTATGTGTGTATTTGTGTTTGGTAAATTTTCAATTCAATTCAATTCCGATTTCAAGCCCTAATCGCTTTTTGGAAGGTTATATGCGCACGGATGCGTAAATATAACCAGTTCAATGCAACGAACACTCCGGAATAGTGAAATAGGTTTAACATACCTTAAATAACCTCCACATAACTTAGAAATAAGTTTTGGATGGTTTGGTGTGTTGAAATCAAGTTTGTTCGATCGCAGGGACTATTTGTGTCAAACTACGAAAATATACCAATTTGTATAGTAACGAACATTCCGGAACTTGATCATAAGTTAAACATACCCTAAATAACCTTTACATAGCTTAGAAATAGGCTTTGAGGTGTTCGGTATGCTAAAATAAACTTTATTTGATCAATAGGGACTAAAAGCGTCAAAAAGTGCACAAGTTTGCATTTTCGCGCATATCTTTCGTTCTGAATATATCCGGACTTCCAAAAATTTATGTAAGCATTAAAATATTTTATTTTAGTATTTGGCATGATAAAATTCCATTCGTCGCTTAATTTGGATCGTTTTTGCGTTCGTTACGACTCCCGTCGTAATTAACCGAACAACGCGATCGTACGACCAAACAAACCGACATCCGAGATATTTTTGAGCATGTTTTGAGTTCCCTATACTTTAACATCATTTTAGAGCCTTGAAATGAGGTTAACAGGGCTTAAACGTGTCAAAAATGAGCCGAAATGCAAGTTTCTGATGTGCAGGGACCTGTTTTGACAATCTGCCAAAGTTGGCCAGGCGGCCCGCGTAAGCCAAGCTTAATTCATACGCGGGGCGCGAGAGCCTGTCAGACAGAAACTTCAGATTTTGCAATCTGGGTCGAATTCAGGGGTTTTAATGCAATTTTTGCAATACCATGGGCTAAATTTGATGGTTTTCTTGTGCCCCATTGTTTAGCAATACCATGGGCCCAAGTGGAGGGTCTAGATCGAAGCTCGTTTCCCGATAAACGATCCTAACGGTTCTAGCTCTCCTATAAATACCCACCTTCATTTCTTTCATTCCTCACTTGAATTCTGAAATTTTCTCTAAGTTGGAGTGATTATCACTTCATACCTGAGAACTACTTGGAATTCAATCTTGCGGGGACCCTCTGTAAGTATTCTTTCGCGTTTTTCGTTCGTTTCTATCGTTAAAGTCAAACTGCGTTTGACTTCCTGCATTAACCAGTTTATGGTCAATGCGAAGTTCGTTTGAACTTCATAACGTGAGCGTAATCACGATGGCCATAGTCCCTAGTGACTATACCTACTGATTACCACGTTATCTAGACTCAGTGACGAGTCGTAGTTTCGGCCAAAATGCGTTTTCTCGTGTATTTTGTAACCAAACTACTCTAGGATATCAAAACCATTTGTTTTGATATCAAAACCTGTTTTCTAACTTAACTAAACATGTTCTAGCATGTTTAGCTCGTCACTTTTTAGATTAGTGCTTATGTAGAGTCGTAAGTCAAGCGGACTAAACACCCGCTTAGACTTTCGAACACGACCCGTTTGATCGATCTTTAGGATCCGACCAAACATGTTTAGTGACCATAGTATCATAGGGAATAGCCTTCCGATGTTATACCTTATGGTCACCTAGTTTAAGTAGTTGTATGATAAGTAGTTTATATGCCTTAGGTAAATTACCAAAATACCCTTTTCATGCATAATTGGTAATTAAGCATATGTAACCTAAACTTTTGTCACGTAACTGGTTATGTAACATAATTAAACATATTTTTGGCATATAATGCTTGTCATAGGACTAGTTAGACGTCTCGAACGCGCTTTTGCGCGCACGACGCGTTAAAGTAGCATAAGCTACCTTAATGGGTCGCGATGGGTCGAAAGCACATAGGTTAGGTTTCAATTTAGAATGTAGGCTTTGTTAAACCATATCACATGAGTTCCAACACTCATTTGGTTTACAAGACCTCGTTCTATCCGATCTTCCGATTTAGGCGTCTATTGTTTGACTAGTGATTCGATTACTAGGTGTTGTTTGATTGCTCTGGTTTGCTTGAGTTTGCTTGAGTTCTATTGATTGAAGATACTTTGCACTCCATATGAGTACATAGTTCCCCTATTTTACTGTTTTTAAATGTTTTGTGGTGATTCATATGTACGAAATGTTTTCAAGGTTTAAACGATGATTTCAAAAACGATTAAAATGATTTTTACTAAACTAATAACGATTTCAATAATGTCAACAAAACTTGATGGTTGTAGTTACATAACAAATGACATTCATTAGCATTGATCAAGCCGACCAGTATTAGGTTATGGTACCATAGGATCTGACAAATCCCGTTATTGCACTGCACCCATGGTTATGTGTGGGGGTTGTGGGTAGCGACTGAATCTGATGTTTGTTAACTTACCCTTTGGTGGTTTGTTAATTCGAGAAGCGAGAAGCGAGGTGATCGAGTCACGAAGGTTTGAATGTTGTTAGCGAGACGACCATAAATAAGTTTTCACAATTAAAACGAGGATTATTTTAAACGATTTAAACGAGTTAACGATTTGGAAACGATTTGAAAACGATTTGAACAAGTTATACGAATTGGATAAACGATTGGTTTTTGGTTAGTGTATAGATAACGGGACGGGTGTAATATGGTGAAAGCATGGTAGATACGCCGCTGGTACTTCTTATATATAAGTGTTTTCAATATATTACATACCATGGCGTTATTTAGTTCACTTGGGTAAACGATTTTGAAACGATGTCACACAAACGATGTTTTCTAAAGGTTATAAACCATACGAGTTTTTAACGAATTTTTACAAGATGTTTTACAAGTTGGTTTTCTAAAACAAATGTTTTTGGGTTAAGAAGCATGGCTATGGGATTTTACAAACTATAACCCACTTGATTTGAGTTGGTTAGCTATGTTGCAATACACTTTTCAAAACAAAGTTTGTATTTTGACTCTTGTAGTCTAATAAAGTACTGCAACATATAAACGAGCCATGATTCTGATACTCTTATAAAACCTATGTACTCGCCAGCATTTCTTTGCTGACTAAGTTTTTTTTTACATATGTTTCAGGTGTTGATGCTTGATTGATTTCTAGGATGCATGCGTCACATAGGATCTGGACAAGGCCTTAGTGACATAACAACTATGATAGACGATATAAAACTAGTTTGTTCTATGTGTTAAGACAAATGAAATGATTAATTTTATCAATAAAACAAAACTATTTTGTATCCATGGTTGTGAAACAATAGCTTCTGTTGCAACACTCCCCGACGTTTCCGCCACGGTTTGTTGTCCTACGTGGTCGGGGTGTGACACAATAAGACCATAATGTCTTCTTTCACAGCTTGTTGTAGCAGACATAGCATCATTTTTTCATTTTTATATTTCTTTTTGTCATCTACACTTATATTTTGTCTCAACACATTCCCAAGCATCAAGATAGTTTGCTTGTACCCAGTTCTCAAAACGACCTTCCCAACCTTTATACTCCTCGATGTTCATGAGTTTGGGCGGTTTTTGCATAGTTCCTGTTTCGTTTTCCAACATCGTATTTTGTGTAAAAGTGATCGGGGTAACCGGGGTAGCGAATGCGTTGTAAAATTCCTCGTCCATGATTTGGGATATCAAAAAATCACAAAACTGCCTGTTCAAGCGAAATAGCAAATTTCAACCAAAGACTGTTCAAGCGGAATCAACGATTTGAAGCGGAATCTCTGATTCAAGCAGAATCAGACAACAATTTTCAAGCGGAATGCAGTTTCGAGCGAAATCAAACTGAACTTTCAAGCGGGATATTGGTTCAAGCGGAATCAACCAGTATTTTCAAGCAGAATATGTAATTTCAAGTGGAACCAGCAGAAATTTTAAACGGAATCACGTTTTTCAAGAGGAATCAATATAAATGCTGCTGACGTCATCATTTATTCGCTGATTTTGATGCGGAATAGCAAAAATTTTCTGTTTTAGATCGATTTTAAGCTTGAAACTTTCAAGGATTTGTTAATGTACAATTCCGAGTGTGATATGTGAAAATCAGAACATTTTGACCGTAAAAACAGTTTCAAATTGAAAAAGAAGGTGTAGAAATCAGAATTTACAGCTGAATTTGTATGAACTCTTCCCCCTGAGCTCTGATACCACTTGTAGGTTCGTTTTCGGACCCGAACGAGTCGACCAGAAGAGTTTTGCTCAGTTTGAAAGGCGGAAACAGACAAACTAAGGTCAATTCAGCAAGATTTACCCATTAAACTGTCGATTTGATTAATAAAATGACTTTTACAGCGAGTCGACACTTCGGGAGCACTTCGTGGCAGAACCGGAAGAATGACTACTGATTTCGCTCCAAGTGACCCTATATATAGGCAAGCTGATTTCGCTTGAACATGTCTCAAGTGAAATCACCATGTTACATTCAAGCGAAATCACCTTTTTAACTTCGAGCGGAATTAGAACCTTATGATTTCGCTTGAAATGTTTTCATGTCATTTCAAGCGGAATCTCTACTATATTCCACTATCTCGTTTTTCGTGCTCTGATCTAACTAGTTCTATACAAGACTCGATACAAGACGAAGACGAAAGACGGATGCACCAACAACATCCATTTCGCACAAGACAGATTCACACGAAATGACCATTTCGTGCGGAATGGACTCACACGATATGGCTTTAGCATTTCGTACAAAATGGGCACATCCATTTCGTGTGAAATGGACTATCTTCACTAAAACCCTAATTTCTCGTATAACGTGCCCTGATCTTTCTAACCTATTACAAGACTCGATACAGGACGAAGTCGACAGACATATGCACCAACAGACTCCCCCTTGGATGTTGACGAAGTCTTTGGTGTCGAGTCTTCAAAGTCTTCAGTCTTTATCAGTCTTCTTACTCTCTCCAAAGTGTTCTCCATTGTAAGCATCCTCAATCTCTAACTCTCTCTTCTCTCTTTCACTTTTTCTTCCAGAATCGCAATCTGACTCTAACTTTTCTTGATCAGATCTCTTGATTCCTTAAGTTCTTTAGCATCAGCAGCTAAATTCCCCCTTGGATGTTGATCCATGATCTCTATCTGGCTCTCACATCTTCAGACTCCCTCTTGAATCGATCCTGGCTTTAATGACTTCAGACTCCCCCTTTCGATAAGCTGGGATCACAGTCTGGAATTCACAGTCTTTGAATCAGAAGCCTGGCTCTTATAACTTTCACAGGTTCTAAGATCGTAACCTGGCTCTTTGTAACCACAGGATCCTCACGAATCGGGACCTGGCTCTCGCATAGCTGCTATCCTGCACAGTTCTCTACCTCACAATAAATTTCACAAATTTCAAATTTGACAAATTTATAAACCAACTTGTAGATATCGTTCAAATTTTCTGATAATCCACATGTAAGAACATCATTTTCATTTCAAAAACAATTCTCCCAAACCTTTTGTTCATCATGTTTAGCACTTGGAATTTTGAAAATCAGTTTTCCAACATCAGTTGTCGAAAATAAGATGAAATAAAATCATTTTAATTTTTCAAAATTTATAAGCTAAAACACAATCTTTTTGGATTTTTGTTTTTAATGGAAAGCAGTAAAGAAATATTTACATACAATATTTTGTGAGTTTGTGAAAGAGGATCATATCTGTTTATGAGACAAATCACTAACACCGTTATGCTTTAAACATTTTAAGTTTTAAATGATTCACTTAGATTGTCAGTATACTGATCCACTTAAATTTTCACACAAAGTTCAACTGTTTCGAGATACGAGATTAGTGTTTTAATTGACTTAAACTTATTTGCGTGTCCTACCTCAGAATATACTCTCGTATCCAGACTCCTATATTCAGTCTTACAGGTGAATGTACACTAATGATATCTGTAAACGGGTAATGCGAGACCATGAGAGCTCAGGTTAGAACTTCCGTTCAGGCAAAGAGATGATGGCTACTCTTTAGGTGTGTCCCGTTTGGGAATCTTTTCTTCAATAGCACATGATTAGCATTTTTCAATGTTTCATCATTTTTTTTGTTGAGGGTGAGCTTTAAGATTAAAGCAGTGCAGAGCATTATACGAGGACTAGGCTATTGCTCCCGCAAAATCAGAAGTCCAGGTATAATACCCCAGATATCATCACGCACAAAGACCTAGTATGTCAGAAATAGAAAGCCCTTCAAACAAGATTTCGAGGGTTACCCATATATCCGAGAGATGTTCCCCACGAGATAAGTAAGTATTTGAAATTTAGGTTTATATCTCAAAGACAATCTACTGAATTTATAAAAACCTACTGGCATATCGTCAGTGAGATCGTTTATCACATTTGAATTTCCAATTCTTTAGCGTGCTGTGATAGTCCACTGATGTACTATCATTTCCTCTTTTTCACAACAAAACTCATTTTTGAATTTTTCGATGTTTTTGGATTTTTCAAATTTTCTAATGTTTTTGGATTTTCTGAAATTTTTACTCCCCCTAAAATTCAAAAGCTTTTAAAGAAAATTTGACAAACTGTTGTGAATTGCTTCAAATCTCCATCCTCTTGGCATAAACAATCAGAACTCCCCCTCCCCCTGAAAACAAACTATTTTTCCCATTATGATTTCAAAACACTTAAGTTTGTTTTAATCAAAATGTTTTCCGGAAAATTAGTTTTGTTGAAATTCACCAACCACTTGTAGGATATTGGTTTAATTCATCACATTGTTTTCTCAACCACTTGAATGTAAGTTAAATCGAGTTCAACTTAATGACCTTGATAACCACTTGTAGGTGAAAACCTCTTTTTCAACCACTTGTAGGAACAAACACTTGTATGTTCACTTATCAACACTACCACTTGTAAGACGAAATATGACATTTTTCAAGAATATTACCACTTTAAAGTCGAAATATCACAAATGTGAATTTCTCAAGAAAAATGTCGATTCCTGCTCCACGATTATCAACTTGGGAGCTCCGGCAAGTCCAGAGTTTAGCCATGATAGGTTCTATCCCAGTTACTAACCTGGGATGACCCATCTTCAACTAGTTTCTTTATTTCCTTTTCATAAAATTCCTTTACCCCTTTGACCTTCCCGTCAATCATTTTTCTAAAAATATTTTGAACTGTGGGGTTAAAGGCTTTTTCAACATCAAATTCTTTCTTTTCAGAAAAAAATTGATTTGAAATTTCAACTTTTCCAATTTTGTATTTTAAATTTTCAGCCCGCAATGGTGGAAAATTTGCATCATCCAATGACGGAACTGAATTTCCATTTTTCAAACCAACTTGTGGCTCCTCTGACTTTGACGAGTCAGATTCATAGCCAGAACTATCATATGTTTTCTTAACAACCCACCTTTGGTTGTTAAGTTTCACATTTCTTTTGTAAAAACATTTTGAACTCTCACCATCTTCAAAAGTAGAATTTTTAAACATTTTGAATTTTTCTGTTGGTGATTCAATATTAGCAACTTTCTCTTTGAGTTTATCAGAGACTCCCTATTTTGTGTTGGTTGCCTTTGGACAGTTCAAGGCAATGTGACCAACTGTTTTGCATTGATAACAGGTTCTCCTTTCCTTCTTCTTCTGAGCAGCTTCATTTTTCATTCCTTCTTGCTTCTTAGCAAGGAATTCTTTGTTCGATTGCTTCCAGAATGAGCTTTTTCATTCTTCCTCTGAGCTTGACCCTGAAACAAAAACAGTTTTTGGTTTATAAGTTTTCTCATTTTTATGATTTTTTGTGAAATAAATCCTAAACCTTTCTTTTTGAAATTACCGTTATGATTTGGTTTCTTTCGAAAATCCGAACCAGAACTGTAAGCTTTTTTCTTGTTTAACCTTTGTTGAACTCTTGAGGTGTACTTTTTAGGTTTTTCAGAAAGATTAACATCTTTTATCTCAGAAACATTAATTTCTGTTAGTTTGAAAACCATGTTTATCATTTCAGTTTTAACACCTCTTATTGGAAATTCTTCATCAGAATATAATTTGTCAGAATCATTCAAAATATATGCTACTTTGAAAGTTTCGTCGTTCAAATTATTTTGTGATAACAGAAATTCTTTATTATAAACCCGTTTGCCCTTTTTGACTGTTGGACTTGAAATCTCGGACTCAGACTTTGACTCTGATTTTAACTCCTCCGTTTCATCGTTATCTAACACATGATCCACCACTTTCTTCGTCAATTGAGATTGTTGATCAGTGTCAGATGCAGTGAATGTGACATCAATCTTGTCTGGCAAGTTATCTGAAGGCTCAGATTCCCACTGTAAGTTGGTTGCCTTTTTTACTCTTTCTGAATTTGGATTTCGTGGAGAATATCCATTTTCAAGCGGAGGTGGACACTTTTTATAACTGACACTTTGTTTCTTACCAGAATTCTTCACTTCAGTATCTTCTTTTGTTTTGGAATTCTTCTCTTCAGATGTCTTTTCTTCAAACGACTTCATGCCTTCAACTGTAGGGTAAATCCTGTCAATTACATAAGAAGAACATGAGTAACATTTTAACAACTTTGTTTACTCTTTCAGTTTCTATTCTTTGAGTTTCCAGTTTCTGTTCAAGCTCACTACACATGTCAATGTAATAATTGACCATTTCCTGCTTTATCATTTATGCTCCATTGGGTGTCTTCATGGCTGTAGCTTGTTCACTACTTGACTCATTGTATTGATTCATGGCTTTGTTTAATACATCATACGATTCTTTCAACCTGTTCATGTTGTGAATCAACTCGTTGTTGTATTTTTTTAGAGTCTCACAGTTTTCACAATTTTCACACACCTTTTCTGCATCAACTTCCTTTTTAATCTCGAAAGTTGGAATTTCTTTCTCCTGCTTCATTATCACACGAACCTCTTCTTCATCATTCTTATCTTTCCTTCTTTCTGCATCTCTCTCGGCAAGAAATTTTAAGTGCTCTTTCATTTTATCTGCCCAATAATCATCAGCAGTATATTCATCAGCATTATCTTTAACGATTTGAGCAACAAACGGTTTAGCCTTTAAGATCTCTTCATTCGGACAATATTTGTCCCAGCTAAAACCTGCTGGCAATCTTTCATCCTCTTCATTAACTAGATAAGCTTTCTTTGGTTCTTCAATCTCCTTCCTAGCATGTGAAGTTTGTGGCAATTGTTGTTGATATGGCTGTTGAGCAACTTGATGATAAATCGCTTTTTGCTTCACGGTTTGTGCATTCTCGCTTGAAATGCCCTTTTTCCCTGCAACAAAAACAAGTAACTTTAGATTTATCAAATCCTAAAGTAGAAACATTAGCATCTCGGAAATCATCTCTTCCCGTAATCTGTTTAAACTTTTCAGCACTTCTCAACACACTAGCCAAACACCACTTTATATCCATTAACTCCATCACCTCAGCATCAATCTGATCGTAATCCTCTTTTGTCAACATTGGATTTCCGATCCTTCCTACAACTAAACTTCCATAAGACTCTAACACAGTCACCAACAAAGACATATGACTTTTGGCTACTTCTTCGGAGTAATTTTGATCATTCTTAAGATTTAGTGCAATATTGCATTGTAGCACTTTGCCACTCTTGGTTGCTGAAAAATTTGGATCGAATGACGGATATGAAGAAAATCCAGTTTTGCTACTTGATCCCTGAGATGAACTTCCAGACGAGCTTTTGCATTAAAAGCAGTTTCAATCTTTCGTGCCATGTTAGTCGTATCACTAGCACCTCCTTTGTAATACAGACCAATGTCTTGTTCACCATCATAGTTCTTCATTCTCGCTATCTTTCGTTGTTCCATCTCTTGAGCTTCGAGTTGTTCAATAAACGAGCTCAGAGTTAAATTGTCAAATTCGAGTTTGTTTTTCAACATCATAAGATACGTACCCAAGACATCATGTGGCAACGCATCAGCCAACTTTTCAATCAATTCATCATTATCTTTCTTGATGTTCAATCTCTTCATGTTCATGGTCAAATTGCAATATCTTTCTATAATCTGTTTGGTATTTTCAGTTTTTAATCCACGAAATAGATCAAACTTTTTCTTCAAAAGCGACATTTTGTTCTTGATCATCTTTACTACCAACAAACTTCGATCTTAGTTCTTTCCATATTGATTGTGCACTTCTGTTGTGTTGTAATAAAATCAAGATTTCTTCTTTAATAACTTGCTGCAAAAGACTAACCATCATCTTTTCATCTTTGTATTTCTTTTTCTCATCAACACTCAGATCTTTAATGTCAACCTTCTCTCTGTTGTCCTTAACCGGTCTGATATATCGATATTCAGTACATTCCCATGCATCTAACTAATATGCTTGAACCCAGTTTTCAAAACGTTCGGCCTATCCACTATACTCCTCAATACTCATAAGCTTAGGCGGTTTTTGCATAGTACCCGTTTCATTTTCTAAAATCGCATTCTAAGTAATAGTGATCGGGCTAGCAAAGGCGTTGCAGAACTCGTTCTCCATGATTCGGTTAACAAAATTTCACAAACACAGACGGTTCAAACGAAATGGATGATTTTCAAACGAAATGGATCCTTTCAAGCGAAATGATCACAATTCAAACGAAATGAAACCTTTTACCCACTTTGTGCAGAATGGAAAATATGATTCACACGAAATAACCCTTTGGTGCGAAATGACACTTCCAAGCGAAATGGGATTCCAATTCGTGCGAAATGATGTCTGTTTCAAACGAAATGATCTTTGGTGCGAAATGAAGGCCCGTTTCGTGCGAAATGGAAGCAAAGACAAACAATCTGATATCCAATTCGTGTGAAATGGAGCTGACGTCACTTTTCGGAAAATTTTTGCTAAAATTGATCAAGTTTTAAGCCAATTTAAAGTCTGATTCTTTCAAGGATTTGTTAAAACAGTGTTTCGCACGTTATATTTGAAAATCAAGCCATTTTATCCGTGAAATTTAGTTTAATTGTGAAAAATGTGAAGAAAGAGAGTAGAAATCAGAAATTTTCAGCTGAAATGGTAAGAACTCTTCCTCCTGAGCTCTGATACCACATGTAGGATCGTTTGGACGACCAAACCAGACGTATCGAAATTATTTCAGGTGATTTGCACTTATATTCACTTTAACTGTCTCTTTTATTGATATCAGATCGTTTTACAATGCTGGAGACACTTCAGCAGAGCTTCGCTACCGGAATCAAAACGCTACAAACGAAATCACAAGCACGCTATTTATAGAGCATCCATTTCGCATGAGACAGATTCACACGAAATGACCATTTCGTGGGGAATGGACTCACACGATATGGCTTTAGCATTTGGTACGAAATGGGCACATCCATTTCATGCGAAATAGACTATCTTCACTAAAACCCTAATTTCTCATATAACGTGCCCTGATCTTCCTAACCTATTACAAGACTCGATACAGGATGAAGTCGATAGACATATGCACTAACAAAAGTGAAAGAACCACGTTCAAACAGGAGACAATCATTGTTATGACCCCTATGGATCGTTGTGTTTCACATTTGGTCGAATAATGGAATGGAACCCCTTTCACACTTATTAGGCCTCATTGGGACTCACATGCACCCCACATTATTAGTATTATGTGTCCACCCACAATAATAATATGATTTGCATGCTCATCTCAGTTCCTCTTAACTCGTGTTAAATGGTTCCCCAACTCAAATGTCAACGGAGGTTGTCAAAACGACAAGATCAGAGAAATCTAAGGACTACGACTTACTAGCAATGCATCATACTGTAAACAAGAAAATCACGTAATTATGATATAATGACAAGTGTGTGTCTGCATGCTACATCCTAAACAAGTGTACGCTAATCATGTAATGTATACCACAGGTAAAAGACGAACCTTGTAGTCTGGAGCTCACTGTCATGGTCGTATTCATGTATTCAGAACTATTCGGTTATAGTCTGGTTTATAAAAACATTTTTAAAACCAGGTTCACTATAACCAGTGGCTCTGTTACCAAACTGTCACACTCCCAAAATACCACAAGTGGAAACCCCCGCGAGGCGTGTGACGTACCAGGATCTAGCCACCAATCACATTGAACTCATAACAAGAGTTCAAGTAAAATCCTTCATTTATTAAAAAAAACCGTACAAAACATTTCATTGTTCAGCAGAAGCGTAATACAATACTTGAGGATTTCACAACCCAAGTGAATAAAAACTAATAGACTCGTCTCATGATTCAATGTGACTCGACCCATGACAACTCCAGCATCCCAGACAGCAAGTTCCAATGATATGTACCTATAGACCTGCAAGCATGCAGAAAAGTGTATCAGACAACGCTGGTGAGTTCACAGTTTTGTTTACCGAGAATCGTGTTAGATGTTTTACTGCCAAAAGTTTAGTTCAGATTAAAAGCAATTCCAAAAACAATGTTGATAATAACTCGATACCGTACAAGATGGCTCCAGATTATTTGCCCGTCCCCAATGCCCCTATTAAAGCATTGGTCATGATTTAAGGTAATTAGTTCACGCCCGTCCTCCCCGGTACGGTGTGAGGGTGCCAAACCTAATAGCGCTATCAACTAATAACCCCGTTGCCTCCCCGGCAACCTTTTCGGTAGAAGATGGGACTTAAGGTGATAGGAGTGAGTGTATTATCCAACATTCCGTTACATTCCAGTCAAACCCATTACCCAATATTCCTCCCCAGAATATTTACCAGATGTCCCTCCCCAGGACGCATGCTTGAAAAAGAGCAGTGAACTCACCTTAGATTTGCTCGGTATGTTACGTTACATTACCTGTTCCAAGTTGGTCAACCAAACCCTACCGTGGTTACCAAAGATGATCAATTTCATAAACACATACCCAAATCACGTATTCAACAAGTCACATGTAATACCATTATCACGTAACACATAGAAAATGTTTGGATTTCATACACGTTTATAACACAAGTTCATGTTCCCAACAGTAGTTACCCATAACATCAGTTTCATGATAATTAAATCACGCATTGTCACAGATTGCATTCACTGCCAAGATTACCATACATCGCATAGCAAGTATTCAGTTCCCATACAAGTCCACATCCCATGTGCATGACACATAACAACATTGACAGATGTACTGTCTACTCACACAAGTTAAGTCAAGGTCATCATTTCTGGTTAACATTATTATCAGGCAACAGATAGAATTTTATAATCTAACTACCCAATATCATATTCATCACATCTGTTTCACTGTCTGACCATTTGCCTTCACGGTGAAGGTTCACTCTTCATCATTTGCATCTAATACGTATTAATTTGTAAGTATATCCCTACCATCACTAACAGTTAATCATCGTACATCATCATTTGCATCTAATACGTATTAATTTGTGAGTATATCCCTACCTTCATATAATCACAATTCATCTTGTAGCACGTATCATCAAATTTACGAACATCAACTCGTTACTTCAGTTTATTGATAAAACAAGACTCATTCTAATCATGATTCCTAACAATCATTAATCACAAGAATCATCACAATCAACAATATTTTCGAACTCAAATCAGATCAAATGCACACTCTTATCCTTGAATTCTCGTCAACCCTAAATTCTGATTTCACAATTAATATCAATTTACAACCACATAGCCCTATTTTACTGATTGAATCAAATAAGAGTATGATTACTATTCGTACAATCTAAACAATATTTAACATGCTCTCTAATAATCATGAATCTTCATATTAATCATAACAATCCCGTAAGATACTTACCCGAATATAAGATGCACAGAGTGTGTTTAGGAACGAGAAGGAAGAGGACTCCAAAGGGAAAGGGTTGTCGTCGGTTACCAGAGGAAAGAAAAGAAGCTAGGGTTGCTATGATTGTGTTTTTGTGAGATAATGAAACCACCCTCTAAACTATGTGTGTAAACGCTACAAGGAGGAGCCGGGCCAGATTTTTGGGCTCGACATAACTTGGGCCGAGAACCCTTTCGGCGACGAACTCTTTAAATATGACGAAGGGCCAAGATCATTCTTCGTCCAGGAGAGTGAAGATGAAAATCATTCTTCGTCGAGGAGAGTTGTGATGAAGATCATTCTTCGTCCAGGGAAGTTGTGACGAAGATCTCGGGTTGTCACATCATCCCCGACTTGAAAGAAATTTCGTCCCGAAATTTGATAAGCGATCGGAGAGGGAAAAGAAGCGATGAGTATATCAGGATGACTGTGGGTTTTCCTCGGGTACCACATCATCCCCAACTTGTAAGGGAATTTTGTCCCGCAATTCGCTAATGACAGCAAAAGTTGATTCAACCGTCTGAACAATTGAGGATATTAGAGCTTTATCAGATCTTTTGCGTTCCCACGTTAACTCCGGTCCACGTCTTGAGTTCCAACGAACTCTCGTGATTGGAATTCGACTATATTAACAAACATTGACTTCCTGGCCCATGTTTTCGATAGATTCCTCGACAACTGCAACTTGTCTGGTAAAGGTATCACAGGTGTTTCATCGGACAAACACTGCCTTAGATTCGAGACATAAATGACATTGTGTACGTAACCCAATTCGTCGGGTAACTCGAGTTTGTAGGTCACGCTACCGATTCTTTCCATAATTTTGAATGACCCAACGCAACGTAAATTAAGCTTTCCACACTTCCCAAAGCGTACCACACCCTCCCAGGGTAAGACTTTCAACATGATACGATCCCCTTCAGTGAACTCCCCGCGTTTCCTAAGCTTATCAGCTTTCCTGGCAGTCACGCGTTGCCGCTAAACGATTTCCGATCTAAACAATCTTCCCAAGAGTTTCGAGTACAAGTCCTGGACCTGTGATTAGGTTGTCACCCACCTTAGTCCAACAAGGAGATTGGCATTATCGTCCATGCAATGCCTTAAACAGAGGTGTCTGAAATACTAGAATGGTAACTGCAGAAGTAGAACTCAACCAAAGGTAAGTGTCCTTCCAATTTTTACCAAAGTCAATCACACACATGCTCGCAGCATGTCTTCGAGTGACAGGATGGTTCGTTTACTCTGACCGTTGTCCTATGGTGATAAGAAATGCTAATGTCTAGACGTAAGCCACGGGTGTTGTGATTACATGAGACAATCAACGATCACCCAGGTGATATTGTTTCCGTTTTGAGTTTTAGGTAGACCATTGATAAAATCCATGGCTGTCTGTTCCCATTTTCAAATGGGTGTTCCTGGTTGCTGACACAACCCAGGAGGTTTCTGATACTCCACCTTGACTTTCGCATAAGTCAAACATCGTTCACACACATTGCTATGTGGGCTTTCACGTCCGGTCACTAGCACAAGATCCTTAGATCCTAAGTCATTCTATCAAAACCCGGACGAGTAGAGTATGGAGGCTCGTGTGCTTCGCCCAACATAAGTTCCCTAGGATTGCTGTATAGTGAGACCCATATTCGCTCCATGAGGTAGTGGGTATCGCCCGATTTTAGATACAAGTCGTTTTTCCACGCCCCCCACGGATTCAGTTGGGAGGTTCTCGTCCTTCAACGATTCGGTTCGAGCAGAACGGATCTGATCAAATAGGTTAGAGTCGATGGGGTGCTGTGAGGCTCATACATGTTAGGGTTTCATAGTCGAAATCATTCAAAAGTTCCATCCAGCGATGCCATCACATGTTTAGTTCTTTCAAAAGAAGGGTACATGGGAGGCCCTTGTGATCGGTCTAAGTAGTGCATTTGGTACCGTCCAATTAATGCCTCCAACTTAAATCCAAAGACCATGGCTTCCACCTTAGGTTGTGACTCGTGTAATTCTTCTTGTAAATCCACTATGTAGGCCATCACCTTCTCGTGTTGCATCGGCGTGTTACTGGGACTCTGATTTGAACCATCATGGTATACCACTAGATCACCCGTACCCTCAGGTAAAGACGATGCTCAGTGCGTTGTAGAGTTGGGTTTCAAAAACTGAAAAGACGTCCTCCTGTTTTGTCTCCCACGAATACACAGCATCATGTCGTGCTGAAGAGATTAAAGCTGCGCGATTTTCAAAAATCCCGCGATGAATCTGTGATAGTATCTAGCGAGACCAAGGAATTGCTGTATCCCTGAAGGACTCCTTGGTGTTGACCAATTCTAATAAAATGGACCTTAGCGAGATTCACGTGTATCCATACTTCGTTGACTACGTGACCAAGAAAGTGTGCTTCTCGAATCCTGAAGTCACACCTAGGTAGACTTCGCATGGAGTTGCTCCTCCCCTAGGAGCTCTAAGATGAAATATAAGTACCGTTCATGGTGTTCCTTTCTCCTGGAAGTGATTCAAAACGTCATAGATAAACACGCGTGACGAATCTGGCGAGATGAGGTTGACACATACTACTCCTGTGATCCCTAAGGCTGCTGGTGTGTTGGATAACTTAAACAACAAGAACAGAAAATTGTAGTGGCCGTGCTGTGCCTGTAACACCGTGTTAGAAATCATCCTCCCCTGGGTCTTCCATCAAGTGAAAGTCTGATCTTATGTCGGTTTCCGAATAGAAGCTTGATCATTGCAGCGGGTCAAGCAGGTCGTCGGTGCGAGATAGGGGGTGACGGTCTATGATTGCCACCTTGTGGTAGTCTGTACACATACAAAAGGACTCGTCCTTCATTTCCACAATAGGGCTCCCATCCCGTATCTTCTAAAGTTGTTTGGACAGTTCATGCAACCTTCCAGGCGCTAGACGATAAGAGGTGCCAGAAATCAGGACTGCTTCTGGCGTGATACATATCTAATATTCATCCTGACAATTTGGGGGAAAACCTGGAAGTTCTTTGGGCTGCGCACCGGTAATCAATGATAGGGTAGCAGGGTAAGTGGAACACTTCTGGGCTCCCACCGCCGAAGTGATGCTGACAATCTGTGAGTCTCCACCATGAAGGGATATACAAGCGATTTCCTCCTTACAGAAGATTTCTGCTTGAGGCTTGGACATCTGGTCCATACTATCGACTACACCAACAGCACCAGGGGGAAAGGTCAATGTCGAACTTGTGACCTACAAGATTGAGTTGCGCCTTAGGTGAACGTGTGAGATTTTTATTGGCTTGCCATCAGCCACTTCTATAACGTGTCTGTCTTCAAGAGGCATCAGGGTTAAACAGAACAGAAACGAAGTGATCAGTTACCCAAAAACATACAAGCTACCATGTTGCTATTACACTTGGCGTCGCCTACACCAATCCTAAATGCCCTTCCACGAGTACCACTTCCAGTGTTGTTGTTACTGTTAAAAGGATTCCCAATACTGTCATTGTTCCCTAGGTTGATGACGTCTTGACTTTACTACGGCCAATCCTTGTCAAAGTCACCTCCATTTCCATACTGAAAGTTATGATTTGCGAGTACCTTGTTGTCGCCGTGACTATTACCTGTAATGTAGTTGCTTTGAAAACAGATCCTTGCGACCTTTTTCCTTTAGGGTCCACCTTCCCGTTGTTCTTGTCACGTCCTAGGTACTGCCCATAGCGCTAGTAATTACACATCCCTTATTCCAGTCGGTTTCCAGCGTTTATGCCCCGATTGATTCGTAAGAGTCGGCTCCCAGACGTTGCTTACTAGGGTTAGGGACTCGATTGAGGTCAACCTACTGATGTTCGTTGTCAGAGAGCAGGGTCATCCTAACACTAGGGTTGGTAATGCATCACGGTCATCTCCTTGTCTATCGGTCTTGCGAGTCGATTGAATAGCGCACGGTAAATCGTTAGAGAATCACAGAGGTGTCCATACTTCTGAATTTGAGGCGTCAATTTGTTGCGTCAAAGTAAACGAGAAAAGTGAGATAGTATAGATCAAACATTTATCGTTTCGACATCTGTCGCAAAGACGTTCGCACTAACACCTAACATTTCTACACGGCTCGCTAGACGCTCAGTTACGTGTTCAGGTATCACTCAATATCATCGAGACTCGTAAGGGTTCAGAGGGAAGTGAAAGGACCATGTTCAAACAGGAGACAGTCATTGCTATGACCCCTATGGATCGGTGTGTTTCACATTTGGTCGAATAATGGAATGGAACCCCTTTCACACTTATTAGCCCTCGTTGGGACTCACATGCACCCCACATTATTATGATGTTTGCACCCACAATAATAATATGATTTGCATGCTCATCTCAGTTCCTCTTAACTCGTGTTAAATGGTTCCCCAACTCAAACGTCAACGGAGGTTGTCAAAACGACAAGATCAGAGAAATCTAAGGACTACGACACACTAGCAATGCATCATACTATAAACAAGAAACTCACGTAACTATGCTATAGTGACAAGTGTGTGTCCACATGCTACATCCTAAACAAGTGTACGTTAATCATGTAATGTATACCATAGGTAAAAGAAGAACCTTGCAGTCTGGAGCTGAGTGTCATGGTCGTATTCACGTATTCAGAACTGTTCGGTTATAGTCTGGTTTTATAAAAACATTTTTAAAACCAAGTTCACTATAACCAGTGGCTTTGATACCAAACTGTCACACCCCCAAAAAACCACATGCGGAATCCCCCGCGAGGCGTGTGATGTACCAGGATCTAGCCACCAATCACATTGAACTCATAACAAGATTTCAAGTAAAAACCTTCATTTATTAAAAAAATCGTACAAAACATTTCATTGTTCAGCGGAAGCGTAATACAATAGTTGAGGATTTCATAAACCAAGTGAACAAAATCCAATAGACTCGTCTCATGATTCCATGTGACTCGACCGATGACCACTCCAGCATCCCAGACAGCAAGTTCCAATTATATGTACCTATAGACCTGCAAGCATGTAGAAAAGTATATCAGACAACGCTAGTGAGTTCACAGTTTTGTTTACCGAGAATTGTGTTACATGTTTTATTGCCAAAAGTTTAGTTCAAATTAAAAGCAATTCCAAAAACAATGTTGATAATAACTCGATACCGTACAAGATGGCTCTAGATTATTTGCCCGTCCCCAATGCCCCTATCAAAGCATTGGTCATGATTTAAGGTAATTAGTTCACACCCGTCCTCCCCGGTACGGTGTGAGGGTGCCAAACCTAATAGCGCTATCAACTAAAAACCCCGTTGCCTCCCCGGCAACCTTTTCGATAGAAGATGGGACTTAATGTGATAGGAGTTAGTGTATTATCCAACATTCCGATTTAACATTCCAGTCAAACCCATTACCCAATATTCCTCCCCGGAATATTTACCAGATGTCCCTCCTCGGGACGCATGCTTGAAAAAGAGTAGTGAACTCACCATAGATTTGCTCGGTATGTTACGTTACATTACCCGTTCCAAGTTGGTCAACCAAACCCTACCATGGTTACCAAAGATGATCAGTTTCATAAACACATACCCAAATCACGTATTCAACGAGTCACATGTAATACCATTGTCACGTAACACATAGCAAATGTTTGGATTTCATACACGTTTATAACACAAGTTCATGTTCCCAACAGTAGTTACCCATAACATCAGTTTCATAATAATTAAACCACGTATTGTCACAGATTGCATCACTGCAAAGATTACCATACATCGCATAGCAAGTATTCAGTTCCCATACAAGTCCACATCCCATGTGCATGACACATAACAACATTGACAGACGTACTGTCTACTCACACAAGTTAAGTCAAGGTCCTCATTTCTGGTTAACATTATTATCAGGCAACAGATAGAATTTTATAATCCAACTACCCAATATCATATTCATCACATCTGTTTCATTGTCTGACCATTTGCCTTCACGGTGAAGGTTCACTCTTCGCCGAGAACGATTGCGACGAAGAATCCAAGGGGTTCGTCAAACACTAGTCGACGAAGGACTAATGTTCATCGTTGGTGAGAACGGCGTAGAACCATGAAGGTTCGTTAAAAGCCATCCGGCGAAGAATCAGATTCTTAGTCGAGTCATGATTTTCGTGGGGAATATTTCATAAACAACAAACCCTAACTGCCGTCATTCAAAAACAACGAAATCATTAATAGATTCTATGATTAGCATAAACCCTAATCACTCACTAACAGTTAATCATCGTACATCATCATTTGCATCTAATACATATTAATTTGTGAGTAAATCCCTACCTTCATATAATCACAATTCATCTTGTAGCACATATCATCAAATTTACGAACATCAACTCGTTACTTCAGTTTATTGATAAAACAAGACCCATTCTAAACATGATTCCTAACAATCATTAGTCACAAGAATCATCACAATCAACAATATTATCGAACTCAAATCAGATCAAATGCACACTCTTATCCTTGAATTCTCATCAACCCTAAATTCTGATTTCACAATTAATATCATTATCTAAGCAATGATTTCACTTTACAACCACATAGCCCTATTTCACTGATTGAATCAAATAAGAGTATGATTACTATTCGTACAATCTAAACAATATTTAACATGCTCTCTAATAATCATGAATCTTCATATTAATCATAACATTCCCGTAAGATACTTACCCAAATATGAGATGCATAGAGTGTGTTTAGGACCGAGAAGGAAGAGGACTCCAAAGGGAAAGGGTTGTCGTCGGTTACCAGAGGAACGAAAAGAAGCTAGGGTTGCTATGATTGTGTTTTTGTGAGATAATGAAACCACCATCTTAACTATGTGTGTAAACGCTACAAGGAGGAGCCGGGCCAGATTTTTGGGCTCGACATAACTTGGGCCGAGAACCCTTTCGGCGACGAACTCTTTAAATATGACGAATGGCGAAGATCATTCTTCGTCCAGGAGAGTGAAGATGAAGATCATTCTTCGTCGAGGAGAGTTGTGACGAAGATCATTCTTCGTCCAGGGAAGTTGTGACGAAGATCTCGGGTTGTCACATCATCCCCGACTTGAAAGAAATTTTGTCCCAAAATTTGATAAGCGATCGGAGAGGGAAAAGAAGCGATGAGTATATCAGGATGACTGTGGGTTTTCCCCGGGTACCCCATCATCCCCAACTTGTAAGGGAATTTCGTCCCGCAATTCGCTAATGACAGCAAAAGTTGATTCATCCGTCTGAACAATTGAGGATACTAGAGCTTTATCAGATCTTTTGCGTTCCCACGTTAACTCCGGTCCACGTCTTGAGTTCCAACGAACTCTCGTGATTGGAATTCGACTATGTTAACAAACCTTGACTTCCTGGCCCATGTTTTCGATAGATTCCTCGACAACTGCAACTTGTCTGGTAAAGGTATCACAGGTGTTTCATCGGACAAACACTGCCTTAGATTCGAGACATAAATGACATTGTGTACGTAACCCAATTCGTCGGGTAACTCGAGTTTGTAGGTCACGCTACCGATTCTTTCCATAATTTTGAATGACCCAACGCAACGTAAATTAAGCTTGCCACACTTCCCAAAGCGTACCACACCCTCCCAGGGTGAGACTTTCAACATGATACGATCCCCTTCAGCGAACTCCCCACGTTTCCTAAGCTTATCAGCTTTCCTGGCGGTCACGCGTTGCCACCAAACGATTTCTGATCAAAACAATCTTCCCAAGAGTTTCGAGTACAAGTCCTGGACCTGTGATTAGGTTGTCACCCAAATTAGTCCAACAAGGAGATTGGCATTATCGTCCATGCAATGCCTCAAACAAAGTTGTCTGAAATACTAGAATGGTAACTGCTGAAGTAGAACTCAACCAAAGGTAAGTGACCTTCCAATTTTTACCAAAGTCAGTCACACACATGCTCGCAGCATGTCTTCGAGTGACAGGATGGTTCGTTTACTCTGACCGTTGTCCTATGGTGATAAGAAATGCTCATGTCTAGAAGTAAGCCAAGGGTGTTGTGTATTATATTGCCTGTCATAAATCAGGTATAGATAAAAATCAGAGGTAACAGGAGTTGGCACCCCGTATCTGGAAACCGCCCTACACCGGTAATTATCCACAGGATACGAAGACTTGTTAGTTTTCCTTGATTGCAAGAAAGTGTATTGATTACATGAGACAATCAACGATCACCTAGGTGATATTGTTTCCGTTTTGAGTTTTAGGTAGACCAGTAACAAAATCCATGGCTGTCTGTTCCCATTTTCAAATGGGTGTTCCTGGTTGCTGACACAACCCAGGAGGTTTCTGATACTCCACCTTGACTTTCGCATAAGTCAAACATCGTTCACACACATTGCTATGTGGGCTTTCACGTCCGGTCACTAGCACAAGATCCTTAGATCCTAAGTCATTCTATCAAAACCCGGACGAGTAGAATATCGAGGCTCGTGTGCTTCGCCCAACACAAGTTCCCTAGGATTGCTGTATAGTGAGACCCATATTCGCTCCATGAGGTAGTGGGTATCGCCCGATTTTAGATACAAGTCGTTTTTCCACGCCCCCCACGGATTCAGTTGGGAGGTTCTCACGGCGAAGGATCCTCACGGCAAAGGTTCACTCTTCGCCGAGAACGATTGCGACGAAGAATCCAAGGGGTTCGTCAAACACTAGTCAATGAAGGACTAATCTTCGTCGTGGGTGAGAACGGCAAAGAACCATGAAGGTTCGTCATAAACCATCCGGCGAAGAATCAGATTCTTCGTCGAGTCATGATCTTCATGGGGAATATTTCATAAACAACAAACCCTAACTGCCGTCATTCAGCAACAACGAAATCATTAACAGGTTCTATGATTAGCATAAACCCTAATCACTCACTAACAGTTAATCATCGTACATCATCATTTGCATCTATTACATATTAATTTGTGATTCTATCCCTACCTTCATATAATCACAGTTCATCTTGTAGCACATATCATCAAATTTACGAACATCAACTCGTTACTTCAGTTTATTGATCAAACAAGACCCAATCTAAATATGATTCCTAACAACCATTAATCACAAGAATCATCACAATCAACAATATTATCGAACTCAAATCAGATCAAATGCACACTCTTATACTTGAATTCTCATCAACCCTAAATTCTGATTTCAGAATTAATGTCATTATCTAAACAATGATTTCACTTTACAACCACATAGCCCTAGTTCACTGATTGAATCAAATAAGAATATGATTACTATTCGTACAATCTAAACAATATTTAATATGCTCTCTAATAATCATGAATCTTCATATTAATCATAACATTCCCGTAAGATACTTACCCGAATATAAGATACACAGAGTGTGTTTAGGACTGAGAAGGAAGAGGACTCCAAAGGGAAAGGGTTGCCGTCGGTTACCAGAGGAACAAAAAGAAGCTTGGGCTGCTATGATTGCGCTTTTGTGAGATAATGAAACCACCTTCTCAACTATGTGTGTAAACGCTACAAGGAGGAGCCGGGCCAGATTTTTGGGCTCGACACAACTTGGGCCGAGAACCCTTTCGGCGACGAACTCTTTAAATATGACGAAGGACCAAGATCACTCTTCATCCAGGAGAGTGAAGACGAGGATCATTCTTCGTTGAGGAGAGTTGTGACGAAAATCATTCTTCGTCCAAGGAAGTTGTGACGAAGATCTCGGGTTGTCACACTAACCCCCTTCCAGACAATTAGTGTCCTTTATATAGATCGTAAATACATAAATGAGTGAATTAACAAAACATGAAAAGATGATAGAATAAAGTTCACTTACAATATTAAAAAACTAGTTATTAAAGTCATTAATAGAGGTGTTGGGTCTTGTCATTTAGAACTTTTGGTGGACTTGAGAGGGGAAACTCTGTCCATTTGGTTTCACGGTTTTGTACCTTCAGATAATCAATAGAAACCATTTTAATTAGATTGTTCTCGTGTTTGTCAACTTCATACTCGGACACCGCACGAGATATGAAGACTTTCTGACCGGTTGGAGCATTCAGAACCCAGTCATTCCAGGCCCTCTCGCTCATAATATCAAAGAAAAATGATAAAAAGGTTGGGTATCATCAGGTTCCACCTGATGATATTAATGTCACGTATACCAAATCTGAGTTTTGTGAGTCAGAATTGGTAAATAATGTTGTTGAAAAAGTTTTTGATGGAGAAAATCAAAATGGTTTCACCAAAAAATGAGAATTCGGAATCAAAATTTGAAGATGAAGAAACATTTCACAAGAATTATCTTAAAAATTCAAAATTTGATTCAAAAATGAATGATGATCCTATAATGTTGATGTATCAAATGGTTGGATCTGACAAATTATCTTAGATATTGAATTTCTGATTCAAAATGTGATTTTGGAAAAGCTCGAAAAAGTGTTCAAGTCGGTAGAAATCGAGTTATCAGAGGTTGAAAATCTTGCAACTGATGCAAGAAATTGGAAGAAAGAAAAATCTTTTTATAACAAACCAATAAATTCACATCATCAAAAGAAAAATGAAACAACTTGTTTGGGATATAAAAAGAAAAAAAATCAAGATAAAAGTTTTAAAAATTCAGATTATCAGAAAAAGATAAACTTTGTTCATGGAACAAGTTCAGATAGTCGACAGACTAATGAAGAATTCTATACTCGAAAGAAACAACATCTACAGGCTAAAGATGTTTCAAATAAAATATGTTTTAAATGCAAACAAGTTGGACACATTGGTTGCAAATGCCCAAAAAATCTGAAGCATGTTTATGTTGAGAAGAAAGAGAAATCAGAAGTTGATAAACAGAAAACACCCATGTTTGCACCAAAACAAAGTTGGAAACAAAAAGATGAATCTTCAAGAGGAAAAACTAAAAATGATAAAAGATTTTATGCAAAGAGTGTTTCTAAAGGTATAACTTGGGTGGTGAAAAAGAAAGAAAATTCTGATAAAAAGCAGAAACTTGATTCAACTAAGAAAGTTCAAGTCAAGAAAAAATAATGTTTTTAAGAAAATTGAAAAAGATTTTCAAAGTCTGTCAGAATCTATTCATGTCAAGTCACCCAAGACCAAGCAGGCTTGGGTTACGCTATTCAAGTGATTGATTTGGTGCATGTGCAGATGTTCCGAAGGTCAATTCAAGTACAGCATGGACAACGGAGCAGTCTGGCACATGAAGAGAAATCCAGTGTTAAAAACCAGGAAGTGATTGGTTTATTTCAGAAAGTTTTAAATTTTGAAAAAGAATTTTCCAAAACCTCACGGCTGAACAAACAAAATATGATAAAACAAGAATTGAAAATGGTTTTCAAAATATTAAAATATCATTGATTTGTTACTATGAGGGGTGAAATAGAAACAAAGAATGTATAAAGCAGAAACGGATGGCGATATAGAGTTGTCCACATCGGTTTGTCAAGTTTTTCTTGAAAATGTTTTAGAATTTTAGGGGGAGTATATAGATTTAAAATTTGAAAAATTAAAAAACATTTGAGAATTTGAAAAAGTACAAAACAGAGAAAAACACAAAAAAAGTTAGTTTAAAAAGACGAAATAATCACGACATGCTAAAGAAATGGAAAGTTAAAAAGTGATAAACGGTCTCACCCATGATATGCCAGTAGGTTTTTACACACCCAGTAGATTGATTTCAAGATATAAACCTAAATCAAAATTTTTTTTAATTTATTGGTAACATCTCCCGGATATATGGATTTATGTTGGTGCAGTTGTCTGTCGACTACATCTTCGTTCGAGTCTTAGGGTAGGGCAGATCGTATTGTGTACAGAATACAAGATGGTATAGATATTAGGCTTGTTGGATCGCTCATTAAGTCCAATTAGGTTTAGGATCGCTCGAGCGGACATATATGGATGGACCGCTCGAATGACAGGTTAATGGGCCGCTTATTTGACATTATGTGGACCGCTCGAGTGGCATGTGTTTGGGTCGCTTATTGGACCATGTCATATAAGCGATCCCAAACGCCTATATATAGGAGATCATATGAGCGATCCAGGGGTGTGTTTTTCAAGGTGTAACGGCGAAACTCTGCCCGTTTGTCTCCAAGAGCTTGTAATTTGACAGTTAATCAATACAGGAGACGTTAAGTAGTGAAATCAAGCTTTACGAAGACTAATTCAATGAATTCCGCCTCTAAATTAGTCTAAGCACTCTTCTGAACGACTCGTCAGGTCGACAAACGATCCTACAAGTGGTATCAGAGCTCTGGAGGAAGAGTTCTTACCGTTTAGCTCGATTTTCGCTCAAAATTCTGATTTCTACACCTTCTTTTCTTCATTCGGAAAGATTTAACGGTCGGAATCGTTTCAAAATTTCAGGGATTGTGCGCAACTACACAGAGACAAACCCTAGAAAGTTTCAGATCTAAATTCGAAGTTTAAGTGGGTCAAAATTTGAATTGAATTTGGTCCGCTTGTTCGAACATACTCTGATCCGCTCAAAGGATTCTCTTTGGACCGCTCATTTGACAAATTCTGGACCGCTCATTAGTACAATTTATCTGAATCGCTCGAATTGTAATTGTCTGGATCGCTCATACGAATAGCATTTGGACCGTTCTTTCGGACATTGCTTGGTTCGCTTATTAGACAATTCTCTTGGACCGCTGATTGGACAGTTCGCTCGAACGGTTTGTCTAACTGGTTCGCTTATTGATCAGATTGATTGGATCGATTATAGAGCAGTCCGCTTATTTGAACAATTTGTCAAAGTTGGGAAATTGTTAGTGAATTTGTGAAAAATGACGATGGTATTTGATGAACAAGAAAACAATATGCGAGAGGATTTTAATAATTGGTATATGAGAAATATGGATACCGATTATAGAAATGTGAGTACGGACACTTGGGTTAAAAGTTTTGAACTTTTCATATGTCAAAAGAATGAAACTTTGAATGAGATGGACGCACGATTTAAAGTTTTAACAGACAATATGAGAAGAATGGGTATTAAGATGTCAAATGATGAATATCTATCAAAATTGATAAATGCGTTACCTGCTAAATGGGATGAGCTTATGGTTGAACTGAAACAGAAAGATTTCTTTCCAGAGCTTTTTCCATATCAGTTCTTTAATGAAGTTAGAGGAGAGTTTTATAAGGAAGAAAGGAAAAGGAAAGAGTTTTTAGCCAAGATGGAAAAGAATTTACATAGACTGGAGCTGGATGTACTCATTGAAGTTGATAGAAGAGTTTGTGTATTTCTTGCAACAAAGAGTACTCTGAAATATGATATCAAAAGGAAATGTTATATTGATGATAATATGAATCCTTTTAATTTTGTTAAATTCTTTCGTGCAGGAATCGACAAGATGGAAACAAAGGATACTCCAAAGATTGAAGAATCTGTAGAGTTTGGATCTTCAAGTTCTGCATCAGCATGCTCAAAATGTGACCGCTTCAAGACTGAAAATGACAAATTCTTGAAGGATGCGGAAAGTTTGACATCGGAAGTCAAGAAGTTAGAAGATATGAAGCAAGCTGATGATAAACAGATTCTTATGGTTCAGGAAAATTGTGAGAAGTTGAAAGCTGAAAATGACAAACTGTTAAGTAATTTGAACAGTTTGACATTTGAAAACAAGAAGTTGAAAGAAAAAGAAAAGGTTTTTGAAGAAAAAATTAAGGATTTTGAAATTGAAAAATCGAAAAGTGAAAAAGAATTTCTAAATCAACTGAAAATTCTTGAAGATGGGAGAAATGTTTTTAGCCAAAACAACATTGAGAAGCAAAAATTGATCAATTCACATCTTCAGAAAATTATAAATTTGGAGAAGGAATGTGAAAGTGCTCGAAAGAAAATCAAGGAGTTAGAAAAAGAGTTTGAAAGCAAAAAGAAATCGTCAGAAGAAGAGGATTTCTGGATTAAGCTTGAAAACAAGAATCTGAAAGCAAATGAATCAAAATTCCAAGAACAGATAAAAATTTTGGAAAATGAAAAATCTGTTCTTGAAAATTTGAAAAATGAAAATTAAAATTCAATCAAGTCTCATCTTGAAAGAATATCTCAGTTTGAAAAAGAAGCTGAGAATTCCAGAAGAAAGATTGATGAACTTGAGAAAAAATTGATAGGTTTTGTGACTTCATCAGACAATTTGAAGTTTCCCTGTCCAAAACCAATCAATTCTGTTCCAATGAGTGACAATGTCACAAACTTTGACTATGTCAAAGTTGAAGATTGTGATGAAAAATCTGATGATGAAAATGTTAAAATTGAAAACCAAAAATTGTTTTTAAATTTAAAAGAAAAATCTCAGAAATCTGTTCTACAATCGACTGAAAAAGGTGAATGTTCTAAACAGAAAACTTTGAAGAAGAAAGTGGAGCAGAAACAAAAATATAGTAAAAGTTCATCAGATCGATCATCCAATCAAAAGAACAAATTACAAAAAGTAAAAAATGAAAATTCAAAAATTGTTGGTAATAAGTGGTGCAGGTCAGACCACAGTGCTCAAAAGACAAATCCAACAATCAAGAAGAGGAAAGAGTATCACCAAGCCAAACAGTGCTTTGATCTGAGCGTTTGGTGTGAAAATGGTGATTGGTATGATAACAGAGTGTGTTACAATTGTGGCTATCAAGGACACATTGCTGTTAACTGCCAGAGACAGAGATTTGAGACGAGAAGATGCTATAATTGCCAAATCAAAGGTCACATTGCAAGAGATTGCCCAAGGAGATCAAATGAAAGATTGAGGGTTAATTCTCATAAATCAGCAAAGAAACCAGTCAATGTCAAGCCCAAGAAACTGAAAGTTTCAGAACAGAATGTCAAAGAACAGAAGGTCCAAGAACCTAAAGTTCAAGAAAAGAAAGTGAAGCTTTCTCAAGGGCAAAAAGACAAACTGCGAAAGAAGAGGAAGAAGGCCAGAGAATATCTGGAGAAGATTTTGTCCTCGGGTTCACCCGACAGATCGAATAAGAGTGCTGATGAATCGCTTCACTCAACTGCAAAGTCAAGTAAACCGAATTTGTCAGATGCAAATCTGAGGACAAAGGAGGAGATAAAGAAGAAGGTAACATTTGGTGGCAATGAATCTGTTTCTTCGGAAACAAAGGAGCCACATGTCGGCGATGAATCTGGCTCATCAAAGTCAGACAAGCCTAAGTCAGGCAATGATTCTGGTTTGCCAAAGCCAGAGGAGCCATTGGTTGAGGTAAAATTGTCGAAAACACCCAAGGCTGGTCGGGCTTGGGTGGATCTTTTTAAATGAAAAACCTGACTTGCCGGAGATCCCAAGATGGTATTGTGGATCATGTATCGGCATCTTTCTAAATCTGTTTGTGAAGTTGCAGGACTTGCCGGAACTCCCAGGTTTGTAAGCGAGGAGTAGGAATCGGCACCTTGAGAATTCAACTAAAAGATGGTAATTGGTTGAAAATCAGGTTTGAAAAGCCTAATTGCTATATTTACAAGTGGTTGTATGTTTTGTGATTGTTATAATTGGTTCAGAATGAGAACCAGTTGATCTTACAAGTGATTAAATCAAGGTCATTGAGTTGGACTTGATTTAATTATCATTCAAGAATTTGGTAAACAAAGTGATGATTTGAACCCCATTTTACAAAAGGTAAAAACAACTAAGCATATTTTCCGGAAAAACCATTCTGATTAAAACAAACTTAAGTGTTTTGAAATCATTATGGGAAAATAGTTTGTTGTGAGGGGGAGTTCTGATTGTTTAAGCCAAACGAATGGAGAATTAAGGTGTTTCGATATCGGTTGTCATGTTCTGTACAGTTTGTTTTCAATTTTCTTTATATGTATTTGAAATTTAGGGGGAGTAAGAATATTTTTAGAAAATCCAAAAACATCAGAAAATTTGAAAAAGACAAAAACATGATAAAATTGCAAAAATGAGTTTGTTGTGAAAAAAGAGGAAATGATAGTAAATCAGTGGACTATCACAGCATGCTAAAGAAATGTAATGTCAAATGTAATAAACGGTCTCACTGATGATGTGACGATAGGTTTTTTGTACATTTAGTAGATTTATTCGGGATATAAACCTAAAATTTCAAACTTGTGAAATTCGTGGGGAACACTACTTGGATATATAGGTAACCCCTGAAATCTCGTTTGAAAGGTCTCGTATTCTGATATACTAGGTGTTTATACTCTATGATGTCTGGGGTATTATTCCGGGACTTCTGCTGAACGGTAGTTCTGACATAGTCCTTGGCTAATACTTTCCGCAAAATGCTTGAAACATAGCATAAAGCCCTCAGTTGATTAGACAATAAAATTGATAATCATCTGTTGTAGCTAAAAAGATCCTCTAAAGGGGACACACTGCTAAGTCGAAGCTGATATCTCTCTGCTGAACGGAAGTTCTGACCTGAGATCCCTCAGTTCTCGCATCTTTCCCCTAATTTATGTACAGATATCATTGTAGTATTCATACCTGTAAGACTGAATATTGGGATTCTGGATACGGGAGTATATTCAAGAGGTGGGACACATGAATTGAACTAAGTTCATAAAACACCTAAATAGTATCCTGAATAGATTGAAAATTGTATGAAAATTTAAAAGGACAATTATATCGTCAATCTACGTGAATCGTTTAGAACTTAAAACGATTAGAAGCTTAACGGTGCTTGTGATGTGTTTCAAAAACTGATATGATCCTCTTGCACAAACTCACAAAAATATGTTTGTTCTGCGTTTAAATTTCTGTCTTTGCATTTATGTTTCATATTTTGAAAAATTCAAAAAGATTTTTGACAACTGATGTTGAAGATCTGATTTTCAAAATGTTAAAGACTAAACTTGATGAACAGACAGGTTGGTTAAGTCGTTTGAAATGTTTAAAATGATTCATTAGGTTGAATCAGAAATTGGAATGTTTCAAATTTGTAATCAGTGTTTAATTGTAAAAAGTATCAGATGATTAGTTGATTCATTAAGTTGAATCATAATTGTTTTTGTATTGTGATAGTGTGTCTGAGTCTTGCAGGTTTCTGATCCTGTTGCTACAAATAGCCAGGAGACACATCAGAATCAGAGAAGAGCTTAAACAGAGAAAGCCAGGAGTTGATTTCAATGGTGATAACGATTTCCAGACAGAGATCCCAACATGATGATAGGGGGAGTCTGACGAAAGTTAAAACCAGAGAAATATCCAGGCATATGGTTTCAGGAAGGAATTTCTGAAGAAGATTTGATTCCACGCAGAGTTCCTGAAGAAGACCGAACAAGATTGAAGAGCTGTGAATGATTGAAGACTCTCACTAAAGATTCCGTCAACATTCAAGGGGGAGTCTGTTGGTGCAGTTGTCTGTCGACTACATCTTCGTTCGAGTCTTAGGGTAGGGCAGATCGTATTGTGTACAGAATACAAGATTGTATAGATATTAGGCTTGTTGGATCGCTCATTAACTCCAATTAGGTTTAGGATCGCTCGAGCGGACATATGGATGGACCGCTCGAATGACAGGTTAATGGGCCGCTTATTTGACATTATGTGGAATGCTCGAGTGGCATGTGTTTGGGTCGCTTATTGGACCATGTCATATAAGCGATCCCAAATGCCTATATATAGGAGATCATATGAGCGATCCAGGGGTGTGTTTTTCAAGGTGTAACGGCGAAACTCTGCCCGTTTGTCTCCAAGAGCTTGTAATTTGACAGTTAATCAATACAGGAGACGTTAAGTAGTGAAATCAAGCTTTACGAAGACAAATTCAATGAATTCCGCCTCTAAAGTAGTCTAAGCACTCTTCTGAACGACTCGTCAGGTCGACAAACGATCCTACAATTTAGTACTCTGAAATTTCGTTTGAGAGATTGCCTAATTCTGAGATATTAGGTCTTTATACTTATTGATATCTGGGGTATTATACAAGATCTTCTGATTTTGCGTTAGCAATGGCCTAGATCTTATAGAATACTTTTGCGCTTAAATCCCAATACTGCATAAAAATTGAAAATCTCAAAAGATATATCAATTGCAGTCAAAACATTCCTAAGTGGAACTCACCTAAGTCAAGCCTTCATCTCTTTGTCTAAACGGTGGTCCTAACCTGAGCTCTCAAGGCCTCGCACTAACCTAGAGACAGTTATCAATAAGGTATATTCACTTGTAAGACTGAATCCTGGGAATCTTGATACGGCGGTATATTCTAAGGTAGGACACACAGTTAAGTTAGTTCCTGAGACATTAATCTCGTATCTTGAATCAATTGAAGTTTCTGATATGTTGAAAGCTGATATGATCCTCTAACACAACTCACAAAAATATGTCTGTAAATATGTTGTTATTGTTGTTACATTTCTTTACAGTTAAAACCTCAAAAAGATTTTAGGAGTGTTTTAGCATAAATTTTGTAAAATGCAAAATGATTTTATTTTGCTTTATGTTTCGAGAACCGATGTTGGAAAGCTGAATTTCAAAATTTGAATATGCTGAACATGTCTTAATAAAATAACAAGTTCATTAATTTGAAACTTGTAAAAAAAATGAAAATTTAAAGCTGTCTAAAATTGTCAACCAAGGTCATTAATTTGGACATGGTACATAATTGGATAATCAAGGTCATTAATTTGAACTTCATTATCTGTGAGGGTTAATGAAGTTAATTGTGCTTAAAAGTCATATATGATGAATAGTCATTTGGAAAGTTTTCTTAAATGAAATTTAAAATGTATATTTGAAAGTAAGAATTTCATGATATAAAGTTTTTTAATATGGGGACCTTGATAAATAGCGTTAAATGGAGATAAAGCTCAAAGACCATGAAAAGTTTATGGAACTGAATTGTCAAATGATAGAATATGAAAGAATGCAAAGAGGGAGTTTGAAGAAGGGGGGGGGGGGTTTGTGATTCGAAAAGTGTCAAAAATTTTAAAGATTCTGAAGAAAATGAAGATTGACTTCGACAAAGCGAAGATTGACTGCGGCAATATCCAAGGGGGAGTCTGTGAATGCATTATGTCTATTGCCTTCGTCAATCAGATCTATAGTCGTCAAAGTTTTGAGTCTAGTTGATTATATAGGATTTTCGTGTTAGAAATAATGGCTTTGTAATGCACCATATCGCACGAAAGGGGCAATCGTGCGAAAGGGGCAGCCAAGTCGTTCCAGGCCCACTCGCTCATAATGTCCTAGTTGTCCCTAATTATTTGGACGAATGGGCAGGCCTATAAATAGAGGTGTTGGGTCTTTTCATTTAGAACTTTTGGTGGACTTGAGAGGGGAAACTCTATCCATTTGGTTTCATGGTTTTGTACTTTCAGATAATCAATAGAACCCAGTTTAATTAGATTGTTCTTGTGTTTGTCAACTTCAAACTCGGATTTCGCACGAGATATGAAGACTTTTTGACCAGTTGGTGCATTCAGGAACCCGAAACGGTCCTAACATAAAACATTTTGCTTTACATAAAATTTTGAATCTTTTTGTTCATTTCTTTTCGAAGATTCGCCATTTTTTAGTTAAAACATTTGTTTTTACTACTTTGTCTTTATTGTTAGATTCATTTGTTCTTTTCAAGATTTGTTTTGGTGCAAACATTGGTGATTTCTGTTGAAATCTTCTGATTTCTTCTTTTCAACATAAACAGGTTTAGAATTCTATTGTGGACATCGTCTAGCGATATGTCCAACTTGGTTGCATCTGAAGCACGCTCTGATTGTGGATTCTTCAACCTTTTCGCATAG
The DNA here is from genome assembly GCF_002127325.2 of Helianthus annuus. Taxonomy (NCBI): domain Eukaryota; kingdom Viridiplantae; phylum Streptophyta; class Magnoliopsida; order Asterales; family Asteraceae; genus Helianthus; species Helianthus annuus. The sequence goes on from NC_035443.2 coordinate 136,613,736, forward strand.
TTTCTTTTTGCAAAGAATTCCTCATTAGTTTTCTACCAAACTGAGATTCTTTGTCACTTTCAGAACTTGTTCCAAGAACAAAGTTCATCTTCTTCACAAATTTTGATTTTTTAAACTTCTTATTATGATTTTTCTTACTATATTCCAATCCAGCTCTCTCATTACAATAATTTTTCTTTTGAAAGTAGGAGTTTTTCGGTTTGGTATAGTAAGATTTGTCTTTTTTGATGTTTAAAAATCTTTCAATTGTTGTAGGATTCTCAATTTCAGACACTTCAACTTCCACCAACTTGAAAACTTTTTCGATCTTGTTCAAATTCACATTTTGGATTAGAAATTCCTCATCCGAATATAATTTGTCAGATCCAATCATCTTGTACATCATCATATTTGGATGATCATTCAAATTAGAAGCAGATTTTGGAATATAATTTTTGTGAAAACTTTCGTCATCTTCAAAAAGTGATTATGAACTCTCAAACTTGGTGGTGTCACTATTATTTTCCAACACTTTTTCAACTTCTTTTACCAATTCTGACTCACGATCCTCATCAAATTTGGTGTAGTTACATCAATATCATCAGGAAATTGATCGATTTGGTTTGTTTGAACACTTTTTAGCTTTAAATTCAGTGCCTTTTCCACCCCCTTGGGTTTCTTCCGAGAATAACTTTCCTTCATGAGAGGTGGAACACGAAGATAACCCAATCCTTGGTTCTCGTACCCATCAACTTCCTTACCAGATTCATCTTTTCCGGTTGGTTTCGGAAGGATATGATAAATACCATAAGAAGCTGTTGAACAACTGATCAACATTTTTTAACTCTTTCCGTTCAATTCTAGCCTTTTCTAGCTCTTGTTTTAGCACTGCGATTTTGTCAATATGTATGTTAATGGCCATTTGTTTGTCCATCACAGTAGCTTTGAGCAATTTAATTGTAGCATCATTTTCACGGCTAAGATCACGGTATTGGTTAATTGTGTTACTCTGTTTATCATATGCTTCTTTTGTTTGTTTAAAATCATATGACAAGTGATCGGTATGTTGTTTTATTTCTTGAGTTTTTTTTATCTTTTTCAATGCATGCTATGCACTTTTCTATGCACTTTTGTTTAAATTTTTCATCTTTCTCAGCCCACGACATGCATGGTTCTGTGCACTTCTTGCATTAAACCTCTGTTCTCTCAACCTTCTCATTTTTCTCACTCTTATCATTTTTATCATTTGACTCAATCTTCTTTTCTATCTCCAACTTTTTCTCTTCCTCTTCGAACTGAGCCATCATGGCTTTGTCTACAATATTAGCCAGATTCTCTACATCCATCTGTTTTGATACTTCAATAAATTCTTCCACAAGTTCTATATTTTCTTCTTCTCTTTACATCCCACTATATCCTGGGCTGCACCTGAAGAAACCTACAAACGCATTAAACACATCAGGAGTCGTCATTATCTAAATCCTTCTCTTAAAATATCTATTTCAGGACAATAATAATCATCAGAATTTTTTGGAGTCTCATCGAAACATATTTCTCCTTCATCTTCAATCACTTCTTCGACCATCTATTCAGGCTCCTCGATGATTTCTGCTAGCATCGCAAGACCTTCGCTTTTAGGGATGTATTTATCCGAAGTGAAACCTTTATCATCTTGAGTTACTACCTGAAGAAACACTGGTTTAATTGACCGGAATCAACTGAACCAGGGGGTTTGAATCTGCATAAAAAGGGTTATATCTTCTCGTTTGATTCGGGGGTGACTGATCTTCTTCCTCGAAACAACAACTGCAAAACAAACAGCCGTTAGACTCGCCACAGGGAGAATGGAGGTTCTCTACGTGACCACCCTCCGGCGTGAGAATAAGTACAGGGTTTGATGAAGAAGAAGTGAAAGTGAAGTGAGTGTAACATGAGAATGATACCAGAATTATCCTTTATTTATAGCCGATGTTTTGGCTGGAAAATATGTTGATGAAAACTTGACGAAAAGTGTTTTTCCATAAACAGTTATTTTTTCTTCCATCAATCGCTAATGAATGTGTATGCACATGGTTCGTGGTCTCGATCAATGGCTAGGGTGATGCCACGTGGAAAGTGGGCAAGTGTAGATCTTCCTTCAATTCTATGCCATCATCGTGACTTTGAGGGAGCCTGGGATGATGCCACGTGGCCATTCGGTTATAACCAAATGGTGGTGCACGATCAAGCCTTCTAGAAGGATACAACTTTGATCCTGTGTGGCTCTTCTTGTCACACCCCTTTCTGCGGCGGAAGCACGAGGTGTGATCATGAAAGGTTCTCATTGCATACGAAAGGTAAACACACTACATGCTCGTAAAAATAAGTTCAAATGCCCAACATTTCATAACTTGAAAACATAAGTTTAGTGTTTACATCACGAGATAGCATAAAACATTGTCTGAAAAGTTTACAACTTTATTCAAAGATAAACATAAGCAACTTCCATGGGCAAGAGTAAGACCGCGCACACATCCACTTTAGTTACCTGAAATACATGTGAGTTTTGGAAAAACGTCAACATAATGTTGGTGTGAATTCATGCAGTTCTTTTATTGAACGTTTGTATACTTAGTATGAAAACATGATATGTGTCTTGTAAAAATAAAGTATTCTTGTGTAAATAAAGTATTCTTGTATAAATAAAGTATTCTTGTGGTATGAACTATAAAGTATTCTTGTATGTATCAGGGTTGTTAATGGGTTGCAAGGCCATTAACATGTGACACGACATAGGAAGTCACCAAACCATAGGCATTTTTCTAGTTGTCGATTCACGACGGAGACACAAAAGCACCACTCGATACTAGTTTTCACCAAGAGTGTGGCTGCCCGGTCACCCGTTAGATCTAACCTTTTGTTCTGCGGTCTTAGTATGTACACGATTAATGGTGCTTATGGTACCCTATTCGTGACACGATTTCTCGTATCATTCCTCAAAACGCATCATTCTTGATACTAGTTATCACCAAGAGTGTTTCTTGTTTTTGTATCCATCATACCATTTATAAACATTGTAACATTTGTAACATGTATTTCACCCCCGAAGTTATAAAACTAAAAACAGTTAAAAGAAAAGGGGGAGCATGAACTCACAACTTTGCGTTCCTTGCGTCGTAAACTTCACCGGATTTGCTTATCTAGCGTCGTGACCTAAATGTGTTTTATTAACGTTAGTCACTAGACTTGTATCGCACAAGTACAAGTCACTATCTTTTGTATATGTGCTCTTGTGTTAAATTATATTTTTAACTATGTGTCTTACTTATATTCTTTTCTCAAAAATATAAATCGTCTCAACAATCAACAACACAATCAAGTCTTACCAAGTGCCAAATCAAGTAAATTTCACTACATCGTGAACTTGAAGTTCTTGTAAAAACTTGTAGTAACTTACCATGTTATTTAGTAGGTCTAGTTACTCTTAAAAACATGGTTGTTTGTTTGTAAATTACGTTATTAAAAGATTTGGTCCTTTACAACTTGTAATCAAATTTTACAAAAATGTTTATTTGTAACATCTTCTTGTTTCTCTAGTATCCTTACACTTATTTCATTACCAAAAGTAGTGTAAGTTTGAGTAAAAACCAAGATTTCCTAAAAATCATATTTTAAACTTGGTTCTGTTGGAAAAATCATTCACAAGTCTTGAAGCTATAAGTTTACTAGCTTATTTTAATGATTATTTTTCGAGAAATCATTTTAAGTCTTCAAGTTCATGTTTAGTCATGAAGATGATTATTTGATGTTGTTACATAATCATCCTTCCACTTGCTAGATCATGTGTTTAATCACAATCTAGCAAGATTTATGTGATGATCAACATCATCATTTCAACAAAGAAGCATCATTTATACACTAGACACATAGTTTCATCACTATTTCATTATGTGTAAGACTTATGTTCAAGATTCATGTTCATATTCTTTAGTGTTCTTAAGATTTTCAACATAAAAAGTCTTTTAACCACTAAAAATAGAAGTAAATGAGAGTGTTCAAGATGCTTACAACTAGCTTAAAGCTAGGGAAGAACAATGGTGAAGATTGAGTGGTTAAAAGCAAACGGTTGAGGTCCTTCAAGATTCGAGTGTTCCAAACTTCGTTAACCACCTTCTAACACCTTTGAGAGCAGTTGGAATGGATGAACAAAAAACGAAAATGATGGTGGTTCTTGGAGGGTGTTCGACCGAGAGTTGGGGAGGAGGGAGAAGAGAGGTTGAAGTGTGGAAGATGATGAGGAGTCTAGTGTCCTTATAAAAAGTCTTGAGTTTTTATCCATTGGTCACCATGTCTCCATAAGTACACACCAATCTCATTAAATACAAGAATAGATTATAGAAGATTTTAGGAAGATTTGGATAAATCTTGTGTGGGGCCCCTCCATAACCGATTACATATGTGGGGGGGGGGGGTTAATTGTAGTTTGATGGCACATGAGGTTAATTAGTGGAGGGTCCTAGGTGAAAGTCTTGTATTTTAGTGTAGGATGCCTTATGTAATATGTTATAGTGTTTGGGAACCATAACTGGCTCAGAAAAAGTGAAACAATATTTCTGGTAATATTTTATGTTCCGGGTAATGTCCGGTTGTTCGGTTTAATTACCGGTTCATTGGAGTGCTAAATTGCACCGTTTAGTGTCCTTTATGTCCCCTTTTGTAACACTTTCAATTCCCGACACTTAGGGAAGTATTCTGAATGATAAATCATGAATTTTGCATAATATTTACGTGTTAAAAGATGATTTATTGCTGAATTTAATAAAATTCTGCATTTAAAGTGCGGTTCGGGTGCTTTTTAGTGCGTATTTTAGCTTCCGGAAAGTCTATATGTTAACCCTTGTATGTACTCTTGGGTTTTAGTGTATTCTTGTCGTTGGACCTACACCAAGGCTCTAATTCTATTGTCTAATTGCTTTCTGCAGAATTGTTGACACAATGTGTCTTACCGGTGAGTTTACTAGTATTTCTTGACGCAACGCTATTCATTAATGCATAAAGTAATTCTTGTAGTATAAAACATGCATGAATTCACTAGTATAGTATGTAATCAGACAATGTTGACATTTAAGAACATACTTGCAGTCATCAAGTAATAATTAAAGTGTACGGAAATTACCGGTTTGGTGTAGTTGTCACAGTCTCCCCTCGTCAAAAGAATTTCATCCCGAAATTCAGGCTGAGCTGACTCTTGCAGGAGTCTTCTTGAACTGGTGAGGGTACTTTTCTTTGAACCGGTCTTCATGTTCCCACGTGTACTCGGGTCCGTGCTTAGAGTTCCAACGTACTTTGACAAGCTTGACACTGCACCTTCTAGTCTTGTTGACTTTCTAGTCGGTAACCTCAACGGGTTGTTCTGTAAATCGGAGGGTGTCGTCAATATGCACTTCATCTGTAGGGATGATCACGTTTTCTTGTGTTGGACTCTTCTTGAGGTTGGATACATGAAACGTATCATGTACTCCGTTAAGCTCTTCCGGTAATTCCAACTTGTAGGCCACGGTACCAATCCTTTCTAAGATCCTGAACGGTCCTACGTATCGTGGATTCAGCTTTCCACGCTTCCCAAATCGGACTACGCCCTTCCAAGGTGAGACTTTCAACAAAACTTTGTCTCCCACCTCGAATTCTAATGGTTTTCGACTTTTATTAGCGTAGCTCTTCTGTAGATCTCGAGCCGCCTTAATGCGCTCTCGGATTTGCATAATCTTATCAGTTGTCTCTTGTACTAGTTCAGGACCAACCATACGTTTATCTCTAGCGTCTGCCCAACATAAGGGCGATCAGCACTTGCGGCCATACAGAGCTTCGAACGGTGCGGCTTTTATGCTTGTATGATAACTGTTATTGTAGGAAAACTCAAATAAAGGTAGTGAGTATCCCAGGTGCCGCCTAGGTCCATAACACATGCGCGAAGCATATCTTCTAACGTTTGTATGGTCCCTTCACTCTGACCGTCTGTTTGTGGATGGAAGGCCGTGCTTAGATCTAGCTGAGATCCAAAGGCTTCCTGAAAGGATTGCTAGATTCTTGAGACAAAGCGTCCATCTCTGTCTGAAATAATTGAGATAGGCACTCATGACGTGCCACGATTTCCTTTAAGTATATCTCAGCAAGCTTTCCAGTGCTGTCTTTTTCTCGGATCGGTAGGAAGTGCGCAGATTTCGTCAATCGATCAACTATCACCCATATCATATCGTGCCCTCTAGGGGTCTTGGGTAATTTTGTTATGAAGTTGTAGGACCGTTCCAATGACCTTAAACGTCAGTAGAAGTAGTTCATCTCAGTTTACAAAGGTGGAAACAAAGTAAACTAAGTCAAAACAGCTTGTTCCTTCCAATTTCTCTTTCTATTACTGATTGCGAGTCTTTACAATGATTCTGATACAAATCCGACAGCACCTCGACTCACAAACACACACATATGTTACTGTCCGTTTGAAATGAATCTGCTATTTATAGACCCATACCCTTCCGTTTGAATCACATTCAAACGACCAGGCTTGTTCAAACGGCCAGGTATCTTCAAACGGTCAGGGTATGTTCAAACGGCCAGGATCAATTCTAACCTACACAACCCTAATTTAATCATGTTTGAACACTTGTTTAGCCTATCTAGACACAAGACTTAATAAGACGTAGTCAGCAGACATTTCATGCACCAACAGACTCCCCCTTGGATGTTGACGTAGTCTTCAGCGCCTGAGTCTTTAGTCTTGGTCTTTTCTCCAACTTTGTCTCTTCATTATAACAACTCAATCTTCACAGATTTTAAATCACAATCTGACTCCATCTTCAGACTCCCCTTTTGCTGTTGATCTAGACTCCCCCTTTCACAGACTCCCCCTCTCAGTATGCTGGGATCTGAGGTTTCTGGATCAAGCTTTGACAATTAGCTTCCGTGGGTATACTGAAGTCTCCAAACCTGTAACTCAATACATAACATTAGACTTTATCTTTTCAAACAATAAACACAAATTCAATCAGCTCTAGAAATCCACTCAATTATTCAAGTTCAAATTAATGACTCTGATTACTTGATTTATCTACCAAGTTCAATTTAATGACCCTGGTTGATTTTTTGACGAATCAAACTGATTTAGTAAAATCATTTTTCATTTTCATTTTTTTTTCAAATTTTCTGAAAATAACAAGTATCAATTTAATGAACTTGTTTTTTGTCTTTGAAACAATTCAACTTCCAACAATGTAAGCTCTCCTCATTTTTCAGCTCAGAATCTCCTGCATCTGCTTCATCTTTCTAGAATCCGACAATCAACTTTCCACTCTGGTTTGTCTAAAATAAAGCAGAAACAAAATCTTTTTGGATTTTTAATGAAATCTAAACTAAGAATTGAAATAACAGAAAACTTAAATTGTAGAAAGTAAACTATTTACAAATTTATTTTTGGCGAGCGTGTCAGGGAATCATATCAGCTTTTCAGACAAATTACTAGTACCGTTAAGCTACATTACATACTCAGGCTTAAACAATTCACCTCGATTGTCGATATACTGATCCATCTTAAATTCTCACACAAACTTCAATCTATTCAGGATACCGTTTAAGTGTCTTAAGAACTTAGATCAATTCATGTGTCCCACCTCTTGAATATACTCCCGTATCCAGAATCCCAATATTCAGTCTTACAGGCAAGAATACTACAATGATATATGTTCATAAATTAGGGGTTAAATGTGAGAATTGAGGGATCTCAGGTCAGAACTTCCGTTCAGCAGAGAGATATCAGTTTCGACTTTGCAGTATGTCCCCTTTAGAGGATCTTTTCAGCTACAACAGATGATTATCAATTTTATTGTCTAATCAGCTAAGGGCTTTATGCTATATTTCAAGCATTTTGGATAAAGTATTAGCCAAGGACTAGGTCAGAACTACCGTTCAGCAGAAGTCCCAGAATAATACCCCAGACATCATAGAGTATAAACACCTAGTATATCAGAATACCAGACCTTCCAAACGAGATATCAGGGGTTACCTATATATCCAAGTAGTGTTCCCCACGAATTTCACCAGTTTGAAATTTTAGATTTATATCCCGAATAAATTTACTAAATGTACGAAAACCTATCGCCACATCGTTAGCGAGACTGTTTAACTCATTTTGTCTTTCCAAATCTTTAGCATACTGTAATTGTCTAGCTAATGTACTATCATTTTCCCTATATACACAAGCTCTTTTTCAGATTTTATCATGTTTTTGTATTTTTGCATTTTCTACTCTTTTTGTATTTTTTGAAAGTATAACTATGTACAACAATCTATCTCCCCCTAAATACGAAAACACGTAAAAAACGACAAACCATTGCAGATTGTTTCTCGTCTTCATCCGCAACAGTATTCTCATCAACGCTCACAACCCCATCCGACACTGAAAGCAATTTCATACCATTAAGTTTTAACAAATATTGAAACTGATTTTTATCAAAAGCTTTGGTATGCAAATCAGCTTTTTGTTCGTCAGTGTGGATTTTCTCAATTCGTATCAACTTTTTCTCGAAGCAATCGCGAATAAAGTGATGACGAATTTCTATATGTTTAGGATTTTTAGTATTGTTAATTGCGGCCTCATTATCAACAAACAGAGGTGTGTTAAGAAACTGCAAACCGTAGTCGCGCATCTGTTGCTGTATCCACAGGATCTGAGAGCAGCAACTGCTAGCAGAAACATACTCCGCTTCACATGTAGATAGCGCCACAGATGTTTGTTTCTTACACTGCCAGGTAACCAATCTAGGACCAAAGAACTGGCATCCTGCAGTTGTTGATTTCGCATTGACTTTGCAGCATCCGAAATCCGAATCGGAATACCCTTCGAGCGTAAAATCACCTTTCCTAGGATACCATAACCCCAATGACGGAGTACCTTTCAGGTAACGTAATATCCTCTTGACAATAATCATGTGCGATGCTCTCGGGTTAGACTGAAATCTTGCTGCGAGGCACGTTGGGTACATGATATCAGGACGTGAAGTAGTCAGATACAACAAAGAACCTATCATGGAACGGTAAAACGTTTCATCAGCCCTGTCTCCGGTGAGATCTAGGTGAATCCCATGATTAGTCGCAAGTGGGGTAGCAGCTGGAGTAGAACTTGACATTCCAAATTTCTCTAGAATATCATGCACGTACTTCGTTTGATGAATGAAAATTCCCTCAGGAAGTTGTTCAACTTGTAGACCCAGAAAGAATTTCATCTCCCCCATTGATGACATTTCGAATTTCTGCTTCATCACCTGTTCGAAATCTTTGCACAATTTCTCATTTGTTGACCCAAAAATTATATCGTCCACATAAATTTATACTATCAGAAGATGACCATCAACGACTTTAGTGAAGAGAGTGGCATCCACTTTTCCACGTATGAACTGGTTAGCGAGTAGGTGTTGAGACAAAGTCTCGTACCAGGCTCTCGGCACCTGATGTAGGCCATACAACGCTTTGTCCAGCAGATAAACTTTGTTCTTGTGGATTGGGTCAGTAAAGCCCGGCGGCTGACCAACATAAACCTCCTCTTTGACCTTCCCATAAAGAAACGATGATTTTACATCCAACTGATATACTTTGAAATTCTTCCAAGACGCAAATGCTAGGAAAATTCTGATAGCCTCTAGTCGAGCGACAGGAGCATAGACTTCGGTAAAATCAATCCCCTCCTGTTGACTAAAGCCCTGAACAACGAGTCAAGCTTTGTTCCTTACAACCACTCCTCTGTCGTCCCTCTTACACTTGAAAACCCATTTTGTATTGATTTTCCTTTGACCCTCCGGCAAATCCACTAACTTCCACACACCCAACTTTTCAAACTGACTTAACTCTTCTTGCATCTCAATGACCCAAGAGTCTTCAGTAAGCGCCTCTTTGTAAGTTCGCGGTTCGACCTGCGAGATAAAACAACTTAATGAAAATTCAGTTTGTAAAGGTGCTACTGTAGAATAAAAACATGTTAAGCACTGGTCAATTTGACGTCTCGTGCGAACGCCCGATTGCAATTCTCCTATGATTAACTCCTCTGGATGATAAGACAGAGTTCTCGGCATCACTTCGCTTGGAACATCTACATTTCCCTCCAGATTAGTAACATTCTGCTCTGCATCTTGTTCACCAACTTGGTTTGTTTGACTTGACAACTAGATCTGCTCCCCCTCAAGATCTGAATCACCATGGTCAAATACTGGCATATTATCAGCTTCTTGATCATCATTCACCTCCGACTGATTACCAGGAGCAACTTCATCATCATGTTCACCAGCATTGCTAGGACCTGCTTCATCGTCATTTGAAGTTTCCCGAGGTCTTCTAGAGTACTCCGCTGGAAACCTGAGCTGCGACTCATACTATCGCAAAATATCCAGCTCATCAAAGAAATCTTCTTCTTCCTCAGATTCTTCCCTCATGTCAAACGAATCCCAAAGTTTGTCATAATGATATCGCCATGAATCACCAGGATTCTGTGGCGGCATAGTGTAACCTTGACATTCAACATTTGCTGCATCAATAATCCGCTTCTCACTTGGAACAAAGACACGCCGTGTAGGACTTGAATATCCAACAAAGATTCCCTCAATGCTCTTTGAACCAAACTTGCCATTAGGCTCTATCACCGTACAGGGTGACCCAAACGGTTCTAGATACTTCAAATTCGGCTTGCGTTTATTGAGTAGCTCAAAACACGTCTTGTTAAATTTCTTGACAGTAAGAACTCCGTTGAGAGTATAGCATGTAGCAGAAACAGCTTCAGTCCAGAAATTAATTGGTAACTTAGAGTCTGCAAGCATCGTTCTGGCTGTCTCAATTAGCGTCCGGTTTTTGCGTTCTGCAACTCCATTCTGCTGCGGAGTGTACGGAGCACTAAACTCATGCAGTATACCTCTTTCATCACAAAATTCTTCCATCTTACTATTTTTGAACTCAGTACCATTATCACTTCGAATTCTACAAATCGGCCTCTGGTACAAATTCTCAATTTTCTTAAACAATGCTATCAAGCTGTCAAACTTTTGTCTTTTGATTTCAAAAACATAACCCAAGAAAATCTGGAGTAATCATCAGTCACGACCAAACAGTAGGAATCTCCTGTTATACTCTTGACATTCACTGGACCAAACAAATCCATGTGAAGACGTTCCAATGGTCTTGAAACTGAATTAACTTGCTTTGTAGGGTGTGACTTTTTCTTCTGTTTGCCTTTGACACAACTTATGCACTCCCCTTCCAGATGAAAACCTTTGACATGCACTCCTATAACCAAATCGTTATGCACCAAGTGATTCATTTTCCTTAAGTGAATATGCCCCATCTTTCGGTGCCATAACCTTGATTCTTTCTCCGTTGCTCTGGACACAAAACAATGAGCCTGACCCGTGGTTGTAGTAGCGACGCTCATGTCCAACATGTACAGATCATTGACTCTTGGTGCCCTCATAATGATCCACTCTTCAGGTATCACAAACCCCGGTTTCAAGATCAAACATTCTTTGTCGGTGAAATGAGTAGTATACATCCTATCACAGATCTGGGAGATACTTAGCAGGTTGTTCTCCAACTCAGCGATGTAGTTAACCCTCTCAAATGTTACGATGCCATTCGATAACGTTCCTTCACCTATGATCCTTCCTCCTTGATTACCCGCAAAACCCACGTAACCACCGTTAATGTTATTCACATCATACAGCAACGCAGTCTTCCCTGTCATATGTCTCGATGCTCCACTATCCATGATCCATCTGGATACAAGTTTTGGAAGATCCTGCACATAACAAATCACCACTTAAACAACTTCAAGAAAGATGCCGATGCATGCTTCGCTAACCAGGAAGCTCCGGCAATTCAAACTGTTTAATCAAACATGGTGTCCACCCAGGCTTCATCAGCCTTAGGTGTAACCTTGACTCTCGCAATTTGAATTTTGAAATTTTCAGCCTTGAGAGGTGGAAAATTTGCATCATAATCAACCGTAATTGACTCTTCAGCCTTTTTCACCTCAGAAGTTGAAACTTTCTTCTCAACTTTTGATTCAATTTTAGGTTTCCACACCTGTTGAGTTAATGCAACCCGTTTGTAAACTGTGTCATTTTTAGTTACCAACTTCTTTACGGGTTCATTTTTCACTTTTAAGTTGTCAATGTTAACATTCTTCTTTTCAAGAACCCTTTTCTCAACAATCATCGTTGCTTTACCCTTCACATCAACCTTCTTATGTTGAACTTTCACAGCTTCAGTCTTAGGCTTCACAAAAGTACACTTTCGTGCAATGTGACCAACCTTATCACATCTAAAACAAGTACGAGTATCAGCTACCCGACTCGTGCCTTCAGACTGAGCCTGTGAAGCTCTCTTCTCAAAAAATTCTTTGTTTGACTTTGAAAAAATTTCTTTTTCTTCATCAGCAAGTGAACTTGAACTGTTCACAAACTTTTTCTTTACGACAAACCTCTTGTTTGGAACATTCTTTTTCTGATACGGTTTACCCCCCTGATAACCACCCGACCAGTTGTTTCTGTTGTTATTGTAAAAACACGGTGGATTAACAGATTTCTTGTTATAAATCCTATCTTTCTTTCGACTCAGATTATTCACTGCTGACAACTTGACTTCAACCAGTTTAAAAACATTTGTCAATTTGTTCAAGTTTACATTCTCTATCGGAAACTCTGAATCCGAAAACAACTTATCCGATCCTGACATCTTGTACTTGACAAGATTTGATTCTTCATCTAAGTTGTCACAATCCGGTTTAAGCACTTTGTATTTATCCAAGAAACACCCATCCTCCTCAGAAGTGTCACAATCCGGTTTAAGCACTTTGTCAACCACACTTTTCACCACATCATTTTGGACACCCTCGTCATTGGAAGACATGAACGTGACATCAATGTTCTTAGGAAGTTTAACATCACTTTCTTCCTCAATTTCCACCAAACTAGACTGCTTTTTCATGTAGTTGTCTAAAATTGGCGGTGGAACTTTGTGAAACCCTACACCCGTTCCATCAAAAAACACATCCTCACCAGCTTTGTTTTTTCCTATGGATTTAGGAACAATATGCTGCAAAACAAAGCTTGCTGAGCTATAGCTGTTTAACTTCAACTGAATTCTTTCATTTTCAATTTCAGCTTCTTGAACTTTAAGTTTCAATTTAGCAATTTCATCTAGTTGGTTGTTAATTGATTCTTCTTTTATTCTCACCACAGCTCTTAGATGTTCATTTTCTTTAAACGTTTTGCCATTACGATCATCACTATCTTTCACAAGAGTCTTAAGTTTTTCAAACTTTTCTGAAATCTGACGGTGTTCAAGAATTAACTTTTCATTTTCACACTTTATTTTCTCACGTTCAGTTTTATCAAGTTCAATTTGGGTTGTTTAGTTCTTTGATCCGTTCGGTTGAAGCTTTTACAGTTTTCTCACGACCGAGAATCTGATGCTCAACACTTTTAACTTTTGTTGTCAGATTCTTGATTTTCTCATTGTTAAGGTACGTGACAGTGCTACAAAAATTGCATTGTTTGGTGCAATTGTTACCTGACGCATTTGTTGACACACTTTGACTGACCAGCCCCTTTGACTCAGTAACAGAATTAGGGTCTACCTCAAGTGCTTTCGCAGCCAGCACCTTGTCAGCCATCTTTCCCAGGTTCTCTTCCGTCAACTCCTGCGTAGTATCAATCAAGCCAGTATCAATTTGCTTTGCTTTCACAAACTCTTCTTTTTCTTTCATCTCTTTCTCTTCTTTCTCCTTTCTCTCTTTTTCTTTCACTTCTTCAATCATCTTCTCAGTTGGCGTTCCCCACCACTTGTGTTGCCAGTACTCATCATCTTCTTTTATCTCCTTGATGATGGCTTCCATAACGAGTGTGCTGTCATCAATCGCAATGTTTCCATACCGATCAAGATAACATTCTCTGTCTGGATCCCATCTATTTGCTCTTCTTGCTTCCAGATAAATGCGAGAGATCCTCAAGATTCTGTTTTCAGCAATCATTTTTCGATAACAGTACTTCTGCTCGTCAGTACGATCATCTTTCCACGGAATCGGTTCATCATCATTCGCCATGAATGCGTAACCAACCGCATCTTCTTCCGGTAACACTTTCTTACTCCAATCGTACCCCTCATCATCGTAAATTACAGCGAGAGCCCTTGATTTGTCTCTGTTATCTTCAGTCTGCTTCAATCTCGGCGGCTCGGATTTATTTTGATGATAAATTGCCTTTTTGTAGTAATCATCTTGAAACGGATTCTCCGACTCATCAGCGTACGCATTTTTGCATTCCCGCTTGAAGTGACCCTTCTGCTTACACTTAAAGCACGTCACCTTGGATTTGTCGAACCCCAACTTTGTAGACGGACCACCGATCGTTTTTCTCCCAGTAATCTCCATGAAGCGTTGTGCACGTCGAACTGCACTTGCCATCGCCCAACGAATGTCGATCAGCTCCATTTCTTCGGGGTCTATCTGATCGTAATCTTCTTTCGTCAGATTTGTATTCCCGATCTTACCAGCCACCAACCCTTCATATGATTCCAACACAGATGCCAAGAAAACCATCTGTTGCTTAGCCGACTCCTCATCAAAATTCTGTGCGTTCTTCAAATCTATCGCGATGTTGCAAGAAAACTTCGCATCAGAACGGTTTGCAGAAGACGTAGATCCACTGTGATAACCACTATGGCTTCCACTGCTTGGACTGCTTTGACTTTCTTTGCTTGCTGAAGAAACATTTTCAGCAGAAAATGCAGTTTTTGGAGAAGTAGCTTTCGGCATCAAGCTTTTCGGATAGTACAAATCCAGGTTTTGCTGATAAGATGAGTGATTGACTTTGTATGTTTTCTTCAGTTCTAGCTCATGACTTTCAAGTCTCTCAATCACCAAATCTGGAGTCAAATCTTCAGGAGCAATAGTGTTCTTCAACATCAGTGCGTAATATCTCCAATCCACTTCATCTGGTAATGGATCGAACAGTTTGTCAACAAGTTCTTCATCAGAATACATGATCTTATGTCGTGCAAGCTCCAGCTTCAGATGACCAAACCTTTCAATCATTTTACAAACCGATTCATTTTTAAGACAACCAAACATGTCCAACTCTTTTCTAAGAAGTTTTGTTTTATTTTTTTACAATCTCTTTACTTCCTAGACACCTCTTCTTGAGTTTTTCCCATAAATCTTTTGCATTGGAGTAGTCTATCAACGAAATGATGTCTTCCCGCACCGACTGGAACAGTAATGCCACACACTTTTGCTCGGCAACAAATCCTTCAATTTCTTCAGCTGATCTCAATGCTTCGCCATTCTTCTTTCCATTTGCATATCCGTTTTTCATACTTTTCCAACTTGCAAATGCGAATGCCATCAGCCAATCTTCGAATTTTGTTGACCACCTACTATAATCTTCTATAGCCATCAGCTTCGGAGGTTTGTTGAATGTACCAAATGCGGTCTCCGACTCCCAAGCTTCTTTCTTTTTCTCTTTCGGTGATCCTCGTTCGTATTGCTCGAAGATGTATCATTGTTTCCAGAATTTCCCGTGAATGCGTGCATATCGCTGAACGGGTTCAAGAAAATATCGTCCATCGTGAATGTACCTGTAAAATCAGACAACACTTAGAAAAATTTTGATTTTTGAAAATATCAGACTCAAACGGAACTGTTCAAACGGAATGGTCTTGTCCGTTTGAAATACCAATAGTTTCAAACGGAAAGTATTCAAACGGTATAGTTTCAAATGACAGTTTTTCAAACGACCACTTTCAAACGGAATGGACTCAAACGGTCACGCTTCAAACGATATGGTCCTAATTCAAACGACAATTTCAAACGTCTTTATTTTAAAACGATCTTTGTGTTTTCAAACGGTTCGTTCAAACGATAGGACCACTTTCAAGCGGACTGTGTCATTTTCAAACGGTATGACGTCACTTTTTCTCGAACACTTTCAAACGGACACAATGATTTTGATTAGTTTTAGGTCGAATTTTAGATCCAAATTGTCAAGGATTAGTTAAAAGTGAATTTCATTTGATATGTGAACGTTTCAAGCCATTTTAACCGTGACAACTATTCAGAATCAGAAAAGAAAGGTAGAAGTGAGATAACCCGACGATTTCAAGCTGTATTTGGTATGAACTCCTCGTCCTGAGCTCTGATACCACTTGTAGGACCGTTCTGATGACCTTAAACGTCAGTAGAAGTAGTTCATCTCAGTTTACAAAGGCGGAAACAAATTAAACTAAGTCAAAACAGCTTGTTCCTTCCAATTTCTCTTTCTATTACTGATTGCGAGTCTTTACAATGATTCTGATACAAATCCGACAGCACCTCGACTCACAAACACACACATACGTTACTGTCCGTTTGAAATGACTCTGCTCTTTATAGACCCATACCCTTCCGTTTGAATCACATTCAAACGACCAGGCTTGTTCAAACGGCCAGGTATCTTCAAACGGTCAGGGTATGTTCAAACGGCCAGGATCAATTCTAACCTACACAACCCTAATTTAATCATGTTTGAACACTTGTTTAGCCTATCTAGACACAAGACTTAATAAGACGTAGTCAGCAGACATTTCGTGCACCAACAGAAGTCCATCGAGATTTGCTCCCACTTCCACATGGGTATCTCTGGTTGTTGTAGTAGGCTAGACGGTTTCTGATATTCGGCCTTAACCTTAGCACAGGTTAAGCACTTTCCAACGTAAACAGCAACATCGCTTTTGAGTCTCGGCCACCAATAGTATTCTTTCAAGTCTTGATACATCTTATCCGATCTTGGATGGATTGTGACATTTGTGCTTGTAATCATTGTAAACAATTCAGTTATCAATGAAATAAAGTTATTTGATCCCAATGTTTGTTTGTTTATGTTTGATGTTTTTCATGTTTTGACTTTTATTCGATTTTAAACTCTATATCGCTTTTTAGAGAATTATACGCAAACTGGTGCATAAACGTAATCAGTTTAACGTGACAAATACTCCGGAACATCCATTTATGCTTAACATACCTTAAATAACCTTTACATAACTTAGAAATAAGTTTTGAAGGCTTTGGTATGGCAAAATCAAGTTTATTCGCTTATAGGGACTAAAATCGACAAACTATGAAAGTATGCCAATTTGAACTGTAACGAACATTTCGGAACATGATCATAAGTTAAACACAGCTTAAATATCCTTTACATAGCTTAGAAATAGGCTTTGAGGGGTTTAGTGTGCTAAAATAAACTTTATGATCATTCAGGGACTAAAAGCGTCAAAAAGTGCATAAGTTTGCATTTTCGCGCATAACTTACGTTCTGAATACATCCAGACATCCAAAAACTTATGTAATCATTAAAATATTATGTTTTAGTGATTGGCTTGTCAAAAATCCATTCGTCGCGCAATTTGGACCATTTTTGCGTCCGTTACGACTTCCGTCGTAATTAACCGAACAACGCAATCGTACGGCCAAACGAGCCGACATCCAACATATTTTTGAGCATATTTTATGTTCCCTATATTTTAACATCCTTATGAAGCTTAAAAATGGGTTTGACGGGCGTTAGAGTGCCGAAAGTAAAAAAAAATTGTCATCACTCATTTTTGTGTCAGAATTTACCAACCGTCGGGATCTTACGGTTCTGTTTTCAGCAACTGAATCTTGGGCTCGGGGGCGTGTTGAGTGGACACGGCCCTGTGTTCAGCTTACTGTCTAACTTAAAACAGGATTGCCAGTTCCAAAGATTGGGCACGGGGCGTGTTCAGCGGGCACGACCCGTGCTGAGTTCTGCAGAAGCTGAAAAATTAAGAAGATCCTAGAAATTAAAAAGAAAATAAAAAAATGATTAGGCCGTTGATTCCTAACTTTCTTAAAATCCTTGTGTCCCCGGCAACGGCGCCAAAAACTTGATGTGTGCAAGCTGTTATATATTTTAGATGTATACTTTAAGCCCTTTTTACACTTTTAGCCAAGTTTTAAATTTATAAAACACGATATTTACTAACACTAAACACACATATGGGCAAGTGCACCCATCGTGGATGTAGTATAGTGTAGGTAAGATACCGAGGTCATCCAAGGACACAAGAGCTTTTAGTACCGGTTTATCCTCAATGTCTAATCAAACCAAAATGTTAGAAAAAGATTTTTAAACTAAGAAAATAAAACTAACTAAAATGCTGAAAATAAAAATAAATATAAAAACAGATAGACAAGATGAATCACTTGGATCCGACCCGTGTGTTAGTGTAACCTTTGATTATTTTGCACTTGTTTAAGAGATTATCTTAGTTATTGTAGTAGGCCCCTCTTTTGAAGGCGACGTTACCCTCAACCCAGTAGTTTGAGTCAGCAAGGATACAATCCTAAAGGGTCGGATTATTGAAAGATAATTAATTAAGTTATTAATGCATAATGTGGTAGGCCCCTCTTTTGAAGGCGACGTTACCCTCAGCTAAGTAGTCTGAGTCAGCAGGGATACAGTCCTAAATAGTTGGGTTAAAGTTTTAATAGTAGTTAACTTATGAGGGGATCAAAGAGTTTGGACCCCCGCCATCCAATACCTTTGGGTATTGAAGGAGGTCCTACTAAATTTGACCCAGGTCCCTTGCAGGATCTCTAAATGCTGAACAATGGCAAGACTCTTACCAAACCGTTCCCTTAACCCCCGACCAGGTAGCCAACATACCTCCATATAGACCGTGGAGATATGAATGGTGAAAATCTTTTATTTTATATAGAAAGTAAAATAATGCCAAGACACCACGGACAAACGATAAGGAAGAATCACCTTCAACATAAGAAACTAGTAATTAAAGTCATTAATACAAAACCAATTAAAAAGTGCAAAAGATTAAAAATAAAAAGTATTACACTAAACACTTGTCTTCACCAAGTGATGTAAGAGACTTAGGCAAACATGGCCTTTGGTTGTCAAGAACTCTTACGATCATTCTTGGATCCCGAGACGACTCACACACTCTATGATGGACAATGGATGATGGTGGTGGATGATGGTGTTATGGTGGTGGTGGGTGGTGGGTGAAGTGTGAGAGAGGTGGTGTGCCAAGGGATGAGTTGAAATGTCTCCAAGCACTCCTATTTATAGGCTGAACAGAAGCTCGGGCACGGCCCCGTGCCCGCTGGGCACGGCCCCGTGTCCATCCTTGTCTCTCTCCTCATTAATTGTAATTCGCAATTACAATAAATGCGCCTGCAGGAGTCTGACCACGCCCCCATGTCCGCTTGGCACGGCCCCGTGGTGGGCAATAGAAGCTTCTAAAGGTTTGTCTATTCTGCTGCTTCTTGGGCACGGCCCCGTGCTCGCTGAGCATGGGGCGTGTTCAGTCTTCTGTGTCCTTGGTTTTGCTTGGGAAGATGCTGTTGAAGGGTCGGGCATTCCAATTTTGTTCCTTTTCTTGTATTTATGTTAGATTTTGCTGTCTTTTTGCTTCTTTTGTTAATTTGAGCTCATTTAATCCTGAAAATACAAAAGGAAGACAAAAACACACTTTTTCCAACATTAGTACTAAAAAAGGGTTAGTTTTATGCCATATTTGATATAATTTATATGTTGCATTTTGTGCATATCAATATTCATGTTGTTCGGGATTATCCGGAGCTGTTTCCTGAAGAGTTACCTGGTCTACCTCCAGCACGCCAAGTCGAGTTCCGTATTGATCTCGTACCTGGTGCAAATCCTATTGCCAGAGCTCCATATCATCTTGCACCATCTGAGATGCAAGAGTTGTCTAAGCAGCTTCATGAGCTTTCGGACAAGCGTTTTATCCGTCCTAACTTTTCACCTTGGGGTGCTCCTGTTCTTTTTGTCAAGAAGAAGGATGGATCTTTCAGAATGTGCATCGATTATCGTGAACTGAATAAGCTTACCATCAAGAATCGATACCCCCTACCTTGCATTGATGATCTCTTTGACCAGTTACAGGGTGTTACTTGCTTTTTCGAAGATCGACCTTCGTTCTGGGTATCATCAACTTCGTGTGCATGAAGAGGATATTCCCAAGACAACATTCCGCACTCGATATGGGCATTATGAGTTCACAGTCATGCCATTCGGTTTGACCAATGCTCCTTCTGTTTTCATGGACTTAATGAATAGGGTCTGCAAGCCTTATTTAGATAAGTTCATCATCGTTTTTATTGATGACATCTTGATTTATTCTAAGACGCGAGCTGATCACGAGCAACATCTTCGTCTTACTCTGGAACTCCTGAAGAAAGAACAACTTTTTGCCAAATTCTCCAAGTGCGAATTTTGGCTTAAGGAAGTTTAATTTTTGGGACATATTGTCAGCGAACAAGGTATTCATGTAGATCCCTCCAAGATCAGTGCGATTAAGGATTGGATACACCTACTACTCCAACTGAGGTTCGTTCTTTCCTTGGTCTTGCGGGTTATTACCACCGCTTCATCGAGAACTTCTCGAAGATTGCAGTTCCTCTAACTGCTCTAACTCAGAAGAATAAACCCTTTGAATGGGGTTCTAAGCAAGAGGAAGCATTTCAGACCTTGAAGCAGAAGCTTTGTGACGCACCTATTTTGACTTTGCCTGAGGGTGATGATCATTTCGTTGTTTATTGTGATGCATCGAAATTGGGTCTTGGCTGTGTTCTGATGCAAAGGAACAAAGTCATAGCATATGCATCGAGGCAGTTGAAGGTACATGAGAAGAACTACACCACTCAAGATCTTGAGTTGGGTGCAGTTGTCTTCGCTCTCAAAATCTGGAGACACTATTTGTACGGTACAAAATGCGTGGTTTTCACTGACTACAAAAGTCTTCAGCATATCTTCAATCAGAAAGAACTCAACATGAGGCAAAGACGTTGGGTCGAACTTCTAAACGACTATGATTGCGAAATTCGCTACCATCCTGGTAAGGCGAATGTTGGGCTGATGCATTGAGTCGTAAGGAACATACTAAGCTTCATTGTGTTCGTGTTCAATCTGCTATTCAAGCTCGATCCGATATCCAAGCACGCATTTCTCAGGCTCAACATGCTTGTGTTTCACAAGACTTGATGGGTAAGGAGTTACCCTGTCACATCAAGCCTGATCTTGTGCTGAAGGAAGATGGATCGTATTATTTCATGGACCGTTTGTGGGTCCCAAGCCAAGATGATCTTCGCACCTTGCTTATGGATGAAGCCCATAAGTCTCGTTATTCTATTCATCCTGGCTCAGACAAGATGCATAAGGATCTTCGTACTCAGTATTGGTGGCCTGGTATAAAGAAGGATATTGCCTTGTACGTTTCAAAATGCCTTACTTGTCTCAAGGTTATGGCTGAACACCAACATCCTTCTGGTCTTTTGGAGCAACCAGAGATTCCAGTTTGGAAATGGGAAAACATTGCTATGGATCTCATTACTAAACTTCCGCGCACTAAGAAAGGTCATGATGCCATCTGGGTAGTTATTGATCGTCTTACTAAGTCAGCGCATTTCCTGCCGATCCGTGAGGATCTATCTGCTGAAAATCTGGCTAAAATCTATGTGGATGAAATCGTATCTTGACATGGTGTTCCTTTGAACATTATTTCTGACAGAGATGCTCGCTTCTCGTCTCGTTTTTGGAGAACCATGCAATCTGCTATGGGGACCCAACTTAATCTGAGCACAGCATACCATCCACAAACAGATGGCCAAACTGAAAGAACAATCCAGACTTTGGAGGATAAGCTTAGAGCTTGTGCGATCAACTTTGGTGGTAGTTGGGATTCACATCTTCCCTTGATTGAATTCTCTTACAACAACAGTTATCACTCCAGCATCAACATGGCTCCTTTCGAGGCTCTCTATGGTCGAAAATTTCGTTCACCAGTCTGCTGGAATGAGATAGGTGAGGCTCAGCTTACTGGACCTGACCTTATTCTAGAGACAACTGATAAGGTTAAGAAAGTTCGTGATAACCTACAGACAGCTCAAAGCCGTCAAAAGAGTTACGCGGACCAACGACGCAAGACCTTGGAATTTCAGGTCGGTGATCGTGTATTACTTAAGGTCTCACCTTGGAAAGGTGTGATCAGATTTAGAAAGAAAGGAAAACTTGCACCTAGATACGTTGGACCATTCAAGATCGTCGAAAGAATCGGTAAGGTAGCCTACAGACTTGAATTACCTCCTGAACTTGGTAATGTTCATCCAACCTTCCACGTATCCAATCTCAAGAAGTGTTTAGCTGATGAGAACCTCCACATACCACTTGACGAAATTCGTGTTGACAAAACACTGCATTTTGTTGAGAAACCTGTGGAAATTATGGATCGTGAAGTCAAATGGCTTAAACGCAAGCGCATTCCTTTGGTTAAAGTTCGCTGGGAATCTAAACGTGGACCTGAGTTTACTTGGGAACGTGAAGATCAAATGAAGGCGAAGTATCCGCATCTATTCACACGAGTTTCCTCTAAACAAATTTCGGGACGAAATTTCCACAAGTAGGGGAGACTGTGACATTTGTGCTTGTAATCATTGTAAACAATTCAGTTATCAATGAAATAAAGTTATTTGATCCCAATGTTTGTTTGTTTGTGTTTGATGTTTTTCATGTTTTGACTTTTATTCGATTTTAAACTCTATGTCGATTTCTGGAGAATTATACGCAAACTGGTGCGTAAACGTAATCAGTTTAACGCGACAAATACTCCGGAACATAAATTTATGCTTAACATACCTTGAATAACCTTTACATAACTTAGAAATAAGTTTTGAATGCTTTGGTATGCCAAAATCAAGTTTATTCGCTTACAGGGACTAAAATCAACAAACTGCGAAGGTATGCCAATTTGAACTGTAACGAACATTCCGGAACATGATCATAAGTTAAACACACTTTAAATATCCTTTACATAGCTTACAAATAGGCTTGGAGGCGTTTAGTGTGCTAAAATAAACTTTATGATCATTTAGGGACTAAAAGCGTCAAAAAGTGCACAACTTTGCATTTTCGCGCATAACTTACGTTCTGAATACATCCGGACATCCAAAAATTTATGTAATCATTAAAATATTATGTTTTAGTGATTGGCTTGTCAAAAATCCATTTGTCGCGCAATTTGGACCGTTTCTGCGTCCGTTACGACCTCCGTCGTAATTAACCGTAAGGGACCTCATACGGTCCGTAAAGCATCCCCAAATAAGCAGTAAGTGTTTTCCAGCTTGATTCAGCTGTTACCCACCTTTGCACATGGTTTTGGGGCATTTCTAGGGACTCCAATGGTTTTTCAAAACAATGGGCTCGAGGTGTACGAATGAGATTGAATCTCGGATAACGAGGGACGATCTTAACGGCTCAACCATATCTATAAATACCCCACAATTCTCATTTGCAAAACCCACAATTTGAAATCTGATTTTGGCCCTCTAAGTTGGAGTTCATACTTCATAGCTGAGGGTAAATCGGGTTCAAATCTTGCGGGGACCTTTTGTAAGTATTCCTTCATTCTTTTCTTTCGTTTTAGCGTTAAAATTCAAACTGCGTTTGACTTTCTGCATTGACCAGTTTATGGTCAACACGAAGTTCATTTGAACTTCATAACATGATCGTAATCACGATGGTTATAGTCCCTAGTGACTATACCTACTGATTACCACGTTATCTAGGCTCAGTGACGAGTCGTAGTTTCGGCCAAAATGCGTTTTCTCGCGTATTTTGTAACAAAACTACTCTAGGGTATTAAAACCTTTTGTTTTAATACCAAACCTATTTTCTAACTTAACTAAACATGTTCTAGCATGTTTAGCTCGTCACTTTTAGAATTGTGCTTGTCTAGGGTCGTAAAGGTAAGCGAGATCTAAACAATCGCTTATACTTTCGAACCCGACCCATTTGGTCGATCTTAAGGATCCGACCAAATACTTTAGGTGACCATAGTTGTATAAGGAATAACCTTCCGAGGTTATACCTTATGGTCACGTCGTTTAAGTAGTTGTATGATAAGTAGTTCTTATACCCTTTTTGCGCTAATTCATTTTAAGCCTATGTAACGAAATTTTTGATATCTAAACTGATTTAGCAACAATATTAGACATGTTAAGCATATCTTACTTGTCATGGGACTAGTTAGGCATTCCGAACGCGTTTTACGCGAACGACGCATTAAAGTAGCATAAGTTACCTAAACAGGTCGTAACGGGTCAAAAGCACTTAGGATAGGTTTTGTTTTAGTATGTAGGCTTTGTCAAACCATATTACATAAGTTCCCACACTTATTTGGTTTACAAACCCTCGTACTACCCGATCCTACATTAGGTCCGTTTATTAATGTAGATGCCTATATTAGGTGCCGTTTGATTCAGTGATCTTATAGCTTTGCTTGGTGGATATCTAAAGTCTATTGAGCAATCTCATGTGAGTACATAGACCCCTCTTTTACTGTTTTTCAAACATTTTGGGGTGAAACACATGTGCCTACTTGTTACTTTCGTGCTTTCCATGGTTTCATATCATATGCTTGTTATGTTCAATAGTACACTTATAGTACATGATTTCATTGTGTTTTTGCTATGTATGTCCTTTGTTGCATACTTAGTACATTTGATTTACATTATATTTCACGCTATGTATGTCCGTTTAGTGCACACCTAGTGCATTGTTTTACATTACCTTTTTATGCTATGTATGTTCATCATACTTAGGTAGCGTTCGTTTCATGGAATGGAATGGGATGGAATTGGGAAGCTTTTCTTTGTAAAATTGATCTTGGTTTGGGGAGGGAGGAATTTGAAATCCAATGAATTTCTTTAATCAATGAAATTTGTGACTATTTCAACATTCCATTCCATTCCTTCATTAGAGTGAAGGATTTCTAAGGAATGTTGAAATAGTCACAAATTTCATTAGAGTGAAGGATTTCAAATTCCTCCCTCCCCCAACCAAGATCAATTTTACAAAGAAAAACTTGCTAATTCCATTCCATTCCATTCCCTGAAACGAACGCTACCTTAGTACATTTGTTTTGCATCACATGTCATATATGTTCATCATATTTAGTACATTTATTTTCATCACATGCTTACATTTTGGTATGACATTTGGTTTGTTTAAGTGGGACCAAAATACATTCATTAACATTAGCTACGCCGTTCGTTAGTAGGTAGTGGTACCATAGGAATTGACAACTCCCATTCCTGACATCCTAGGTATGTTTGGATGAAAGGAATGACCGAATTCGATATACATAACTCAGATAACCCTTTAATTTGTTTAAAGGTTATCGCCACAGTCACAAGGCTTGAATGTATGCATTTTCACAATACCGCATAGATGTTTGTATCAGTATAGCATGCATTTCCATAAAACATAACGTTGATTTAAACCACGTTTTACTTCAACACATTGTTTTGTGCATTTTACCTATGGTTCAGTTGATATATATGCCACTTGCCATACATGACATTTTGTTTACACATTACTTGATTGACATTTGACATAGACATTTTGATATTGATATACACATTTCATGGACCACATTTTGACATAAACATTTTAACATGGTTTACACAAAGACATTTGACAAATGGTTTAGACATGGGCAATTCACATTGATGGTTTGTTTGGGTAAGTGATTTAATTAACGAGACGTGTGTAATATGGTACAAGCATGGTGGATACGGCGCTGGTACTTCCTATATATAAGTGCTTGTATTATATTACATGTCGTAACGTTATTTAAATCATTCAATTTGGACTTATACATTTTTACACAAATAATATATTTTTCGCAAGACACTGTTTTACAAAACGATTTATTTTATACAACTTATTTTACTTGGTTATTCCTTTAACCATACATTATTCTTTTATTTATACATATCATCTGATTTATTATCATTTTTCAAATGATTTATACAAACAAACACTTAAACAAGGTTCATGACAAATTTTCATTAAACATTTCTTTAAAACTAAGTCATGAATCTCATTTTCATAAAACCTATGTTACTCACAGGCATTTTTATGTTGACGTACCTATTTTCACACGTGTTTCAGGAGCTAATGCATAGGACGTTCGTGACACGCTAGGGTCGACTTGGGCCTTAGTGACATAAAATGAAGATAGACTTAGTTTAATTATGTTATGTACTTTTTGGTTCTTGTTTTGAAACAATGTATTCCACCTTTGGTTGTTGAATGAAATGAAATTTTAATTACCATGGTTGTGGAACAATAATTCTATTACAACACTCCCCGACGTTTCCGTCACGATTTGATGTTTTACGTGGTCGGGGTGTGACATGGATCGAGTATCTCGATTTATACGCTTCATCAAGGATGACTTCTCGAATACTGCCATAGAGCGGAACCCAAATATGCTTCTTAAAGTATAAGGCTCCCTCTTCATTTGGCACCATATATTTCAACATACCCCGGAGGTATTCAGCTTTACAGTTTTCCATCTTAAAGGCTTCTTGTTGGTGCGTCACGAATGCATGCTGTGAGGTTCGTTCGAATCGTCATTTCCAATGCTCGAACCTTTAGGGTCTTAACCCTTTCTTTTCGACTCAATGCGTCTGCTACAACGTTTGCTTTACCAGGATGGTACTTAATCTCACATTCATAATCGTTCAGCAGCTCGACCCATCGTCGATGTCGCATGTTTAATTCTTTCTGATCAAATATGTGTTGTAAGCTTTTGTGATCCGTGAAGATTGTACATCGAGTACCATATAAATAATGTCGCCAGATCTTCAAGGCGAATACCACTGCGCCGAGTTCCAAGTCGTGCGTGGTGTAATTTCTTTCATGTACCTATAATTGTCTTGAAGCATAAGCGATGACTTTCTGGCGTTGCATGAGCACACAACCCAAACCTTGTCGTGAAGCATCGCAGTATACCACGAAGTCTTCAGTGCCTTCGGGTAATGATAGTATTGGTGCATCGCATAGCTTATTTTTAAGTAGTTGGAAGGCTTCTTCCTGCTTGTTACCCCAGTCGTACTTCTTGTCTTTCTGCGTAAGGGTAGTCAGCGGTTGGGCTATCCTGGAGAAATTCTCAATGAATCGCCGATAATACCCTTCTAAGCCCAAAAATTGTCGAACTTCAGTTGGGGTTTTGGGGGCTTCCTAATTCTTTATGGCTTCTATCTTGGATGGGTCTACATGGATGCCCCTCTCATTCACAACGTGACCAAGAAATTGCACTTCGCGAATCCAGAATTCGCACTTGGAAAACTTTGCATAAAGTTTCTCTTGATTTAGTACTTCCAGAATGGTTCTGAGGTGTTGCTCGTGCTCTTCTCTTGTTCGTGAGTAAATCAGGATATCGTCGATAAATACAATCACGAATTTATCGAGATATGGTTTGCATACGCGGTTCATCAGATTCATAAATACCGCTGGCGCGTTCGTCAGTCCGAATGGCATCACAAGAAACTCGTAATACCCATAGCGTGTTCTGAATGCAGTCTTTGGTACGCTTTCCTCTTGTATCCTTAACTGATGGTATCCAGATCGAAGATCGATCTTGGAATAGTAGCTTGACCCTTGCAATTGATCAAATAAGTCATCAATCCTTGGTTTACAATAAAGAATTCTTGTTATCAAAAAATAATTTGAATAACGAAACATTTAAAGTAGCGTATACTTTGAATGATTCTGACAAATTATTTTCTGATGAAGAATTTCCAATAAGAAGTGTCAAAACTGAAATGATCAACAAGGTTTTTAAATTAACAGAAATTAATATTTCTGAAATAAAAGATGTTAATCTTTGTGAAAAACCTAAAAAATACACTTCAAGAGTTCAACAAAGATTGAACAAGAAAAAAGGTTACAGTTCTGGTTCAGGTTATCGAAAGAAACCAAACCATAACGGTAATTTCAAAAAGAATGGATTAGGTTTCATTCCCCCGAAAAATCATAAAATGAGAAAAATTATAAACCAAAAACTAAATTTGTTTCAGGTACAAGTTCGGAGCAAGAAAAAGAGAAATTGTTCAGGAAACAGTCAAATCAAGAGTTTCTTGCAGAAAAGAAAACGAATGTTTTGGAAAAATCTGCTCAAAGAGTTGACAGAAGAACATGTTTCAAATGTCAAGAAGTTGGACACATCGCTTGGAATTGCCCAAAGACCAAATGAAATGTGTTGATAAAACAAAACAACCAGCAGAAAAATTTAAAGAGTTCAAAAAATCGACTTTCGAAGTTGGTGAAAGTTCAAAACGTTTTTACAAAAGAAGAGTTGATTTGAACAAACAAAAATGGGTTGTTAAATCAAAAAGCAGTTCTGACAATGAATCTGACTCGTCAAAGTCATAGGAGTCATTTGTTGAGAAAAGTGATGAAAATTCAGTTCCAGAAATGAACGACGAAAACATTCCAAAATTGTCAAAAGAAAATTTGAAGTTAAAAATTGGAAAGATTGAGATTTCAGATCAATTCTTTGCTGGTAAAGAAGAATTTGATGCTGAAAAAGCGTTTACTGGAAAAGTAAAACATGTTTTTGGGAAGATGGTTGACAGGAAGGTGAAAGGAGCAAAAGAGTTTTATAAATCGAAAAGATGGTGGGTTAACGATGATGAACAATCACCCAAGGCTAGTCAGGCTTGGGTAACAGCATTTTCTACTTAAAATCCTGACTTGCCAGAGCTCCCAAGTTGGTAATCGTGGAGCAGGAATCGGCATCTCTCTTGGGAAATTCACATCTGTAAAATTTCGGCCTACAAGTGGTATTGGTATTCTTTAAATTGTTATATTTTGATTTACAAGTGGTAAGAATGATATGGTTGAACCTACAAGTGGTTGAAAAAGAGATTTTCACCGTCAAGTGGTTAATCAAGGTCATTAAGTTGAACTTGACGTAACTCTCATTCATGTGTTTGAAAAAATGTAATGAGTTTATACCCAACCTACAAGTAGTTTCAACAAAACTAATTTTCTGGAAAAACCATTTTGATTAAAATAAACTTAAGTGTTTTGAAATCATAATGGGAAAATAGTTTGTTGTCAGGGGGAGTTATGATTGTTTATGCCAAGAGGATGGTGAATTGAAGCTTGCAAATCAGTTTGTCAGTTTTATTTGTACAGTTTGTCAAATTTTCTTTAAATGGTTTTGAATTTTAGGGGGAGTAAGAAATTTCAGAAAATCCAAAAACATTAGAAAATTTGAAAAAGCCAAAAACATGATAAAAATGAAAAAGAGTTTTGTTGTGAAAAAGAGGAAATGATAGTACATCAGTAGACTATCACAGCACGCTAAAGAATTGGAAAGTTAAAAGTGATAAACAATCTCACTGATGATATGCCAGTAGGTTTTTATACATTTAGTAGATTGTTTTCGAGATATAAACCTAAAAATCAAACTTGCTTATCTCGTGGGGAACATCTCTCGGATATATTGGTAACCCCTGAAATCTTGTTTGAAGGGCTTTCTATTTCTGACATACAAGGTCTTTGTACGTGATGATATCTGGGGTATTATACATGGACTTCTGATTTTGCGGAAGCAATAGCCTAGTCCTCGTATAATGCTTTGCACTACTTTAATCTTAAAGCTCACCCTTAGTACAAAAAATGATGAAACATTGCAAAATGCTAATCATGTGCTATTGAAGAAAAGATCCCTAAACGGGACACACCTAAAGACGAGCCATCATCCCTTTGTCTGAACGGAAGTTCTAACCTGAGCTCTCATGGTCTCGCACTACCTGTTTAACAGATATCATTAGTGTACACTCACTTGTAAGACTGAATATAGAAGTCTGGATACGAGAGTATATTCTGAGGTGGGACATGCGAATAAGGTTAAGTCCATTAAAATATTAATCTCGTATCTCGAAACAGTTGAACTTTTTGTGAAAATTTAAGTGGACCAGTATACTGACAATCTAAGTGAATCGTTTAGAACTTAAAATGTTTATAGCTTGATGGTGTTAGTGATTTGTCTTAAAAACTGATATGATCATCTTACACAAACTCACAAAAATAGTGTTTGTAAATATTTCTTTACTTCATTTTATTAAATTCAAAAATCCTAAAAAGATTTTCAGAGTGTTTTAGCATAAATTTTTAAAAATCCAAAAAGATTTTATTTCATCTTATTTTCAACAACTGATGTTGAAAATCTGATTTTCAAAATTCCAAGTACTAAGCATGATGAACAATGGTTTGGGAGAGTGTGTTTGAAACTTGAGTTGGTTCTGAAAAGATTAAATGGTTCATTAAGTTAAAACCAAATTTGAATGTTATTCCTACAAGTGGTCATCAAAATATAAATGTTAAATCATTTTGATTAGTACCTGCAAGTGATATATAAATTTGTAAAATTGTTAAATTTGTGAAATTTATTGTGAGGAAGAGGATGTGCAGGTTAGCCAGGTTCCTGATTCTGAATATTACAGAGAGCCAGGTTATGATCCTAAATCTATGAAAGCCAGACTATGATCCCAGCACAACTCAAGGGGGAGTCTGTAAGAAAAAGAAGGAGTGTGATGAACACAAGAAATCAAGAGATCTGATCAAGAGAATGTGAAGAGCCAGATTGAGATTCTAAGTAAAAGAAAGAAGAGATTGGAGATTAGATCAGTATTCAAGGGGGAGTTTAACTGTTGATGCTGAAAGAAGAAGAGAAAAGATTGAAGGATGATTACACTGTCAGATACTTTGGAAGAGTGCGAAGACTGATAAAGACTGAAGACTGTGAAGACTCAACACCGAAGACTTCGTCAACATCCAAGGGGGAGTCTGTTGGTGCATATGTCTGTCGACTTCGTCTTGTATCGAGTCTTGTATTTAGAATGATAGATCAGGGCACGAAAAACGAGAAACATATAGTGTGGAGCCATTTCGCACGAAATGGATTATTGTCATTCCGTGCGAAATGCCCCTCCTATAAATATATGCCTTGCCATTTCATTTAGAATAGTTCCGGATTCCAGAGCCGAAGTGCTGCTAACGTGTCTACTGCATGTAAGCGTTGTTATATCAATAATCAACACATTTAAAGTGATTCTGTGTGTAAATCAAGTCGATTCGAAGTCAATACGTTAGTTTCCGCCTCTCGTATTGATAAGAACGCTTCTGAACCACTCGTTTTGGTCGTGCAAACGATCCTACAGTAATTTATATATATATATATATATATATATATATATATATATATATATATATATACTAGTCGTTTACCCGCGCGATGCGGCGGGAAACATATAACTTAGGTTGGTGAGTTTAGGCCTATACGAGGATGTAGTTTCCGTTGTGGCATTCGACGACGACGGTGGCAGTGTAGCAGAACGTGAGGGTCGGTTGCGGCCTTCTTCAGCGGCGGAGAAACAGCGGTGTACGGCGATTGGTGGTTTTGTGATGGCGTTTGGTGGTTATTATGTGACGGCCGGTTACCGGCTTCAGAAAAAAACAAAGAAAATTGTGTGAGGCCTTCGGCAGTGGCGAAGCTTGACGTTTTATATGGGGGGTGGGGGTGGGGGTGAAAATGTATATACCCAAAACTTTCTAATACGAATACCCTATCATCTAATTGATAAAAAAACAACAAAAAATTAATTTAAATGCCCAAACACCCAAAACCCTTTTGATACTCGCAACAGCTTAATGATGCATTTGATTAGATAAGATTGCGCCACTCATTTCTTTACAGAGAACTATCTTGTTCAAAAAAAAAAACAAATGGAATAAACATTAATCATTAAAGTGTACACCAGCACCATTTGGCTACACCTAATCAAAATACATAGACTTATTAAGATATTAGAATTATGTATCGGAAGTTCTTTGTTGCGTCAAACCACAGGTTCAACCTCTGTTCCCTATTACCCTGCATATACCAAACAAACTTGCGATTAGTTTATGCACAGCTATTCATAATCATTTTATCATGAAATAAGGATACCTGAACAAATGTCTCGCTCGACCAATAGTTTCCCTTGACGCATTATGCAAGGTTCGCTCGGTCCAACAACTCAAGAAAATGTTTTCTATGTTTTTTAGGGGGAAAATGGGTGGATCTCTCCACAGGGCATACAAGACACAGGTCATTGGCGGAAGCCCGCCAAATTTAACATATAAAGTTTTTTTATATGTTAAATATGGCGAGCTGCCGCCAATAACCTATGTTTTGTATGCCCTGGGAGAGAAGCACCCATGTTCCCCCTAAAATGCAAAGAAAACATTTGCTTGAGTTGTTGGATAGATTACATAGGCTCAGTTTTTGCATCACAGCCTCAAACACTTTCAGTTCAGATAGATTACACAGGCTCAGTTTTTGCATCACAGCCTCAAAACACTTTTAGTTCAGACAGATTAAGAACACAAGCTCAGCTTATGCATCATAGACTCAACACTTTCAGTTCAGACAGATTAAGAACACAAAATCCGGAGTACACAACAAGAGTAATTTGCCACTAAACTTAAACAACCTTTAAAGCATGATGTACACGTGTTTTAAGCACAAGAAACAAATATGTAACCTCACAGGCTCAGCTTATGCATCATAGCCTCAAACACTTTCAGTTCAGACATATTAAGAACACAAGCTCAGCTTATGTTTATAGAGACTGCAGCAAGCAAGCTGTCTTTCAGACAACAGTAAAATGTTGCTTTTACAGCTGTAGATGTGAAAGCAATACGAGAAACAACGCAAGATCCAGATGCAAAGAGTCGATATATTCTGAAATCGAAGTAAAATAGTTGTTAGGTTCATGTTTTGAAAGTAGGATTTAGTTCAAAAGAGATAAACTTACAAGTCTTTAAAGCCCATTGTACAAACCTGTTAAGCACAAGTGTTGAAAACTTGTTTTCCATGTTGAAAACTTGTTTTCCACCTGGTACCCACGCGGATCATATAATGGTTAACTTGACCCGTTTTTAGTTTAATGGATCCTATATAAAGTTTCATTCAATCTATCTATCAACACCTGAAGACTCAGACATGTAATTGAGGAAAGTGTGAACACAACTACGGGTAAAGCCATGGCTGCAACACACGGTTGCAAAGTGAGAACTATGCAACCTGGATATTGCCCCGCCAAGATGCTACTCGGATCTTCTATGTACCCTCAAAATACAATCATCATCACAGTCTATTGTGTTATGTAACCCCGCTTTAAAGCATGATGTACAAGAGTAATTTTCCACTAAACTTAAACAACCTTTAAAGCATGATGTAAAAGTGTTTTAAGCACAAGAAACACATATGTAACCTCACAGGCTCAGCTTATGCATCATAGCCTTAACAGTTTCAGTTCAGACATATTAAGAACACAAGCTCAGCTTATGCATCATAGAGTCGACACTTTCAGTTCAGACAGATTAAGAACACAAGCTCAGCTTTTGCATCACAGCCTCAAACACTTTCAGAATGGACATAGAATGGACAGGTGAAACTACCTGCTTGAGAGAACCCTTATCGGGATCATAAAACCGTTCACAGAAAAACACATGATCAACTATGTAAGTGCTGTCCAAAGAGGAAAGGTCATTCTTCCTTCTAACTTCACACTTTCCTCTATTGCTGACACTGAAAACTTATGTGTCTCTTCACTGTAATACACCTGGAAATCCAATTAAAAATTATCATCAAAACACATTCAAGTGAACTAATATTATAAGTGCATTTAAACCCTACCTCTTGAATGTCAGACCGGTTACGCTATATCTTGATAACATTCGCAGACATATCTTGATCCTCAGACGCAAATCCTGAACCAAAATAAACAAATACTTTATAAAGTTTCACACTTGCACAATCGAATCGAATTCTTGAAACCGTTTAACCGAACTTACTCTTGAGATTAGCAAACAGATTCTCGTTAACGAATCTTGACGTCTCCGGTCCACCATGTGTAGGTCCCTCGGAGGTTGAGGTTTAACCTATTCCTTGTTATGTTTAACCCACTAGCAAGTGCGGAATCCAAGCTAGCAAGCAAACCGGAGTTTATATGAAAGCAAAGTGAACAAGAGAAAGAGTAGACAAGCAAGTATCAAAGTTTTCTCTTGTATTTCAGTGGACACGGTTACAGACCTTGACCAAACTGAAAATACACTCTTACAAGACTTGGGTTCACACACACAAAAGCTCTCAACAATGAACACTAACTTTGGACAGAACTTCTGAGGAGTGAAACCCTCATGGGATATATATACCCAATACAGATACCCATGCACGAAGGATAGGAATCCTGGTCGAAGGATCATCTGTCGACCAGAAAAGCTATCGAAAGATCTCGAAGGATCTAGGCATACCTCGAAGGATGGTATATCCTTCGAGGTCCATAAAGATCCTCCGAAACATCATCTTTCGAAGTCATCGAAGGATACTAAACATCCTTCGATGACATCCTTCGAGACATGTTATCTTTCAACCACTAAGTGTTGTTGTTTGGCCAAGTCAAACCAGGAGGATGGTTGACTTGGTCAAACATACATTTCAACACATAAATAACATTACAAATACGTAAACACAACAGACAAAAGACATCGTTTTATACAATACAAAATACAGACAAAGTACAGACACAAAGTGCACCAACAAACTCCCCCTTGGCTGTAGCTTTGTCTCGGTCTTCATGTCTTAAGTCTCTAACGCCCTTTCCACGGCTAAATGATGCGACGACCATGCACTTCATGCGTTGATTAACAAGTTGAAGCAGTATCGGGCCATCCTTTGAAACTTCATGGCTTGATCTCGATCTTGAACTAAGTAATTGATTTCATGATCCTTCAAAACAATGATATCCGATCTGGACATATTTGTGATCCACATCGGATCGATTATCCTGAAGTTCTCCGAATTGTCTCTGAACAAGATCACAGCTTCACCGGTATCCGCATCATAAACCCAGCAGCGGAAATTTTCAAGAAAGTCGGTCTTCATTTTCAGTAACGGAATCTTCTTCATCACCCTAGGAGGATCGTATACCAAGCGATAACGAGCGGTGTTAGTCTCTGGATCAAGAGTGAACTTGATTTGCTCGTATCTTGGAAATTGAGGCTTGTACAGAGGATCCTTCCAACCCAATCTTCTCTCTAACCTGAGCTTCTTCGCGAATAGATCCACCATATATTCTTTAGCTCGATTGATTACATCAAGCTGCGCCAACACTGCCACATCATAATATGGAAGTGTGAGAATACTAAGGAGAGTCCTGAAGTATTGAAGACCAGATTCTCTCTTCACAACCATGCAATGTAAATCTTTCACAAACATCCAGCTGATGATGCGACCCCTAGCCTGATTTTTCTCCAACATCATGTAATTAGCCTGATCCAATGGGGCAAGCGGAGGAGGATTCCTAGCAAGGAAATCCGCTCGCCATTCATTAATAGTTTTCTCACGGCTTTCCTGAGCTGATGGCGAATCAGAAGACAGATTTTCAAACTCTGCGGTCTTTTCAGCAACAAAGGTATCATCAAGAGCATTCATCTCGGTATCGTCCTCTCGAACATACACAGGACGTTCAGGATCAGAACTGATGAAGATTTCATCAATTGAAGAGAAATCAGTCTGATCCTGTACCAGTGGAGTAGCATCAATCAAACACTCAGCAACATCATCCAAATTAGTTAAGATTGCAATCTGTTCATCAGTCATTTCTGAAATAAACTCTCCCTCTTCCAGTAGTTCACCCGTGATAGGATGAAACTTTTGAGCACTTGAGGATTCAGGAGGATCTTCAGTAAATGTTTCCGGTTCCAGGCTGATCTGTGCAGGATCTACAGACATTTCCAGTGTTTCAGTCTGTTCAGTTGGGCCGGTAGTAGCTGTAGGAGGAGCAGACGGAGTATCTTGAGGAGTACCAGATCCGCCTGCAGCACCGGATGCAGTTGCACCGGAGCCTGAGGCAGTTGTTTGATCTGGATTAGCAGCATCATCATCCTGATCATCCTCACGCCTTTCGGGAACTATTCCTAAGGTTTTGCACCTTTCGTTCCACAATGTACCAACCTGTTTATACACCCTACCAAAGTTTGTATGCATCGGCTTAAAGGCATTTATCAGTCTTTCATCACGACTGCTAACCGTTTCCCTTAACGCTTTTGCTGAATTTTCCAGATTAGTGCTGTGTCTTTTCATGATCTCCACCTCTCTATCTCTTGCCAAGTTAGCCTTCTTTAATCTATCAATTTCTTCAGCTTGTTCTTTGATCTTCATACTTTGAGCACTTACAATAGAACACAGCTGATTGTGAGCCTCTGCATCCTTCACTCGTTGTACACGATGTTCTTCAATCGTTCGTGTATGTCGACTGACAATAGAACCTAATTCACTGATTTGTCCAATCAGGAATTGAATCTTTTCAGCATCAGATAAGCCTGACAGAGTCTCTGCCAATGTCGGTAGAGATGGTTCTGGTCCAGATGACCCAGATTGACCAGTAGCTCCTGTAGGATCGGAAATAACGAGAGAAGGTCTAGTATGTGTACC
The DNA here is from genome assembly GCF_002127325.2 of Helianthus annuus. Lineage (NCBI taxonomy): Eukaryota > Viridiplantae > Streptophyta > Magnoliopsida > Asterales > Asteraceae > Helianthus > Helianthus annuus. The sequence continues at coordinate 136,650,153 of NC_035443.2, forward strand.
TGAGGCGGGAGTTGCAGGCGTCTGTCGATCAACAGACACCGTGCGTGTCCCAGAAGACTTTGGTGGAGAAGACATGAGCTCCAGCGTCTCAGAAGCAGACATGAGCTCCAGCGTCTCAGAAGCAGTCAGCTGATCGCCAATCGGAGGAAACTGTTGCTCTGGCTCAGAAGAAGGTTGTACTGACACAGGAATAGAAGACACATCAGCAGCCTTTTTCGATGCACGTACACCCTGTTTCTGTGCCTTCCTCTTCTTAATAAAGCCCGGAGAAGTAAGCGTATAGTCTTCATCCTTATCAGATTCTTCATCATCACCTGTCTTCTTTATCTTTACAAACCGGGGATTCCCGCGTTTGTCAAGGACTTTCTTCAACCCTGGAGGAGGAGGATTATCATCATCAGAGGATGAACCATCACCATCAGGACCTCCTTCCTCTTCAGAAGATGAACTGCTTTCATCTATTAAGTTCCTCGCCTCATCGATCTTGCCTTTACCCTTGTCAGTCGCCACAGAAGCAGACTGACCAGCTACATCACCAGTACCACCAGCACCAACACCAGGATCTATAGACACATCCTGAACCTCTTCTGCAGCCACATTTATATCAACCTCAGTACTAGCTGCTGCACCAGAACTTCCAGCAGACCTTCTAGTTGCCTTGATTCCATGTTTAGCTGTGAGTTGCTCATCAGCCATAGCAATTAACGCTGGTTCTTCATTATCAGAAACACTTCCTTCACGACGCCATCTGTGATTCTGCGGAGCCTCATAATCAGGAGCATTAAGATGACCGATCAGTTTCCTATCCGGATCCGATCCCTTGTAAACCCCCATAGACTTGACGATTAGCAGTGTGCGTTCGTTCATCGGATTCACAGGAAACACATCTGCCTCAGCTTTAGCAAGATCAGGAATCTGATCATCTATCATCATTTGCAGAAACCGAGGGTATAACCAAAACTTGGTGTTAGTTCGCTGTGTATCTGACGGAAGTGGCCTCCGAGTGTTCTCCTTCAGATTATTGAAGATATACCGAGAAATGTTGAACGGCTTGTTCAGAATCAGCGCCGTAAACAATCCCGTCAAATCAATAGGAGACAAATCATACCCAGAGCGCTTGTTGCTTAGGCAATGAATGAGAATGTGCAGAAGGAACTTATATCGAAGCGGCAGGAACTTCTTGTTGATTTGATTGGTAAGAACGTTCTCGCTGTACTTAATCCTTAACAATAACCCACGCTGGCACTGTAGCTCTATAGACGTTGGATCTTCAGATTTATCTCCAAGCCGAAGACGTTCTCTAATAGAGTTTTCAGTAATAACAACTGGCTTTTCAGCGACTACTGCCCTGATTACTTCCTGATTATCCACCGTTTCAACTACAGCTGTATTCCAGAATGCCTTGATGTATGACTGATAGGCGACATGCTGAGTTGTGATAGCGTAGTTGATTCGCGACCGATGTAGATACTCCATGATTCCATCAAACTCTGCACTGACACTTCCTTCAGGTTGTAAATACGCCACCATGTTATGTCTAGATTCAGACATAGCTTCCAGGTCTGATTTCACCTTCTTTGTTGGCTTTGCCCACTCCTTTTTAACCTTTGGTGCCATCTCTGTGCATCAAAAACGACACGTAATAAGAACAGGTCAAACAGTCAACAGAGAATTCTACACTTAGAAAATTTCCAATTTCTTGAAAATATTCTAAGTGTTGAACCCTTCCAGGGATCTATATATCCATCGAAGGATAGAAATTGAGCCCGAAAGATGAAAATCAGTTCGAAAGATGAAAATCAGTTCGAAGGATGACAAATGGTTCGAAGGATGTTGATCCAGCTCGAAAGATGCTATTTATCTTGAAAGATGTCAAACTTATCGAAGGATAATCTTTCGAATGAACAAGAAATTTTGAAAGATATCTTGATCTTTCGAAGGCTAATCAATCGAAAGATGATCTTTCAAGATATGTACCATCTTTCGAGATTCACCTCGAAGAATGCTGTTTAGCACATCTCTCGAGGTGATGACTCATCATCTTCCGATACGACGACTCATCATCTTCCGATACGGCGACTGTTCATCTGCATATTTTTCCGGTGGGTTTTCCCGGTGGTGTTAAATGTTTTTCCGGTCAGAATATTAAACGAATTTGGTTATGTTTTATACCAAACATTAACATATCAACACCCTTAAAACGATTTCCAATTTCAAATCAAAACACATTTAACCCAAACCGGACATAAACACAAGTCAAACACTTAAACTTTACCCAAAACCCTAACCTCCCCTGTTTTAATCAACCCAAACATTCAGTCAACAATGTTCAATCTAAACAACATAACATCCACAAACAGATACAGTAGCATCACATAATCACAACATCACTGACTCATAACCTAGACATTCAAAATCTTACATGAATAAAACAAGAACATTAAAGAATGAATCATGATCAATGATATGTTTATGAAGTTTTGTTTTGATGTTTGTTAATAGATTAGAGCATAAACATCCTACCAAGATAATGTTATCAAATCCTGATGAACGAACAAGTGATTTTGAAATTTTTGGCAGAGTTTCGAGAGGATTTTGAGGGTTTTGAAAAACTGATAATGACAATGATGAAGAAGACACCTTTTTATACTCCACCTCGAAAGTCGAACCGTCTCGAAAGACTCGAACCTACTCGAAAGATGAACAGTGGTCTCGAAGGATAACTTCTGGTTCGAAGGATCCATATAAGGTTCGAAAGATCCAGATATTTAAAGGATCTGGATCGAAAGATACCAGATAGTTATGGATCCTTCAAAAGATATCCTTCGATCTAAAACCATCTTTCAAGTGGTCTGGTCAAATCGAAGGATCACTTGGTCAAATCCTTCGTTGACCAAGGTATCTTTCGACTAAAACCATTGACTTTCATTGACTTTCTTGACTATCTGATCTTTCGAGGGCCATTGCTTCCTCGAAGGATCAGATTTCCCACCAACACTTTGGATTTTTGGGAATTTTCAATTTCCACACTTCAAATTTTGGAGATTTTTCAGGAATGACCATTTTGAAAAGTTGTCCGTTATGAAGTTCTGCAAGGTTAATTTTATGAAGTATCTCGGCTTGTCAGGTATCGGATCGAGCACCAACATCAGTTAATCAAAAATAATGTTTAAATTGAAAATCTTTTTGGATTTTGTGGTTTGATAAAATAAAAGGTAACAATTTTAAAATCCTTTGAATGTTATCAAACGACATCACCGCTAATGTCGTGCTGATATGCACCAAACGACAAAAACTGTTTAAAATAAAGCAGTAAATAAATATATACAAACACAACAATATTTTTGCGAGTTTCTGGCGAAGAGAATCATATCAGCTTGCGGTCTTTTGTCAAAACACACTTCCTTTTAAAATTCTTTTACAGAAGCGGATAAGTATTCTACCACAATTACCGATATTGTTGTCCACTTAAACTCAACGATCAGGTGTAATCATAATACAATGAGATACGTTTAAGGTATGATTTATACTTACCGACCGGTGTTCATCCACTCACGACACATTCCCGTATCAAGGTATGCACGAGAATTCATCATACTGGGGAGTATACCGTTTATCATCCGTTTTTGACGTATATATATACAATGTGAACAAGTCACTTATTTGAATTTGAAAACAAGCCCTATGTGATAGAATCACTTATTGATGAGGAACTTGATTTTCGATGCATGAGGGCACAGGAGCAAATCCGTGAACAGGTCAGTACTTCCGTACAGCAGAGAGACGAACTTGACTCCCGGATAAATGTGATATTTTATCACTTATTTTGTTGGACATGTGACTGTTTATCACTTATTGAGGTCGAATGCAGTATGAGATATGTACACGTATGTATGGTATCATGGAAGAACTTAGACTTTGTCTTTTATAGAAACAACCATGATACCCAGATGATAAACAGCATAAACCCCGAATATCTCAGAACCTCGGCAATCTATCAAACGAAATTTCGGTACCAAGACCATATGCCAATGAACGGTTCCCACGTGGTTTTCAGTCTGTTATTTTTATATCTCCTGCATACTTTAAAATGATCGTGAGTCTACCGGTACATCATTAGTAGAGCTACTTATCATTTTCTTTTTCTTTTGATTTCTGGAAACATGTTTCAACCGACCTCTGATGTAATATCACTTTCTCTTATATTGCCAAGAAACTCATTTTTGTTTTTCTATTGTTTTTGTGTTTTTCTGAATTTTCTCCCCCTTAAATGCAGAAAGTAAATAAATTAAAGACATATTTTTGTATTTTTGTGGTTTTTCAATGTTTTTGTATTTTTCTTGAAACTTTCTCCCCCTAAAATTCAAAAATAAAGAAAATGAAAAATATTTTTGGATTTTTGGTTTTTAGAAAAATATTTACAAAAACGATTTCCTGATGTCGGTTACTCTTGCTTCACCTTAATTCCGTTTACCAAAAGTAAATAATCAAATCTTGATTTATCAAATGCTTTGGTAAAAAGGTCGGCACGTTGGTGGTCGGTATGAATATGAACCACATCGATAAGTTTCTTTTCAAAGCAATCACGTATGAAGTGATATTTAATATCGATGTGCTTCGTTTTCGAGTGCTGTACAGGATTTCGAGTGATCTGTAAAGCAGCCTCATTATCAACATAAATAGGAGTAGTTAGAAATTCAAAACCGTAGTCCCACATCTGTTGTTGGATCCATAGAACCTGGGAGCAGCAACTAGATGCAGCAATGTATTCCGCTTCACATGTAGACGTGGCCACACATGTCTGCTTCTTGCATTGCCAAGTGACTAGGAGATTGCCTAAAAACTGACATCCTGCGGTAGTTGATTTTCCATCCTTTTTGCAGCCACCAAAATCAGAATCACTGAAAGCTGTGAGATCAAAGTTATCATCCTTAGGATACCATAACCCGGTGTCAGGGTAAGTCTTCAGATAACGAAAGATCCTCTTGACAGCAGCATAGTGAGAGACCTTCGGATTCGCTTGATACCTAGCGAGAAGACAAGTTGGATACATGATGTCGGGTCTTGATGCGGTGAGATACATTAAAGATCCAATCATAGCACGATAGAGCGAAGAATCCACAGCATCTCCTTCGTCATCCAGAGTAATTCCATGATTCTGAGGAAGAGGAGTAGAAATAGGCTTCGAATCGGACATCTGGAACCGGCTCAAGATGTCCCCGACGTACTTGGTTTGATGAATAAAAATTCCAGATTCGGACTGATTAACTTGCAAACCCAAGAAGAACGTCATTTCACCCATCGCACTCATCTCGAATCGATCTTGCATCACCCTTTCAAATTCCTTGCACAGCTTATCATCGGTAGAACCAAAGATAATGTCATCGACATACACTTGTACCAACAGAAGATCTTCACCTTTTTCTTTAATGAAGAGGGTACAGTCGATCAAACCCCGTCGAAAACCATTGCTGAGCAGATAGGTAGACAACGTTTCATACCAAGCCCGAGGTGCTTGATGAAGACCATATAACGCCTTGTTAAGTAATAAAACCCTGTCAGGATGTAATGGATCTTCAAACCCCGGTGGTTGCTCGACATATACTTCCTCTTCGACTACTCCGTGTAGAAAAGCACTTTTAACATCCATCTGGTACACCTTAAATTTCTTGAAAGATGCATAGGCTAGAAAGATTCGAATAGCCTCCAGACGAGCAACAGGAGCATACACTTCATTGTAGTCAATGCCTTCAATCTGACTAAAGCCTTGGACAACCAACCTTGCTTTGTTTCGGACAACAATCCCACGGTCGTCCTTTTTGCACTTGAACACCCAGCGAGTTCCGATCTTTTTGTAGTTATCGGGCCTATCAACCAATTTCCATACGCCCAATTTCTCAAACTGCTGAAGTTCTTCTTGCATTGCTTCCACCCAGGAATCATCCTTCAATGCCTCTTTCCAAGATTTTGGTTCTTCTTGGCTAACGTAGCAGGCAAAGGACCACTGATTCTGTTGTCCCGATTCTCGTATCTCAGCATACAAGCCAGCATTTTCGTTGTTTCTGATTTGATTTCTTGTCCTTACACCACTGAGAACGTCACCTATTATATTCTGCTGAGGATGAATATTATGAATTCGGGTTTCAGTAACTTGAGGAACTTCAACATTTGACCTCAAGTTAGTGATATTTAAATTCCCGATATCATTCTGAAGCTGGTGAGTTGTAGAAGATGATGCATTTTCTTCTTGGATAATTGGCGCAGACACTGGATCCGTTTCTTCTGAAGTACCTTGAACCGGACGCAGTGTTTCACCATCATTTGCATCAACATACTCCTCATCTTCTGATGACAAATTGTAATCGACAGCATCATTAAACACCTCATTTGAAGCGAGATTGTTGACAGAAGAAGACGCGTGTGAGTCAACAATGATTGGACAAGCTAACTGAGAGCCAGTCGCATTCTCGCTTTCAGACAACATTTGAGCAATTGCATTATCATCATCAAATGTCGGCAAATTGAATGAGTCGAAAAGACCATCATAATCAAACATCCATGGATCTCCAGAAGGCTTCGGAGGATTAGAATATCTTTGAACTCTTACTTCACCCCATTCTTCAATCCTTTTGGTAGTTAGGTTCCATACTCGCAGATTAGGAGTAGCATACCCAAGGAAGTAACCTTCGATAGCTTTGGCACCAAATTTCCCATCAGGTTCAATCATGGTACATGGTGCACCAAAAGGTTCTAGATATTCCAAGTCTGGAGTCTTCTTGTGAAGGAGTTCGAAGCACGTTTTCCCATGTCTTTTCACTGTGAGAACCCTGTTTAATGTGTAGCAAGCCGAGGCAACAGCTTCAGTCCAAAATCGAACTGGAAGCTGAGACTCAACCAACATGGTTCTTGCAGTCTCAATTAAGGTTCTGTTCTTTCTTTCAGCGACTCCATTTTGCTGTGGCGTGTACCGAGAACTGTATTCATGTAGGATTCCTTTTGCAGTGCAAAACTCATCCATAACCCTGTTTTTGAACTCGGTACCGTTGTCGCTTCGAATTCGCCTCACCTTTAGATTATACAGATTTTCCAACAGGGTGATCAAATTCTTCAGAATTTCTGGAGTCTCGCTCTTGTGGACCATGAAGTCAACCCATGAATATCTTGAGTAGTCATCAGTAACTACCAAGCAGAAAACTTCTCCGTGCACACTCTTGTGTTTGACTGGGCCGAAAAGATCCATATGCAAACGCTCGAGTGGCATGTTGACAGTGTTAACCTTCTTCAATGGATGAGATTTCTTGGTCTGCTTTCCCTTTTGACATGGCACACAGACATCTTGAAGTTGAAAGTTCTTCACATTAACACCTCTCACCAAGTTGTTTTTGACAAGATGATTCATTTTTCTGAGGTGAATATGACCCATCCGTCTGTGCCAAGAGATTGTCTCCTTTTCAGTGGCCTTTGAAACAAAGCAAGTAACTTGTTTGGAATTTGTTACTGCTTGGCTCATGTCAAGGACATACAAATCATTCACCCTTGGTGCTGATAAGAGAATCCATTCAGCGGGAATCTTGAATCCTGGCTTCAGCACATAACAACCGGCATCATCAAAATGCACGGTGAACTTCTTGTCGCAGATTTGAGAAACACTCAAAAGATTGTGATCCAATTGCTTCACATAATTGATCTTGTCGAAACTCACAATCCCATTAGAGATCATTCCCTCGCCGGTGATATAACCTCCCTTGTCGCCAGCAAATGCAACATATCCTCCTCTGATACTTCGCACATCGAACAGAAGACGATAGTCGCCAGTCATGTGCCTGGAAGCCCCACTATCAACAATCCAGAGACTATTAATAGTTCCTCCTGGAGCCGCCTGCACATGCAATTAACACATCAGATTGAGAGGGGGACCCAAGCCTTTGTTGACTTGGGTCGTCCTTGATCATCAAGGAAAGTGATCTCTATCACTTGATGATTAGGAAATAAAACCTCTGGTGCTCCCCCTGAATTCAATACCTATTTTTGTTTCCAAGCTTGTTGACCTCTACCAGTATTTGTATTAATTGTTTTTGAATTTACTGGTTTTACGTTTGCAGATTTAGCTTGTACAGGTTTCTCATCTTTGACCTCAGATTTCAAGGCCTTCTCAATTACCTTTTTGTTCTTTTGTTTCTCCTTCTTTTCCCTTTCTTTCAAGACACGTGGGTCTTGTTTCGGGGAAACCGGTTGTTTTTGGTAATTGGTTTCTTGGGGAGCACTTGTTTTTCCTTTCAACTTTTTCAAGTATGGGCAGTATCTTACGATGTGCCCAATTGTTCCACATTCAAAACACATTCTCCGCTCTACAAACCTGGGAGAAGCGTGTTGATGACTCGACTGAGAACCAGAGACTGAACTTTGTGATTTAGATGTGCTAGGACCTAAGTCACATCCATTTGTGTGCTGGGTATAATTGTTCTCATCATTTCGCTTTAAGATTCTAACTTGTTTTATGAATTCAATGTTAGATTTATTTTGAAATGTTTCCAGTTTGTCCGTACCCTTTGATTCAACAAAGTTCATTTTCTGTTCTCCTTTCTTGACAGGAGCTCTCTTGTTTTGCACCCTAGGAACCTTAGGTTGCTCAACCCTAGATTGTAGAATTTTGGGTTGTGCAGCCTTAGGTTGAGGAGCTTTAGGCTGTTCAACCTTAGGTTGTTGAACCCTTGGTTGTTCAGTTTTAAGCTGCTGAACCTTTGGTGCTTGAGCATTCTTGCTTTGAGCTCTCTTTTCCTGTACCTGCCCCTTACCCTTTCCAGAATTCACTTGTTGTTTTCGCTCAGTTGACAGTTTTTGATTTCCGTATTGTTTTCTAATTACTTCACACGGAACTGGTTCACATTGAGTGACAGTGATTTTGTTACCTTTGTTTCCCAAAAACTTGTCAGTTCTTCCTTCAAAAATTTCTCAATTAACTCTTGATTTACGTTTTTGATTGGAAAATCTTTGTCAGAATAGATTTTACTGTCTCCCTTGAGCGTATACAACAAGTTATTCTTTTCAGTGCTAGGAACATTTGGCTTCATTGCCTTTGGTGTTTCAATCTTACTTGGTTTCACCGGGGGATCACACAAGATGTGATTCTCAATTGGAATTTCGGGTGCAACCAAGTTAGACTGTGGTTTCTCATTTTCTTCAGATTCATCGTCTGAAGAATCAGCATCCTCAATGATCGGAGGACTCTGTTCCTTAACAAACGATGAAGTTTCCACCTTTTCAGACTCAGATTGCCCCGAGGATGATGTACCTGTTTTGAACCCGAGACCTACTGCAAAATCATCGAGATTGAGTGGCACTGTAGGTTCAAAACGGGGCATCTCCTCGTGATCAGGCAACTTGGAGTAGTTATGATTCATTGGAGGAGGACATGATTTGAATCCTACCCCAGTGAATTTCTCATCCTTCTTTTTCTTTTGCACATCAATAATGTGATCCAAAACATAGCGGGAATTGGAATAACTTTCCAATTTCTGCTTGATTGTTTCACATTCACACTTTGCTGTGGCTAACTCAACCATCTGTTGCTCAATTGTGTCAATTAAATTGTTATTAGCATATTGTTTTCTTAAAACAGCCCTTTGAAGTTCAGAAACATCATGTTTAAGTGACGCAATTGTAGCTTTAAACTCTTTTTCATTTCTTGTCAAAAACAAGTTAGCCTCTGTTGCCTTTGAAAGATCCACAATCAATTCTTGATTGTGTTTGTGTGTTATTTCAAAAAGACTTTCTTTTTCTGCATATTCTTGACATTTAGCACATTCAACATTAGCAGAAATAGGTTCAGGCTTAGAATCACATACCTGAGAGGTTTGTCCTTCAACATGAGCCATAAAGGCTGTACGAAAAGAGAAAGATCCGTCTTCAGAGAAAAATTGAGAAAGCTTCTCAGAAGTTCCAGCAGCTTTCTGACAAAGAATAGATCTTCTCTTGCATAAGGCTTCAGCATCAGCCAATAACTCATCAACCTCCAGATCCAAAGCATCACTTGATATATCACTAGCATCAAGTGATTCCCCATCTGAACTTCCACTGTAACCCGAGCTATCTTCATCCTCAGAAGATTCACCAGCATGCACGGGTTCTTCAACTTTTTCAACTACCTTGGCATAACAAGCTGTGCCACCATTACCTCCTTCACCAAGCTGAAGATTCCAGTTGCAAATCTCGTCAGCTTGAACAACTAATCCTCTGTGGGGATTAGAGTTTGCAGATCCGGAAGAATTTCCTCCCACGGGAACTATTTGTCTGTCAGAATTGTTCTGTTGTTGCTGAGGCTGTCTTTGATTCCTAAAAGGATTCTGATTGCCTTGCTTGGCTGGTTTCTGACATTCCCGTTTGAAATGACCTTTTTCACCGCAGTTGAAGCAGGTGACAGCATTTTTATCAAAACCATACTTGGTGTTGTTGTTGCTTTCCAAGTTGGTTCTTCCTGTTCTCTCCATAAACTCTTTAGCTCTACAAATAGCACTCGCAAGAGCCCACTTTATATCCATCATCTCGAACTCTTCTTTATCAACCTGTTGATAATCTTCGTTGGTCAGGTTGATATTTCCAATTTGACCGGCAACCAACCCACAATAAGCGCTGACCAAGGTATTCAACATCTCCATATGTTCCTTGGCTATCTCAACACTGACTTTTGAGAAATTGGAAGTATCCAATCTGACAGTGTTAGGGTTGGAAGTAGCTTGAAAGCTTGAAGAACTTCCATAAAACCCTTGTTGTTGTGGTTGTTGCTGTTGAGCTCTGTTTGGATCCAGGAAAGGTGGTGGAGTGAACTGAGGAGCTGTCTGTTGCACATACTGTTGTTGTTGAGAAGAAGAAGAATCTGGTCTTGAGAGCATAGTATATGCTGAAGGATCAAACTGATTTGCTGTTGACGGTCCGGAGTTAGAAAGAAAAGCTGTTTGAAGCTTAGCATGTTGAGGAGCTGGCTTATCTCCTTGAATACCACCTGCAATCCCAAAATACACTTCTGGATTTTGAGGAGTGATTGTTCTTTTCGCCTTGAGCCTTTCTTCAACATCTTTGTTTTCTAACTTCTGAATTAGCTCATAAATGGAGATTGTATCTAGAACACCATTTTCTTTGAGAATCTCGAGATAACTGCTCCACTTTGCTGGTAAACTATCAGCAAATCTCTTAACCATTTCTTGTGGAGTGGCGGCAACTTTGAAAGCAAACATTTCACTCAACAGATGGTGAAATCTTGTAGACAACTCTGTTAGACCCTCATTCTCCATGCAAGTAAAACCTTCAAACTCTTTCTTAAGCAGTTCCTGCTTGATCTTCCTTGATTGAGCATTTCCTTCACATCTCATAGTAAGCATATCCCACAATTGTTTTGTAGTTGTGCAGTAGACAAACTGATGGTATATGTCTCTGTGAAGCGCTTGCGTGAGAATCATAAATGCTTTCTTTTCCAACTCGAACTTCTTTTTATCATCATCGGACAGGCTGCTGTAAGTCTGAGGATTAGATCCTGCGACTTCTAACTCATTCTCAAATTTATTGAAGAAACACATCCATAAGTCTTGGCCTTGTCCTTGAACATACGTTTTCAATCTTTCTTTCCACCAACCCCAATCATTTATGTGATTAAGCTTTGGCGGCTTTGTATTTGTACCCGTTTCATTATCATTTTGCATCATCGCTTGAATACTGCTGCTTTGATTTGTAACTAAGGCCCACTGATGTGCAGATATCATGGCAGCTGAAGGTGGGGTAATAGCCTGCATCCAAGCATTCTTGAAATCTTGATCAGATTGAGAAGTAGATGATTGCGTATTAGATGATTGCGAAGCCAAAGATGTCATAGTCCACGCGGATGGATCCCATTGACCGTTTGTTCCCATTTTATATTTAATATATTAGGTGAAAATTAATTTTAGAAAAATTGATTTTCACAAACTATGTTAAACAATTTCGAAGGATAACAAAACAGTCGAAGGATGTAGGATCGAAAGACCTGAAATTCACAAACTGTTAAGTCTAAACAAATAAGACTCGAAGGATCCACGAAAGATCACACCTGTTCGAAGGATCAACAGTGTTCGAAAGATCACTGTCGAGATTCGAACAATAACCTCGAAAGATGAACTTGAAAGATTCACCTATACGAAGGATCCTTATCTTTCGAAATGAACAGTAACTCGAAAGATGATCTTTCAAAAAGATTCCTTGACTCGAAGGATAACCTATTGACTTCGAAGGATGTTCGAAGGATGGCTATCTTTCGAATCTCCTTGATCGAAGGATGATCTTTCGAGATCGAAAGTTATCTTTCGATGGTTCTGACACAAGGACAGAAAGTACGACAGGTTGGTGAAAAGTTGATGTGGTAGGTGACCAACTTTCGGCAAAAGAGTATGATCTGACAACAACTTTTCCCAAGCAGATTTGACTTTCAAAATAATACCCAAATAGGAAGGTTCTTATCCACACCAAGGCAACCGGATTTTTGACCGGAATAATGGCCGGAAAAACACAAACCTTTTCAAATATGATTTTTAAGTTACCCAAACCTTCCCGTAACACACCCGACACCCGGTTAGTTTAGAACACGTTTTTATGGTTAAAACTGCAGAAAACACACTAAAAACGGGTGCTAAACCAAGAAACTTTTTGTCCAAAAACAACCAAGTCTTGCACAAAAACCCGGTTTTAACAAGGAAAAGAGCCACGGCTCTGATACCACTTGTAGGTCCCTCGGAGGTTGAGGTTTAACCTATTCCTTGTTATGTTTAACCCACTAGCAAGTGCGGAATCCAAGCTAGCAAGCAAACCGGAGTTTATATGAAAGCAAAGTGAACAAGAGAAAGAGTAGACAAGCAAGTATCAAAGTTTTCTCTTGTATTTCAGTGGACACGGTTACAGACCTTGACCAAACTGAAAATACACTCTTACAAGACTTGGGTTCACACACACAAAAGCTCTCAACAATGAACACTAACTTTGGACAGAACTTCTGAGGAGTGAAACCCTCATGGGATATATATACCCAATACAGATACCCATGCACGAAGGATAGGAATCCTGGTCGAAGGATCATCTGTCGACCAGAAAAGCTATCGAAAGATCTCGAAGGATCTAGGCATACCTCGAAGGATGGTATATCCTTCGAGGTCCATAAAGATCCTCCGAAACATCATCTTTCGAAGTCATCGAAGGATACTAAACATCCTTCGATGACATCCTTCGAGACATGTTATCTTTCAACCACTAAGTGTTGTTGTTTGGCCAAGTCAAACCAGGAGGATGGTTGACTTGGTCAAACATACATTTCAACACATAAATAACATTACAAATACGTAAACACAACAGACAAAAGACATCGTTTTATACAATACAAAATACAGACAAAGTACAGACACAAAGTGCACCAACACCATGTCCCTCATAGACAACATTCAAATAAATATAAATATTAATAAAAAATTTAAATAACATTCAAATAATTTTTTCAACAACTAAACCAGTAACCCTAGTTTGGACTTATCCAACTAAAAAACATTTTTAATGAACTCCCTAACAATCACAGACAAAATATCCAAACCAGTAACCAAAAAAATTAAACCATAGTCAAATAAACCCTAGTAAATAAACAAAAAATTTAAACAAAAAAAATAAACCCTGGTTAATAAACAAAAAATTTAAACAAAAAAAATAAACCCTCGTTAACCACAGTCAAATTCTATAAATTTAAACAAAAAATCAAGAAAAGATCTACTTACAAAGAACAGATCTACTACAAACAACAGATCTACTACAAAGAACAGATCTACTACAAAAAATTTAAACAATTAAACAAAAAAATAAACCCTCGTTAACCACAGTCAAATTCTATAAATTTAAACAAAAAATCAAGAACAGATCTACTTACAAAGAACAGATCTACTACAAAGAACGGATCTACTACAAAGAACAGATCTACCACAAAAAACAGATCTACTACAAATAACAGATCTACTACAAATAACAGATCTACTACAAAGAACAGATCTACTACAAAGAACAGATCTACTACAAATAACCCTCGTTAAACCTCGTTAACCACAGTCAAATTCGTTAACCGAGAACAGATCTACTACAAAGAACAGATCTACTACAAATAACAGATCTACCACAAGCACCATCGTTGACGAACCCACAACCAAAAGAAAGATCTGAAACATTACCCATTGAAGATTCAAATAACAAAAAAATAGATAAGATATGGTAACAATAAAGAAAGATCTGAAACATTACCCTGAAATAGTGTCGGATCTCTTGAGATAGTGTTGGATCTTGTAAAGCCACCGGGAAAGAAGCCATAGAAATCGATGTTGTGTCGGATCTGGTGTCGGATCTGATGTCGTCAACGATGGAGGAGTTGTGGAGGAGCGGTGGAGGAGCGGTGGAGGAAATGAAGGTTAGGGTTTGTAGAGAAACGTGAGTGTCTGGATGGATGAAACGAAATATGTGGATAGATAGATTGAATGAAACTTTATATAGGATCCATAAACTAAAAACGGGTCAAGGTAACCATTATATGATCCGCGTGGGTACCAGGTGGAAAACAAGTTTTCAACATGGAAAACAAGTTTTCAACACTTGTGCTTAACAGGTGTGTACATTGGGCTTTAAAGACTTGTAAAGTGGCAAAAGACCATTCTATCCTTCTAATATGCTTTATAAAGTAGTATAGATATATATAGGGGATGGATCATGAAAAAACTAGTTTAAATGAGAAAACCAAAAACTAACTAAAAAAGCCAAAAAAACATACCAATTTTTTTTAGAAATATTTATAAAAAAATCGCTAGTTTTTATATATGGAAAAAAATTTAAAAAAAATAAATAAAGAAAATTATTTTTTGTTGTATTGCACAAGTGCACTATTACGGATATAGTGCACATGTGTAGTACACATATAATGCACATAAAATGCACATGTGCAGTACAACAATTTTTTTTAAAATTTTTTTTACATATAAAAACTAGCGATTATTTAATAAAAATTTAAAAAAAAAATTGGTATGTTTTTTTAGCTTTTTTAGGCTTTTTTAGTTAGTTTTCTAATTTATATGTAGTTTTCTCATGATCCTCTCCATATATATATATATATATATATATATATATATATATATATATATGGGGGAAGGTTCAAATGAAAACCACTAGTTATTGTGAAAACTCGAAAACTAATTAAAAAAAGCCAAAAAAACATACAAAAATTTTTTTTTTTAATTTTTTTTTTGCAATGCAATTTCGCAGGTTTTTTAATATAAAAAAAATTTTCAAAAAAAAATAAATAAATAAAATTTTTGTGTAGTGCACATGTGTAATACTGCACATATGTATGTGTACTACACATGTGTATTATTACACATGTGCACCACACAAAATTTTTTTTTTTTTTTGAAAAAAAGTTTTTTTTATATATAAAAACTAGCGATTTTTATAAAAAAATTGAAAAAAAAAATTTTGTGTGTTTTTTAGGCTTTTTTTAGTTAGTTTTCGAGTTTTCACAATAAAAGTGGTTTTCATTTGAACCATCCCCTATATATATATATATATATATATATATATATATATATATATATATACATATAGGGCAAGGATCATTTCAGAACCATAAATATTTACAGAAATCGCAGAACTCCTAATAAACAATCTTTTTATTTGTATATTTTTATGTTTTGAATAATTTTATCATTTACTATGTGTATTTTTTACGATTACATACATGTTAAGAGTAATTTTATCATTTTTTATATGTAATTTTATAACACATATGTAAACTAGTTTTTTTACATATATGTAATTAGTTATGACACATACATATAATTTTGGCAATTAAACATATGTAAACTACTTTTAACATGTATGTAATCAAAGAAATACATATAATAGATGATAAAAAGATCCTAAATACAATAACTTATATATAAAATGATCTTTTATTAGGAGTTCAGAAAGTTCTGTAGTTATTTAGAGTTCGGAAATGAACTCAGCCCTATATATATATATATATATATATAGGGTAATGCTAGACAAAAAACCCTAAAAATTTTAGGAAACTCTGGAAACTCGAAGCTCCCGACTTTTTTTTTGAAAAAAATAACACATATAATATACATGTTTTTAAGAGTTTTGGGCCAAAAAAACAAAAAAGCGCCGAGTACTTTTTAAAAAAAAATAAACAAGTTTCAAAAACTTCGTTGACTAACATGTGTTAGACAAAAAATGCTGAAAGTTGCTGAAATTTGTTTTTTTTTTAAAAAAAACAACCCTTTGGCGCTTTTTTGATTTTTTTGGCCCAAGACTCTTAAAAACATGTATATTACATGTGTTATTTTTTTCAAAAAAAAAAAAAAGTCGGGAGCTTTGAGTTTCCCGGGTTTCCTAAATATTTAGGGTTTTCTATATAGCCCAACCCTATATATATATATATATATATATATATATATATATATATATGGGGTTAGGTTCATTAGTGAACAACCTTCTTGATTGTAACACTATTGAACTAATACTAGCCCTTCATTATGAATACACAAGTGTATTTTATGATTTGATGATTTAAATCAATGGCCAGGATTTGTTTACTCAGTTCATAAATAATTAAGGGGCATTATATATATATATATATATATATATATATATATAGGGAGCCGCTAGAATGAGAACCACCTCGAGTTGTAAGAACCGCGAGAACTACACCCCACGGAGCGCCGTTCGCCGTGATTTTTTTTTACAAGTAGATGTGTGCATTATAAACACGGCCGTAAAAAATCACGGCGAACGGCGCTCCGTGGGGTGTACTTTTTTACACCTCAAGTTTGGTGAAAAAAAAAAGAAAAAAGAAAAAAAATTAAAAAACACCAAACTTGAGGTGTAAAAAAGTACACCCCACGGAGCGCCGTTCGCCGTGATTTTTTACGGCCGTGTTTATAATGCACACATCTACTTGTAAAAAAAAAAATCGCGTCGAACGGCGCTCCGTGGGGTGTAGTTCTCGCGGTTCTTACAACTCGGGGTGGTTCTCATTCTAGCAGCCCCCTATATATATATATATATATATATATATATATATATATATATATATATATATATATATATACAAGAAATCGTTAGGAACCACCCTTTATTGGGAGAACCACAAAAAACTAAGTGAACACAACCAAAACTACTTAAAAAACACACAAAAAAAATTATGTTTTATTTTTCCTTAAGTTGTCGGGTTTTGTTTTAGGGTTTAATTTTTAGAATTTAGCTTGGGTAGGATAGGTAGGAGGTTTAGTTTTTTTTTTTTTTTTTTTTTTGGGGGGGGGGGGTTGGGGGGTGGGGGCTTAGGTTTATTAGGTTTTTGTGGGTGGGGTGGGGGTTAGTTTTTTGGGGTCGGTGGTTTAGGTTTTATTTATTTATTTATTTATTTATTTATTTATTTGGTGGGGGGGGGGTAGGTTTTTAGGGGCTTTTGGGGAAGTATAGTTTTTGCTTTTTTAGGTGGGGTCGGGGGGTGTTTAGGTTTTTGAGTCGTGGTGAGGTGGGGGTGGGTTTTTAGGTTTTTTATGGTGATGGGTGAGATTATTTTGTTGTGTTCACATTGGTTTCTTATGGTTCTTCTAGCAATAAGGGTGGTTCTTGCATGAACCTTACCCTATATATATATACGGAGAAGATAATGCGAGAACCACATCTTATTGCGAGAACCGCAAGAATCAATGTGAACACAACCAAAAATGCCTAAAAATAGCTAAAAATCACATAAAATTTTTTTTAATATTTTTTATATAAAAATCGCTACTTTTCGAAGGAAAAAAAAATTTTTTGGCCACTAAAAGTAGCGATTTGAGCATAAAAAATATTAAAAAAAAAAATTTTAGATTTTGTTTGATTATTTTAAATTTTTTTAGGTTTTTTGGGGGTTTAGTTTTTAGCAATTTAGCTTTGGGGGGGGGGGGTTAGGTTTATTTTAGGTTTTTTGGGGGTTTTAGTTTTTAGCATTTAGCTTGGGGGGGGGTTAGGTTTTTTTTAGGGGGGGGGGGGGAGGGGTGGGGGTTAGGTTTTTTTAGGTTTTTTTTAGCTTTTTTAGCTATTTCAGGTTGTGTTCACATTGGTTCTCGCGGTTCTCACAATAAAGATGGTTCTCGCATAGGAAACACTTTCTAGCCTTTAGATCAACAAGATTAATGGATAAGATTAAAAGAAAGAAAAATTAATATTAAATACAATTTGTCTTATTATGTCTTAAATTTTTTAATCTAAAAGGGTAGTTTAGTAAAAGAACATTTTTTTGGTCTTTTTGTCTTTATTATTTTTTAATTACTTTTTTGTTTTATTATATTACTTTTTAGTTTTATTATATTACTTTTTATTTTTTTAAAGATTTTTTTATTAAAAACAATTTTAAATTCAGATTTTTTGACAAAAACAATTAATTTTGCGCGCCGGTTTTTTACACGCCGTTTTTTACGTCTGGCTTTTTTACGCGTCGTTTTTTTGACCCGCCGTTTTTAACGCCGTTTTTTACGGCGCCGCTTTTTACGCGTCGTTTTTTTAACGCCGTTTTTTTTAACGCACCGTTTTTTACGAGCGTTTTTTTACGAGCGTTTTTTTACGAGCATTTTTTTACGAAACGTAAAAAAGTTTTACGTTAACGTTTTTTACGTTTTTACGTTTTACGCGCCGGTTTTTTACGTTTTACGCGCCGGTTTTTTACATTTTACGCGCCGGTTTTTTACGTTTTACGCGCCGGTTTTTTACGTTTTACGCGCCGGTTTTTTTAAGTTAACGTTTTTTTATGTTTTTTTTACGGAACGTAAAAAAGTTTTTCGTTAACGTTTTTACGTTTTACGCGCCGGTTTTTTACGTTTTACGCGCCGGTTTTTTTACGTTAACGTTTTTTTACGTTTTACGCGCCGGTTTTTTACGTTTTACGAAAAACTTTTTACGTTTTACTAAAAAAAATTTACGTTTTACGTTTTACGTAAAACCTTTTACGTTTTACGTAAAGCTTTTTACGCTTCACGTTTTTACGTTTTACGTTAAAAAAATTCACGGTTTGCGTTAAAAAGTTTACGGTTTAATTTTTTTTACAAAATTTTTTTTACGCAAAAGTGAACGCACTCAGAAATCTCAAACTCGGGAGGTGTCTCAGATATATTGTTATCATTATCGACGCCTCAAAAAAATATAAAAACCCAACAAACAAAAATAAAAAAAAAACAAGTGGACTCTTAAAAAAACGATGTTTTGGCTCAGATTTTCCGATAATCAGAGGCTGCAAAAGTAGGGTTGCAGGTTCAAAAACCTACCCTCCACCATCCTTGCCGCGCCCTCGTCATCAAAATATACGATTTTTTTTTTTGCATCATCATCGCCCCAAATCCAAAACGGATCAAAACCCACATATTCAAACATTCATAATCACCTGATGAACATGTTGTACATACCCAAAATCACGAATCAAAAGAAAGCCCAGCAACAATAACAACCATACATGTTGTACATACCCAAAAGCAAATCAAATGAAACCCAGCAACAATAATGAACATCATTCAACAGAATCAAAACACATGATTGTAGCAGATAAAATTATTCAACCGGGTTCAAACCCAAAAAGGAACATAAACATGAACAGACCACCAAACCCACCGCCACAACACCAAACCCACTACCATACCGCCGCACCCACTGCCACACCACCAAAATAATCAAAACCCACCAAATTTTTACAAACCCACCAAAATAATCAAACCCACCAAAATAAATAAAACCCACCAAATTTCAAAACATAAACAGAAACAGAAACAAATCGAACCTTTGGGCAAATCATCAAGAATCACAAATGACCCAATCGGTTCGTTTTCAGGCGAAGGCGATGGTGGCCGACCAACCACCTCGCACAACCGTCTTCCGTGCACCGATCAGCCACCGCCCCACACCTACAAACCATCAAAAAACCTTCAAGATCACCCTCACCCCCAACCACCGTTCTCCTTCGCTCCTCACCACCTCCCGCCGCCGTCTGTATTGACTGAAACAGGGGATAGTGCTGGTAACGAGTGGGAGGTTTGGGGGTCGCCGGAGAAACGAGTGGGGATGGCACCTGTGTGGGTGTGGTGTTCTTAGCAGGTCAGACCTTCACTATCGACCTTATCCCCATCGTTCTTGGTAGCTTCGACGTCGTCATTGGGATGGATTGGTTATCCCAACATCGAGTAGAGATCCTTTGCAAGGAGGAATTCATTCGCATTCCTCGTTCTGGTGAGGAACCTCTCGTGATTCGTGGCGACAAGAGTGGTGCTGTGGTGGGCATCATCTCTTTTCTTAAGGCCCAAAAGTGTTTGCGAAAGACTGCTGTTTTGGCTCTCGTTTCTGACACCTCAACGAAGGAAAAGAAGATGGAAGATATTCCGATCGTGCATGACTTTCCAGAGGTATTCCCTGAGGAATTACCTGGTCTTCCGCCTTATCGTCAGGTCGAGTTTCAAATAGAGCTAGCTCATGGAGCAGCACCCATAGCTCGTGCACCATATCGCTTAGCCCCATCAGAACTAGAAGAATTATCTACGCAACTACAAGAGCTTTTGGACAAGGGTTTCATTCGTCCTAGCTTCTCGCCCTGGGGAGCTCCAGTCTTGTTTGTGAAGAAGAAAGATGGTACCTTTCGAATGTGTATAGACTATCGTGAACTCAACAAGGTGACCATGAAGAATCGTTATCCTCTTCCTCGTATTGATGACCTGTTCGACCAGTTGCAAGGGTCGGGCTTCTACTCCAAGATTGATATGAGATCGGGCTATCACCAGCTAAGAGTCTGAGATGAGGATATCTCCAAGACAACGTTCAGGACTCGTTACGGGCACTACGAGTTTTGGTTATGCCTTTTGGGCTGACAAATGCACCTGTGGTTTTCATGGATCTTATGAACCGAGTGTGCAAACCCTACTTGGATAAGTTCGTTATTGTGTTTATCGACGACATCCTGATCTATTCCAAGAGTCAGGAGGAACATGAGCGTCATCTGCGACTCATTTTGGAACTTCTTCGAACAGAACAGCTGCATGCTAAGTTCTCTAAATGCGACTTCTGGCTTCGTGAAGTCCACTTTCTAGGACACGTGGTTAATAAGGATGGGATTCACGTTGATCCATCCAAGGTTGACTGAATCAGGAATTGGCCTGCACCTCGAACACCAACTGAAATCCGTCAATTCTTGGGTTTGGCGGGTTACTACAGAAGGTTCATCAAGGATTTCTCAAGGATTGCGCAGCCTCTCACTGTTCTTACCCAGAAGGGTGTCACCTACAGTTGGGGTGATGCTCAGGAATCCTCATTTCAATAGCTGAAGCTGAAGCTTTGTAGCGCACCTATCCTCTCGTTGCCTGAGGGCATAGAAGATTTCGTGGTTTATTGCGACGCGTCAATCCAGGGACTTGGTTGTGTGTCGATGCAACGTGAGAAAGTCATTGCTTACGCATCACGCCAACTTAAGGTTCACGGAAGGAACTACACTACTCACGACTTGGAGTTGGGAGCAGTGGTGTTTGCTCTTAAGATATGGAGACATTACTTGTACGGTACCAAATGCACCATTTACACCGATCACAAGAGTCTTCCGCATATCCTCGATCAGAAGGAATTGAACATGCGACAGCATCGATGGGTCGAACTCCTTAACGATTACGAATGTGCCATCAAGTACCATCCAGGCAAAGCCAATGTTGTGGCTGACGCCTCAGTCGAAAGGAAACGAAACCTAAGCGTGTACATGCGTTACAGCTTACCATTCACTCCAATCTTCCCGCTCAAATTCGTGATGCTCAGGTCGAAGCATTGAAAGCAGAGAACATGAGGGTTGAGTCCCTGCGAGGATCAAAGAAACAATTAGAACAAAAGGAAGACGGCGCTTACTATGTACAGGGCGCATTTGGGTTCCATTTTATGGTAATCTACGTGAGCTTGTGATGGATGAAGCTCACAAATCTTGTTACTCGGTACATCCTGGTTCAGATAAGATGTACATGATCTCAAGCTACGTACTGATGGCCTGACGTGAAAGCTAACCTAGCGACGTATGTTAGAAAATGTCTAACCAGAAATGATCAGGCCTACTTCAGCAACCAGAGATACCGATCTGGTAATGGGAGCAAATTTCCATGGACTTCGTTACTGGCCTACCTAGATCTCAACGAGGAAACGATACCATTTGGATGATAGTGGATCGACTGACAAAGCCTGCACATTTCTTGGCTATCAAGGAAACGGGCAAGTTCTCTACTCTGGCAGACGTTTACCTTAAGGAGGTGGTCTCGAGGCATGGGGTGCCAACCTCCATCATTTCTGATCGTGACTTACGTTTTACATTTAAATTGTGTCAAGCGATGCACAAATCCTTTGGCTCACGTTTAGATATGAGTACCGCATATCACCCGCAGATAGATGGGCAGTCTGAACGCACCATCAAAACCCTTGATGACATGCTTCGAGCATGTGTAATTGACTTTGGTAACGGTTGGGAAAGGCACCTATCCTTGGTAGAGTTTTCGTATAACAACAGTTACCACACCAACATCCAGGCTGCTCCGTTTGAGGCATTGTACGGACGAAAATGCCGATCACCCCTCTATTGGGCAGAAGTTGGAGACAGCCAAATCACTGGCCCAGAACTCGTCGGCGGCACGACAAAAAAGACTGCTCAGATACGACAACGAATGGTGGCAGCTCGTGACCGTCAGAAGAGCTACGCTGATAAGCGCAGGAAACCACTCGAGTTCCAGGTTGGGGATCGAGTGCTACTTAAAGTCTCACCTTGGAAAGGTGTGGTTTGTTTTGGTAAACGAGCAAACTCAACCCGCGATATGTTGGACCTTTCGAAGTCATTGAGAAAATCGGCAAGGTGGCCTACAAACTGAATCTACCTGAAGAACTCGGCGGAGTTCACAACGTATTCCATGTGTCGAATCTGAAGAAGTGTTTGTTAGATGAGACCCTCATAGTTCCTCTCAAGGAACTTACCATCGACGATCAGCTGTGATTCGTCGAGGAACCAGTGGAGATTACAGACCGAGACGTTAAGATTCTCAAGCGTACCAGGATACCCCTTGTTCGAGTTCGTTGGAACTCCCGTAGTGGCCCAGAGTTCACCTGGGAACGAGAAGACCAAATGAAACACAAGTATCCCTAGTTATTCGAGAAAAGCGAATCCACTACTGAGGCCGAAGCTACTGCGGAATTTCGGGATGAAATTCCAAACTAACGGGGGAAGGATGTGACACCCCAGGAAAACCAGGAAACCATGCAACCTAACTTGCTTCCTCAGTAACTACGTGCTAAATTTCGGGATGAAATTTCTTTCAACTTGGGGATGATGTGACAACTCGTATTTCAGGACCTTTCGTTGTACTTTGATGTAACATGTATGTACATTATGTGATTAATTAATGTGATTGTCTGCAATGGAATGTTATGTGTTGAATATGTTATGTGTTATGAAGTTGTAATGAGAATATGTATCCTTGGTTGCACAATATAAACTTGGTCGCACAATAGGTGGCCGATTACACCAACTTGTTTGGGTCATACACTTCGCCTCTTGTCACAAACTCTCGACCCACTCTCCTTGAACTCAAAACCAAGGGCAACCCAAGGAAGGGTTTTACCCACTCCTCTTATATACGCACACAAGAACCCATTATTGGGGTTGTTTCTCATATTTTGCAAATCACACAACACACACACAAACCCTACTCTTTCTTCCTCTCCATTGAAGGCCGACGACAACCCCTTCCTCACCCGAGGTCTTCCTTGTTCCAAACATCAAATCCGGTTAGTGTTTCACTGTTGTTTGAATGATACATGATATTAAAATTGCTATGATTGTATGTTAATTGATATAGTGATTGTTTTGATCTCGTGCAATGATTAGGGTTCTTGTTAGAGAAACCATCGATGATATATGATTGTGAGATCGATACGAATGATTAGTAACAATGATTAAGGTTGTATGAGGAAACATGA
The DNA here is from genome assembly GCF_002127325.2 of Helianthus annuus. Taxonomy (NCBI): domain Eukaryota; kingdom Viridiplantae; phylum Streptophyta; class Magnoliopsida; order Asterales; family Asteraceae; genus Helianthus; species Helianthus annuus. Next base: position 136,674,207 of record NC_035443.2, read on the forward strand.
TGTGGTAGTATGTTAATTGGCTCACATGTAGATTGTAATGGAACCGGACATAAATTAATCGGCTGTGATGTGGTTAGATGTTCCATGGATTTGTATGTTTTGGCATGAAGTATTGTATGATGAACTTGAAAGCTTTAGATTGATAGTTAAGGTTATAAGTTATTGTTATGCCTTGAACATGATTAGGGTTCATACGAATTAATTGATAAAAACCTTGTTTGATCGAATAATGGATTGGTTAGGAACTGTTGATTGTATTGATCGATTGATTTCAAATATAGAAACTGTTAGAATGGATTGCATGATTTTAGGAAAATCACATAACAAACCGCACAAGCTTGTCGGTCGCACAAGATCAGGTCACACAAGACCTGATCTGATCGCACAAGGTGCATCGCATAAGCAGGGTGCAACCACATAAAGCACATTGTATACCTTAGGATTGCATGATCGCACAAGACTTGTGGATCGCACAAGACAGTGCCGATCGCACAAGCCTTGGGCCACACACAATTGCCATGATTTGGGCCATACGGCCCAACTCCGTCGCACAAGTATGTTTCAGTCGCACAAGTTTTATTGCATCGTACAAGATTATTAAACTATCTAATTATTTGGGCCGCACAAGTTGTTGGGCTTATTTATAAATTGGGCCGGGTGAACATTGGATCGCACAACATGACGTGGGTCGCACAAGGTTGTGTTGACCGCACAACATGTTGGGCCGGGTAGTTGTCTGGGTCTCAACTACCCAATCGCACAAGATGTTATTGGGCTTACACTGCTACTTCAGCCCAATAAATCCTGATCGCATAAATCTGGGTTTTATGTGTTTAACTGGTTTGTTTAACATGATCTATGGTTATGCCATGATCTTTTTGTGCTCGTAACTTGCTAGTTTGTGTGTAAACATACTTGCACTACTTGAACCTGGACCTGACTTGTATGGCAACCATCTTAGGACGTGGTTGACCCCATATAGCTCAAGTGACCTTTACGTGTATCTGCCGAGCTAACCTAAAGTGAGTTCACACTTTCTATAAGGCATGGCATTCCCGGTGGTTTGGGAATGGGCTAAGAAACTAAAACGGAACCTGCATATTCTCCTTGGGTAGAATATGTACCTCCATCCTCCATGGGTAGGATGATAACATTAAACCTGCGTATTCTCCTTGGGTAGATTACGTACCTCCATTCCTCCCTAGGAAGGATGACAACATAGAACTTACTAGACAAAACTCTATCATGAAGTCCCTCATTTTTATATCGACTTAATAGCCGGGCCAATGGCGACCGGGTCATTAGTTAATAGTGCTATTAGGGTTGACAAGCCTCACACCGTACCGAGAGGACGGGTGTGTACTAATGGATCTGGGCACTTAGTCAATGATGATAGACATTGACATAGGGCACAACTTTCTCAGTCAGTTGTCGATATGGTAACAGTCTAGTGGTTACATGGGGAAGCCCCCACTGTTTATGGTTTGGGAAACAAGGAACTGGTTAACTCATGGTTTTCGAAAGAACTTATGGTATTTGGAACAACTTTAAAATGAACACCAACTGTGAACTCGCTCAACTTTGTTATTGATTTGTTACTATATGCCTTGCAGGTCGCTAGGTGTTTACTTGGAGCTTGCACGAGAAGGAGAGGTCGTTATGGGACATGGACTATTGACTTTCATGTTAAACATTTGAACTTTTAAACTATTGTTTTGGTTTTAAACTTTATGCTTCCACTGATAACTTGAACTTGGTTAATTTCTTTGGACACCAATTATATTGTGGTTGTTTGATATTTACTTTGATACATTGTTCAATATGATTGGTGGCTTGATCCTTGTCATGTCACGCTCCCTGCGGTGATACTCCGCTGGTGGAATTTGGGGGTGTGACAAATACTTAGTGTAGTTTCAAAACATTCAATTCGGCTAAACCACTTAAATTTTCTGGGTCTCGAGGAGCAACTGTGCTCCTGCAATGGTTCGAGAGTCTAGAAAGCACATTTCGACATGTTCAATGTCCAAATGAGTGAAAGGTTGAATTCGCATCTAGTGTTTTTGAGAAACGAGCATTAACATGGTGGAATGGTGTGATGAGAGATAGGGGTGCTGATGTGGCATTGAGTCAAACCTGGGAAGAGCTTCGGACTCTAATGATGAAGGAATTTTGTCCTCGTCATGAACTCAGGGCATTGGAAAGGGAATTCGACGATCTTAAACAAGATAGTGGTGAACATCGAGCCTAGACTGACCACTATGAGGCGCTAAGTCTTTTGTGACCTACCATGGTTACGCCTTTGGATAAGGCAATTGAAAAGTACATTTATGGCCTCCCTGACCCAATTCAGGACATTGTTACTGGTAGCAACCCTACCACCGTTAGACAGACCATTGAACTATCCGCTACCCTGACTAAATCTCAGATCAGGAAGGGTAAACTTTTCTAATAGGGCGACAAGAAACCAACAGATGAGACAAAATGAAAGGATAACAAGACTAAATCCTCCAAGAAGTCAAACAAGCGTAAGGCTTCCCAGAACTTCGCTGTGGTTGCTCAAAACAATCAAGCTGTCCCTAACCAACCAGCTCAACCCCCTGCTAAGAAGCCATACAATGGAACTGCACCTCTGTGCAACCAATGTAACCTTCATTATCACGCTAACGTACAATGCCGCAAATGCCTAAATTGTGGACGTGTTGGTCATATAACTAGGGTTTGCTAAGCTGCACAAAATCAAGTTGATAACAACCCTGCACAAGCTCATTTTCCACCAGGTTCTTACTACAACTGTGGCGAGATGGGCCATTTCAGAAACAATAGCCCAAGGCTTAATAATGCAAATCTAGCCCGTGGATGAGCATTTGGCTAATTGGAAGACGATGCTGCTTAGAAACGATTTAACTTTGTGTTTTACTTCTTTTGTTATCCAAGACTATGAAGCAACTATTTTTGTTTTTAAATAAATCTTTATTTGCATTACGATGTACGAAAACAAATGTGGTTACATATATATATGACATACCCCTACGATACCGACACCAAGGGACCATGTTCCTTGCAAATCAAACTATTCATGTAGTTCTTGATCGCTCGCGATCTCCACGAAAATCCTAAGTACTCGTTTCCTTCTAAGAAAGTACAAGGTACAAGTTACAACTCTGGACGAATACTCAAAGTACCACTTTAAATCCTTGTTTGGATATCTAAGGGTTACTTTTCATAAGTCTTTCAATAGTCTTATGCGATATGTCTATGTATATATCATTACATTCTTGTTTTCATAACAATATACACAGTATATGTTTTCAAAACATCCTTCATGATTTCAAAGACATTTCATATGGTTTAAAAACATTTTAACATAGTATATTTACTTAATATACCAAGTGCATAATTTCAAAAACATTATCCATGTTTTCAAAAATCGTATACATGATTTCAAAACCATCTCACAGGGTTTTAAAGCATTTTATAAACATATTTACCTAATACACCTACCACATGATTTCAAAAGCATTACGTAAGGTTTCAAAAACATTAAACACATTTTCAAAGAACCCCATGCATAGTTTTTAAGAACACCCTGCTCGTATGTTGACTTAATATATGTGGTACACGATTTCCAAAAACATTCTGCTTCATATATTGACTTAGCATATCCAGCCCCTTGACTTCGTGAACATTGCACTTCGTGTGTCGACTTAGCCCACCTAGTACAAGGGTTCCGAAACAATTTCTCGCTACTCAAATTCCAAAATCCTTATAGGATCTTCCTATTTTCATAGTTAGATCCTTGTGAATATTTAAAGTACTAATTGAAATCCATTTGATTGGATTCCTGGTATACTTTAAATGCATATAAACAAATCAATGACAAGTTAATAACAAATGATAACAAGATTAATAACAGGTTAATAACAAACTGATAACAAGTTGATAACCAATTTGACCATTATGTGATTATGTGTTATGTGTTGATCTAGTCAAAATTTTCATGAGGTTGTTGTTTGATACAATCCCTTACACATTATAAAACAAACTGTGCGGACTGTGCAAGGAATTACGTAATTATGGATGCATACATAATTATGGAATTCAGTGCACAGAAACCATAACAAGTTTTGTCGTGTGTTAACTTAAACAAGAAACAAAAGTTGTCTATATTCATTTCCGTTTCTGATGAAGTATCCACTGAGGAAAAATGAAATAGCTACTCATTTTTCGCTTCTGAAAGAAATATCCACCGAGGGAAATGAATAATCTATTCGTGAACCGTGTTCATTTTCATTTCTTATGAAGTACCCACTGAGGAAAATGAACTATCAATTCATTTTCGCTTTTGAAGAAATATCCACCGAGGAAAATGAACAAATTCATTTTCGTTTCTGATAAAGTATCCACTAAGGAAAATGAACTATCCGTCCATTTTCGCTTCTGAAGAAATATCCACTGAGGAAAATGAATAAATTCATTCTGTTTCTGGTGAAGTATCTACTGAGGAAAATGAATTATTCATTCATTTTCGCTTCTAAAGAAATATCCACTGAGGAAATGAATAATCCTGCATTAATCTTATAATTTTCATTTCTGACGAAGTATCCACTGAGGAAATGAACTATCCGTCCATTTTCGCTTCTGAAGAAATCTCCGCCAAGGAAAATGAATAAATTCATTCCGTTTCTGGTGAAGTATCCACTGAGGAAAATGAATTGTTCATTCATTTTCGCTTCTAAAGAAATATCCACCGATGGAATGAATAGTCCTGTATTGATTCTTTCATTTCCACTTCCGACGAAGTATCCACTGAGGAAAATGAATTATCCATTCATTTTCGCTTGTGAAGAAATATCCATCGCGAAAATGAATATTCTTTACGATAATCCTTCATTTTCACTTCTGACGAAGTATCCACTGAGGAAAATGAATTATCCATTCATTTCCGCTTCTGAAGATAAATCCATTGGGGAAAATGAAATACAAATCCTTACAAGACCCTTCTGTTTTAATAGTTAGATTCTTAAAGGATACTTACAAGTACTATTGGTTGATTTAGTTTTACCATTACAAGAATCCCTCACTCCCACTTCCTACATTATCTAAGGAAGCATCCATTAGGGAATAAAAAAGTTATGCCTTACGTGGAGATCCTTGATGAGTTATTCTATGAGAATAGATGAAACTCTAGATTCGGCGCAAGACAATTACTTAAACAGGCTCCTACGAATAAATTTCGGGATGAAATTTCCTAAAGTAGGGGAGACTGTGACAACTGTGCCTACAGTTATCACTAACCAATCCCGAACAATTTCATAAGCAATAAAACCTTGTGTTTTATTTCTGGATTGTGTTATTATCTATGATACTTGCACAATAACAATCCTTGTTCAAATTAAAACCTTTAAACACTTTCTAGAAAGTTATACGCAAACTGATACATAAACATATTCAGTTTAACGCGACAAACACTCTGGAATAGTGACATAAGCTTAACATACTTTAAATAAGCTTTACATAAATTAGAAATAAGTTTTGAAATGTTTGGTATGCTAAAAACAAATTTATTCGATCACAGGGACTATTTGCGACAAAATGCAAAAGTCTGCCGATTCGTATAGTAACGTACACTCCGGAACAAGAGCATAAGCTAACCATACCCTAAATATCCTTTGCATAGCTTAGAAATGAGCTTTGTGGGGTTCGGTGTGAGAAAATATGCTTATTTGATCTACAGGGACTAAAAGCGTCAAAAAGGGCATAAGTTTGCATTTACGCGCATATCTTACGTTCTGAACATATCCGGATATCCAAAAATTTTTGTAATCATTAAAATATTTTACTTTAATGCTTGGAATGCAAAAATACCACTCGTCGTGTCACACCCCGACCACGTAAAACAACAAGACGTGGCGGAAATGTCGGGGAGTGTTGTAACAGAATCATTGTTTCACAACCATGGATTAAACAAATTTCGTTTTATTGAATTAAATGAGTTACAATGTCTTAACAATAAAGAAACATAACAAAAATTAATTAGTCTTGCATCTTTTAATGTCACCAAGGCCTCGTCCAATCCTATGTGAGCATGCATCAATATCATCATCAATAGTCATCAACTATAGCACCTGAAACACATGTGAAAATACATCAGCATAAAAATGCCGGCGAGTACATAGGTTTTATGAAAAATAGGATTCATGACCTAGGTTTCAGAAAATGTTTAACAAAAACTTGTCATGAATCCAGTTTAAGTGTTTGCTTTTATAAAATGTTTGAAAATCGATGATAGATATGTATAGTTAAAAAGAATGATGTAAGGTTAAATGAATAACCAAGTAAAAATGAGTTTGTATAAAACAAACTGTCTTGTAAAACAATGTCTTGTGAAAAATATGTTATTTGTGTAAAAATGTATAAATCCAAATGAATGATTCAAATAACGCTACGCCATGTAATATAATACAAGCACTTATATATAGGAAGTACCAGCGGCGTATCCACCATGCTTGTATCACATTACACACGTCTCGTTACTCAAATCACTTACCCACATAAACCACCAATGTAAATTGCCCATGTCTAAACCGTTGTCAAATGTCAATCAAGTAATGTGTAAACAAAATGTCATGTATGGCAAGTGAAATATGTAATCACCAAACCATAGGTAAGAATGCACAAACAATGTACTGAGTATGCGACGGATGATCAAACATAGCATGATACAAAGCATAAAATGTCTTGTAAAACGATGTACTAAATATGCACACAATGGGCATACATATCATGTGATGTAAAATGTACTAAGTATGATGAACATACATAGCATGAAATGTCATGTAAAACGATGTACTAAGTATGCTAAGTAAACATACATAGTAAAAACACAATGAAATCATGTACTAATAGTGTACTAATGAACATAGCAAGTATATGATATAAAAGCATGAAATCATGAAAGTAACAAGTAGGCACATGTGTTTCACCCCAAAATGTTTGGAAAACAGTAAAAGAGGGGTCTATGTACTCACTTGAGATTGCTTAGAAGTCGTAGGATAACCACCAAGCAATGCTAGAAGATCACGGAATCAAACGACACCTATATATGTATCTACATTAATAACCGGACCTATCGGAGGATCGGGTAGTACGAGGGTTCGTAAACCGAATAAGTATGGGAACTTATGTAATATGGTTTAACAAAGCTTACGTATTAAAACGAAACCTATCCTAAGTGCTTACGACCCATTACGACCCGTTTAGGTAGCTTACGCTACTTTAACGCGTCGTTCGCATAAAACGCGTTCGGAAAGCCTAACTAGTCCTATGACAAGCAAGATATGCCTTAACATGTTTAATATGGTTTCCAAAACAGCTTATATGTCAAAAGTTACGTTACATAGGCTTAAAATGAATTTTAGCGCAAAAAGGGCATTTTGGTAATTTACCTAAGGCATAAGAACTACTTATCATACAACAACTTAAATGACGTGACCATAAGGTATAACCTCGGGAGGTTATTCCCTATACAACTATGGTCACCTAAAGTGTTTGGTCGGATCCTAATGATCGACCAATGGGTCGGGTTCGAAAGCATAAGCGATTGATTAGATCGCTTACCTTTACGACCCTAAACAAGCACAAATCTAAAAGTGACGAGCTAAACATGCTAGAACATGTTTAGTAAAGTTAGAAAACAGGTTTGGTATTAAAACAAACGATTTTAATACCCTAGAGTAGTTTGGTTACAAAATACGTGAGAAAACGCATTTTGGCCGAAACTACGAATCGTCACTGAGCCTAGATAACGTGGTAACCAGTGGGTATAGTCACTAGGGACTATAACCATCGTGATTACGCTCACGTTATGAAGTTCAAACGAACTTCGCGTTGACCACAAACTGGTCAATGCAGAAAGTCAAACGCAGTTTGACTTTAACGCTAAAACGAATGAAAAACGCGAAAGAATACTTACAGAAGGTCCCCGCAAGATTGAATTCCAAGTATTTCTCAGGTATGAAGTGATAATCACTCCAACTTAGAGAAAATCTCAGAATTCAAGTGAGGAGGAAAGAATGAAGTGGGTTGGGTTTATATAGGCATGGCACAACCGTTAGGATCGTTCATCGCGAAACGTGCTTCGATCTCGGCCGTACACATGGGCCCATTGTTTTGGGAAACCTTGGGCACCCCTAGATTCAGCCCATGGATTGAAAATACCATTTGCAAGTGGTTTTGAAGTGATTAAGAGCTGTAAACAGCTGTTTGCAACAAAAATGCAGGTCTGGGGAGGCCACGCGGCCCGCATCAGGATACACACAAACTCAGGCGGGCCGCTTGGGCTTGTCTGATCAGCAGAAACTTTCAGAAATGACAGTTTTAGCCCCTGCATGCTTTTAAGTCCATTTTCGACACGTTTAAGGCCCGTTAAGCCAACATTAAGGCCCTAAAATGATGCCTAAGTATGAGGGACATGAAACATGCTCAAAAATATGCCGGATGTCGGTTCGTTTGGTCGTACGATCGCGATGTTCGCTTAATTACGACGGAATGCGCATAAGCGCGAAAGACGATCCAAATTGCGCGACGAATGGATTTTTCTCATGCCAAACACAAAGGCATAATATAAGGATGCTTACATAAATTTTTGAAAATCCGGAAGTATTCAGAACGTAAAATATGCGCGAAAATGCAAACTTATGCACTTTTTGACGCTTTTAGTCCCTGAATGAGCATAAAGTTTATTTTAGCACACCGAACACCTCAAAGCCTATTTCTAAGCTATGTGAAGGATATTTAGAGTGTGTTTAACTTATGATCATGTTCTGGAAGGTTTGTTACAGTACAAATTGACATACTTTCGCAGTTTGTCGAATTTAGTCCCTGTAAGCGAATAAACTTGATTTCGGCATACCAAACCTTCCAAAAACTTATTTCTAAGTTATGTAAAGGTTATTTAAGGTATGTTAAGCCTATGTCACTATTCCGGAGTGTTTATTGCATTAAACTGGTTATATTTACGCATCAGATCGCGTATAACCTTCCAGAAAGCGATTTAAAGCCCGAAATCGAACAAGAATTGATATGTGCAAACGATACACATATTTTTACAAATCCCAAGTATGAAATGCAAAATTTCATTGGTTTGGAATTTGTTTGACGGTCACAGTGACACGGGTGTCACACGTCGCGTAATTTGAATCGTTTTTCGCGTCAGTTTGAGTTTCGTCGCAATTAGCCGAATAACACGACCGTACGACCAAACGAATCGACATACGTGATATATTCAAGCATATTTCATGTCCCCTATACTTTAACATCCTTGTAGAGCTTTGAAATTGGGTTAACGAGGGTTAAATACATCGAAAAACAAGTTTGGAACATGTAGGGACCTGTTCTGCCAAACTTTAAATTCTGCCTGACCTGGCTCGCGCCACGCGCCAGCCCATGGTGTCTCTGGCGTGCCACGCTACAGAACCCAGTTTCCAGCAATTTCTAAAACAGCTTCCAGCTCATTCCTGTAGTTTTATAATCTGCTTTTTGAGATCTTGTGGGTATTTTGTGTATCCTCCAAGGCTTTAACTCTTGTCCAAACACTTGTAGGGTCAAGATTAAGCTTTGAACAACTCAATTTCATGTGGAATGATCTTAGTGGATCAAGGATTTCTATAAATACCCAAGAATTCTTTCAACTCCAACTTGCTCATTCCATTTTCTTCATACCTGCTCAAAGTTGAGGCTCTCACACTTGTTGAAGGCCTCATACCTGAGTTTTCTTTGTCCTCTCTTCAAGCATTGGACTCTTGTGCCATTTGATTTCCGTGATCCTTGAAGCTTTATTTGGTCTTTATTCCAAGACTAATAAGCAATCCCAAGTGAGTACATAGTTCCCCTCTTTTACCGCTTTCAAATATTTTCGGGTGATACACATGTGTCTACTTGTTACTTTCGTGCTTTCATGACATACACTTGCTATGTTCATATAGAACATGATTTCATTTATGCTTTGCAATGTATGTTGACTGAGCATGCTAGCACATTGATTTCATAAACACTTTTGTTGCATATGTTTACTCAGCATATGGACACTTTGATTTACATTACATTTCTACTACGTATGTTTACTTAGCATACTTAGTACATGGTTTTCACATGACATTTGATTATACACGACATTATAATTATGGTTTGAGTAAAGACTTTTATTCACCATACAAGACATTGGTTGTTATCTGACATTTGATTATACAAGGCATAGTTTATACCAAACATTGTGACATTATACACTGTTTGTGCATAACATTCGACATTGGATTGACAAGACATTTTTGGTGGTTTATTTGGTAAGTGATTTAAATAACGAGGCGTGTGTAATATGATAAAAGCATGGTGGATACGCCGCTGGTACTTCCTATATATAAGTGCTTTTATGATATTACATATCGTAGCGTTATCTAAACCACTTTGACAGAAACAAAGACATGATACATTTTATACAAAGACTCGACATATTGTTTACAAGACACTGTTTTACAAATAACATATTTTATACAAACTCGTTTTTCATTGGCTAACTATTTAACTATACATCTTTCTTTTATATCAACTGATTATCTTATCGATTTTCACATGATTTTATAAAATAAAACATTTTACAAGATTCATAACTAGTTTTTTTTTTTTTTTTTTTTTTTTTTTTTTTTTGTTAAACACTTCTTTTAACTTACAAGTTATGAATCCTCAAACAACAAAACCTATGTATCTCTCAGGCATTTTTTATGCTGACGTACCTATTTTCACATGTGTTTCAGGAGCTAATGTATGATGATGATCGTGCAACACTTAGTGACTTAAAATGAAGCAAAACAATTTAATTTACGTTATGTTTTTGGTTAAATTCCAAGACATTGTAAACAATAATTCTAATAAAACCAAACTTTAAATACCATGTGTTGTGAAACAATGATTCTGTTACTCCACTCCCTGACGTTTCCGCCGCGGTTTGTTGTATTACACGGTCGGGGTGTGACATATATTATTTATTGAGACAATAGTGAAAATTAATTATTATTTCATCACACGATTTTTATTTTGTCAGCAACACCATTTAAAAAAAATCGTCTTTTTAGTTTGTAACAAGAAAATTAAATATGAAGGTCAGATAATGTAAGAATGTATTTTCATTAAATTGATATATAAAAAGATGTGCATTAATTTATTTAAAATAAACAAAGATTAACAAATTGTAATATAAACGGGTGGTTCGCACCGGTGTAAATTTTTAGGTTTTGATAACGTATTTCCAAAGGGTATTAAAATATATAATTTAATCATCAACATTGTTTTAATCTATTAAAATAAAACAATGAGATGTTAAAGATTTAATATAATAAACCGGTGGGTTTCCACCTATGCAAATTGTTAGGTTTTATATAACGGTCTTTTCCCAAGGGTTTTAAAAGATGTATTATAATATATAACTTAAGTAGCACTTCTAGTGATTTTACGGGGTTCAGTTTAATGTGTGACCTATGTTTAAGGCTGCAACTTGCGACTCATTCATGTGTTGAATAAAAAACTATGTATAGAGAACCAATGTTTTTGAGGGACATATATGAACACTCATGAAGTATGATATACATGATAGAAAAAACAACGTCATATCATAACATATCCACTTACATTATATATTATTATTATAATTATTATTAATATATTATATCATACTATATTAAATTAGATTATTATTATTATTACTATTATTATTATTATTATTATTATTATTATTAGAATTTTGAAATTCAAGACAATAGTTAAGATATTTGATGAAGTAATATTATAACTTAATAATTATTAAAATATTGTTTCATAATATTTTATTAAATATAATGATTTCTGATAAAAACTTGGGAAATTAAATTGTAAATTATTTATTGAAATAATATTGAAAATTAACTATTATTTAACTGTGTTTTTTTTTGTCTGCAAAATTCTTTTAAGAAAAAAAAACTTTTAAGAAAAAAAACATTGTTTTTTACATGTAACAATAAAATAAAATATGAAAGTCGGATAAAATAAAGAACGTTTTCGTTAAATTGATTTTTTAAAAGTAGTACATTAAAATTAAAAAAAAACTAAGTGTGCAAATTGTAATATAAACCGTTGAGTTTCCACAGTTGTAAATTGTTAGGTTTTTTAGAACCGTATTTTCCAAAGGGTTTTAAAAAATAGATTAAAATATATGATTTAATTAAGAACCGTTGTTTTAATCTATTAAAACAAAATAATGGGTTGTAAAAGATGAATTAAAATATAAGATTAAAAGTTTTCACCGCTCTAATATATGTGTTTTTCATACAAGTGATATGTGATTTTACATGGTTGGGTCTAAACTAACCTACATCTGCGATACCTGTAACATCCCAAAAATCCCATTTTCAAATTGTATCAACTGTATATATCCATATAAACATGAGGAATTATGGCGTAGAGACAACTTTGGGATTTAAGAACTTAATGTAAAAAAATGTACAAACATTATGTATATTGTCATAAAATAAACGGTAAGACCATTTTGTTTTTTAGAGAAAAAATAACTAGAAGTACCTTACTGTAAATTGAGGACTAATCATCTCCTTCAAAACCCTATCATCGTCTTTCGCCGACCTCCATTACGAGAAACGTACAATCGAGGAAAACAAGAATAACGAGGAGAAGCTTTCACTCGACTTCCCGTTTATTCACAGGTTGTAGGATTGGATTCGACCTGAATGAGTCGTTCGGAAGAGCTCTTGTATGTTTCAGAGGTGGAAACAAAGAAACACACTAGAAAACAGCTTGATCTACACTTTAAACCTCTTTTTCATTCATTTAACAGTGATTACAGTAAGAGGAAATACCGGCAGCACTTCGGTATAACTTTGCCTGACCGTTACAAATGACTAGATATGACAGCTATTTATACTAGAGCCTATCCTATCGTTTGAAATCCTCAAACGGACAACAATTCAAACGACACAACTCAAACGGCTAGCTTAGGAAGCTTCCTTTCAAACGGCTACCTTCTTTTTCATACGGTCAACTCTTAAAATGGATCTTTATATGGCATCATTTGATTGGACCATCAATTGGTGACATCTAATTGGACCTTCATCATTGTTGTCTTATATAGACTAGTAAACTCTAACGGCCAACATCAATTTACATCATAATGTCACATGTGATGTCATCAAGGTGATGTCACATGTGATGTCATGCTTGAACGGATCCGCAACGAGACCGATACTTGATATTAAGACGAAGACGACAGATGACTGCACCAACAGACTCCCCCTCAGATGTTGACGAGTCTTAAGTGTCGAGTCTTCAACGACTTCAGTCTTTATCAGTGTAAGCATCCTCAAATCTTTCTCTTCACTTTTCATCATCACTAACAGACTCTCCACACACAATCTCTACTCAGATGACTTCAGACTCCCCCTTTCGCTGTGCTGGGATCGCAGCATGGCTTGTTGAAATCACACAGTCTTTAGGTATCGGAACCTGGCACTCTATCTTCAGAAGATAACCTGCACATACTCTACCCAAAAATAAATTTTCTGATGATAACTTGTAAAAACAATCTCACCAGCTAATGAACCATTTGCAAGAATAATACAATCAAAGAATGATTTTACAATGTTAATCTTTGATAAACCACTTGAAGATATATTTTAATTTTTCAAAACAATACACTCTCCCAAACCATTTGTTCATCATGTTTAGCACTCGGAATTTTGAAAATTAGCTCTTCAACATCAGTTGTCGAAAATCTTTTTGAATTTTTCAAAATTTATGCTAAAACACACTAAAAATCTTTTTGGATTTTTGAATGTATAAAAATGAAATGCAGAGAAAACAAAATATTTACAAACAATATTTTTGTGAGTTTGTGTAAGAGGATCATATCAGTTTTGTGACAAATCACTAACACCATTAAGCTTTAAACATACTCAGTTCTAAACAATTTACCTAGATTGTCAGTATATCGGTCCACTTCAATTTTCACACAAAGTTCAACTGATCCGAGATACGATATTAATGTTTTAAGAACTTAAACTTATCCGTGTGTCCCACTACTTGAATATACTCCCGTATCCAGATCCCAATATCCAGTCTTACAGGTGAGTATACCACAGATGATATCTGTAAGGGGTTAGGTGCGAAACCGTGAGAGCTCATGTCAGAACTTCCGTTCAGCAGAGAGATGACGGCTCGACTTTTGGTGTGTCCCCTTTAGAGGATCTTTTAATTTCAACAGCAGCGACTATCAATTTTATTGTTTCATCAGCATGCTGAGTGTTGGTGCACTACATCTGTTGATTCCGTCTAAGTGTCTAGGATCAGATCTTACATTGTATTGTATAGCATAGGGCACGTTTTACGAGAAAACGGGAGTTTGTATAGGTTTTATAGGCTAGGATCGCTTATAGAGTTTTGAGATGCCTGGATCGCTTATGTGTCATATCTGGGTCGCTTATTTGGTCAAGTCTGGACCGCTCATGTGTCACATGTCCACATGAGCGGACCCAAGATACTATATATAGGGGTTCTTGAGCGATCCTGAGGGGTGATGCATTGTATTCCACGCCGAAGCTCTGCCGGTGTGAATATTGAGCTGTAAATCGTTTCAAATCAGTAAAACAAGCAGTTAGGAAGAAGTACTAGCTATATCTACTTGCTTTTCTTATTATTCCGCATCTGAATTGCAAGAGACAACCTCTGAACGACTCGTTCGGGTCAGCAATCGATCCTACAAGTGGTATCAGAGCTTGGGAGGAGGTTTTCTGCAGATTATAGCCGGATTTCATTGTTTCTTCTCGTTTCTACACCTTCTTTTCTCATTTCAGGAAGATTTCACGGTTGAAATTCGATTAAATTCTCACAGATTGTGCGTAATAGTGCTTAGTCAAACCCTTGGAAGTTTCAGGTCGAAATACAGCTTAAAACATATCAAATCATGTTCGTAATGTGGACCGCTCGTAGTGACGTCACTGTGAATCGCTTTTAGGTCATGTTCTGAACCGCTCATACGTACAGATTTTAATTGGTTCGCTCGAATTCTACCTCTGGACCGCTCCAAATCTATTTCTGGATCGTTTTTAGAACATTTATTGGATCGCACCAAGCATTTTCTGGATCGCTTATCTGTTCATTCAGAATCGCTTATTTGGATTATCCTTGGTTCGCTTATCTGTTCAGTGGTGAATCGTTTTTCTGTCAGTTTTCTTGAAAATCGTGCTAAGTCAATATGAATTCCGAGTTTTACAATGCATTTGCAACATCGACTACTCCAGCCGCAATCGCTCAAGCAATGAATTTAGAAAATGAGACGGGAACGACTCAAAAGCCCCCTAGATTAATGAGCATTGAGGAGTACTATGGGTGGAAAGATCGGTTTGAAAACTGGGTTCAAGCAAACCATCTTAGATCATGGGAGTGCATATTGAAGAAATACACGTTGCCTAGAACAGAGTTGCAAGTTATTAAAGAGATATCTGAGTTTACTGAGCAAGAATGAGCAATGTATAGAGCCGAGAAAATGATGATTAGTTTGTTACAGCAGGCGATTAAAGAAGATATATTCATTTTGTTGCAACACGACAAAACTGCTAAGTCTATTTGGGATGCTTTAAAGGTTAAGTTTGAGGGAAGCAAAAACATGATTAAAAGCAAGAAAGCTTTGTTAAAGAAAGAGTTCGATTTGTTTAGTAGTTTGCCAGGAGAGGATACTAAGAAATTGACTGAAAGATATTGTCACCTGGTGCGATCGTTATCGATGTTAGGAGTTGAAAAAGGTCGTGAGGAATGGGTGGATAAATTGGCTGACGCGTTACCTCAGAAAGAGTGGGGAACGTATTTGATGATCTTGAAGAATACGAGTGTTTACGATGGGTTGACTATCTCACAGTTCATTGAGAAAATAGAAAGTCAAGATCTTGAACAGCAAAAGATCGCGAGGATGAATAGTCCGAGTGGTCAACATGATGTGAAGATGTATTATCGTGGTAGTATTCCAGCGACTGAGTCTGAAAGAAGTCCGAAAATTAAAACCGCTTTCAGTGCTGGTGACTCATCTGAGAAAGCTGATCAGGGTTCTAACAAGAGTAGCAGCGGGTTTTCATCGTTTCCGAGTGTAAATCCAAAAGAGACTAACAATAGTTTTCAGTCTCAAAGTACAAAAACTGGAAACGGATATGTGATTCAATGCAACATAGCTCTCAACCTACCAGAAGGTCAAAGCTTTTCTGAAGACACTGCTAAAGATCATATGGCACTTCTGGGTTCAGTTCTGTTATCCTATGAAGGTCTAGTTGCTGGTCGGATCGGAAATCCTATGCTCACTAAAGTGGATTACGATCAAATAGACGCTGAGGAAATGGAACTTATGGATTTCAAATGGTGTCTTGCAAGTGTTATTCGTCGGGCTGAGAAATTCAAAACCATTACCGGGAGAAATGACTTTTTAGATGCTCATGTTTCAACTTTAGGTTTTGATAAATCTAAAGTTACTTGTTTTCGATGCAGGGAAAAAGGCCATTTCAAGCGGGAGTGCAAAGGAAGAGAAGCTAGCGGAGCACAGAATCCATTCGGGAAAGATGATTATTATCGCAAAGCTATCTATCAGCAAGTTGGGCAATCCCAAGAACCTCAGACTGCTCATGGGAGAAAGATTGAAGATCCTAAGAGAGCATGTTTGGTAGATTTCAGCTGGAGTGATTACATACCATCTGAAGCCACAGAAGCACGCATTATCGATCAAGATGATGAGAAACTACCTGAAGGTTTCAGTTGGGATATGTTTGTGGATAAGAAGGGAGAGTTCAAAGCTTTCATTGCCAAAATTGTCCGAGAACCAAATTTGTTTGCTACTTGGATGAGATCTATCGGAGAGAATGTGAAAAGTGAAGATGAAAAGTCTGTGTCATCTGATGAAAGTTCAGACAGTACTGATAAACTTTCAGAACACTCTGGAGATGTTTCAGATAGCTCAGATGATAGCATACAGAGTTTAGATGAACTTGAGCAAAATGAAAATGTTCTAGAAACGGAAGTTGTTTTTGACAAAACACCGTCTGATTCTGATATATCAGATGGTGATTCTGATAAATCTGTACACTTTGATAAATCACCTGATAATAGCAGCAATGATGATGAGAAAGAGGAACACATTGATATTGCAAAATCTCATTTGTCTCCTGAAAATTTTCATTTTTATTTTGCAGAAAGAATGAAGAAACTGAAGGAAAAACAAGCTGCAAAAGAACAACAACCTGAATCTGAAGGTGATGTTCAGAATGTTAATAATGTTGATGAGAAGGTTATCAAGGTAGAGAAAGAAGTAGAAAAAGTGATTGAAGTTGTAAAAACAGTCGAAGTTGAAAAAATTGTTGAAGTCGTCAAGCCATGTGAGAAGTGTTTGGAAGCATGCAAAGAATGTGCAGCAAAAGATGACATCATAGCTGAGTACGAGAAAAAGAAAGAGCAGTTATTGTTCAATCTTAATTATGTGAAGGAATCGTACGATGTGTTGAACAAAACAGTAACTGGTCTCCAAACAACAAACTCAGAAAGAGAACAGGCGCTGACAATGATGAATGCAACTTTTATTTCGAAACAAAAAGCTATAAATTTTTACATTGAAGAGAGTGCTAAATGGAAGCAAGAGTTGGAAACTGAAAAGATTGAAAATGAGAGAATTAGGAGGTTATTGTTAAGTTATTCTACCTCTGATTATCTCATTGATCGTGTTTACCCGACTGTTGCAGGTATGGAAGTTTTTCAAGACGAGAAGCCGAAAGAAAAGAAAGACTGTGGTAAGAAAACAACTGTTAGCTATAACAAGTGTCCACCTCCAATTTGGGATGGGTATTCACCTAGGAAACCAAATGAGGAGCAACTTGCAAAAGCAGTCAATATAAAGCTTAAAACCGACACAACTGATGTCTTACTAGAAAACATTGATGTGACGTTTACCTCATCCGATACTGATCATGAGTCTGAATTAATCAAAAAGGTGGTCGATCAGGTGTTGGATACTGATGAGGAGACAGAGTCGAAATCTGAGTCTGAAAAGCCAAAGTCGTCAGTCAATAGTCAAAATTCGTCGGCTAAACGATCTTATAGTAAAGAATTTTTGTTATCAAAGGCAGATTTAAATGATGAAACATTCGAAGTTGTGTATACTTTGAATAGTTCTGACAAATTATATTACAACAAAGAGTTTCCGATAATGAGTATCAAAACGGAATTAATCAACAAAACTTTTAAACTAATAGAGGTTAATATTCCTGAATTAAAAGTTTTGAAAAGTTTTGATAAACCTAAAAAATATACTTCTAGAGTTCAACAACGTCTAAACAAGAAAAAAGGTTACAATTCTGGTACTGGTTTTTCAGTGAAACCCAACCAAAATCGTAGCTACAAAAAGAAAGGTTTAGGTTTTGTTCACCAGAAAATCATAAAAATGAGAAAAATTCTAAATCAAACACTGAATTTGTATCAGGTGGAAGCTCGGAAGATGAACAGAAGAAACCATTTTGGAGACAGTCTAACAAAGAGTTTCTTGCTGAGAGGAGAAGGAATGGAACTGGAGTATTTCATCCGAGAAATGCTCAGACCTGTTTTAAATGCAATGAAGCTGGTCACATTGCATCGGATTGTCCGAAAGATATCAAAGCAAAACAGGGAGCTTCTCAGAAGTTGAAAGATAAAGTTGTTGAAAAATCTAAAATTTTTGAAAATTCGAAAAATGAGGTTGGGGAATGTTCAAAGAAACATTTTTACCAAAGGAAAGGAAAAGACAACCAAGTGTGGGTTGCAAAAAAGGTAGAAGAAAAAGTCGGCGATGAATCTGGTTCCACAAAGCCAGAAGAGCCACAAGTTGTGAAGAAAATTTCAGTAAATAATGATGTTTTTCCATCACTGAAGTTTGAAGAGGTTAAAAAGAAAATTGGTAAAATTGAAATTTCAAATCAATTTTATGATGATGAAAAAGAATTTGATGTCGAGAAAACATTCAATGGAAATGTTAAGAAAATATTTGGGAAAATGTTGAGTGGGAAAGCTAAAGGGGTAAAAGATTTTTACACAACTAAAAAGGCGACATACAACCCTACAGCTGAAGAGTTGAAAGCCCTCAAGTCTGAGAAGACTTGGAGGGAAGTTTGTTTCCCAGAATAGTCAAAGGACTATGCCGGAGATCCCAAGTTTATATCGTGGATCAGGAATCGGCATCTTTCTAGTATTTGAGAAGTTTGTTTGTAAAATTTTTGAAATGTTTGGATATTTGCAGGTGAAAGGACTACGCCGGAGCTTCCAGGTGGTTAATTGCGAAGCAGGAATCGGCATTTTGATTGGTAAAATGGTAATGTAGACGTTACATTCCTACAATTGATAGTTTTTGGGTATCTACAAGTGGTAATCTTGATCCCACAAGTGGTATTTGTGGTTAAATTTTGAGATGTTTGGATGCTTTGAAGTAATTACATTTTCAAGAGGTACAGAAGGTTATTAAATGCAAAAGGTAAATCAGGGACATTAAATTGTACTTGATTTACTATTCATGGCAAAAGATAGACAAAATGATGAACCACATCCCCGTTTTTAAAAGAAAACAATCCTACAAGTGGTTGTTATCAACACAAATTCATTTTCCAGAAAAGTCATTTTGATTAAAACAAACTAAAAGAAAACAATCCTACAAGTGTTTTGAAATCTAAATGAGAAAATGATTTGTGAAAGGGGGAGTTCAGATTGTTTATGTCTAGTGAATGGCGATTTGATGTGATTCAGTGTCAGTTATCAAGTTTCTGTACAGTTTGTTTTTATGTTTCTAGAAGTTTTCAAATTTTCTTTAAATTGTGTTTGCATTTTAGGGGGAGTAGGGAAATTTCAGAAAATCCAAAAACATTTGAAAATTTGAAAAAGCCAAAAACATGATAAAATTCAAAAAAGAGTTTTGTTGCGAAAAAGAGGAAATGATAGTATATCAGTGGACTATCACGGCACGCTAAAGAATTGGAAAGTCAATATGTGATAAACAATCTTACTGCGGATGTGTCAGTAGGTTTTCGCACATTTAGTAAATTGAAACGAGATATAAACCTAAATTCAAACTTGCTTAATTCGTGGGTAACTATTCTTGAATATATGGGTAACCCCCGAAATCTTGTTTGAAAGGTCCCGTATTCTGAGATACTAGGTCTTTATGCTCAGTGATATCTGGGGTATTATCCCGGGACTTCTGCTGTATGGAAGTACTGACCTAGTCCCCGGATAATACTTTCTGCTAACGCTTTGAAACATAAGCTTCACCCTCAGCATGCTGATGAAACAATAAAATTGATAGCCGCTGCTGTTGAAATGCAAAAAGATCCTCTAAAGGGGACCCACCAAAAGTCGAGCCGTCATCTCTCTGCTGAACGGAAGTTCTGACCTGAGCTCTCACGGTTTCGCATCTAACCCCTTTACAGATATCAGCTGTGGTATATTCACCTGTAAGACTGAATATTTGGGATCTGGATACGGGAGTATATTCAAGTGGAGTGATACACAATTAAGTTTAAGTCTTTAAAACATTAATATCGTATCTCGAATCGATTGAAATTTGTGTTGAGAATTTAAGAAGACAAATATACTGACAATCTAGGTAAATTGTTTAATGCTTAAAATGAAATCTAGCTTAACGGTGTTGGTGATTTGTCTCATAAACTGATATGATCCTCTTGCACGAACTCACAAAAATATTGTTTGTAAATATTTCATTGTGTGTATTTTATTTCTTTACATTGAAAAATTCAAAAAGATTTTAGTGTGTTTTAGTTTAATTTTTTTGAAAAAATTCAAAAAGATTTTCGACAACTGACGTTGGAAAACTGATTTTCAAAATTCCAAATGCTGAACATGATGAGCAGAATTTGAGGGGGAGTGTTTGTGTAAATCTAATTGTTTTCATTAATTCTAATCTTCTTCAAGTGGTTCATCATAAATTGTTTTGAGGAGAGTTATGTGTTAGTATATAGTGATTTGAAATGTTAGTGAAAGAAATTTATTTCTAGGATGAGATTGTGCAGGTAGCCAAGTTTCGATCCTGGAAATCAATTTTGAAGATTTTGGTTAGAGTCAGATTGATAGATTCTGAAAGCTTGTGAAGATCAGATTATGATTCTAAAGATCATGTCAACTGTTGATGCTGATGAACTTAAGGAATCAAGAGATCTGATCAAGAGAATTAGAGTGTTTTAAAGCCAGACAAAGATCCTGAAGATATTATTGAAGAACAAAAGAATGCCAGTAAATTGAGATGGGGAGGCTGAAGATTGAAAATAAAGAAAGCCCAGAGACTGATCTAGACTGAAGATGTGAAGACACAACTTTGAAGTTAAGGTGTGTTGGCGACTCCATCAACATCTGAGGGGGAGTCTAAAAGCGATCCAGAAAGTAACTTTCGAGCGATCCAGAAATAGATTTGGTTCCGTCTATGTGTCTAGGATCAGATCTTACATTGTATTGTATAGCATAGGGCACGTTTTACGAGAAAACGGGAGTTTGTATAGGTTTTATAGGCTAGGATCGCTTATAGAGTTTTGAGATGCCTGGATCGCTTATGTGTCATATCTGGGTCGCTTATTTGGTCAAGTCTGGACCGCTCATGTGTCACATGTCCACATGAGCGGACCCAAGATACTATATATAGGTGTGCTTGAGCGATCCTGAGGGGTGATGCATTGTATTCCACGTCGAAGCTCTGCCGGTGTGAAGATTGAGCTGTAAATCGTTTCAAATCAGTAAAACAAGCAGTTAGGAAGAAGTACTAGCTATATCTACTTGCTTTTCTTATTATTCCGCATCTGAATTGCAAGAGACAACCTCTGAACGACTCGTTCGGGTCAGCAATCGATCCTACACTGAGGGCGGCGCTTATGTTTCAAAGCTTTGCGGAAAGCATTATCCGGGGACTAGGTCAGTACTTCCATACAACAGAAGTCCCGGGATAATACCCCAGATATCACTGAGTATAAAGACCTAGTATCTCAGAATAAGGGACCTTTCAAACAAGATTTCAGGGGTTACCTATATATCCAAGTTTGTGTTAACCCACAGAACAAGCAAGTTTGAAATTTAGTTTATATCTCATCACAATTTACTAAATGTGTAAAAACCTACTGACATATCCACAGTAAGACTGTTTATCACATATTATCTATCCAATTCTTTAGCATGTTGTGACAGCCTACTGACGTACTATCATTTCCTCTTTTCACAACGAAACTCATTTTAAAATTTTATCATGTTTTTGGCTTTTTCAAATTTTCAAATGTTTTTGGATTTTCTGAAATTTTCTACTCCCCCTAAAATGCAAACACATTAAAGAAATTTGAAAACTACTAGACTCTTTACCCACTTTAAAACATAGAAAACAACACAAACTGTACAAAAACTTGACAACCGATATCAAATTGCTTCAATTCGCCATTCTCTAGGCGTAAACAATCAGAACTCCCCCTATCACAAACCATTTTCTCATTATGATTTCAAAACACTTAAGTTTGTTTTAATCAAAATGATTTTTCCGGAAAATGAGTTTGTGTTTACCATTTTTAAGTTTACCACTTATGAAGCATGGGGATATGGTTCATCATCTTGTTTATCAATCTCATATGAATAATAAATCAAGTACAACTTAATGTCCCTGATTTACCATATACAATCAAATCATCTAACCACTTGTAATTATAACCAACAAACATAAACAAACATCTTTACCGATTGTATGATTGACGTTACCGAATAAAATTCAAGAAAAATGTCGATTCATGCTCCACGCTTACCAACCTGGGAGCTCCGGCAAGTCCTGCAAAACCTCAAACACAGATTAAAAAGGATGCCGATTCATGATCCACGATTACCAACTTGGGATCTCCGGCAAATCAGGTTTTTTCTATTTAAACAGATTCACCCAAGCCTGACGGTCCTTGGGTGATTTCGAATTCTTGTTCAACAATGGTGGAAAATTTGCATCATCCATTGTTAAACCTGAATTCTCCTTTTGTACCTCAACTCCAGGCTCTTCTGGCTTTGACAAACCAAAATCATTGCCTGCACATGGCTTGTCTGATTTTGACATGTCAGATTCATCGCCAGAAGGTGGCTTGTCTGACTTCGACCTGTCAGATTCATCGCCAAAAAATGTTACCTTCTTCTTGTCCTTTTTCGTCCTCAGATTTGTATCTGATGAATTCAACTTGCTTGACTTTGCAGTTGAGTGAGTTGATTCATCAGAACTCTTATTCGATCTGTCGGGTGAACCCGAGGACAAAATCTTCTCCAGATATTCTCTGGCCTTCTTCCTCTTCTTTCGCAGTTTGTCTTTTTGCCCCTGAGAAAGCTTCACTTTCGTTTCTTGAACTTTAGGTTTTTGCACCTTCTGTTCTTTGACTTTCTGTTCTGAAACTTTCAGTTCCTTGAGCTTTTCTTTGACTTTGACCGACTTCATCACCCTTTTCTGAGATACAACCCTCGATCTCTCATTTGATCTCATTGGGCAATCTCTGGCAATGTGACCTTTGATTTGACAATTATAGCATCTTCTCGATTCAAACCTCCAATTCTGGCAGTTAACAGCAATGTGTCCTTGATAGCCGCATCTGTAACACACTCTGTTATCGTACCAATCACCATTTTCATACCAAACGCTCAGATCAAAGCACTGTTTGGCTTGGTGACACTCTTTCCTCATCTTGATTGCTGGATTTGACTTTTGAGCACTGTGGTCCGACCTGCACCACTTATTACCAACAATTTTTGAATTTTCATTTTTCAATTTTTGTGCTTTTTGAATGCGATTGTATGATTGATCTGATGAGCTTTTATTTTCTTTTTGTACATTTTTCAAATTTTTATCTTTTTCTTTCTGTTCCACTTTCTTCTTCAAACGTTTTTGCTTAGAGCATTCACCTTTTTCAGTTGATTGCAGAACCGTTTTCTGAAACTTTTCCTTTAATTTCAAAAACAATTTTTGTTTTTCTATTTTTTCTTTTTCATCATCAGATTTCTCATCACAATCTTCAACTTTGACATTGTCAAAGTTTGTGACATCGTCACTTATTGGAACTGAATTGATGGGACAGGGAAAATTCAAACTGTTTGAGGAAGTCACAAAACCTTTCAATTTCTTCTCAAGTTCATCAATCTTGTTTCTTGAATTCTCAGCTTCATTTTCAAGCTGAGATATTTTTACAAGATGAGACTTGATTGATTTTTCATTTTCATTCTTCATGTTTTCAAGAACAGACTTTTCATGTTCCAAAACTTTTATCTGTTCTTGAAATTTCGTTTCATTTGCTTTCAAGTTTTTGTTCTCAAGCTTTATCCAGAAATCTTCATTTTCTGAAGATTTCTTTTTGCTTTCAAAATCCTTTTCTTTTTCTTTCAAAAACTTGTTTTCTGATATTAAACTGTTTAAGTCATTTAACAGTTTAACATTCTCAGATTTCAACTTCTCACAATTTCCCTGTAAATTCAGAATCTGTTTTTCATCAATTTGTTTTTTCAACTTCCTGACTTCAGATGTCAAACTTTCCGCATCTTTCAAGAGTTTGTCATTCTCAGTCTTGAAGTTGTCACATTTTGAGCAACCTGTTTCATTCCTCACAAATTCTTCAGCCTTTAAAGCTCCTTCTTCCAATGAATGATCAAAGATAGGTGCGTTTTCTGCAATCTCTTTCTTTAACTCTGATTCAGGATTCCCAGATACAGGTTTTTCAGATTCTACTTTCTCAATCTTGACCGATGGAACTTGTTCAATCTTCTCAGCTCTGATCTTTTCTTTAACAATGACTGCCTTTTGAATCTTTCTTTTTGCATCTTGTTTTTCTTTCAATTTTTCAATTTTATCGGCATAAAATAACTTTCCACTACGTTGATCAGACAGAAGTTGTTGTTTAAGATATTCAAGCTTCCGGATTTTCACTTCATAATTGTCACTTTCTTCATCAGACGAATGATAAAAAATCGGAACTTTTTCAACAACTTCTTTTGCTGAGACTGTTTCTTCTTCTTGCTTTGTCAGAAAATACTGTTGAGATTCATGATACACATATGCCAACAATTCCTCAAACTCCATGTTTTGATCTTCAAAGTTTCTCAAATTCACTTGTACTCTACTATTTGACCAAATTGATCACCCCTCAACAACACATGCACTAATTTGAATGAACACACAATGGCCGACAACACTGATACCTAAGGTAACAAAAGATTGGGCCGCAACATAGAATAGGTTGGCAATTTGATTGTGATATTTAATTCCTATTTGACCAACACTAAAACCAATCACATGAGCTGAAAATTTATTATACTTTATTTTCACTTAAGAATGAGTGGCCGACAATTGTAATCACACGAAATAAATCTGAATGGTCCTCAAAATGGGCGGCAACTTTTAGATTTTGTTTGCACTAAAGGCTTATCGGTTGAGAATTAATGATACCATATTTCGATAACATACAAATATTAATGTCTGACAAGAATTTTAACGTGATTGGGCCAAACATAATTGTTCACATGGGCTGCTAACATTTAATCAAAATCTGTCAACTTTATCACATGCAATTTTTAAACACACAAATCCTTTAGAACCGACAACAACTTTTCATTGGACCAACATAAGTCTCTGATCGATATGATTGAGCCTTTTTTTAAGTGGACAATGAATATTATTGATTGTGAGACCCCTTTTTAACCATTTTTCATTTGACCGCCCAACCCACTCACTATTAACAATTAATATGATTTGGCTAATACTTATCAAACTGACATGTTGATCTTCAAACAGTCATCATTAATCTCAAATTGAACAGTGCTTGCTTTAAACGGTCAGGGACACTCTCAGACGGTCATGTGTATTTTCAAACGAGGGGACTTAAGTTTCAAACGATAGATTCCATTTTCAAACGACAGGAAGTAATTTTCAAACGACAGAAAGAGTTTTCAAACGATAGGAAGTGATTTTCAAACGGACAAGCAATGTTTCGTTCAAACGGACACCCTTTTTTAAGCCATTTTTGTCACTTTTACTTCGAGTTTTAACCTGAAATTCTCAAGGCTTTGTTAAAACACCATTACGCACATATTGTGTAAGTTTCAGCCGATTTCAACCGTAAAAACTATTGATTTTAAGAAAGAAGGTATAGAAAATGAGATTTTCAAGCTGAATATGGCAAGAACTCCTCGTCCTGAGCTCTGACACCAATTGTAGGATCGGATTCGACCTGAATGAGTCGTTCGGAAGAGCTCTCGTATGTTTCATAGGCGGAAACAAAGAAACACACTAGAAAACATCTTGATCTACACTTTAAACCTCTTGTTCATTCATTTAACAGTGATTACAGTAAGAGGAAATACCGGCAGCACTTTGGTATAACTTTGCCTGACCGTTACAAATGACTAGATATGACAGCTATTTATACTAGAGCCTATCCTATCGTGTGAAATCCTCAAACGGACAACAATTCAAACGACACAACTCAAACGGCTAGCTTAGGAAGCTTCCTTTCAAACGGCTACCTTCTTTTTCATACGGTCAACTCTTAAAATGGATCTTTATATGGCATCATTTGATTGGACCATCAATTGGTGACATCTAATTGGACCTTCATCATTGTTGTCTTATATGGACTAGTAAACTCTAAGGGCCAACATCAATTTACATCATGATGTCACATGTGATGTCATCAAGGTGATGTCACATGTGATGTCATGCTTGAACGGATCCGCAACGAGACCGAGACTTGATATTAAGACGAAGACGACAGATGACTGCACCAACACAGGTTATGCATCCCCAACGATTTCATAGTGATCAAGAGCGTAGGCAACATCGTTTTGGTGCACGACTTTCAATTTGGCTAATAGGATTTTTCATGCGAGTTTAGTTTGTAAGTAAGCCTTACTGTTACCTCGAAGTCATTATATTGTTGCATTATAGAATGTTTGAAAAAGTCGATTTAGTTGAGTTTTAGGTGTTGCCTAGGTCTTGTTTCACAAACGTACTATTGATTTTATTGTGAAAGCATCGGATCGATGATGAACATCAACATTGCACTTGATTCAAGACATAGAAGATATAAAAAACAAAAAAGATAGAAAGATGTAGAAGATGAAACCCTTTATTAATGAATCGGTCATCACAGATTACAAACGAAAAGAGTATACATCATCTAAGCTGGTTTAGATCACAAAGATCTAAACCGATCTTTCTCTCACTAACACATAGTCACTCTCTCTCTCTCTCTAGAAATGTGCATACACTATTGAGGAATTCCTTAGGGTTTATGAGAGGTTGCACATAGAAGATCACTAGAGAGAGGAATGAATGTGATGGATGCCCAATTCTAACCTATACACCCATATATATAGGCTGGGGCAAACCCAAAGTCCTGAACATGCATATCCACAAATTCGGACAACATAACACATAATACTATATTGGCTTGACTTCTATTGGCTTTGGACTTTGACCAGAACTAATGAAACACAGTTATCCGACAAGAGCTGCACTTACAGACTCCCCCTTAACTGTTGCTCTCAGTTCTGTCTGGCATCGATAATCTTCAGTCATCGGATACTACGCTTACAGTGTCACACCCCTAAAATACCACATGCAGAAACCGCGCAGGAAGTGTGGCATACCAGGATCCAACCACTAATCACATTGAACTATAATGAGATATTAAATAAAAGTTTCCATTTGTTACTTAAAGTATTTCCAAAACATAACATAAACCAATACGTTCAGCGGAAGCATAAAGTAATAGTTGATCAATTGTTTCAAGACCAATATACAAAACCAACAAACATAACATGTGTAACCAAGAGACTCGACCCATGACCACTCCAGCACTCCCAGATAGCAAGTCCCAAGTCCATGTACCTAATGTCCTGCAAGCATGCAAACAAGTGTATCAGCATAATGCTGGCGAGTTCAAAGTTTGTTAAAACATTTAGTTACCTAGTATAAGATTAAAGCATTTCAAAATACAATGTTGTTAATAACTCGATTACCGCAAGATGGCTCCAGATTATTTGCCCTTCGCCAATGCTCTATCAAAAATTAGTCGAGTGGTTAAGGTAATTAGTTCACGCCCGTCCTCCCCAGTACGGTGTGAGGGTGCCAAACCTAATAGCGCTATCAACTAATAACCACGCTGCTTCCCCGGCAACCAATTCGGTATATGATGGGACTTAATTGATAGATAAGAGTGTATTAACCAACATCCCAAGTTTAACTTTCAAGTTAAACCCATTTACCCAATATTCCTCCCCGGAATATTTACCAGATGCCCCTCCCCGGGACGCATGCTTGGAAAAAGAGCAACGAACTCACCTTAGATTTGCTCGGTAAGACGAATTACATGTTCAAGTTAATCAATCAAAGCCTATAGCGTTTACACATGCTCAATCAATTTGTATGCCAATTACATATCCATGCACATAGTCTAGCATTTTACACTAAGCCCACATGTTTCACATTCCATACACATATAAACAACAGATAGCACATAATCCAACACAACACCATGTGGCCCATTCGGCATAACAAGCCCGCGTAACTTACGTGTGACAACTGTGTTCTATAATCATTGTTCAATATAAAACAATGTTGGTTATCAATAAAACAATTTGCTTTGGTGTTATTATATGTGTTTTGGTGTTATTATGTGTGTATTTATGTTTGGTGATTTTACAATTTGATTGGATTCCAATTTCATGCTCTAAATCGCTTTCTAGAAGGTTATACGCGCACTGATGCGTAAATATAACCAGTTTAATGCAACAAACACTCCGGAATAGTGAAATAGGCTTAACATACCTTAAATAACCTCCACATAACTTAGAAATAAGTTTTGGATGGTTTGTGTCACAGCCCCCGATCCCAAATCCCCGGGAACGGGCGGCCGCGAGCCAGTTTCGGTGGTATCATGTTATTTATTTATTTTGGCAGCGGAAATTTTCATCAGGACCGTAGTTAGGAAATATTTTATCAGAGTAAACCACCACATTTTATAATATTAAACACATGGGTAAAGCCCAAGTTTTCAGTACACATAATTTCATAGGGATACACCCTATTTTATTAAAAAACATCTATTTCTTTTTTTAGGTAACTTTATTGCCACTTTTCCAAGCCTTCAGTGCTGTCCAACTGGCTTCTATTTGGCTTTCACATTTTGTTACCTGAAACGCGTTTTAAAAACATTTTGTCAGTGGGAAATACTAGTGAGTGAATCCCAGTTTAATCAAGTTGAAATACCAATCATTTTACAGTATTGAGGGCACATCCGCAATTACATTTGTTTCCAAGAAATAACAATTAACATCAGTGGTACTGTCATACTCAACTTGTGGAATGTTACTACGCCAGTAACAAATTTGGTATACAAAACCCCAACATACCCACTTTAATTGTATTCTTTACAAATACTCAATAACTGCTTTGTATATATTTAATTAAGTGAGGATTTGTAAAAACAGTAACAAAAGGTTTACAAAAAGTGGATCAACTCACATTGCTGTTTTAGGGTTTCAGTATGGATTTCCTTGGAATAATCTAAAAATTACACAAATGCACGTGTGTTAGTATAATAACCCATTTTAACATTAGTAATACCCTCCCCGAGACGGCATTCCAACGACTACGTCGGGCAGAACCACGACACCCATTACAGAACCCTAGATCAATCGGGCAGAGTACCAAATACGTCTCCAGTGTTATAATACTTACATCGTAGTAGAACCTCGCTATTTAGGGGGGTATAATGCCCGGTATAGTGTCTACACTTCAGAAATTAAGTAAGAAAGAAAGTTTTGAGCGACGGAAAGTGAAACCCCGAGGCCTCCGTATATAGGGCCTGATTTCAGGTTTCTCGCGGCCCGCGTAAAGGATAAGCGGGGCTTACACGGCCCGCGTCAAAGCTAGGTCAACGCGTAGGTGATCCGGGTCATCTAGTAGGGTCGACAAGTGTTGGGCCACGTGGCAGCCCAGGGTTCAGCCACCTTTTACTCTCTCGCGGCCCGCGTAAGTGTAAGCTTAAGCTTACGCGGCCCGCCTAAACTAAAGGAAACAAACGGGGTCAAGTTCTGATCCTAATACCGCCCGCGTAAATGTTGGGGTGGGTCTACGCGGCTTGCCTCAACTTAAATAAACTTGTTTTTTAATTATTTTTAATGTTATGTTATATTTCGAGCTCGGTTTTCAGATACGGGGTATATTTAAAGACATTTTGGATATTTTAAGATATATTAGGGCGTCGAAAAAGTTTATAAGGGTGTCGGTTTACATTAGGGCTGTTATATCCTCCCCACCGTGTTTCAGAGCTCGTCCTCGAGATCTAC
The DNA here is from genome assembly GCF_002127325.2 of Helianthus annuus. NCBI lineage: Eukaryota > Viridiplantae > Streptophyta > Magnoliopsida > Asterales > Asteraceae > Helianthus > Helianthus annuus. Next base: position 136,704,639 of record NC_035443.2, read on the forward strand.
TAGAACAAGTGCGGATATTTCTTTTGCATTTCGGATTCAAGCTCCCATTTGTATTCAGGTCCTCTTTTGGAGTCCCACTTCACTTTGACCAGAACTAATCTCTTATGCTTGAGATTCTTAATTTTCCTATCTTCAATCTGTAGAGGCCTCTCTATAAACTTAAGTTGTTCATTTACCTCTATATCCTTAAGAGGTACTATCAGTGATTCATCGGATAAGCATTTCTTGAGATTAGATATATGAAATACATCATGTATTCCTGCCATTTCCTCTGGCAGTTGTAGTTGATAGGCTACAGGTCCTATTTTTCTAATAATCTTAAAAGGTCCAATATACCTGGGACTTAGCTTTCCTCTTTTGATGAATCTTACCACTCCTTTCCAAGTAGAGACTTTTAACAATACCTTGTCACCTACTTGGAATTCTAACGGTTTACATCTGTTATCAGCGTAGCTCTTCTGCCGATCACGTGCCGTTTTCAGTCGTTCCTTGACTTGAATGATCTTATCGGTTTTTCCTGCACTATCTCAGGTCCTGATAGTTGCTTTTCTCCAATTTCTGCCCAACAAACCAGGGTTCTGCACTTTCGTCCATAAAGTGCTTCGAATGGTGCAGCATTAATACTTGTGTGATAACTGTTATTATAAGAAAATTCTATTAAGGGTAAGTGATCGTCCCAATTACCTCCAAAATCAATTACACAAGCTCTAAGCATGTCCTCCATTGTCTGAATTGTCCTTTCACTTTGCCCGTCCGTTTGAGGATGATATGTTGTGCTTAGATTTAACTTGGTTCCCATTGGTTTTTGGAAACTTGCCCAAAAATGAGAGGTAAAATGGCTATCCCTATCAGAAACAATTGATAAAGGTATTCCATGTAATGAAACAATTTCATTTACATACAATTTGGCTAATTGTTCCATGCTAAAAGTTTCCTTCATTGGTGGGAAATGAGCTGACTTGGTTAGCCTATCTACAATCACGCAGATTGTATCATTACCTTTTCTTGTTTTGGGTAACTTGGTAACAAAATCCATTGTTATCAATTCCCATTTCCACACTAGCATTTCTAACTGTTGCAACAATCCTGAGGGTTTCTGATGTTCAGCTTTAACTTGCGAGCAAGTTAAACATTTAGAAACATAAGCTGCTATATCCTTTTTCATTCCTATCCACCAGAATTTTTTCCTTAAATCCTGGTACATCTTATCATTTCCTGGATGCATCGTATATTTAGATTTATGAGCTTCTTCTAATATACGGTGACGTAGGTTTCCTAATTTAGGCATCCACATTCTCTTTTTATGGAATCTTCAAATTCCATCTGTTCCTTGTTTTAATTCCTTAATTATTCCTTTTAATTTTTCAGTATCGTCCTTGATTACTGACTCTTGTGTTTTTCTAATTTGGTCATTTAAATCTACTTGTAGATTTATTTTAAGAGAACGTACCCTTTTTGACTTTTCATGATATTTTCGACTTAAAGCATCTGCCACTACATTTGCTTTTCCTGCATGGTACTGAATATCACAATCATAATCACTAAGCATTTCAATCCATCGTCTTTGTCTTATATTTAAGTCTTTTTGCCCAAAAACATACCTTAAACTCTTATGGTCATTGTATATGGTAAACTTACTACCATAAAGGAAATGTCTCCAAATCTTAAGAGCAAAATTTATGTCTCCTAGTTCTAGATCATGGGTTGAATAATTTTCTTCATGATTCTTAAGTTATCTAGATGCGTAAGCTATAACCTTTTGACGTTGCATTAACACACATCCATAACCTAACTTAGAAGCGTCAGAATAGACTACAAAGTCTTCAGTTCCTTCTGGTAACGCTAATATGGGTGCATGGGTCAATCTTTGCTTAAGGATTCTAAAGGCTTCTTCTTGTTTTGGTCCCCATTCAAACTTAATGGATTTACAGGTTAACTTAGTTAAAGGAATGGCTATTCTAGAAAAATCTCGAATAAATCTTCTATAATAACCGGCCAATCCTAAGAAACTTCTAACCTCGGTTAGTGACTCAGGGGTTTTCCATTTGGTAATCGCCTCGATCTTTGTTGGATCCACATGAATTCCATCATGATTAACTAAATGTCCAAGAAATTGTACATGTTCTAACCAAAACTCGCACTTTGAAAACTTAGCGTAAAGCTTTTCCTTTCTTAACAGACTTAAAAGCAAGTGCAAGTGCTTTGCATGCTCCTCTTTACTTTTAGAGTAAATTAGAATATCATCTATGAAGACAATTATGAATTTATCCAAATATGGCTTACATATTCGGTTCATCATGTCCATAAATACGGCTTGGGCATTGGTTAAACCAAATGGCATGACAGTAAATTCATAATGACCATACCTTGTTATGAATGCGGTTTTAGGAATGTCCTCTTCCTGTACCTTTAATTGATGATATCCTGATCTTAAATCAATTTTAGAGAAAAATCGAGCTCCTTGTAGTTGATCAAACAGATCATCGATTCTCGGTAATGGATACCGATTCTTAATCATAACCTTGTTTAATTCACGGTAGTCAATGCACATACGCATTGATCCATCCTTCTTTTTAACAAATAGTATTGGCGCTCCCCAAGGTGATGAGCTTGGCTGTGTGAATCCTTTCTCCAACAATTCGTCTAATTGATTCTTTAGTTCCTGCATTTCGGGGGGGTGCCAAACGATAAGGTGCTTTAGCAATAGGTGCTGTCCCTAGTAGCAGGTGAATTCTGAATTCAACTTCCCTATCTGGCGGCAGTCCTGACAATTCTTCTGGAAAGACATCTGAAAACTAGGACACTACGGGAATATCTTTTAATTCTTTTCCTTTAGTGTTAGTGATTATAGAAATCAAGTACACTATAGATCCTTTTCTTATATAACTTGCAGTTTTCATAACAGAGATGAATTTAGTGGATCTAGATGGCTTATCTCCTTTAATTGTGATCTTTTCACTCTTTGGTGATTTTACTTGAATTGACTTTTGATCACATAAAATACTGGCTTTATTAGCTATTAACCAATCCATTCCTAATACAACATCAAATCCTGCCAGATTCATTGGGTAAAGGTTTGCAATAAATTTTTAATTAAAAATTTCTATTCTTGCTTCCTGCAAGATTTCAGAAATCCTAACGGTTTCTCCATTTGCTGTCTCTACTAGACATTCTTGTGGTAGTTTAGTTAATGATTGATTTAGAAGTTTGCAAAACGAAGTATTAATAAAACCTTGGTTTGCACCAGAGTCAAATAATACTTTAGCAAAAATATCATTAACTAAAAACGTACCAGCTATGACGTCCGGAATCATTCTGGCTTCATCTGCAGTTAGAACGAATGCTCTAGCATTTTTAGGATTCTTGTTGTTTGCAGTTGGAACCAATTTCGGACAATTTGTCCTGATGTGACCTTTTTCTCCACAATTGAAACACATTCCATTACTGGATTTCATCTTGCAATTCTCTTCCTTGTGTCCTGGGGCCTTGCAAAAATTACAGTAAGTAGAGCATCTTCCAGAATGTTTCTTTCTGCAGGCTTTGCAGTATGGTGCAGAGGTAGAACCTACATTCCTACGGTTGAAATTCCCCGAACGGAATTCTTGGGTAAGCCTTTGGGATAGGTTTCTCCTTTGGTCTTCCTCTCTAGTTCGCACTAGTTCATCAGTCAAGGTATTGGCTAGTTCTACAGCTTCTTCTATGGTTTGGGGTCTAGCTGCCTTGACTACATGTCTAATCTCTCCAATTAATCCCCAGATGTAACGGGAGATTAATACCGGTTCAGGTGATGCAAGGGTTGGTACTATCCTGGCATATTCAAAGAATGAGGTAGTATATCCCTTACTATCTACCCCGGTCATTCTAAGGTTCAGAAACTTATTTGCTATCTGTTCCTTTTCATTGGGAGGGCAGAACTTCCTTTCTACCATATTTTTTGTAGGATCGTATGGCGACCCGAACGAGTCGTTCAGAGGTGTTTTCGTCAAGTACAGGTGCGGAAAACAAGTAAATGATGTAGGAATAGCTTGTATATCACTTTAAACTCCTTTTCTATTGATTTGACGATGAGTACAACCTGTTTTCGATCCGGCAGCACTTCGGTACGAAAATCAGGAACCGTTTTTAATGAGATCGCTCTAAGGGTATTTATAGACGACTGGAACCGCTTATTGAACAGGCCCAATAAGCGGTCCATATACATGTCATAAAAGCGGCCCAACCGGTTGACACATAAGCGGTCCAACCTGTTGTCACATGAGCGGCCCACTGACCCTATGTACCTATGAGCGATCCAAGAACTATAAACCTATACAATCTCACTATTTCTCGTATATTGTGCCCAGATCTAACATTTAAGACTAATGACTCGATACAAGACGTAATCAGCAGATCTAGTGCACCAACAAACTCCCCCTCAGATGTTGATGGAGTCGACTATCGAGTCACACCATGTTGTATCTTCACATCTTCAGTCTTGATCAGTCTTCGAGCTTTTCTCTCTCTATCTACAGACTCCCCCTCTCGATTTGCTGGTATTCCTTTGATCTTCAGCAACATCTTCAGGATCGTTGTCTGATCTACACAGGCCTTCGGAATCAAATAACCTAGCTTTAAAAACACTTTAATTCTCTTGATCAGATCTCTTGATTCCTGCACAATCTTAACTCAGAAATAAACTTTTCTAGATTCATCACATATCAAAAACTTCTGCATCAACATATGACTCTCTCAACAATCTATGATGAACCACTTGAAGAAGGCTAGATTTAATGAAAACAATTAAATTTACACAAACACTCCCCCTCACATTCTGCTCATCATGTTTAGCACACGGAATTTTGAAAATTAGTTTTCCAATATCAGTTGTCGAAAATCTTTTTGACTTTTTCAAAATTTATGCTAAAACACACTAAAATCTTTTTGGATTTTTCAATATGAGAAAATAAAATGCAAAGACTGAAACATTTACAAACAATATTATTTTGTGAGTTCGTGCAAGAGGATCATATCAGTTTGTGAGACAAATCACCAACACCGTTAAGCTTGATTTCATTATAAGCTTTAAACAATTTACCTAGGTTGTCAGTATGTTTGTCCTCTTAAATTCTCAACACAAATTTCAATCGATTCGAGATACGATATTAATGTTTTAGAGACTTAAACTTAATTGCGTATCACTCCACTTGAATATACTCCTGTATCCAGACCCCAAATATTCAGTCTTACAGGTGAGTATACCACAGCTGATATCTGTAAAGGGGTTAGATGCGAAACCGTGAGAGCTCAGGTCAGAACTTCCGTTCAGCAGAGAGATGACGGCTCGACTTTTGGTGGGTCCCCTTTAGAGGATCTTTTTGCATTTCAACAGCAGCGACTATCAATTTTATTGTTTCATCAGCATGCTGAGGGCGGCGCTTTTTCAAGCATTAGCAGAAAGTATTATCCGGGGACTAGGTCAGTACTTCCATACAGCAGAAGTCCCGGGATAATACCCCAGATATCACTGAGTATAAAGACCTAGTATCTCAGAATACGGGACCTTTCAAACAAGATTTCGGGGGTTACCCATATATCCAAGAATAGTTACCCACGAATTAAGCAAGTTTGATTTAGGTTTATATCTCGTTTCAATTTACTAAATGTGTGAAAATCTACTGACACATCCGTAGTAAGATTGTTTAACACTTTTTAACTCTATATTTCTTTAGCGTGCCGTGATAGTCCACTGATGTACTATCATTTCCTCTTTTTCGCAACAAAACTCATTTTTGAATTTTATCATGTTTTTGGTTTTTCAAAATTTTCAAATGTTTTTGGATTTTCTGAAATTTCCCTACTCCCCCTAAAATGCAAACACATTTTAAAGAAAATTTGAAAACTTCTAAACTTTTGACTTACAAGAAACATAAAAAATAAAACAAACTATACAGAAACTTGACAACCGACACTGAATCACATCAAATCGCCATTCACTAAGCATAAACAATCTGACCTCCCCCTATCACAAACCATTTTCTCATTTAGATTTCAAAACACTTAAGTTTGTTTTAATCAAAATGATTTTTCCGGAAAATGAATTTGTGTTGATAGCAACCACTTGTAGGTCTATCTATTTTAAAAACGGGGATGTGGTTCATCATCTTGTCTATCTTTTGCCAAACATAGTAAATCAAGTACAATTTAATGTCCCTGATTTACCATTTTCATCTAAGAACCTTCTGTACCACTTGTAAATGTACTTCAAAGAATACACTCAAAATTTAACCACAAATACCACTTGTGAAATCAAGACTACCACTTGTAGATACAATGGTTACCACTTGTAGGAATGTGACCTCTACATTATCATTTTTCAACCGAAATGCCGATTCCTGCTTCGCAATTACCCACCTGGAAGCTCCGGCGTAGTCCTTCAACCTGTAAACAAAACATTTAAGCATTAAACACAATCATTCAAACTTCTCAAATACTAGAAAAATGCCGATTCATGATCCACGATATAAACTTGGGATCTCCGGCGTAGTCCTTTGACTATTCTGGGAAGCAAACTTCCCTCCAAGTCTTCTCAGACTTGAGGACTTTCAACTCTTCAGCTGTAGGGTTGTATGTCGCCTTTTTAGTTGCGTAAAAATCTTTTACCCCTTTAGCTTTTCCACTCAACATTTTCTCAAATATCTTCTTAACATTCCCGTTGAATGTTTTCTTGACATCAAATTCCGTTTCATTATCATAAAATTGATTTGAAATTTCAATTTTTCCAATTTCCTTCATAACCTCCTCAAACTTCAATGATGGAAGAACATCATCATTTTCTGAACTTTTCTCCATAACTTGTGGCTCTTCTGGCTTTGTGGAACCAGATTCATCGCCGACTTTCACTTCACCTTTCTTCGCAACCCACACTTGGTTGTCATTTCCTTGTCTTTTGTAAAATGTTGTCTTTTTCTTTTTCTTTGAGCATTCTCCAACTTCATTTTTCGAATTCTTAAACATTTTGGATTTCTCAGCTTTTTCTTCAACTTTGTCTTTCATCTTCTGAGAAGCTCCCTGTTTTGCTTTGATATCTTCCGAACAATCCAATGCAATGTGACCAGCTTCATTGCATTTCAAACAGGTTTGATCATTTCTCGGATGAAATACTCCAGTTCCATTCTTTCTCTTTACAGCAAGAAACTCTTTGTTAGTTTGTCTCCAAAATGATTTCTGCTGTTCATCTTCCGAGCTTCCACCTGTCACAAATTTAGATTTCTTTTTAGAATTTTTCATATTTTTATCATCTTCTGGTGGAATAAAGCCTAAACCTTTCTTTTTGTAGCTACGATTTTGGTTGGTTTTCTTAGGAAATCCAGAACCAGAATTGTAACTCTTTTTCTTGTTTAAACGTTGTTGAACTCTGGAAGTGTACTTTTTAGGTTTTTCAAAATTTTTTAAAACTTTTAACTCAGGAATATTAACCTCTATTAGTTTAAAAGTTTTGTTGATTAGATCCGTTTTAACACTTAAAATTGGAAACTTTTTGTTGTAATATAATTTGTCAGAACCATTCAAAGTATAAACAACTTCGAATGCTTCATCATTCAAATCAGCTTTTGATAACAAAAACTCTTTACTATAAGACTGTTTAACCGACGAATTTTGACTGTTGACTGACGAATTTGACCCTCCAGACTCAGATTTTGACTCTGTCTCCTCATCAGTATCCAACACCTGATCGACCACCTTCTTTATTAGAACAGACTCATGATCAGTATCGGACGAGGTAAACGTCACATCAATATTTTCTGGTAAAACGTCAGTTGTGTCGGTTTTAAGCTGTATATTGACTGCTTTTGCAAGTTGTTCCTCATTTGGTTTCCTAGGTGAATACCCATTCCAAATTGGAGGCGGACACTTGTTATAGCTAACGGTTGGTTTCTTACCACAATCTTTCTTTTCTTTCGGCTTCTCAGCTTGAAAAGCTTCCATACCTGCAACAGTTGGGTAAACACGATCAATAACATAATCAGAGGTAGAATAGCTCAACAATAACCTCCTAATCCTCTCATTTTCAATCTTTTCTTTCTCCAACTCTTGCTTCCATTTGGCACTTTCTTCAATGTAGAAATTTATAGCTTTTTGCTTCGACATTAAAGTTGCATTCATCATCGTCAGCGCCTGTTCCCTTTCTGTGTTTGTCTTTTGAAGGCCAGTTACTGTTTTGTTCAACACGTCATAAGATTCCTTCACATAATTAAGATTGAATAATAACTGATCTTTCTTTTTATCGTACTCAGCTATGATGTCATCTTTTGCTACACATTCTTTGCAAGCTTCTAGACACTTCTCACAGGGCTTGATGACTTCAACAATTTTTTCAACTTCGACTGTTTTCACAACTTCTACCACTCTCTCGACTTCGATCACCTTTTCCACTTCGATCACCTTTTCTTCTTTCACAGTTTCAGTAATCTTCTCAGCAACACTTTCAACATTCTGAAATTCACCTTCAGATTCAGATTGTTTATCTTTTTCAGTTCGTTCCTCCGCTAGTTTCTCCATTTTTTCTGCAAAATAGAAATGAAAACTATTAGGAGACAATTGAGATTTTGCAATATTTATATGTTTCTCTTCCTTATCCTCACTGCTGCTTAGATCAGGTGATCGATCAAAATGTACAGACTTATCAGAATCACCATCTGATACATCAGAATCCGATGGTGTTTTGTCAAATACAGCATCCTGTTCTTGAACAGTTTCATCTGAATTATCTGAAATATCCCCAGAGTGTTCTGAAATTCCATCAGTACAATCTGAACTATCATCAGACGACACAGATTTTTCATCTCCACTTGACACATTCTCTCCAATAGATCTCATCCAAGTAGCAAACAAATTTGGATCTCGGACGATCTTTGCAATGAAAGCTTTAAAACCTCCCTTTTCATCTACGAACATATCCCAACTGAAACCTTCTGGTAGTTTCTCATCATCTTGATCGATAATGCGTTCTGCAGTGGCTTCAGATGATATGTAATCACTCCAGCTGAAATCTACAACACATGCTCTTTTGGAATCTTCAATTTTTCTTCCGTGAGCTGTCTGAGGTTCCTGGGATTGACCGACTTGCTGATAGATAGCTTTGCGGTAATAGTCATCTTTCCCGAATGGATTCTGTGCTCCGCTAGCTTCTCTTCCTTTGCACTCCCGTTTGAAATGGCCCTTCTCCCTGCAATGAAAACAAGTAACTTTAGATTTATCAAAACCTAAAGTAGAAACATGTGCATCAAGAAAGTCATTTCTCCCGGTAATGGTTTTGAACTTCTCAGCTCGTCGAAGAACACTGGCAAGACACCATTTGATATCCATGAGTTCCATCTCTTCGGCGTCTATTTGATCGTAATCCTCTTTGGTGAGCATAGGATTTCCGATCCTACCAGCAACTAGACCTTCATAAGATAACAGAACTGAACCCAGAAGTGCCATGTGGTCTTTAGCAGTGTCTTCAGAAAAGTTTTGACCTTCTGGAAGATTGAGAGCTATGTTACATTGAATTATATATCCATTTCCGGTTTTTGTACTCTGATATTGAAAGCTTGTGTTAGTCTCTTTCAGATTCACACTCGGAAACGATGAAAATCCACTGCTACTCTTGTTTGAACCCTGATCAGCTTTGTCAGATGAATCACCAGCACTGAAAGCGGTTTGAATTTTCGGACTTCTTTCAGCTTCAGAAACTGGAATACTACCTTTATAGTACATTTTAACATCTTGTTGACCACTAGGATTATTCATCCTCGCGATCTTTTGCTGTTCAAGATCCTGACTCTCAATTTTCTCAATAAACTGACCAATTGTAAGTTTCTCATAAACACCCGTGTTTTTCAGTATCATCAAATACGTTCCCCATTCTTTCTGAGGTAACGCGTCAGCCAACTTATCAACCCATTCCTCCCGACCTTTTTCAACTCCCAACATCGATAACGAACGCACTAAATGGCAGTATCTCTCAATTAGCTTTTTAGTATCCTCTCCCGGCAAACTGCTAAACAAATCAAATTCCTTTTTAAGCAATGCCTTCTTGCTTTTGATCATACTTTCACTACCCTCGAATTTCACTTTAAGAGCATCCCAAATTGACTTTGCAGTTTTGTCGTGTTGTAGCAAAATGAATATATCTTCTTTAATCGCCTGCTGTAACAAACTGATCATCATTTTCTCTGCTCTGTACATTGCACGTTCTTGTTCTGAAAATTCAGATATCTGTTTAATGACTTGCAATTCTGTTCGAGGCAATGTGTACTTTTCCAATATGCATTCCCACGATCTGAGATGATTTGCCTGAACCCAGTTTTCAAAGCGATCTTTCCACCCGTAGTATTCTTCAATACTCATTAGTTTCGGGGGTTTCTGGGTGGTTCCCGTCTCATTTTCCAGATTCATGGCTTGAGCAATCGCGGCTGGAGTAGTCGATGTAGCAAAGGCGTTGTAAAATTCAGAATTCATGATGACTTAACACGTTTTCAAGATAACAGTCAGAAAAGCGGTCCAGAGAAATCCTTAAAAGCGATCCAAGATTGATCCGAAACAGCGATCCAAAAAAAAATATCTTTGGAGCGGTCTAACAGCTTTCCTTGGAGCGGTCCAAGATATGATGTTCAAATGAGCGATTCAAGGTAAGTTTGTTCGAGCGGTTCAAGTCACTTAACCGTATAAGCAGTTCTAAACACGTACGGATAAGCGGTTCACACTAGGTCCAATAAGCGATCCAGAGTAATTCCCGAAAAGCGATCCAACTTCGGACAACAATTTGACCCACAATTTCTTTGAATTTCAATCCCAAACTTTCAAGGGTTTGTCTTTATACCATCGCGCACAATTCCTGAGATTTTGAGCAAGTTTTGACCGTGAAAAATATCTGAAACTGAAAAAAAAAATGAGTAGAAGTCAGAATTTTCAACAATTTCCAGCTATTTCCTGTAGAACTCCTCCTCCTGAAGCTCTGATACCACTTGTAGGATCGTATGGCGACCCGAACGAGTCGTTCAGAGGTGTTTTCGTCAAGTACAGGTGCGGAAAACAAGTAAATGACGTAGGAATAGCTTGTATATCACTTTAAACTCCTTTTCTATTGATTTGACGATGAGTACAACATGTTTTCGATCCGGCAGCACTTCGGTACGAAAATCAGGAACCGTTTTTAATGAGATCGCTCTAAGGGTATTTATAGACGACTGGAACCACTTATTGGACAGGCCCAATAAGCGGTCCATATACATGTCATAAAAGCGGCCCAACCGGTTGACACATAAGCGGTCCAACCTGTTGTCACATGAGCGGCCCACTGACCCTATGTACCTATGAGCGATCCAAGAACTATAAACCTATACAATCTCACTATTTCTCGTATATTGTGCCCAGATCTAACATTTAAGACTAATGACTCGATACAAGACGTAATCAGCAGATGTAGTGCACCAACATTTTTGAACTCCTCCCATTCCATGCTATAAACTCTATCACTTCCTCTTGACTGGAGGATAGTGTTCCACCATTCTAGAGCTGCATTCTTAAATAAATTAGAAGCAAACATTATCCTATCCTCTTCAGCACATTTGCTTATTTTCAGAACAGCCTCAGTCTTTTCTATCCAGCGTAGAGCTGCAATGGGTTCTTCATTGCTGGAGAATTCTATTGGTTTACAGGACCAAAATTCTTTGTAAGAACAACCATATGGCATGGTTCTTCTTCTTTTGGGAATGGGCGCTTGAAGTACGGGTCCATTGTTCACGCTGTGTTCTGGTTCAGTTGGTCGCTTACTGCTATGCTTACTTTTATTATTCGCTTCATGAACCGTTTGAATAATAAATGGCATTGCATCTATAATTCCTTGTGCCACTATATGCTGAACAACACTATTATCCATTTGGTTTCCATTGTTGTTCAGATTCTCATTGTTCAGATTATTATTATTCGAGTGGTTGTCGTTCTATCATTCTGGTTTTCTTGATTCACTTCGTTATCCATCTGAATTTTAAACATTTACCAAATAATAATATCACAAATAATATTTGAATATAGCCAATCACCTGACATGCACTTTTTGTCAACAGCGTCGAGCATTGCGACTTTTACTCTACTCATATATTATGCATCTATTACACACCAATACTAAAATTAAAATTACAATACCGACTTAAATGTAAATCTACAATACTAGTAGTATGCATCCGTAGTTTTTTTTAACACATACACATATATATTATTATTATTATTATATTATTATTACTACTGTTCCCACCATCACATTCATGGATATGGATTCATCCAAAAATCCATATTGCGTTCGTCGTATTTCCATACGAGACGCTCTCCTACCTGTCGCATTCTCTCACTGCTTTCTAAAATTTCCTCACCAAATGTCCTAAGTTCTTGTACGTTTTTTGCACTCATTGGGGGTGCAGGTTCTAGGACTGGGTTTGGAATCTGGGGTGCGAGTTCCTGGTATGGAGGTATAGGGGCCTGGTATGGGTAGGGATTTTCTAAGATCTCCCTAATGTATGCATCACTAACGTTATAGGGATCTTGAGGATCTAACCCTGGGTAGGCTCCTAAGTTGGGTATTAGCACATTTTCCTGTATCGGGTAACATTGCACATTGTCCCTAACATCATCCCACCAAGGGTCGCAATCGTTTGGGTCTAGGGGATTTGGTGCAGGTACCCTAGGTATCTCCTCTAGATTGAAATCATGCATTTCTACTTGATTTCCAAGGTTTTCTATTTCCATGGTTTGATCAGGAATTGGTGGTTGTGGTTGGGGTGCTAGCATTTGCTCTAGGTTTGGGTCAGCTGCGGTGGTTGCTAAAATGTGGATATTGGCTATACCCCTATTAAGCATATCCTGGGCATACACATCGGTTTCTCTTTTAGCTGCGGCTAACACTCGCTGTTCCTGTAACTTTTTCATACGCTTTCTACGCTCATGTGCTCCCCTACTGAACCATCCCCTCTTTTTATAAGGAAATGGCTCTTCAGATTGAGCCTTAAACACAAAGATTCCTTCTTCCGTATCAGCAGAGTACCCTGAGAGGGCAGGCTGAGAAGAGGAGGTGCCTTCACTCCTATGCGAACCAGACACTTGACGATACGCATCAGATGGTCCTTGGTTGCTCATACTGTAAACTAACAGATAGTCAGATAACACATAACAAGAAAATACAATTATGCACGAATTTTTGTAATTTATTTCCTAACACTTTGAATTTTGATGTCAGTAGAACACTTCTGTGGCTGAATAAGTGGCATAGCTCTGATACCACCTTCTGTCACAGCCCCCGATCCCAAATCCCCGGGAATGGGCGGCCACGGGCCAGTTTCGGTGGTATCACGTTATTTATTTATTTTGGCTGCGGAAATTTTCATCAGGACCGTAGTTAGGAAATATTTTATCAGAGTAAACCACCACATTTTATAATATTAAACACATGGGTAAAGCCTAAGTTTTCAGTACACATAATTTCATAGGGATACACCCTATTTTATTAAAAAACATCTATTTCTTTTTTTAGGTAACTTTATTGCCACTTTTCCAAGCCTTCAGTGCTGTCCAACTGGCTTCTATTTGGCTTTCACATTTTGTTACCTGAAACGCGTTTTAAAATCATTTTGTCAGTGGGAAATACTGGTGAGTGAATCCCAGTTTAATCAAGTTGAAATACCAATCATTTTACAGTATTGAGGGCACATCCGCAATTACATTTGTTTCCAAGAAATAACAATTAACATCAATGGTACTGTCATACTCAACTTGTGGAATGTTATTACGCCAGTAACAAATTTGGTATACAAAACCCCAACATACCCACTATAATTGTATTCTTTACAAATACTCAATAACTGCTTTGTATATATTTAATTAAGTGAGGATTTGTAAAAACAGTAACAAAAGGTTTACAAAAAGTGGATCAACTCACATTGCTGTTTTAGGGTTTTCAGTATGGATTTCCTGGGAATAATCTAAAAATTACACAAATGCACGTGTGTTAGTATAATAACCCATTTTAACATTAGTAATACCCTCCCCGAGATGGCATTTTAACATTATATTTCGAGCTCGGTTTTCACATATAGGGTATATTTAGGGCATCGAAAAAGTTTATAAGGGTGTCGGTTTACATTAGGGTTGTTATAGTTTGGTGTGTTGAAATCAAGTTTGTTCAATCGCAGAGACTATTTGTGTCAAAGTGCGAAACTATACCGATTTATTTAGTAACGAACATTCCGAAACTTGATCATGAGTTAAACATACCCTAAATAACCTTTACATAGCTTAGAAATAGTCTTTGAGGGGTTCAATATCCTAAAATAAACTTTATTGTTCAATAGGCACTAAAAGCATCAAAAAGTGCACAAGTTTGCATTTTCGCGCATATCTTACGTTCTGAATATATCCGGACATCCAAAAATTTACGTAAGCATTAAAATGTTTTATTTTAGTGTTTGGTATAAGAAAATTCCATTCGTCGCTTCATTTGGGATCGTTTTTGCGTTCATTACGACTTCCGTCGTAATTAAGCGAATAACGCAACCGTACGACCTAAAGAACCGACATCCGAGATATTTTTGAGCATGTTTGGAGTTCCCTATACTTTAACTTCATTTTAGAGCCTTGAAATGAGGTTAACGGGGCTTAAACGTGTCAAAAATGGGCTGAAATGCATTTTTTCAAGTTCAGGGACCAAACTGCAAATTCTGGAAACTAAGCCCAGGCGGGCCGCGTAAGACACTCTTGTCTTTTACGCGGGCCGCGTGAGTTACCCAGTTCTGCAAAACAGTTTTCTGAAACAACAGCTGGTATTCAGTGAATTTGGACATGTTTTTCATCAATCTATGGGCAAGTTTTGATGGTTTTCAAGTGCCCATGGTATCCAAATACCATGTGCCCACTTGTACGGCTTGGATCAAGGCTCAATCTTCGAGAAACGATCCTAACGGCTCTTGAAAATCTATAAATACCCCCCTTCACTTCACTCCCAAAGCACACTTGATCTGATTTTGGCTCTCTAAGTTGAAGTTTATGCTTCATACCTGAGAGTAAATCGGATCAAGAGCTTGCGGGGACCTTCTGTAAGTATTCTTTCGTTCTTGTCTTTTGTTTTTATCGTTAAAGTCAAACTGTGTTTGACTTTCTGCTTTGACCAGTTTATGGTCAACGCGAAGTTTGTTTGAACTTCATAACGTGAGCGTAATCACGATGGTTATAGTCTCTAGTGACTATACCTACGGATTACCACGTTATCTAGGCTCAGTGACGAGTCGTAGTTTCGGCCAAAATGCGTTTTCTCGCGTATTTTGTAACCAAACTACTCTAGGGTATCAAAACCGTTTGTTTTGATATCAAAACCTGTTTTCTAACTTAACTAAACATGTTCTAGCATGTTTAGCTCGTCACTTTTTAGATTAGTGCTTGTGTAGAGTCGTAAGTCAAAGCAGACTAAACACCCGCATAGACTTTCGAACACGACCCGTTTGGTCGATCATTAGGATCCGACCAAACATGTTTAGTGACCATAGTAGCATAGGGAATAACCCTCCGAGGTTATACCTTATGGTCACTTAGGTTTAATTAGTCGCATGATAGGTAGTTTATATGCCTTAGGTAAATTACCAAAATGCCCTTTTCATACATAATTGGTAAATAAGCATATGTAACACAAACTTTTGTCACGTAACTGATTATGTAACATAATTAAACATGTTAAGGCATATTTTACTTGTCATAGGACTAGTTAGGCGTCTCGAACGCGCATTTGCGCGCACGACGCGTTAAAGTAGCGTAAGCTACCTTAATGGGTCACAATGGGTCGAAAGCACTTAGGTCAGGTTTCATTTTAGGATGTAGGCTTTGTTAAACCATATCGCATGAGTTCCAACACTCATTTGGTTTACAAGACCTCATTCTAACCAATCGTCTGATTTAGGCGTCTATTGTTTGACTAGTGGTTCAATTACTAGGTGCTGCTTGATTTCTTTGGGTTACTTGAGTTTGCTTGAGTTCTATTGATTAAGGATACTCTGCACTTCATGTGTGACAACTGCCAATTTACGGTAACTTTTCACACTTAAAATACTCATCTTTAGCTACATTTTTAATTCATTTTGAGCATCCGAACTGCTTATTTCATGGTATACACTTAGAATACTCAAGGAATACTTACTTAGGATGCATATGATCCATTTTTATTAAGTACATTTGAAACAGTTTAAACAATGCATCGAAACTACTAGAAAAGCACCTAATAAACTAGTATTTTCAGACGAAAACGCAGAATCCGCAAAAATCATCTAAATGACATCTTTAGGACTTAGACGAAGGTCCAACATCTAATATATATTAAACCCTAACTAGGAATGCAAGGGTTTGATTTAAAACCTTTCCGAAGTCCGATTACACTAAAAATTGCCCGAAAAGCACTAAAAGCGACGATTTCAACGCTTTTCCGCAGAAATTCTGCAGAAATCAGCTTTCTAATATTTTTACGACATGTAAAAATATTATTTAACATAGAATTCATGTGAGGATACATTCGGGTATCATCCGAGCCAATAACTACATCAATTCACACAAGTTACACAACTTAGCGTTCAAATAACGTCTAACCGAAACAATTCGAAACGAATACCCGAACAATACCAAATCTTTTTTTAATGACCATCTAGTGTTAATTGGATCATTATGGACTAGTAATGGTCACTTAACACCTTCTTAACACATTTATACACTTGAAACATTTAAACACCAAAACACCTAAACTTTGCTAAAAGTTTATAACACTTTAAACACTTAATAACATTTCAACAATTCAAGACCCCCCCCCCCATGTTGTGAACGTTTTTAAGTGGGTCCCACACCCTTCCCCACTCTTTTTTTTTTCAACTAGTTACCACAAATATCTAGATATTTTACTCCATGTTGCAAGTTGATGCAAGTGGTGAAAGATGATCATTACTAACAACTAGTTACTTCATTTTCTAACCATTTCATCACAACTTTTTCACAGTCCATTTTCACATGCAAACTCTCTCATCATCTTCATCCATTTCACCAAGAAGACCATAAAATCCCACTTCACTTTAGTCATTTCTTTGATGATCAAGATGATTTTCTATGGAACCTAAGATGATCTAAAGCACTTACAACCTAAAGCAAGTATTTTCATCCATTCAAGAGCATTCTACCATCAAGATCATCATCTTCTTAGTTCTTAATCATCCTCTAGATCATCCCTAGCCTAGTGCTAGAAGTAAGCTTCTAAATCTATTTTTTTTCCATACTTATTTATGATTATGATTGTTTTTATAACTAGTAAAAAAAACTAAATAATCATACATAATAATATGAAGATACAAAGAAGAAAAAAATAAAAATCATGATATGAATAAGATTGTTTATGTTGTGATTTAAGATTTATTACTTGTATATTTGATCTTGTGATCATGATGGATATCATAAGAATAACTTGTTAGATGATGTTTACAAACATGATCTAACAAGTATACATGTTTATGTTAAAGGGTTTTTGTTTAACATAAGGGTTTAAATGGATGATCATAACCTTTGATTTTGTTAAAGTATTTAAGGTTTTTCATTAAAAACAATATTTCTACAAGATTATGAAAACAAACATACAAGATGAGATTTTTATAAAAGTGGTTAAAACTAGAAGTAAAGCATGGATTTGAACTAGTTAGCATATGTTATGATCATGTCCAAAACCCTACATGATTTTGAGATCATCTTGATAAGTTTATGTTATAAAATCTCATATGTTCTAGTTAAAGATGTTATGAGTAAATTGTTGGTGAATTTGAAAAGAAAATGATATGTTTATTAAACATGGCTAAATGATTAATACAAAGGTTATATGGCCAAATTTTTCTTATAAACTTTATGTTATAATAACCATCATCTTTGGCTAAATCTTTAAAAGAATAAAAAGATTTTAAAGAATGGTTTTTATAAAAATAAAGCTAGTTATAAATATATATTTTTAAGAAAATATATATTTAGTTACCTTAACAACTTAAGTGCTATGTGTTATTTGGTTGTATTAGTTACATGTATTATAACTAGGAACTTGAATACAATGGTACAAATAAACACAATGTACTTTTCGACTAAAGTCTTACAAGACTACATGTAAAAACGCCTTAAAACACACTTGCGGACATTCCGAGGTTTCGGACACAACTTATGGTCAAAACGGACGACGGGCGAACCTATGAACATATCGCCATTCCGAGGAGTTACTACGACGTCTAGGCGATCTTTCGACGCGGACATATATTTACGCTACCGTTAACAAAAATTCGGACAATTTAGAAACTTATAAACTACTATGTATTCTTTTAATTAAAAAACCTATAGTTAGTAACTTTTATAAAAAATAAAATAATATATTTTTAACAAATGGGCTTATTTTTTATACAAATGGGCTTATTTTACAAATGGGCTTATCATCCTAATTTGGGCTTAACATAAAAACATTGGCTAAGCCCAATACCAAAACTTATGGGCTAAGCCCAAAACCAAACATATGGGCCAAGGCCCAATAACATTAAGCCCAATAACATTTGGGCCCAACACTATTGAGGCCGAACACTATTTAGGCCCAACACTATTGAGGCCCAACACCTATTTGAGCCCAAATAACATAAATTCTTGGGCTAAGCCCAATGACATATAATTGGTAAAAATCACAATTATACAATTAACTTGTACAAAGACACGAAATCAAGAAGACAAGACCCGACGATACAACTCACAAGATACAAGATTACATATATATATATATTTGGTGAAATATATATATATATATATATATAACAGTCTAACAACTTATACATCTAATACACAGTTCAACGAACAACAAAGACATACAAGTCTTACACATATTTAAAACACAAGACTTGTACTCAAGTCATTTACAAAGACCGATGTGTCTAGCAACTATAAAAACATTTGTAGGTCGCAACCTTGTTCAAGACGACCACGCGTAAGATCACAAACACTTATCATTCACGGACGCAATACTATGAGTTCATGTCCCCTATTCATTTAAATGTTTTACAAATTTACAACTATCGGCGAAAATACATGTTCAACGTATGTTAAAGTTAGGGAATGAAACACCTTAGATCATGTGCGAATTAGGGTTATACATCTAAGCACCATTAATCCAGTTTGGACCTAGGTACATGTGGTTAGATCTAATGGGTTTTGGCGAGCCCCACTCTTGGTCGTGGACCCATATAGAAGAGTGCTTTTGTGTCCTAGTCGATAGGAGTCGACATAAAAATCGTCTAGGGTTGGATTGCTTCCTTTTTCGTCACACATATTAATGTCCTTGCAAAACATTAATGATCAACGATTTCATTGACGCTTTACATACTACAACTTACATTTTAAATACATCTTTTACAACTAAACTGCATGAATTCGCCAACTTTTATTGATGTTTTCCAAACTTAACATGTATTTCAGGGAATTAATGGACCATGTCGGAATTCTCAGTCAAGATAACAAGTACCAGAACTCCATGCCATCTTTTGGAGGGTTTAACTATTATATTCCGCCTCTTTGCGGCAATATTATGGTTTAAACCTTAGTATTTTATTTTCATTTTGATGTATGAAACAATAACACTTTACTTTCATGTTAATGGTTTGTAACCGACACACTAAACTTATGTTGTGATCTTTTGAAAACAATTATGTAATGGCAATGGAGTATGTTTTATTCATATAGTTTGTTCATGTACATCGATATTTATGCAATGAAAACCATACAGATCACACCTCGCACTTCCGCTATGAGCGGGTGTGACAGGTTGGTATCAGAGCATCGATTCTAGTGAACCAGGATTCTTTCTCGGGTCTAAGTCTACAATCAGTAGGGATCTCTCACGAAAACCATTTAAACACAAACAAATGTTTTTATTTACATAAACATTTTTCATGGTCCTTTTTCAACAAGAATTCATCTCATACAAATCAAGCAAGGACATTAGTGTCTTAGTCATCTAAATGGTAGACATGCAACTTTAAGTTAATCCACACAACACAATTAGGATAACTTAAAATGAACCTTATGTGAAAAATACATTTCGTGTATATATGTAAAGTAACAATTAATCAGACGTGTCGAACAACTTATTTCTCAGGTCACCATGTCTTCATCTGAAGGAAGCAACGTTTATGACGACGTAGACCCCATGGAGATTGTATCCGACGATGATTACGTACCGGAGGTTCAGGTCATCTTATCTGATAGCGACTCTACATCTGACAGCGACATGGACGACTTCCAACCATTCACACTTCTGGGCGACATCATCGATGATGATGTATTAGCTATTCCTCCCCCACTTAACGATATAGTTATTATAGGTCACCCGGAGGGTGAACATGTAGTAGAGGTTATACCCTTAGACGTCGCTCCTCTTGACATTATGCCATTTATCGTCGACTTCAACGATGACGATGACGTCGTTCCAGTGATTCCAGTGGATCACATGGATGCTGATTTGGGAGACGGAGAAGTTCACGATGTGGTTATTTTAGACATTGCATCACCAGTGGTCTCGGTGATCGATATTTCATCTGATGCAGATACCGACTCAGATGCTTCCTCTTATGCATCCGTTACTTCGTCTGCTCTGCAGGCCATTGGCCTACAGCGAAACGCAGACTTTGGGGATGACGTCATGCCAGCAGAACCAGTCATCCCTGCACCTATTCCAATCCCTGCACCAGATGCATCTCCTGACCACATTCGCCTCATGCGCTTCTGTAACACCTCGAAATTTTGTGTCCAACAATGTGTTGACACGTGTCATGAGTTTACACGTGGTATTAAATACTAAATAAAGGACTAGAGTTGACAAACCTTGAAAGTATGTAAATTCGAGGATTAGAAATGTCAACGAGGGGTAAATATACTGTATAGTAACCCTAAATGATGCTCGTACCTTCAAACGAATAAATCATGGACCGTACGGAGCGAAACGCGGAAGAAAGTGAGAGATTACAAACTACATGGATTAAATGTGTCAACATGTTTAATTTATGCCTCTGAGTGACCATTTGACGAACCCGAGACTTTGAAATAGTAAATTATGCTCACTAGAATATACGATATAAATTTCGCGAAGTTCCGTTTTAAAACGAGAAAGTTATGATAAATTTCGTATGCGAAGGGTTAAAAGCGTCAACAATAAAAGTTAAGGCTTTTCGGATAGTAATTAAACTAACCGGGGACTTAACAATGCGGGTAATAGTCACGAGGCCCTTATTTGTAAATAATCGAGGCCTAAATCGCAAAGTTACCCCTTCGAAACCGAAAGGTCAGGCTAATCATGGCAAAAGATTTGAAAATCTTGAATTTCAGGCCTCAGGCGGCCTGCATTAGCGAAACAAGGAAGTTCAGGCGGGCCGTGAGCCATCTGTAGATACGGTTACTGACATTAGGATTCAGGCGGCCCGCGTGAGCCAAGCCTGAACCTTAATGCGGGCCGCGTGAAGGTGCCAGATGCAGAAAACATGGGCAGATTCACTGTTTGAGCTTGTAATCGATCTTGGATGCATTAATTGAAGCATGGGCGCCCCCTACATGTCCCCTAACACTCAGGGACAGCTGCTGATCATCCATAAGCAATTATAGGTTGAGTTGTAATGATCTTATGCCAAAATTTTCACTATAAAAGGCAATGTTGTGCACTAATGTTCAACACACCTCAAACCTGCTTTCTTGATCATTTCTGAAGCTCTCAAGCATTCTTCTAACATCTCTAGTCGTGCACCAAACTTCTGTAAGTTTGCCTAACCCTTTGTGGCTTAGTTTTCAATAGTTTTAGCTTAAAAGTCAATCCGTCGTAATTAACGATTGACTTTACGATAAATCACAAATGATCCAGTGGTTTGTCAAATCAAAGGTAGTTATATGTTGGTAATCATGTGGGCTTTAAACCCCTAAAAGGGCATCCTCTGATTCCCACTCTAACTAGTCCGATTGTCGAGTCAAACGTGCTTAGAAAAAGTCAACAGAAATGCTATTTTGCGATTTTATGCATAATCCGTAATGTAGATGGTGTGTAACCTGTTTTAACACTCATAAAACATGATAATAAGTGTATTAACTAGTCTAAGCTTGTTTGATCCGACCATTTACTATTTTGACCCGGTTCGGAGCCGAAAGTCGCAAAACTTTGACTTTTGCTTTGACTTCAGTTCTGACCCGTTAAAGTATGATTTAGATATGCCTTATGACTCTCTTAGGACCAGGTTACATGATGGTATAACCCTCTGTGACCGGTTCGTTATTTGTCCGAGTCTTTTACACCTTTCCGTTAAATGCTTAAAAGTTGACCGTAATGCCCTTTTCAATTTAAAACGAGAATTTCGGACATATGAATGGACCATAACCTTAGCTACTGATTTCTAAGCATGTCTCTAAAATTTCACGTCAATCCGAGGTCCAGAATAGGAGTTATGCTAAATAACGCAAATTTCGGAAACTTTAGTAATTAAATGGCTCAATTAGCATAACGCCTATCTAAACCCAGATTTCGACACCAAACCTTTTACACACTGAAGTAAAGTAATATTTTGGGATTTTTAAAGATTTTTGATTATTTTTAGTCTGCTCATAACCTACGGTTATGGTATCGGTTCGGTAATTACCGAATATACCCTTTTCGGACATAACTTGAGTTCTACAAGGTCTTTTGACCCGATTCCAGTTGCTACTGATTTTAAGTAATAAATAAAGTATTTTGGACTTTATAAACTGTTCAGGAAACTCAGATTTCCTGTAGAACTCAGAAACCTCTTTTATAATCTTTAAAATGACCGAAATACCCCTACGGGGCATAAAATGGATTTAAACTCGTTAAAAGCATTATGGAAGGTATCCTACTGATACCACAACCTCTTTAAAGCATATTGACTTAGGAAACCTGTGTAGGACTCTTACGGTTACCCGTTACGCCTTTTTGCGCGCACGGTTCGGTTTATGTAAGTAGTTTACATAAACTAGCCGAAACGGGTCAAATCTTATTGTTTTGACCCCAAAATCCAGAGTGTGTTTATTATACCCATATAAAACAAGTCTTCAAACTTGTTGGGTCCAAATCACATTCCATTCCCGGTTTTCGCCTTTCACGCGATTAAACCGTAATTATCCTTTGAAACTGACCGGTCTAAGCTACGGCTAAATAAAAGACCCGTTAGGATTCTAATAGGTTATTTTAAACCTTCGTTCCAGAATAGGAGACCAGTAAAAGATAGTTGCATTATTCGATTAAGGATATATACTTGCAAAGGTAAATACTTTTAACTTATTTTCCGTTATACGGGCTTGGGTTACGGTATATAAAATACCGCTTGATCGGGCATCAAATCTTCCATCATTTTGTGGTTAATTGAATAATTTGATCGGCTCGTTTAAACAGTCTTGTTTACTTAAACGCCTTTGGGGGGTTAATGACCATGTCCTGGATATCCCTCGCAGCATTTTACGAAATGGCCACGACCTAAGCGCGGAGTGTAGGCGTACACTCGTCAGTGCATAAATAGTTGATGTGGTGAGTCTATTGATCTTTAACCCGGTACGTCCGGGCTACTGAACGCATAAGGAACATGTAATTCGTTCACAAGATTATAAATTTAAATAATTCTCCCGAGTTATAAAAGAGTTTGTGCCTTGTGCATTCAAATCAATTTTAATAAACATTTTTCAAAAGTGTCGGTTGAATGTATTTACCAGTGTAAACTGACGTATTTTCCCAAAAAGATTAAATGCAGGTACTAAGCGTAATTGGCTGGATAATTCTCCTTAGCATCAATAAAGAGTCTCGCAAGCTTAAGATGCCTACGTCTATTGAACAATACTTATATTTTTATTTGATCCCCTGTGGATACATTTCGACTATTCGTAATACATTGATATTACAAACGATGGTAGAAATATATTTATCTTTATGCTTCCGCTGTGCATTCATATATTGTGTGGTTTGACTATATTGTTGCCAACTACGTCACGGAAATCCCCCACCGGGCCCACCGGTGAGACACGTGGAAATCGGGGTGTGACAGCTTCGCACCTATCATACCGCCTACTGGTCATACCGATGAGGCCGGGCCATCTGGACATGCCCACATACCACCCAGTGATATGGACTTATACTATCAGCAGTTTCGCTTAGTACCACAGGTCCCCACCGAGCCTCTTACTACGCCACACTCTCCACCTCATGTTATGCCCAGGTCAGATCCATACCACCCATTGCATTACCCAGCTGTTACTAC
Source organism: Helianthus annuus (assembly GCF_002127325.2). Classification (NCBI taxonomy): domain Eukaryota; kingdom Viridiplantae; phylum Streptophyta; class Magnoliopsida; order Asterales; family Asteraceae; genus Helianthus; species Helianthus annuus. The sequence goes on from NC_035443.2 coordinate 136,728,983, forward strand.
CGACGATCTTCTGCTATCTCTACAACTTCAGGTCGACATTCTTTTTCGCAGAGTCCATGAGCTTCAGCAGCATGATGACGCTAGACCTCCACCACCACCAGTTCATCCACCACCACCACCTGCTTTTCCACCTGACTTACGTTCTCGTGTCCTGACACTCGAGCAACAGATAGACTTTCTCATCCGTCGAGTTCATGAACTCGAGGAGGAGCTTACTCACCTTCATGGTTTAGTACTTTTGATTCCACCACCTATCCCCCTCCACCATAGACGTTCACTTGCAGGTTATCTTTTGTAATGGGATGTAGTTACCCGTTTTTGTGTACATATTGATGCTCCACCAAGTTTTGAAGACAACCGACAGACAGCGGATCACACAGTTGGAAGGAAGATTTTGTTACCTCTTTTGTTGTACTAGACTAGTATGACCGGGTTATGTAGCCCGAGTCCATTTTGTTTCCTTTCAAACGATTATGTAACCGGTTGACTGATATATATGAAAAACTTGGTGTTATCTTTTATATGCATCTGAATGGTCTGGTTGGACACATCTTATTGCTTATGTTAACTTATTTACTCGCATTATATGTTTCTTGGTGATATTGCTATTAATGTTATAAATATTTTTTTTCTTTCTTTCTTCTTACTTAGTAAAAATATTTAACAAACCAAATCCACGTCTAATCTTTATCCTATTTCTCCTTTGGAAGAATCATGCCACCAAGGAGAGCTTTACGTTCACGGACAGTTAATCCACCCCCACCCCCACCCCCACCAATGCCTACGACTGAGGCAGAACTGAATGCACTAATTGAAGAAATGATAACACAAGCCATAGCACTGTACGAAGCATCGCGCGTCGAAACTTGTGGCGGCACTGGCGGAATATGCGGTACTTCAAATGGAAACAATGCTAATGGTAATGTTTAGTCATTTTTTGTGACAACTCATTCAAATCCTTTCTTGATCTATTCATGCGATTCACTGTTTGCTCATTCATAATCCGTTTGTCCAATTTCAGGGTGCACATTCAAGTAGTTTCTGGACTGCAAGCGACTTAACTACGATGGCACAGGCGGTGCTGTGGCTTATGTGCATTGGACAGAGAAAACAGATTCGACCATCAGAATGAGCAGAGGTTCCGCTAGTCAGCATGTCACTTTCGTTACTGGCATGTTTCTCAACGAGGCCCTTACATGGTGGAATTTACAAGTGCAAACTTTGGGTGATAACGCTGCTTATGCGTTGACTTGGGATGAACTAAAGGAACGTATGAGGGATAAGTACTGTTCTCGTGCTGAACTCCGGAAGTTGGAGAACGAGTTTTGGCACCTTACCATGGTCGGAGCTGATATCACTGGATATACGTAAAGGTTCCACGACCTGTCCCGCGTGATTCCTTATCTTGTAACACCTGAATACAAGCGTATCGAGCGCTACATCTGGGGACTTTCTCCCAAGATTCGGAGTCTGGTTACTGCAGCTAAGCCCACGACTATTAATCAGGCTGTGACTATAGCCGTGAGCCTCACTGAAGACGGGGTCAGGATGAATATATTCTCAGAGAAAGGTGATGAGAAGAAGGAAACACATGTCGAGTCTTCCAACAGTGGGAAGAGGAAGTACTCGAATTTCAAGAAGGGAACCCGTGGTAACAACAACAACAACAGTAACAACAACCACAACAACAGTAACCCAAACAACAACAACAACAACAGGTGACAGAATAACTCGCAAAAGGATGCAAGGGTGTTTGTAGCCACAAATGACAATGGTCCTAAAAAGTATGCTGGTAATTTACCCAAGTGTGAGCGATGCAAATATCATCACTTGGGCGATTGTCGGGTTGTCAAGTGTGACAAGTGCGGCAAGAATCGCCACCGTACTGAATCATGTTGGGAAACGGGAAACAATACTGGATCGGGAAGTGGAAATGGTAACAAGAATGGGAACGGAAATGGGCGTGGTCAAGGATGCTTTGGATGCGGAAGCAAGGATCAGTTCAAGAAAGATTGTCCTAAAGAAAACCCAGCTCAGGGTAGGGCATTTGTGATCGGAGCAAAGGATGCGCGCCAAGACCCTAATGTGGTCACTGGTACGTTCCTCATCAACAATCATTTCGCATCCATATTATTTGATACTGGTGCCGATTTTAGTTTTATTTCTATGGACTTTAAAAATATTGTGGGCATAGAAACAAGTAAGTTAGATGTACCTTACTCAATAGAATTGGTAAACGGTAAACTAGTCGAGCCCGGGGAAGTTGCTAAGGGATGTTCCTTAGAACTTGGCGAACGAATATTGAATATCGATCTCTTACCCGTGGAGTTGGGTAGTTTCGACGTAGTGGTTGGCATGGATTGGCTATCCGATAACCGAGCCGAAGTCGTGTGCCATGAGAAGATCATACGCCTACCACTAGCAAACGAAGAGACACTTGTTATACATGGAGAGAAGCGCGACACGCAAATGCAGATTATCAATTATATGAAGGCACATAAGTGCTTACGGAAGGGTGGTATTGCATTCCTTGCGCATGTTGTCGACAAGAAGGCCGAGGAGCCACAGCTGAAAGACATTCCTGTGATAAGAGACTTTCCTGAAGTCTTTCCTGACGACTTGCCGGGACTACCACCAATTCGACAAGTCGAGTTTCACATCAACTTAGTACCGGGAGCAGCACCTATAGACAGGTCTCCATATCGATTAGCACCTTTTGAGATGCAGGAATTGTCCACACAACTTCAAGAGTTGTTGGATAACGGATTCATTAGACCAAGCTTCTCACCTTGGGAGCTCCAGTTCTTTTTGTGAAGAAGAAGGACGGGACATTCAGAATGTGTATCGACTACAGAGAGTTGAATAAACTCACCATCAAGAATCGGTATCCACTACCGAGGATTGATGACTTATTCGACCAACTGCAAGGTTCGAGCTTCTACTCCAAGATAGACTTACGATCGGGGTATCACCAGCTACGAGTACAAGAAGAAAGCATACCGAAAAAGGCCTTTCGAACTCGTTGTGGTCATTACGAGTTTCTCGTTATGCCTTTTGGTTTAACGAATGCACCTGCGGTCTTCATGGATTTAATGAACCGCGTGTGCAAGCCGTATCTCGACAAATTCGTCATAGTGTTCATTGACGACATCTTGATATACTCACGATCGGCAGACGAGCATGAACAACATTTGAAAACCATTTTAGAACTACTCAAGAAGGAGAAACTATACGCAAAATTTTCCAAATGTGAGTTTTGGATTCGTGAAGTGCAATTTCTCGGGCATATAGTGAACGAGAAAGGCATTCAAGTAGACCCCTCAAAGATCGAAGCAATTAAGAACTGGGAAGCACCCAAGACTCCAACTGAAGTGCGACAGTTCTTGGGATTAGCGGGGTATTATCGGAGGTTTATCGAGAATTTTTCAAAAATTGCTCAACCACTAACCTCCCTTACCCAAAAAGACAAGAAGTTCGATTAGGGTGAGAAACAAGAAGAGTCGTTTCAACTACTCAAGGATTAGTTGTGCGAGGCACCAATCTTACCACTGCCCGAGGGTACAGATGACTTTGTAGTATATTGTGATGCATCACATCAAGGTTTGGGATGCGTACTTATGCAACGGAATAAAGTTATCGCGTACGCATCACGACAGTTAAAAGTTCATGAGAAGAACTATACCACTCACGACCTCGAGTTAGGCGCAGTGATATTCGCTTTGAAGATTTGGCGGCATTACTTATATGGTACTCAGTGTACAATTTTCATGGATCATAAGAGTCTTCAGCACATATTCAATCAAAAGGAACTTAATATGCGACAACGACGCTGGATTGAATTGTTGAACGACTATGATTGTGAAATTAACTACCATTCGTGCAAGGTGAACGTTGTAGCAGATGCCTTGAGCCGCAAGGAACAGGTTAGAACTTTGAGAATTCGAGCCTTAGAGATGACAATTCACACGGATCTTACCACACGAATCCGTGATGCACAACAAGAGGCACTTAAAGAAGAACATCTTGAAACAGAGTCACTTCGAGGCATGGAAAAACAATTAGTTCCAAAAGAAGATGGAACTTTATACTTTATGGGTCGGGTTTGGGTTCCACTCTTTGGAGGCCTTCGAGATGTTATTTTTGAGGAAGCACATAGGTCAAAGTACTCGATCTATCCTGGATCAGATAAAATGTACCAAGACTTGAAGGAGTACTATTGGTGGCCTAACCTCAAAAAGGATATCGCCATCTATGTCGGAAAACACTTGACCTGCGCGAAAGTCAAGGCAGATTATCAGAAACCGTCGGGTTTACTACAACAACCCGAGATTCCCGTTTGGAACTGGGAACAGATATCGATGGACTTCATTACGAAGTTACCCAGGACCTCAAAAGGCCATGACATGATATGGGTAATCGTCGATAGGTTGACAAAGTCCGCACACTTCTTACCGATTCGGGGAAGGATAGTACAGAGAAACTGACGGAAATCTATCTTAAAGAAATAGTGGCTCGTCATGGAGTGCCTATTTCAATCATCTCAGACCGAGACGGTCGCTTCATTTCAAGAATTTGGAAATCTTTTCAAGAGGCCTTTGGATCTCATTTAAATCTGAGTACGGCCTTTCGTCCACAAACTGACGGCCAGAGTGAACCGACAATCCAAACACTCGAAGACATGCTTCGTGCGTGTGTTATGGATTTGGGCGGCAATTGGGATACTCATCTACCTTTAGTTGAGTTTTCTTACAATAACAGCTACCATACAAGTATACAAGCTGCGCCATTCGAGGCTCTCTACGGTCGAAAGTGTCACTCTCCGCTATGTTGGGCGGAAGCGGGCGATAAACAACTCATCGGTCCAGAGTTAGTCCAAGAGACTACTGATAAAATCTTTCAGATCAGAGACCATATCAAGGCGGCTCGCGATCGACAAAAGAGCTACGCAGACAAGAGACGGAAGCCGTTATCTTTCGAGGTCGGAGATAAGGTCTTATTGAAAGTCTCGCCTTGGAAGGGCGTAGCAAGATTTGGTAAGCGTGGAAAGCTTAACCCCCGTTATGTAGGACCCTTTGAAATCTTGGAAAAGATTGGCACCGTTGCCTACAAGCTGAAGTTACCAGAAGAACTAAGTAGTGTACACGACACGTTTCATGTGTCGAACCTTAAGAAGAGTCCAACACAAGAAACAGTTATTATCCCAGCGGATGAAGTTCACATAGACGAAAACCTCCAATACACTGAAGAACCTATTGAGGTCATGGATTGGAAGATCCAGAAAACACGGAGAAGTCGTATCAAATTGGTGAAAGTTCGTTGGAACTCTCGACACGGACCCGAGTATACTTGGGAACGTGAAGATCGAATAAAGGCAAAATATCCTCACCTGTTCCCGAAGACTCCTGCAAAGGATGATTCAGCTAGAATTTCGGGACGAAATTCTTAATAACAGGGGGAGAATGTGACAACTGACAATTTACGGTAACTTTTCACACTTAAAATACTCATTTTTAGCCACATTTTTAATTCATTTTGAGCATCCGAACTGCTTATTTCGTGGTATACACTTAGAATACTCAAGGAATACTTACTTAGGATGCATATGATCCATTTTTATTAAGTACATTTGAAACAGTTTAAACAATGCATCGAAACTACTAGAAAAGCACCTAATAAACTAGTATTCTGACGAAAACGCAGAATCCGCAAAAATCATCTAAACGACATCTTTAGGACATAGACGAAGGTCCAACATCTAATATATATTAAACCCTAACTAGGAATGCAAGGGTTTGATTTAAAACCTTTCCAAAGTCCGATTACACTAAAAATTGCCCGAAAAGCACTAAAAGCGACCATTTCTACGCTTTTCGGCAGAAATTCTGCAGAAATCAGCTTTCTAATATTTTTACGACATGTAAAAATATTATTTAACATAGAATTCATGTGAGGATACATTCGGGTATCATCCGAGCCAATAACTACATCAATTCACACAAGTTACACAACTTAGCGTTCAAATAACGTCTAACCGAAACAATTCGAAACGAATACCCGAACAATACCAAATCTTTTTTAATGACCATCTAGTGTTAATTGGATCATTATGGACTAGTAATGGTTACTTAACACCTTCTTAACACATTTATACACTTGAAACATTTAAACACCAAAACACCTAAACTTTGCTAAAAGTTTATAACACTTTAAACACTTAATAACATTTCAACAATTCAAGACCCCCCCCCCCATTGTTGTGAACGTTTTTAAGTGGGTCCCACACCCTTCCCCACTCTTTTTTTTTTTCAACTAGTTACCACAAATATCTAGATATTTTACTCCATGTTGCAAGTTGATGCAAGTGGTGAAAGATGATCATTACTAACAACTAGTTACTTCATTTTCTAACCATTTCATCACAACTTTTTCACAATCCATTTTCACACACAAACTCTCTCATCATCTTCATCCATTTCACCAAGAACACCATAAAAACCCACTTCACTTTAGTCATTTCTTTGATGATCAAGATGATTTTCTATGGAACCTAAGATGATCTAAAGCACTTACAACCTAAAGCAAGTATTTTCATCCATTCAAGAGCATTCTACCATCAAGATCATCATCTTCTTAGTTCTTAATCATCCTCTAGATCATCCCTAGCCTAGTGCTAGAAGTAAGCTTCTAAATCTATTTTTTTTCCATACTTATTTATGATTATGATTGTTTTTATAACTAGTAAAAAAAACTAAATAATCATACATAATAATATGAAGATACAAAGAAGAAAAAAATAAAAATCATGATATGAATAAGATTGTTTATGTTGTGATTTAAGATTTATTACTTTTATATTTGATCTTGTGATCATGATGGATATCATAAGAATAAGTTGTTAGATGATGTTTAAAAACATGATCTGACAAGTATACATGTTTATGTTAAAGGGTTTTTGTTTAACATAAGGGTTTAAATGGATGATCATAACCTTTGATTTTGTTAAAGTATTTAAGGTTTTTCATTAAAAACAATACTTCTACAAGATTATGAAAACAAACATACAAGATGAGATTTTTATAAAAGTGGATAAACTAGAAATAAAGCATGGATTTGAACTAGTTAGCATATGTTATGATCATGTCCAAAACCCTACATGATTTTGAGATCATCTTGATAAGTTTATGTTATAAAATCTCATATGTTCTAGTTAAAGATATTATGAGTAAATTGTTGGTGAATTTGAAAAGAAAATGATATATTTATTAAACATGGCTAAATGATTAAGACAAAGGTTATATGGCCAAATTTTTCTTATAAACTTTATGTTATAATAACCATTATTTTTGGCTAAATCTTTAAAAGAATAAAAAGATTTTAAAGAACGGTTTTTATAAAAATAAAGCTAGTTATAAATATATATTTTTAAGAAAATATATATGTAGTTAACTTAACAACTTAAGTGCTATGTGTTATTTGGTTGTATTAGTTATATGTATTATAACTAGGAACTTGAATACAATGGTACAAATAAACACAATGTACTTTTCGACTAAAGTCTTACAAGACTACATGTAAAAACGCCTTAAAACACACTTGCGGACATTCTGAGGTTTCGGACACAACTTATGGTCAAAACGGACGACGGACAAACCTATGAACATATCGCCATTCCGAGGAGTTACTACGATGTTTAGGCGATCTTTCGACGCGGACATATATTTACGCTACCGTTAACAAAAATTCAGACAATTTAGAAACTTATAAACTACTATGTATTCTTTTAATTAAAAAAACCTATAGTTAGTAACTTTTATAAAAAATAAAAGAATATATTTTTAACAAATGGGCTTATTTTTGATACAAATGGGTATATTTTACAAATGGGCTTATTATCCTAATTTGGGCTTAACATAAAAACATGGGCTAAGCCAAATACCAAAACTTATGGGCTAAGCCCAAAACCAAACATATGGGCTAAGGCCCAATAACATTAAGCCCAATAACATTTGGGCCCAACACTATTGAGGCCCAACACTATTTAGGCCCAACACTATTGAGGCCCAACACTATTTAGGCCCAACACTAGTTAGGCCCAACACTATTGAGGCCCGACACTATTTAAGCCCGATACTATTTAGGCCCAACACTATTTAGGCCGAACACTATTTGAGCCCAAATAACATAAATTCTTGGGCTAAGCCCAATGACATATAATTGGTAAAAATCACAATTATACAATTAACTTGTACAAAGACACGAAATCAAGAAGACAAGACCCGACGATACAACTCACAAGATACAAGATTACATATATATATATATATATATATATATATATATATATATATATATATATATATATATATATATATATATATATTTGGTGAAATATATATGTATATATAACAGTTTAACAACTTATACATCTAATACACAGTTCAACGAACAACAAAGACATACAAGTCTTACACATATTTAAAACACAAGACTTGTACTCAAGTCATTTACAAAGACCGAAGTGTCTAACAACTATAAAAACATTTGTAGTTCGCAACCTTGTTCAAGACGACCACGCGTAAGATCACAAACACCTATCATTCACGGACGCAATACTATGAGTTCATGTCCCCTATTCATTTAAATGTTTTACAACTTTACAACTATCGGGGAAAATACATGTTCAATGTATGTTAAAGTTAGGGAATGAAACACCTTAGATCATGTGCGAATTAGGGTTATACATCTAAGCACCATTAATCCAGTTTGGACCTAGGTACATGTGGTTAGATCTAATGGGTTTTGGCGAGCCCCACTCTTGGTCGTGAACCCATACAGAAGAGTGCTTTTGTGTCCCAGTCGATAGGATTCGACATAAAAATCGTCTAGGGTTGGATTGCTTCCTTTTTCGTCACACATATTAATGTCCTTGCAAAATCTTAATGATCAACGATTTCATTGACGCTTTACATACTACAACTTACATTTTAAATACATCTTTTACAACTAAACTGCATGAATTCACCAACTTTTGTCGATGTTTTCGAAACTTAACATGTATTTCAGGGATTAATGGACCATGTCGGAATTCTCAGTCAAGATAACAAGTACCAGAACTCCACGCCATCTTTTGGAGGGTTTAACTATTATATTCCACCTCTTTGCGGCAATATTATGGTTTAAACCTTAGTAGTTTATTTTCATTTTGATGTATGAAACAATAACACTTTACTTTCATGTTAATGGTTTGTAACCGACACACTAAACTTATGTTGTGATCTTTTGAAAACAATTATGTAATGGTAATGGAGTATGTTTTATTCATATAGTTTGTTCATGTATATCGATATTTATGCAATGAAAACCATACAGATCACACCTCGCGCTTCCGCTATGAGCGGGTGTGACATCATGTGAGTACATAGTTCCCCTATTTTACTCTTTTCAATTGTTTTGGGGTGATTCATATGTACAAAATGATTTTCAAGGTTTAAACAATGGTTTTCAAAAACAATTAAGATGGTTTATACAAAACTAAAAACGATTTCAACAAAGTCAACAAAACTTATTGGTTGTAGTTACATAACAAATGACATTCATTAGCATTGATCAAGCTGACCAATATTAGGTTATGGTACCATAGGATCTGACAAATCCCGTTATTTTACTGCACCCATGGTTATGTGTGGGGGTTGTGGGTAACGACTGAATCTGATGTTTGTTAACTTACCCTTTGGTGGTTTGTTAACTCGAGAAGCGAGAAGCGAGGTGGTCTAGTCACAAAGGTTTGAATGTTGTTAGCGAGACGACCATAAATAGTTTTTCACAAATTAAAACGAGGATGATTTAAACGACTTTAAACGAGTTAATGATTTTTGAAACGATTTGAACAAGCTAAACAAATTGGATAAACGATTGGTTTTTGGTTAGTGTTTAGATAACGGGACGGGTGTAATGTGATGAAGGCATGGTAGATATGCCGCTGGTACTTCTTATATATAAATGTTTTCATCATATTACATACCGTAGCGTTATTTAGTTCACTTGGGTAAATGATTTTGAAACAATGTCACACAACAATGTTTTCTAAAAGATATAAACCATACAAGTTTTTAACAAGTTTTTACAAGATGTTTTACAAGTTGGTTTACTAAAACAAATGTTTCAGGGTTAAGAAGCATGGCTACGAGTTTTTACAAACTATAACCCACTTGATTTGAGTTGGTTAAATATGTTGCAATACACTTTTTAAAACAAGGTTTGTATTTTGAATCTTGTAGTCTAATAAAGTATTGCAACATATAAACGAGCCATGATTCCGACACTCTTATAAAACCTATGTACTCGCCAGCATATCTTTGCTGACTTTGTTTTTACATATGTTTCAGGTGATGTTTCTTGATTGATTTCTAGGATGCATGCGTCACATAGGATCTGGATGAGGCCTTAGTAACATAATAACAGTGATAGACGTTATTTAACTTGTTTGTTTTGTGTCAAGACAATGTTGAGGTTTAATAATATTCAATAAAACGAAACTATTTTGTATCCATGGTTGTGAAACAATAGCTTCTGTTGCAACACTCCCCGACGTTTCCGCCACGGTTTGTTGTCCTACGTGGTCGGGGTGTGACAGAAGAAGTTGGTATCAGAGCCAATGGTTATAGGGAATTAGGTTATTAGTAATGCTTTGACCTAGACTATAACTTTTAGGACCCTAACGCAAGTTTACTTGTGTTTAGATTTTAAAACAAAATCGCCACCTATCCTTAGGTGATAACCACAATGAGAACACTAAGTTCGAATCCGCTTTGAAAACTAATCATCTGTTCTGGGATGATTGATTACTAGGTTTTGAACCCTCTGTTATAAGGTTTTGAACCCTTTAAGTTTTCAAATCTTGTCAAAGTTTGGGTCTAAATAGTGTGAACACGTGCAAACTGGAAGAGTAAGTGCCTGTACCCTGAGTTTTCTGTCTAAGGCTAGAGTGCTCATACAAATCCACGTAATCGGACCAGTCACTCTTACATGGGAACTCTTGGGGGTGAGTATTCACTTATAGACGAGCATGTCTTCGGTAATACATTATATTGACCTATTTACTTTGATTAGTCACTGCGTATCGTTTGTTTGTTCGAGGTAACGAACAAATGATCGCCTACTTTGTATTTTGTCGGTATTTTCAATACCTCTTTTGCTTTTCAACCTCACTCGTTTCCTCTGTCTCCTTGTTAAACAATGCGTCGTGTAACTTCATGAGTTTCAATTCTGCTAAGCCTCTAAAGTTTTCTGGGTCACAAGGAGCAACTGCACTCTTGCAGTGGTTTGAGAGTATCGAGAGCACATTCAGACACGTCCAGTGTCCGAATGCGCGTAAGGTTGAATTTTCTTCAAGTGTGTTTGAGAAGCGAGCGCTTACCTGGTGGAATGGTGTTATGCGCGATAGGGGTGCCGAAGTGGCATTGGCACAAACATGGGAAGAGCTTCGAGCTCTCATGATGAAAGAGTTTTGTCCCTGTCACGAGATTCGGGCTTTGGAGCGAGAGTTTGATGATCTAAAGCAAGATGGGGCTGAACACCGTGGGTACATGGATCGTTTTGAGGAACTCAGTCTATTGTGTCCCACCATGGCTACCCCTCTGGAGAAAGCAATCGAGAGATATATCGATGGTTTGCCCGATTCCATTCAGGATATTGTGATCGGCATTAATCCTACTACCGTCCGTCACGCAATCGAGTTGTCGGCTACCCTGACTGAATCTCAAGTCAGGAAGGGTAAACTCACCCACAAGGGTGATAAAAAGAAGTCGACTGATTCTGAGAAGAACAAGGATAAGGGCAAGGGTAAGAAAGGTGAGTCGTCAAAGAAGAGGAAGCGAAAGGGTGCTCAGAACTTTGCTGTTACACCACAGACTGCTCAGGACCCACCGACTCAACCTCCTGCTAAGAAGGTATATGCTGGTACCGCACCTCATTGTGCACGCTGCAACGGTCATCATGTTGCCCAGCAAGCTTGTAAGCAATGTACAACATGTGGTAAACTTGGGCATTTGGCAAATATTTGTCGTCTGGGACAAAATCAGGTTGCTCAGGTTCCAGCTGCGGTTCAGGGGAATGCTGTGAGATTCCCATCGGGTTCATGTTTTAACTATGAAGAGTTTGGTCACTTCCGCAACAACTGTCCGAGGCTGGTGAATGCGAACGCGAATACTAATGTGAACCCGAACGTGAATGTCAATGTGAATCCTGCTCGTGGGCAAGCATACAATCTGAATGCAAACGAAGCAAGGGCCGACAACGAGGTGGTTAATGGTACGTTTCTTGTTAACAATCGACCTGCATCTGTTCCTTTTGATTCTGGTGCAGATAGAAGTTTTGTTTCATTGTCTTTTGAACCTTTGCTTGCGATACCTAGAACTAAACTGAGGAAACCCTTATCTGTTGAAGTCGCTACTGGTAAACCTCTTGTTCTCGATTCTGTTATTCGTGGTTGTCAGTTGATCCTTGATAACTATCTTTTTCCTATTGACCTTACGCCAATGCAACTGGGGAGCTTCGACATTATCGTTGGAATGGATTGGTTAACCAAACATCATGCGGAGGTGGTTTGTTTTGACAAGATTGTTCGTATTTCCTTGTCTTCTGGCGATATTCTGGAAGTTCGGGGCGAGAAACCTTCGGGTGGTTTGAAGCTTATGTCATGTATGGAAGCCCAAAGGTATTTGAGAAAAGGATATGTTGCTTTCCTAGCATATGTCACCGAGGAGAAAGACAAGAGTAAGAGTATTCAGGATATTCCGATTGTTCAAGATTATCCAGAGGTGTTTCCTGATGAACCGCCTGGTTTGCCTCCAGTTCGTCAAGTCCAGTTTCATATTGACCTTGTACCCAATGCCAACCCAATTGCAAAAGCGCCTTATCCACTTCCACCATCAGAGATGCAAGAATTATCGAAGCAGCTTCAAGAGTTATCTGATAAAGGATTCATCCGACCAAGCTTTTCACCCTGGGGAGCTCCTGTCCTCTTCGTGAAAAAGAAAGATGGGTCTTTTCGAATGTGTATCGATTATCGTGAGCTTAATAAGCTTACCATCAAGAATCGATATCCCCTACCTCGAATTGATGATCTCTTCGATCAGCTGCAAGGTGCTTCATGCTTTTCTAAGATCGATCTGCGTTCTGGGTATCATCAACTTCGTGTTCTCGAAGAAGATATTCCCAAAACTGCTTTCTGCACAAGATATGGGCATTATGAGTTCACTGTCATGCCGTTCGGTTTGACGAATGCTCCAGCTATCTTCATGGACTTAATGAATAGGGTCTGTAAACCCTATTTAGACAAGTTCATTATTGTGTTCATCGACGATATTCTTGTCTATTCAAAGTCTCGAGCCGAGCACGAGCAACACCTTCGCTTAACATTGGAACTCCTGAAGAATGAACAACTTTTAGCTAAATTCTCTAAGTGTGAATTATGGATTAAAGAAGTTCAATTCTTGGGTCATATAGTCAATGAGCAGGGTATTCATGTGGATTCATCCAAGATTGTTGCTATTAAAGACTGGAATACACCAACAACACCTACAGAGGTTCGATCTTTCCTCGGTCTTGCTGGTTATTATCATCGATTCATCTCAAACTTCTCAAAGATCGCGGTTCCACTCACTGCTTTAACTCAGAAGAATAAGCCTTTTGAGTGGGGACCCAAGCAAGAAGAAGCATTCCAAATGCTGAAGCAGAAGCTTTGTGATGCTCCTGTTTTATCTCTGCCCAAGGGAAATGATGATTTCGTTGTCTATTGTGACGCGTCGAATCTAGGACTTGGTTGCGTTCTTATGCAACGAGGTAAAGTCATAGCTTATGCTTCAAGACAACTGAAAATTCATGAGAAGAACTACACAACTCATGATCTTGAGTTAGGAGCTATGATTTTCGCGCTTAAAATCTGGAGACATTACCTCTATGGAACGAAGTGTGTGGTTCTCACAGACCACAAAAGTCTCCAGCATATTCTCAATCAGAAAGAGTTGAACATGAGGCAACAACGTTGGGTTAAACTCTTGAGCGATTACGATTGCGAGATTCGCTACCACCCTAGTAAGGCGAATTTCGTGGCCGATGCGCTTAGTCGAAAAGAGTGAGTCAAGCTTCATTCTGTTCAAACGCTATCTGATCTTCAAACTCATGTTCTTCAAGCTCAACAATTTTGTGTTTCATAAAATTTGATAGGTGAGGAATTGCCACGTTAGCTCGAGCTTAAGCTCGAAAGGAAGGATGATGGTTTGTTCTACTTCAAGGATCGTTTGTGGATTCCGAAACAAGACGATCTTCGCACCTTGGTAATGGACGAATCTCATAAGTCTCGATATTCTATCCATCCTGGTCTTGATAAAATGTACAAGGACCTTCGTACTAAGTTCTGGTGGCCTGGTATGAAGAAGGATGTTGCCTTGTATGTATCAAAATGCCTGACTTGTCTCGAAGTCAAGGCTGAACATGAACGACCTTCTGGTTTGCTTGTACAACCAGAGATACCGGTTTGGAAGTGGGAGAACATTGCGATGGATCTCATAACTAAGTTACCGCGTACGTCTAAAGGTCATGATGCTATATAGATTATTATCGATCGATTAACGAAATCAGCTCATTTTATTCCAATTTGCGAGGATCTATCTGCTGATAAACTTGCAAAGATTTACGTTGATGAGATTGTATCACGACATGGTGTGCCTTTGGATATCATTTCTGATCGTGATGCTCGATTTTCATCTCATTTCTGGAAGACCATGAAATCTGCTTTGGGAACCCAACTAAATCTAAGCACTGCTTATCATCCCCAAACAGATGGTCAATCTGAGCAAACAATTCAAACTTTGGAGGATATGCTTAGAGCATGCGTGATAGACTTTGGTGGTAATTGGGATTCTCATCTGCCATTGATCGAGTTCTCTTACAACAATAGTCATCATGCTAGTATTAATATGGCACCTTTCGAAGCTCTCTACGGTCGAAAATGTCGTTCACCTGTCTGTTGGAACGAGACCGGTGAAGCTCAGCTTACTGGACCTGAGCTCGTTCTGGAAACAACAGACAAAATCAAGAAAATCCGCGATAATCTTGTGACAGCTTGAAGCCGTCAAAAGAGTTATGCGGATATGCGACACAAGCCCTTAGAATTTGAAGTCGGAGATCGTGTCCTACTCAAGGTTTCACCTTGGAAGGGAGTCATGAGATTTGGAAAGAAAGGAAAACTTGCACCTCGATATGTGGGACCATTCAAGATTGTGGAAAGAATTGGGAAAGTTGCCTATCGTCTAGAGCTACCTCCAGAGCTTGGGAATATTCACCCGACTTTTCACGTGTCCAATCTACGAAAGTGTTTAGCTGACGCTGATCTTCACATTCCTCTCGACGAGATCCAAATCGATGAAACGATGCACTTTGTCGAGAAACCCGTGGAGATCGCAGACCGTACTTTCAAACAGTTGAAGAACAAATGGATTAAATTAGTCAATGTTCGTTGGGAGTCCAAACGTGGCCCAGAGTTTACTTGGGAACGTGAGGACCAGATGAAGGCAAAATATCCGCATTTGTTTTCACAAGCTTCCTCTAGTTAAATTTCGGGACGAAATTTCCTAGTAGGGGAGACTGTGACGACTGTGTTCTATAATCGTTGTTCAGTATAAAACAATGTTGTTATCAATAAAACAATTTGCTTTGGTGTTATTATATGTGTTTTGGTGTTATTATGTGTGTATTTATGTTTGGTGATTTTACAATTTGATTGGATTCCAATTTCAAGCTCTTTAATCGCTTTCTGGAAGGTTATACATGCACTGATGCGTAAATATAACCAGTTTAATGCAACAAACACTCCGGAATAGTGAAATAGGCTTAACATACCTTAAATAACCTCCACATAACTTAGAAATAAGTTTTGGATGGTTTGGTGTGTTGAAATCAAGTTTGTTCGATCGCAGGGACTATTTGTGTCAAACTGCGAAACTATACCGATTTGTATAGTAACGAACATTCCGGAACTTGATCATGACTTAAACAACCCTAAATAACCTTTACATAGCATAGAAATAGGATTTGAGGGGTTCGGTATGCTAAAATAAACTTTATTGATCAATAGGGACTAAAAGCGTCAAAAAGTGCACAAGTTTTCATTTTCGCGCATATCTTGCGTTCTGAATATATCCGGACATCCAAAAATTTATGTAAGCATTAAATTCTTTTATTTTAGTGTTTGGTATAAGAAAATTCCATTCGTCGCTTAATTTGGATCGTTTTTGCGTTCGTTACGACTTCCGTCGTAATTAAGCAAATAATGCAACCGTACGACCGAACGAACCGACATCCGAGATATTTTTGAGCATGTTTGGAGTTCCCTATACTTTAACTTCATTTTAGAGCCTTGAAATGAGGTTAACGGGGCTTAAACATGTCAAAAATGGGCCGAAATGCATGTTTTTCAAGTTCATGGACCAAACTGCAAATTCTGGAAACTAAGCCCAGGCCGGCCGCGTAAGACACTCTTGTCTTTTACGCAGGCCACATGAGTTACCAGTTCTGCAAAACAGTTTTCTGAAATAGCAGCTGGTATTCAGTGAATTTGGACATGCTTTTGATCAACCTATGGGCAAGTTTTGATGGTTTTCAAGTGCCCATGGTATCCAAATACCATGTGCCCACTTGTACTGTCACACCCCCAAAATCCACATGCGGAGTATCACCGCTTGGAGGCGTGACTGACCAGGATCCAGCCACCAATCATATTGAACAACATAAATTAAGTAAATAAAAGTCCAATCCAATCAATATAATTGGTGTCAAAACAATTCAACCAAGTTAAAGTTATCAGCGGAAGCATAAAGTTTAAAACCCAAAACATAAGTTAAAAGTTCATGAGTTTAACATGGAACTCAACAGTCCATGTCCCACAACGACCTGCTCCTCCCTGTGCAAGCTCCATATGTACATAAGGTCCTGCAAGGCATGCAGCAGAGAGTCAACAACTAGTTGAGCGAGTTCACAGTAAACAGTTCAGTAATAGTAATAGGAAAGTAAGCCTTATATTCGTTCGTTATGTCAGGTATCGTATTAGTTTCCATCGCGGCCCTCTGGGCATGTGTGCTAAGATTAGGGGAAATTTTCCCAAGTATTCTAGACTATGTATATTTGTATCGCGGCCACCCTGGCATGTGTGCGAAGTTTTAGTATGTATAGTTCGCGGCCTTTCCAAGGCATGTGTGCGAAGATCAGTCATAATATCGCGGCCAACCCTGGCGTGTGTGCGAAGATCAGTTCAATTAGTATACCAGTCTAGCCGTATCTTATCATTTACCATCCTCACCCTGAGGACCATATCATTAGGTTCCATTAACTAAGTTTGCACGAATAAATCATCCAATCCCATTCCTACCCTGGGAATCCCATGCCTTGGTAAAGAGTGTGAACTCACCTTGGTTTGCTCGGCAAGATTTGTTACTTGTTATTCAGTTGAATGAACACGTCCTAAAAAGGTTACCGACAACAGTCAGTTCTACACGCACAGGTACCACACCTTTCACGCACAATTAATTCCACGTATTCATTGTTCACATCAAGCACATTTATTGCACACCGAACCCAAGTAACAGCAAACTTAGCATATATCATTACTTAAGTCATCGGAGATATCCAGATTATTATTACATTCATGATGCAAGTTCACATTACATCATAGCCCACCTCAAGTAGCTCAGTTCACCTTTAAACTATTAATAAACACATACCATAATTTCTCATGCAAACTAGTAACACACATAACCCTATATCATAACCCACTAACATACTCTTCGATAATCAGTTGACACGTATGAGGTCCTACTATCAATATCAAATCTGATTATAATCATGACTACACACCATCCATCGCACACATAATGGTTTGCACATCATTCACATATCCACATATATATAACAGTTTCCCCACACACATAGCATATGCTCATGTCCACCCTAACCCACAACTTAGTATGCAAGTTTCATATCCATCTATATATATATCAAACTGAGGTCGAACCAGAACTTGTATAGCTACACTACATAGTCTTTACGTTTTTCCTTAGATTCATATACTTGTACCCGGTCACGCATACATATATTACATGGTTTCATATACGGGTTTTCATGTCCTTACAACGAAATCGAACCGATATTCCTATACATACAATCCCCTACACACACTATACCTGTTTCATGAACCATATATAGTCATAGTTTCATCTACGTATATGTACCTACAACCGTACACGATCATGCGACCACAAACTACACGTATCAACGTAGAACTTCATAATCATTATGAGTACGCATAAACACAGTTACGTAGCAAAGAGTTTCCACCCGAAATCGAAAACAAATAAACGCATATACGGTCACATCACCGATTAAACACGATTTCTAGCCTTCCTAGTTTACTAATAGCCCTCATATAAACATCTAGATCCCATGTAAAACAGGAAACGCAGCCGCGTATACGAGAACTATAAACCGAAATAAAGCGAGTACGAACTAACCTGAATGAGGGAGATGAGAGGGAAAACTAGTGTGCAAGAGAGAGGGCACCGAGAGGAGGTGGATCGCTAACTGGAACCGGGAACTTGAATAACCTCCTTGGCTCACGGATAGCTTGACTTGAAGAAGAAGGCTTCGAAGGGGGCGGGGATACTGCCGATCGCAAGAGTGAGGGAGAGGGTAGGGTTTGTTTCTTGGGTATGGAATGATAATATATGATCATGTTACGTATACCTATATAAACACATGCTATAGGTCGGTTCACATTGGGATGTTTAGGCCGCAAGCTTAGGAGTTTTAGTTGAGGATTATGCATATACGAAATTTAGAGTTGGGGCTGTTTGGGATTAGTGGCCGAGAACTACATGTTGGGCCGCAAGTAGTTTAAGTGGGTATGATCACTTGGGCTGAACATATGGCTAGGGACAAAAGAAAAGGGCTGATCGAAATATGAGGGGGTGGCAGACTATTATTGTTGTTATACATCCATATATTTTAATATTTGTATTTGTTTCTTTTACATAAAGTCAACTAATTACAGAAAAAAAATATTATAAATCAACTAAAAAAATATATATAACGATCATGCTATGATTCGGCGTCATAAGTTTCGAGTTGCACGAGTGGGTTGGATCGACACGCGATCTAGGTGTTTTTGGTTCAAACAGTTCGGGTCGGTTCAACACAATAAGGATTTGACTTCAAGTATTCGTTTGTATAAAATAAATTAGATAAGCATAATTGATTTGTCACACAAGTTCATGCATTTATGTAAATAAGATAAGTATATGAATTGATTTATAAAGGTGATACCTTGAGATTACGGGTTGTCACATCATCCCCAACTTGAAAGAAATTTCGTCCCGAAATTTAGCACGTAGTTACTAAGGAAGCTAGTTAGGTTGCGTGGGTTTCCGGGTTTTCCTGGGGTGCCACATCCTTCCCCCGTTGATTGGGAATTTCGTCCCGAAATTCCACTGTAGCGTCAGTAGTGGACTTACGTTCCATAAACAACCGGGGATACTTGCGTTTCCTTTGATTTACTCGTTCCCAGGTGAACTCTGGGCCACGACGGGAGTTCCAACGAACTAGAACGAAAGGCGTTACATCAACCAATAGACACCGGTTAGTACAAAGGCTAGCGAGAGGTTTACCATAATTAAGGTAACTGTCGTAGAGTCAAAGAGGTGACTCTTGTGGTGCAAGGGCAAAAAGAGGTAAGGTGACGACTCAGTACAAGAAATATCCTTTAAACGATAGAATAAGAAAACCCATTCAAATTAAACCATATAAGTCACTACATCGAATATTCGCAAAAGTTTTAATCACCATGATTGTTTATACGAAAACAACTGAGAGAAAAATAACTAGATAAACGATTGAAAGACGAGTCAGTCGTCCACGTCTCCATCCCCGAGGTCACTACCATCATCATCATCTCCGTCATTATCCGAGACCTCCTCTGGCTCTTCTTCCTCCTCTTTCGGCTCTTCCTCCTCCTCTTCGGGCTCTTCATCAGACTCTTCCGCCTCTAGTTCAGGAGGTGCCGAGACTGGGGCTGGCTCGGGTTCAGGTGCGAAGCGGGCTTCCTCCAACTGATGGACCCTCCAATCCATCATACCTATCCTTTCGGCATGCGAGTTAAGCCTTTCATGATCCACTCGAGCGTCTCTCAGTATCAGACCTTGTACCTCGCGCCCTTTTAGGGCTTCTGCCTTCAAATCAGTAGTTCTCCTATTAAGTTCCTGTATCTGCTTCTCCTGAGCTTCCACTCGCCCTCCTAGGGTATCAACCTTTTTTAGTAATTTCTGATATTGCTCCATTAAGACTTGGTTTTGTCCTATTAGAATCTGGTTATAATCTCGGAGGGCCTTACTCACAGCCGACTCGGCCTGGGCGCTGAGGGAGTTAACTGGTAGTGCATGCGTAGGTCGGGAGGACGACTCCCCGCCCTGCGCGAGTCTCTTCCTATAAGCAGCACGCGTCTCCCTCTGACGCGGGGGTGAGTGAGTAGCAGCGGGTGCCTTCCCTGGCGCCCGGGATTGGTCAAAAGATGTGGACGGTGCAGACATGCCTGTCGAGTTGATGACGTAACGCAAGTTAAACGAAAGAATGCACACTCACAATGTACCGAAAGAGGGTGTTGACGCAGGAAAGGAAGAAAAAGAATGACATATAAGAGTAAGCACACAAGGTTTCAATCAACAGTTGCTACGTTTATCTAAGCATACCATGAGCAAAATTCTACGCAATTCTAGCATGTAGGCAATAAACATAAACCTTATTACCTAGAATGTTGAGTCTTGCACGTGGAGCGAAGCGTCGTTGTGGATCGTTGAGAGCACTGTTCTGGTTATAGTCTGGTTTTAATAAAAATGTTTTTTTTTCCATATTAAAACTAAGTTCTCTATAACCAATGGCTCTGATACCAATCTGTCACACCCCCAAAATCCACATGCGGAGTATCACCGCTTGGAGGCGTGACTGACCAGGATCCAGCCACCAATCATATTGAACAACATAAATTAAGTAAATAAAAGTCCAATCCAATCAATATAATTGGTGTCAAAACAATTCAACCAAGTTAAAGTTATCAGCGGAAGCATAAAGTTTAAAACCCAAAACATAAGTTAAAAGTTCATGAGTTTAACATGGAACTCAACAGTCCATGTCCCACAACGACCTGCTCCTCCCTGTGCAAGCTCCATATGTACCTAAGGTCCTGCAAGGCATGCAGCAAAGAGTCAACAACTAGTTGAGCGAGTTCACAGTAAACAGTTCAGTAATAGTAATAGGAAAGTAAGCCTTATATTCGTTCGTTATGTCAGGTATCGTATTAGTTTCCATCGCGGCCCTCTGGGCATGTGTGCGAAGATTAGGGGAAATTTTCCCAAGTATTCTAGACTATGTATATTTGTATCGCGGCCACCCTGGCATGTGTGCGAAGTTTTAGTATGTATAGTTCGCGGCCTTTCCAAGGCATGTGTGCGAAGATCAGTCATAATATCGCGGCCAACCCTGGCGTGTGTGCGAAGATCAGTTCAATTAGTATACCAGTCTAGCCGTATCTTATCATTTACCATCCTCACCCTGAGGACCATATCATTAGGTTCCATTAACTAAGTTTGCACGAATAAATCATCCAATCCCATTCCCACCCTGGGAATCCCATGCCTTGGTAAAGAGTGTGAACTCACCTTGGTTTGCTCGGCAAGATTTGTTACTTGTTATTCAGTTGAATGAACACGTCCTAAAAAGGTTACCGACAACAGTCAGTTCTACACGCACATGTACCACACCTTTCACGCACAATTAATTCCACGTATTCATTGTTCACATCAAGCACATTTATTGCACACCGAACCCAAGTAACAGCAAACTTAGCATATATCATTACTTAAGTCATCGGAGATATCCAGATTATTATTACATTCATGATGCAAGTTCACATTACATCATAGCCCACCTCAAGTAGCTCAGTTCACCTTTAAACTATTAATAAACACATACCATAATTTCTCATGCAAACTAGTAACACACATAACCCTATATCATAACCCACTAACATACTCTTCGATAATCAGTTGACACGTATGAGGTCCTACTATCAATATCAAATCTGATTATAATCATGACTACACACCATCCATCGCACACATAATGGTTTGCACATCATTCACATATCCACATATATATAACAGTTTCCCCACACACATAGCATATGCTCATGTCCACCCTAACCCACAACTTAGTATGCAAGTTTCATATCCATCTATATATATATCAAACTGAGGTCGAACCAGAACTTGTATAGCTACACTACATAGTCTTTACGTTTTTCCTTAGATTCATATACTTGTACCCGGTCATGCATACATATATTACATGGTTTCATATACGGGTTTTCATGTCCTTACAACGAAATCGAACCGATATTCCTATACATACAATCCCCTACACACACTATACCTGTTTCATGAACCATATATAGTCATAGTTTCATCTACGTATATGTACCTACAACCGTACACGATCATGCGACCACAAACTACACGTATCAACGTAGAACTGCATAATCATTATGAGTACGCATAAACACAGTTACGTAGCAAAGAGTTTCCACCCGAAATCGAAAACAAATAAACGCATATACGGTCACATCACCGATTAAACACGATTTCTAGCCTTCCTAGTTTACTAATAGCCCTCATATAAACATCTAGATCCCATGTAAAACAGGAAACGCAGCCGCGTATACGAGAACTATAAACCGAAATAAAGCGAGTACGAACTAACCTGAATGAGGGAGATGAGAGGGAAAACTAGTGTGCAAGAGAGAGGGCACCGAGAGGAGGTGGATCGCTAACTGGAACCGGGAACTTGAATAACCTCCTTGGCTCACGGATAGCTTGACTTGAAGAAGAAGGCTTCGAAGGGGGCGGGGATACTGCCGATCGCAAGAGTGAGGGAGAGGGTAGGGTTTGTTTCTTGGGTATGGAATGATAATATATGATCATGTTACGTATACCTATATAAACACATGCTATAGGTCGGTTCACATTGGGATGTTTAGGCCGCAAGCTTAGGAGTTTTAGTTGAGGATTATGCATATGCGAAATTTAGAGTTGGGGCTGTTTGGGATTAGTGGCCGAGAACTACATGTTGGGCCGCAAGTAGTTTAAGTGGGTATGATCACTTGGGCTGAACATATGGCTAGGGACAAAAGAAAAGGGCTGATCGAAATATGAGGGGGGGCAGACTATTATTGTTGTTATACATCCATATATTTTAATATTTGTATTTGTTTCTTTTACATAAAGTCAACTAATTACAGAAAAAAAAAATATTATAAATCAACTAAAAAATATATATAACGATCATGCTATGATTCGGCGTCATAAGTTTCGAGTTGCACGAGTGGGTTGGATCGACACGCGATCTAGGTGTTTTTTGTTCAAACAGTTCGGGTCGGTTCAACACAATAAGGATTTGACTTCAAGTATTCGTTTGTATAAAATAAATTAGATAAGCATAATTGATTTGTCACACAAGTTCATGCATTTATGTAAATAAGATAAGTATATGAATTGATTTATAAAGGTGATACCTTGAGATTACGGGTTGTCACATGTACGGCTTGGATCAAGGCTCAATCTTCGAGAAACGATCCTAACGGCTCTTGAAAATCTATAAATACCCACCTTCACTTCACTCCCAAAGCACACTTGATCTGATTTTGGCTCTCTAAGTTGAAGTTTATGCTTCATACCTGAGAGTAAATCGGATCAAGAGCTTGCGGGGACCTTCTGTAAGTATTCTTTCGTTCTTTTCTTTCGTTTTTATCATTAAAGTCAAACTGCATTTGACTTTCTGCTTTGGCCAGTTTATGGTCAACGCGAAGTTCGTTTGAACTTCATAACGTGAGCGTAATCACGATGGTTATAGTCTCTAGTGACTATACCTACTGATTACCACGTTATCTAGGCTCAGTGACGAGTCGTAGTTCGGCCAAAATGCGTTTTCTCGCGTATTTTGTAACCAAACTACTCTAGGGTATCAAAACCATTTGTTTTGATATCAAAACCTGTTTTCTAACTTAACTAAACATGTTCTAGCATGTTTAGCTCGTCACTTTTTAGATTAGTGCTTGTGTAGAGTCGTAAGTCAAAGCGGACTAAACACCCGCATAGACTTTCGAACACGACCCGTTTGGTCGATCATTAGGATCCGACCAAACATATTTAGTGATAATTTGGTTTACATGACCTCATTCTATCCGATCGTCCGATTTAGGCGTCTATTGTTTGACTAGTGGTTCAATTACTAGGTGCTGCTTGATTTCTCTGGGTTACTTGAGTTTGCTTGAGTTCTATTGATTGAGGATACTTTGCACTTCATGTGAGTACATAGTTCCCCTATTTTACTATTTTCAATTGTTTTGGGGTGATTCCTATGTACAAAATGATTTTCAAGGTTTAAACAATGGTTTTTCAAAAACAATTAAGATGGTTTATACAAAACTAAAAACGATTTCAATAAAGTGAACAAAACTTATTGGTTGTAGTTACATAACAAATGACATTCATTAGCATTGATCAAGCCAACCAGTATTAGGTTATGGTACCACAGGATCTGACAAATCCCGTTATTTTACTGCACCCATGGTTATGTGTGGAGGTTGTGGGTAACAACTGAATCTGTTGGTGCACTACATCTGTTGATTCCGTCTAGGTGTCTAGGATCAGGTCTTGCATTGTATTGTATAGCATAGGGCACGTTTTACGAGAAAACAGGAGTCTGTATAGGTTTTAGGAGCATGGATCGCTCATAGGGTCTTTAGAGGCTTGGGTCGCTTATTTGGCACATGTGGGCCGCTTATGTGAACAAGTCTGGATCGCTCATATGGATAAGTGTCACATGAGCGGTTCCAGAGGTCTATATATAGGTGAGTAAGAGCGATCCTTAGCAGTGAATTCTTGTATTCCACGCCGAAGCTTTGCCGGTGTGAAGATCGAGCTGTAAATCATTTCAAATCAGTAAAACAAGCAGTTAGGAGGAAGAACAAGCTATATCTACTTGCATTTCTTATTATTCCGCATCTGAAACGCAAGAGTTAACCTCTGAACGACTCGTTTAGGTCAGCATTCGATCCTACAAGTGGTATCAGAGCTTGGGAGGAGGTTTTCTGCAGATTATAGCCGGATTTCAGTGTTTATTCTCGTTTCTACACCTTATTTTCATATTTCTAGGAGATTTCTCGGTTGAATTTCGTTCAAAAGCTCACAGACTGTTTAACATCATACTTAGACAAAACCTTGAAAGTTTCAGACCGAAATTCAGCTTAAAAACAGATCAAAACATGTTCGGAATGTGGACCGCTCGAAGTGACGACATCGTGAATCGCCCTTAGGTCACTGTTTGGACCGCTCATTCGTTCACATTTTAGTTGGACCGCTCGTAAATTTGCTTCTGGATCGCTTTTAGAACAACTTTTGAAACCACTCGAACAAACAATATCTGGACCGCTCGAGTGATCAATTCTATTTCTGGACCGCTCGAAATTCTGTTTCTGGACCGCTCGAGTGTAAACTTTAGGACCGCTCCAAAGATATTTTCTGGATCGCTTCAAAGGAAATTGTTAGTTCGCTCCAAAGGACATATCAAGATCGTTCATTTGGTTATTATCTGGGATCGCTTATTTGTTTTGTGTTTGAATCGCTCGTTTGTCATTTGTCTTGAAAATCGTGCTAAGACAACATGAATTCTGAGTTTTACAACGCCTTTGCTACATCGACAACTCCAGCCGCAATCGCTCAAGCAATGAATTTAGAAAATGAGACGGGAACGACTCAAAAGCCCCCTAGATTGATGAGCATTGAGGAGTATTATGGGTGGAAGGGTAGGTTGGAAAACTGGGTTCAAGCAAACCATCTTAGATCTTGGGAGTGTATATTGAAGAAGTACACTTTGCCTAGAACAGAGTTGCAAGTTATTAAAGAGATATCTGAGTTTACTGAACAAGAACGAGCAATGTATAGAGCCGAGAAAATGATGATCAGTTTGTTGCAGCAGGCTATTAAAGAAGATATCTTCATTTTTTTACAACACGACAAAACTGCTAAGTCTATTTGGGATGCATTAGAAGTCAAGTTCGAGGGAAGTGAAAACATGATAAAGAGCAAGAAAGCATTATTAAAGAAAGAGTTCGATCTGTTTAGTAGTTTGCCAGGAGAGGATACTAAGAAATTGATTGAAAGATATTGTCACCTGGTGCGATCGTTATCGATGTTAGGAGTTCAAAAAGGTCATGAGGAATGGGTGGATAAGTTAGCTGATGCGTTACCTCAGAAAGAGTGGGGAACGTATTTGATGATTTTGAAGAATACGGGAGTGTACGATGGGCTAACTATTTCACAGTTTATTGAGAAAATTGAGAGCCAGGATCTTGAACAGCAAAAGATCGCGAGGATGAATAGTCCGAGTGGTCAAAAAGATGTGAAGATGTATTATCGTGGTAGCATTCCAGCTACTGAATCTGAAAGAAGTCCGAAAATTCAAACCGCTTTTAGTGCTGGTGATTCATCTGAAAAAGCTGATCAGGGCTCGAACAAGAGTAGCAGCGGGTTTTCATCGTTTCCAAGTGTGAATCCGAAAGAGACTAACACAAGTTTTCAATCTCAAAGTATAAAAACTGGAAACGGATATGTGATTCAATGCAACATAGCTCTCAACCTACCAGAAGGTCAAAGCTTTTCTGAAGACACTGCGAAAGATCATATGGCACTTCTGGGTTCAGTTCTGTTATCCTATGAAGGTCTAGTGGCTGGTCGGATCGGAAATCCTATGCTCACTAAAGAGGATTACGATCAAATAGACGCTGAGGAAATGGAACTTATGGATATCAAATGGTGTCTTGCAAGTGTTCTTCGTCGGGCTGAGAAATTCAAAACCATTACCGGGAGAAATGACTTTTTAGATGCTCATGTTTCAACTTTAGGTTTTGATAAATCTAAAGTTACTTGTTTTCGATGCAGGGAAAAAGGCCATTTCAAGCGGGAGTGCAAAGGAAGAGAAGCTAGCGGAGCACAAAATCCATTCGGGAAAGATGATTATTATCGCAAAGCTATCTATCAGCAAGTTGGACAATCCCAAGAACCTCAGACTGCTCATGGGAGAAAGATTGAAGATCCTAAGAGAGCATGTTTGTTAGATTTCAGTTGGAGTGATTACATATCATCTGAAGCCACAGAAGCACGCATTATTGATCAAGATGATGAGAAACTACCTGAAGGTTTCAGTTGGGATATGTTTGTGGATAAGAAGGGAGAGTTCAAAGCCTTCATTGCCAAAATTGTCCGAGAACCAAATTTGTTTGCTACTTGGATGAGATCTATCGGAGAGAATGTGAAAAGTGAAGATGAAAAGTCTGTGTCATCTGATGAAAGTTCAGACAGTACTGATAAACTTTCAGAACACTCTGGAGATGTTTCAGATAGCTCAGATGATAGTATACAGAGTTTAGATGAACTTGAGCAAAATGAAAATGTTCCAGAAAAGGAAGTTGTTTTTGACAAAACACCGTCTGATTCTGATATATCAGATGGTGATTCTGATAAATCTGTACACTTTGATAAATCACCTGATAACAGCAGCAGTGATGATGAGAAAGAGAAACACATAAATATTGCAAAATCTCATTTGTCTCCTGAAAATTTTCATTTTTATTTTGCAGAAAGGATGAAGAAACTGAAGGAAAAACAAGTTGCAAAAGAACAACAATCTGAATCTGAAGGTGATGTTCAGAATGTTGAAAGTGTTGATGAGAAGGTTATCAAGGTAGAGAAAGAAGTAGAAAAGGTGATTGAAGTAGAGAAAGTGATTGAAGTTGTAAAAACAGTCGAAGTTGAAAAAATTGTTGAAGTCGTCAAGCCATGTGAGAAGTGTTTGGAAGCCTGCAAAGAATGTGCAGCAAAAGGTGACATCATAGCTGAGTACGAGAAAAAGAAAGAGCAGTTATTGTTCAATCTCAATTATGTGAAGGAGTCGTACGACGTGTTGAACAAAACAGTAACTGGTCTCCAAACAACAAACTCAGAAAGAGAACAGGCGCTGACAATGATGAATGCAACTTTAATGTCGAAGCAAAAAAGCTATAAATTTTTACATTGAAGAGAGTGCCAAATGGAAGCAAGAGTTGGAAACTGAAAAGATTGAAAATGAGAGAATTAGGAGGTTATTGTTGAGTTATTCTACCTCTGATTATCTTATTGATCGTGTTTATCCAACTGTTGCAGGTATGGAAGCTTTTCAAGACGAGAAGCCGAAAGAAAAGAAAGACTGTGGTAAGAAAACAACTGTTAGCTATAACAAGTGTCCACCTCCAATTTGGGATGGGTATTCACCTAGGAAATCAAATGAGGAGCAACTTGCAAAAGCAGTCAATATAAAGCTTAAAACCGACACAACTGACGTCTTACCAGAAAACATTGATGTGATGTTTACCTCATCCGATACTGATCATGAATCTGAGTTAATCAAAAAGGTGGTCGATCAGGTGTTGGATACTGATGAGGAGACAGATTCGAAATCTGAGTCTGAAAAGCCAAAGTCGTTAGTCAACAGTCAAAATTCGTCGGTTAAACGGTCTTATAGTAAAGAATTTTTGTTATCAAAGGCAGATTTGAATGATTAAACATTCGAAGTTGTGTATACTTTGAATGGTTCTGACAAATTATATTACAACAAAGAGTTTCCGATAATGAGTATCAAAACAGAATTAATCAACAAAACTTTTAAACTAATAGAGGATAATATTCCTGAATTAAAAGTTTTGAAAAGTTTTGATAAACCTAAAAAATATACTTCTAGAGTTCAACAACGTCTAAACAAGAAAAAAGGTTACAATTCTGGTTCCGATTTTTCAAAGAAACTTAACCAAAATCGTAGCTACAAAAAGAAAGGTTTAGGTTTTGTTCCACCAGAAAATCATAAAAATGAGAAAAATTCTAAATCAAACACTGAATTTGTATCAGGTGGAAGCTCGGAAGATGAACAGCAGAAACCATTTTGGAGACAGTCTAACAAAGAGTTTCTTGCTGAGAGGAGAAGGAATGGAACTGGAGTATTTCATCCGAGAAATGCTCAAACCTGTTTTAAATGCAATAAAACCAGTCACATTGCATCGGATTGTCCGAAAGATATTAAAGCAAAACAGGGAGTTTCTCAGAAGTTGAAAGAAAAAGTGGTTGAAAAATCTAAAATTTTTGAAAATTCGAAAAATGAGGTTGGGGAATGTTCAAAGAAACATTTTTACCAAAGGAAAGGAAAAGACAACCAAGTGTGGGTTGCAAAAAAGGTAGAAGAAAAAGTTGGCGATGAATCTGGTTCCACAAAGCCAGAAGAGCCACAAGTTGTGAAGAAAATTTCAGTGAATGATGATGTTTTTCCATCACTAAAGTTTGAGGAAATTAAAAAGAAAGTTGGCAAAATTGAAATTTCAAATCAATTTTACAATGAAGAAAAAGAATTTGATGTCGAGAAAACATTCAACGGGAATGTTAAAAATATTTTTGGGAAAATGTTAACTGGGAATGCAAAGGGGGTAAAAGATTTTTATGCCACCAAAAAGGCGACATACAACCCCACTGAGCAAGAGTTGAAATCCATCAAGTCTGAGAAGACTTGTGTGGAAGTCTGTTTCCCATGTTAGTCTTAGGACTATGCCGGAGATCCCAAGTTTATATCGTGGATCAGGAATCGGCATCTTTTCTAGTATTTGAGAAGTTTGTTTGTAAAATTTTGAAATGTTTGGATGTTTGCAGGTTGAAGAACTATGCCGGAGCTTCCAGGTCGGTAAGTGCGAAGCAGGAATCGGCATTCTGATTGGTAAAATGGTGATGTAGACGTAATATTCCTACAAGTGGTAACCTTGATATTACAAGTGATATTAGTGGTTATGGTTTGAGATGTTTACATTTACAAGTGGTACAGAAGAGTCTAAGATGCAAATGGTAAATCAGGGACATTAATTTGTACTTGATTTACTATTCATGATGAAAGATAGACAAAATGATGAACCACATTCCCGTTTTTTTTAAGATAGACCTACAAGTGGTTGTTATCAACACAAATTCATTTTCCGGAAAAGTCATTTTGATTAAAACAAACTTAAGTGTTTTTAAATCTAAATGAGAAAATGATTTGTGAAAGGGGGAGCTCAGATTGTTTATGCATAGTGAATGGCGTTTTGATGTGATTCAGTGTCAGTTGTCAAGTTTCTGTACAGTTTGTTTTTATGTTTCTAGTAGATCAAGAATCTAGAAGTTTTCAAATTTTTCTTTAAAATGTGTTTGCATTTTAGGGGGAGTAGGGAAATTTCACAAAAAATTCAAAAACATTTTAAAATTTGAAAAAGCCAAAAACATGATAAAATCAAAAATGAGTTTTGATGCGAAAAAGAGGAAATGATAGTACATCAGTGGACTATCACGGCACGCTAAAGAATTGAAAAGTTAAAAAGTGTTAAACAATCTTACTACGGGTGTGTCAGTAGATTTTCGCACATTTAGTAAATTGAAACGAGATATAAACCTAATTCAAACTTGCTTAATTCGTGGGTAACTATTCTTGAATATATGGGTAACCCCCGAAATCTTGTTTGAAAGGTCCCATATTCTGAGATACTAGGTCTTTATGCTCAGTAATATCTAGGGTATTATCCCGGGACTTCTGCTGTATGGAAGTACTGACCTAGTCCCCGGATAATACTTTCTGCAAATGCTTGAAAAAGCGCCGCCCTCAGCAATCTGATTAAACAATAAAATTGATAGTCATTGCTGTTGTAATTCAAAAGATCCTCTAAAGGGGACCCACCAAAAGTCGAGCCGTCATCTCTCTACTGAACGGAAGTTCTGACCTGAGCTCTCACGGTTTCGCATCTAACCCCTTTACAGATATCAGCTGTGGTATACTCACCTGTAAGACTGAATATTTGGGATCTGGATACAGGAGTATATTCAAGTCGAGTGATACACAATTAAGTTTAAGTCTCTAAAACATTAATATCCTATCTCGAATCGATTGAAATTTGTGTTGAGAATTTAAAAGGACATACATACTGACAATCTAGGTAAATTGTTTAAAGCTTAAAATGAAATCAAGCTTAACGGTGTTGGTGATTTGTCTCATTAACTGATATGATCCTCTTGCACGAACTCACAAAAATATTGATTGTAAATATTACATTTTTTTTCTATGTTTGTATTTTCAAGTGGTGTCAGATAATATTTCTCAAAAAATCCAAAAAGATTTTAATATGTTTTAGCTTAATTTTTGAAAATTCAAAAAGATGTTTTGTGTGTTTTAGCATTTTGAAAAAATCAAAAAGATTTTCGACAACTGACTTTGGAAAATTGATTTTCAAAATTCCAAATGCTGAACATGATGAGCAGAAGTTGAGGGGGAGTGTTCGTGTAAAACTAATTGTTTTCATTAATTCTAATCTTCTTCAAGTGGTTCATCATAAATTGTTTTGAGGAGAGTTATGTGTTAGTATATAGTGATTTGAAATGTTAGTGAAAGAAATTTATTTCTAGGTTGAGATTGTGCAGGTAGCCAAGTTTCGATCCTGGAAATCAATTCTGAAGATTTCTGTTAGAGTCAGATTGATAGATTCTGAAAGCTTGTGAAGATCAGATTATGATTCTAAAGATCATGTCAACTGTTGATGCTGATGAACTTAAGGAATCAAGAGATCTGATCAAGAGAATTAGAGAGTTTTATAGCCAGGCATTGATCCTGAAGATGTTACTGAAGAACAAAAGAATGCCAGTAAATCGAGAGGGGGAATCTGAAAATAGAGAGAAAAAGAAAGCCCAGAGACTGATCAAGATTAAAGTTGAGAAGACGGTGCTCGATAGTCGACTCCATCAACATCTGAGGGGGAGTCTGTTGGTGCACTACATCTGTTGATTCCGTCTAGGTGTCTAGGACCAGGTCTTGCATTGTATTGTATAGCATAGGGCACGTTTTACGAGAAAACAGGAGTCTGTATAGGTTTTAGGAGCATGGATCACTCATAGGGTCTTTAGAGGCTTGGGTCGCTTATTTGGCACATGTGGGCCGCTTATGTGAACAAGTCTGGATCGCTCATATGGACAAGTGTCACATGAGCGGTTCCAGAGGTCTATATATAGGTGAGTAAGAGCGATCCTTAGCAGTGAATTCTTGTATTCCACGCCGAAGCTTTGCCGGTGTGAAGATCGAGCTGTAAATCATTTCAAATCAGTAAAACAAGCAGTTAGGAGGAAGAACAAGCTATATCTACTTGCATTTCTTATTATTCCGCATCTGAAACGCAAGAGTTAACCTCTGAACGACTCATTTGGGTCAGCATTCGATCCTACAGAATCTGATATTTGTTAACTTACTCTTTGGTGGTTTGTTAACTCGAGAAGCGAGAAGCAAGGTGGTCTAGTCACAAAGGTTTGAATGTTGTTAGCGAGACGACCATAAATAGTTTTTCACAAATTAAAACAAGGATGATTTAAACGATTTTAAACGGGTTAACGATTTTTGAAACGATTTAACAAGCTAAACAAATTGGATAAACGATGGGTTTTTGGTTAGTGTTTAGATAACAGGACAGGTGTAATGTGATGAAGGCATGGTAGATACGCCGCTGGTACTTCTTATATATAAATGTTTTCATCATATTACATACCGGAGCGTTATTTATTTCACTTGGGTAAACGATTTTGAAACAACGTCACACAACAATGTTTTCTAAAAGATATAAACCATACGAGTTTTTAATAAGTTTTTACAAGATGTTTTACAAGTTGGTTTACTAAAACAAATGTTTTAGGGTTAAGAAGCATGGCTACGAGTTTTTACAAACTATAATCCACTTGATTTGAGTTGGTTAAATATGTTGGAATACACTTTTTAAAACAAGGTTTTTATTTTGAATCTTGTAGTCTAATAAAGTACTGCAACATATAAACGAGCCATGATTCCAATACTTTTATAAAACCTATGTACTCGCCAGCATATCTTTGCTGACTTTGTTTTTAAATATCTTTCAAGTGATGTTGCTTGATTGATTTCTAGGATGCATGCGTCACATAGGATCTGGACGAGGCCTTAGTAACATAATAACAGTGATAGACGTTATTTAACTTGTTTGTTTTGTGTCAAGACAATGTTGATGTTTAATAATATTCAATAAAATGAAACTATTTTGTATCCATGGTTGTGAAACAATAGCTTCTGTTGCAACACTCCCCGAAGTTTCCGCCACGGTTTGTTGTCCTATGTGGTCGGGGTGTGACATTACGGCCCAAAAGGGCTTGTGCGACCAGCCGCATTTGTGAGATCAGAATCACTTGTGCGATTCATTTCCCTTTGTGCGATTCAGGTGTGGTCCGGCCCAACCGGACTGGCCCAGCAACAGCTTGTGTGGCCCCCTTCCCGATCGCAAAACTTGTGCGACTCATGCACAGCCCAACAGACTTATTAAACATGCAAGGCCCAAACAATTCATGAAGCCCAATCACTTGTGCGATTGAGGCGAACTTGTGCGATTGCACACCCTTGTGCGATCCAATTTTGTTGTGCGATCCAACTGTGTGGTTGGATCAGTCAACTGTTTCCTTAATTTTTGGCAAACATAATTTCCCATTCATCCCACCCCAATCATGGATCAAAACCGTTACACATCACTAAAATCATACAAGCCCTAATTGCATCTTTTATGAATAATTAACAATAATTAACACAATCATCATCACCATCGCACAATCCATTTACTCAATCAACATTAGCAGGTTATCTCTAATCCTTTACAAATCATTGTGAAATCCTAGTTCCTGATTATCATCCATTTGCCATTATATTCACAACACCCTACATCACTATAATTCTATTCTCATACACAACAGTTATCGATTTCAATCATGCTATTTATCAATTCTAATAGTGCAATTATCATGCATACCCCAAAACAATCAAAACATAATCACACAACCCAACAAGGAATTGAATTATCACATAAACACACTAACCGGATCACACAATGTTGAGATAGGTGCTAGGGCCGAGACGGAGCTTCGATCAAATAGGAGGGGTTGCCGTCGATCTTGAGGGAGAGAGAGGATTAGCGTTTGCTAATGCTTTGTGTTATGAGAATGATTGTGATTTACACCCTCATCATTGTTATAAGCATGGGTCGAACCCAACTTCAGGTTTCTTTGGGCCGTGGGCTAGTCCACGGCACAAGAGAAAGTGCGGCCAAGTGTGAGGGTGTGCGATTTAGGAACCATTTGCAACTAGCCTTAACATATTCATACACATTTTCAATCATTCATATAACGCATAACTCATAACCACTCGCATTTAAATTAAACAATTCTAATTGCGTAAATTACATCAAAGCACCACACATAAAAAAAATAGTACAAAGAAAGACTCTCAAAATTACGGGTTGTCACATACAGACTCCCCCTTGACTGATGATGTCATGCCTGCTTTCTACTTTGGTTGAGGCTTGATCTTTCCGGTAGAGCACAACAATCTTCAACC
The DNA here is from genome assembly GCF_002127325.2 of Helianthus annuus. NCBI lineage: Eukaryota > Viridiplantae > Streptophyta > Magnoliopsida > Asterales > Asteraceae > Helianthus > Helianthus annuus. The sequence continues at coordinate 136,763,624 of NC_035443.2, forward strand.
CTTCTAATTGAAGACTTGCTAACGATCACTTAAATGGCCGCTTTGTGAAACCTGAAGAATCCAACATCAAACACTGTAGATTCTCCTACTCAAACTACTCCCGAATTAAGTTAACGCGAACCAACCTACAACCAAATGTAAGAATATTGCTCCAAACCATAATCTTCAAACGTAACCGACAACAGAAAGAAACATTAGATTTCTAATCCCCAACCTTGAATACCTCAAACTTCACAAAGACATGAAGTTCAGTTTGATAAGTTAATAACAAACTGAACTTTGTAAAAGTACATCCACCATCTTTATCAAAATCTGCAACCCTTCATGTATGATCTCATCTCGTCATGAATTTTCATGAATCAATCTCTTATTTTTACGAATCCACTGAATTCCTGATGGCTTTCATCTCTGATCTTCCCTTTATTAAGAAGCACCATATTATTTTGAGAACCGACTAGCAACCATCTTGGAAGAGAGAACAAGAAACCAATCTTCTCTACTCTAAACTACAACTAATAAGGCTGAATCTTTAACTAGTCGTCAAACAAGAATCCAACTTCATCAGGTCCATACGTGATTAAAAACACGAACATACTTGACAAAACTTCATCACACACGAGCCTTTTTACGCACAAGCTGTCAAAGTCCAACAAGTTACCATAATAGTCCAAGATTGTCCCAAAACTCAAGTAAGGACCAAATCCGAACTTTAAGAATCTTGAAAAAACACTGTGGACCACCATTTCCGCTTCTCTTCCCCTCAATTGATCCGGACTACATATATACCCTGTAACTTTTCAGTAAGTAATCTGAAACTGACTTCAAATTTCCAAATTACACAAAATTCTGACTTTTGCTAATTATTCGGTACCCCCGGTAACCTGACATAGCAAGAAATACACGAAACATGCACAAATCGAAACCTCCGAACTACACAAACATCTAAAGTTAACTAAAAATCCGGTACCCCCAGTAACCCAGAATTCTAGAAAGTTCGGAACTCGTAAAACCCGAAAGCTTTTGAAACCGCGGATCAGATTATCTGAACAGTACTTCAGAATACCAAGGCACTCAGATCAAGCAAAGAAATTCCGAATATAACTCATAAATTCGGACTTCAAAGGAATGAAGAAATTCAGACAAAGAGAATGAATCATTCCTGACAAACTTACAAAACTTGGCAAACTCACAAATTCTAACTATAGAAGAAAAATTTGAACAAGAATTGTATAACAACCCTCAAAAATGTTTTAAAACACCCCGAAATCGAAAAACCAAACTCGCGTAACGTTATTAGGTTTGAAAAATAAATAAAATAAGATTTATATGCCTATCGCGGCCCGCGACAGACGAAGGAGAACCACTTCGCAGGGTGCGATGGACTTTAACTTGTCGGACACCCTTAAGGACACGTGTCATAAACGTGTCGAGCCTACATGTATGACCAGTCAAATCTAAGCCTAGCTAGAAGGTTGTGGCGGCCCTCGACGGGCGAAGCCTTTGTGCTACGCGGGGCACGATGGAACAAGAAAACAAGTATAAATAGAGCTTTAGTCTGCCATTTTAATCCGTTCAATCTCTTTCTTTCTCTCTAACTTCTAAAACGAAAATATACCCCTAATATCACAAAGCTGTGCCCCGTTGTAAGTGTTTTAATCCCTGATAACTGATTTGATACCCTGTCCGATCGATTTTGAACCCAACAACTGATGCCAAAGCGTTGCCTGATAAAGGCTATGCTTTGTAAACTAAGTTGGGGTTCTGATCTCGTGATGTATTGATAATGTTGAATTGGGTTATTATACTAACACACGTGCATTGTATATTTTTAATAGGAACTCAAGAAAATCACCAGAAAATAGTTCCAGGAAGCTTATAGAAAAACATAAGTCTATAAAGTGAGTCATTCTCCTTTTTCTCACATTATTGTGAGTCATTCTCTCTTTTTACCAAATTGCTTTACAAAACCCTAAATTTTTTTCAATTATACTTACAGTAGTTAAGTCTTTGTATTCTCCAATTACTGCCGGTATGTGAGGTTTTGCATACACTACTAGTCAAGCGTTGCTATTGGACAAAGAGTTAGCCAATAGTAATATGACCACAGTCATTATAACTGCCAACGTGACAAATACTTATTGAGATTTTGGTAGATAAAAATATTGTAATTTCCTTCTTAATACTGTAAAGTATAACAATATTTTTTTTATAAAATGGAATGAACTTGCCAGTATTTCTTGCTGATAAAATATATTCAAAACGCGTTTCAGGTAACTTGATGTGAAGCTATTAGTAGCCGGCTACGACTGAAGGCTTAAATAAAGTGGCTATAAAGTTACCTAAATAAAAGAAGCATTTTATATTTTTGGCAACTAGGGTTTATCCTTATACATATATTATGAATGAAATATGGGGTTTTAGCCCATTTGTTTAATATTAAAGTTTGGTGTTTTGCAAACTCTGAAATTATTTCCGAACTACGATCTTGATGATTTAATTCCGCTGCAAAATTTAATAAACACCGATATCATCAGTTGCTCTCGCGGCACCCGCTCGCAGGATGAGGTTGGGGGCTGCGACAGAAGGTGGTATCAGAGCCACTGGTTTAAGCCATTTAGGTGTTCTTTTAATACCTAAATTTTTAACCATTATGTTAGGAAATTTATATAGCTTCTATGTTATTCTATGTAAATATATCTTAATATGTATAATATGATTTTATTGTATTCTGTATAATATGTTATTCTCTTCAAATATTTCCCTCCTGCTAGAACCGCCAAACTTATGAACGAAGTTAACTCATACTCTCAAGAGGACGGGGAATATTTGTACGAGACATGAGAAAAGTTCAAGGAGTTATTAAGGAAATGCCCACATCATGGTCTAGAGCGTTGGCAACAAGTCTCCATTTTCTACAATGGACTCTTTCCACAAACAAGGCAAATTCTTGATTCAAACTCTGGGGGACTCCTTTGAAACCAACGACACGACGAAATGTACCACCAAATTGAAGAAATTGCTCAAAATAGTTTTCAACGGCACACTCATAGAGGTTCAAAATCCATAGCCCTGGGGGCCCATAAAGTGGACGAATCCACCTCTTTACAAGCCCTAATCGAAGCTTTAACCAAAAAAATATAGAAACTGGAATTGACAAAAACGACTTAGGTTATGGCTTGTGAAGGATGTGGCCGACCACATGAAAACTAGAGTTGCATGAAGGATGGGGAAAACCAAACGGAAAAGGTGAACTACTTTAATAACCCTCCGCGACCACCAGGAGCTCCAAGCAACTCCTACAACCCTGAATGGCGAAACCACCCCAAATTTAGTTAGAGAGAATCGGGAGGTAGCAACCAACAAAATCAAAATCAATGGCCCAGCTTTCAAAAACAACCATGAAACAATCAACAAGGTTACCCACAACAACAACACGAAGGAAGAGAAAGATTTGAGGACCTCACCACTCGTCTGTTTTCCGAATCCGACAAAAGGTACTTAGAGAGCTTCCTACAAATTGAATCCGAAATTAGGAACCAATGGGCTAGTATACAAAACATTGAAAAACAAGTAAGCCAACTTGCCCAAAATTTCTCGAAAGACCACAAGGTGCCTTGCCTAGCAACACTGAACCAAACCCGAAGGTAGTAAACGTCATTAATTTAAGAAACCGGAGGGTAGGGCCCATTAATGAAACAACTTTACCTCAAAACACTCCACAAACTAACCAACCCATGAACACAACGCATCAAATATACACAATGGGCTATGGTAGCGAACTGGGCTTTAACAAGTTAGTTTATATTAGGTTTGGACAATGTATAGGTCATGTGGGCCATGCCTAAGGACATGTGGGCCAGGCAGGCCCATGGGGAGCCCATATAGGGAAGTGGGCTTGCTAGAGTATATAAACTAGTTTGTTTCACAAACTAGGGTTTTAGACCTCCATATTACACAAGTTCTAGAGAATTAGAGAGGGAGGCGATTTGGTGGTTTTGGTGTACTCGTACCAGATATTTTTGCTAATCAATAGTAATAGAAATGTGTGGGAGTTAAAATTAATTTCCGCCCATCCTTGTTGTGTGTGTGATATCTTTGTTTGCTCTGGCTATTCGGGACATACAAGTGGTATCAGAGCCCGTTGAACCTGTTTCTAGGCTCAAATTGATATCACACTGATTCTGGTTGTTTTCGAATACTGCTGAGTTGCTGTGCTAAGAGTCTGCAACTAATCGGAAGTTGCTGAGTCGCTGAGTCTGCCACTGTTCCGGATCCTCTTTATTGATTTCAGATAAAAGTTACTTGAAGATTGCCTGTGAGTGTTGCTGTTTCGGATAATATATGTTGATTTCGGATCATCCTGTTGTTGTTCCGAATCATCCTATTGATTTTGGATCATATTTGCTTGGAAGATCTTGAAAAAATTGTTACAAGATTTTTGGTGATTTCAGTTACCAAGTTTATCAGGATTTCAAATCCCTGATTATTCGGAATTTTGTTACTGACATCTGTTGTTTTGCAGTTTTCGAATAACACTATTTCGAATTCAGCATTTTGGATAGCTTTTCGAGTTCATCATTTCGGATAGCCTTCCGAGTTCATCATTTCAGATAGCCTTTCGAGTTCAATATTTAGGATAACTCTTCGGATTGGTTTTCAAATTGGACACTATTTCGAAGAATTTTTCAAATTGGACCCTGTTTGGAATTGAATTGGACTACTGTTTCGAAGACTGTTTCGAATTGGACACTGTTTCGAATCAACCTGTTTCGGATTAAACCACTATTTTGAGAAGAACTATTTTCGAGAAGGACTGTTCACATTTTTATTAAAAAAATATCTAAACTACTATTTGGTAAATTTAAAAATCATGAACACAAACGATGTGATGACTGCTGCGGAACTTGAAAATGCCACTCTAGCTGCTATTCAAACTCAAACTCTGGCTTTTCATTAGGAACTTGACCAGATTATCAGTACTTCTACCAAGTTTCCTAGGCTATTATATGGAGATGATTATTATGAGTGGAAGTTTAGGTTTGAACAATACTGTAAAGCAAAGGACCCGGGGGTTTGGAGGAGTGAGAGAGATGGTCATCGAACAATAATGTATGCCACCGAAGCTGATCCGATAACTCAGATTCCAAAGTCTGAAAATTTATTTACTGAAGAGGAAAATCCGGGACCATGATGATAAGGCTATGGCAACTCTCACTATGGCACTTGGCCCTGACATTTCCATTGTTGTTAGGAACTGTAAGAGTGCTAAGGAAATGTGGAATGAGCTTCAAAATTTGTATGAGGGAAATGCTAACATGAAGGCAAGCAGGGTGAATATGTTGAACACGCAGTTTAGTTCTTTCAACCATATTTATGGTGAAACCATCGAAAATCAGATCAGAAGATTCGATAAACTGGCCTAGCAGATGATAAGTGACGGTATCATCATCACAAATAGTGGAATGAACCATGAACTTCTGAATTCGTTGCCAAAGAACTCGGATGCTGATGTTTCTATGATCAAGCATACAAAGAATTTGAACGTCACACTTGCTGAACTGATGGCTACAATCAAATCGTGTGAGATTGATAATCAACAAAGAGAGTTGAACCATAAGAACTCGATGATGGTTGCCGGGTTGACCAGTTCCAACAATTCATTAATGTCTCAGAATCATCCCAACAACGTTTTCAATCCTGTTCATGGAGTGCCAAACAATAATCCAAATATTTTCTTTCAGTCCATTGACCCAAGCTCAGAAGACCAACTATGGTTACGGTATGTCACTTCCAACACCATAAGTCGTTGTTAACAATCCTGCAACACCTGCATCAGCCCATCAACATCCTCAGCATGCCAATGTTTTTACAGTCCGGTGACCCCTTCATCAACTCAAAACACCCCCCCCCCTCAATCTCAGCTGAAAATATAGCTTTTTTGACCAAGCAAAATGAAGAAAGACTAGCTCTTGTAGCTTCTATGCTTAACAGCTTGCATACCTTTTTAGCAGGTGATCTTTTGCCCCCATCTGTTCTAGCCACTAAAATTAATCAGGTTGTTGAAGAGGACATAGAAAAGCTGGATGTGTCCTAGAACTTGTCAATGGCAGTATTTAGAGCTGAAAATTTCAAAAAAAGTTTGGTCGTTGTCCAATGTAGAATCTTCGCACCGAACCCGTGAGAGACAAACTGAGGTGTTATAGGTGTCATGAGCTGGGACACTTTGCAAGAGACTCCAAGAAGGCACTGGTGAGGTATGTTCCGAGTCAGGCAGCTACAACTCAGAACACTGAAACATCAATGGTCCCTGTTACACCTGCACAAACTTCAACAAGCTAGGGAGATACTACAACAGGAAAGGCATTGATGGCACAAAAGCAAAAAGGTTTCAACTGGGCAGATGCTATGGCACACGTGGAATCGCTCAAGATATCTGAAGCTGCACAAATCAATCTTTGCTTGATGGCACAAACCATTGAACCCCAATCACTCCCTGAAATGGTAAACTTCCTTTTAGGTTCTGAGAATTGTAGGAATAAACTTGCACAGAGGAGAGCACACAACTTTCGTTTAATCAATGCTTACAATAGTGCCATGTCAAAGTGCATCAGCCTACGAGAGAACAATAAGTTACTCTATGAAAAGGTTGAAGCACAAAAGAAGGACATAGCTCAGCTTCACTTGGATCTCAATCAACAGCAATGTTGGATCCATGATTATAAAAATAAACTTAATGAAAAAAACCATGGAATGTGATTCTGTGAGAGCTGAGCTAGAACTTCTGACTGGTAAGTATCAACATAATGAGTTAAACATAAAGAAGTTTGATACTTCCATTGACACTGTTCGTAATATGTGTAATGTGCAACTGGCATTTAAAGAGAATAAGGGTAAGGGTAAGGGTAAGGGTTTGGGTTATAAATAGGTTCCACCTTGTCACACCCTGGCTTTGCGGAAGCGTGGGTTTATTTGGTGTGACTTCTTAATACCATAGCTTAATCACAACAAAGCTATATGAAAATAAAACCATGCAGATCATCCATTGATTTAAGTTTGAAAAGTAAAATACCACAACATTGTCTTAAGGCGTTGACACATGCAACGGAAATTACAACCTAATAACATAAAAACATTGTTGGAAAGACACCACCACAATCTTAAAATAGCCGTAGTTTAAGAACTGTAACTCGTCCAGGTAAAAGTCACAACCCCTAAACTTGGATGATCCCCTAACTCTAACGCAGTGTGAAAACGTAGCATACCGTGCCAGATCCTTAGTTCCCTGAAATACATGTAAGTTGGAAAACTCAACAAAAATGTTGAGCGAGTTCATGTGTTTAGTATGTGCGCGCGAATTAACCTTTATAGTCATTGTAAATGTGAATATTTTGTAAACTCTGGTATGAAAGCAAATAAGGAAACATATCAGTTAATGTGTAACCACATGGTCCAACCTACGGGCGCATGGGAGGGGATAGGACAAGGTCACCACATGGTCCAACCTGCGGGCGCATGGGTGGTGTTACGACAAGGTCACCACATGGTCCAACCTGCAGGCGCATGGGTGGTGTTAAGACAAGGTCACCACATGGTCCAACCTTAGGGCGCATGGGTGGGGTTTGTTGTGCTCAAATAGGCCTATCACTTGTATCCCTCGATCGAACTACGAGGACTAATGTTCTTAAGGTTTCACCTACCCAAATCACATAACCTAACAGTTCCTTCCTTCCTTAGCTGACCATACCATGTAAGAAATATTCGTAAACATAGTAACATGTATTTCACCCCCGTAGTTTAGAAAACTGAAAACAGTTAAGAGAAAAGGGGGACACGAACTCACAGTGGTGCGTCTCTACCAAGTAAATCTCCTGATCAAACCGCTGTGCGACGACCTACACGTACTAAATCTATTAGACGGACGGCCGTGTCTTAGCTTAAGGTTTAAGTTTTTGGGAAATAGTTAGACAACTATTTCGTACTTACACTTAGTAATTATTTGGTAGATATTTTCCTTCCCAAGGATGGGGGTTTTAATACATGTGCGTTCGTATAACTTCGAAATATATTATTAAGTCTCACTTAATCAAATATATTTTATTTCATTTGTCCAAAAATACTTTACTTCCAAAATATAAATATTCTTCCCAAAAATATTATATTTTATTCCATAATTATCCAAAATAATACTTTGTCAAAATACACACTTATGTGTATTATTTGTAAATACCTAAGTTACGTTGTAAGGTTCGGGTGGTATTAATAATACCGGTGTAACTTAAATATTTATTGTGAAGGCGTTCGAATTATTTTGGAGTCGTTAATATTTGGTAATATTATTTTTACCCTAAAAATAATGTTTACGTAGTTCACAAAATACTCACAAAATTTACACAAGTGTTGTTATGAAAAATATATACTAAATATATATTTTAGCAAGTTTTATTTTGTGAAAATCCCACCTCCGACACTTGGAAGTTTCGTAATAAAAATCATGGCGAAAGTTATTTGGGAAGACAAGTTAAAAAAAAGTATATCCATAACGCTTGTGATAAAAATATTTACAAGTGTTAGATTTTTGGAAAAATTTCGCTAGAGTTTCCTCTGTAACTGGAGGTGGCCACGCTTTCAAGCGTATCATTTTCTTTTATAAATTCAATCAACAATGTTCCCAACATCAACAAACAATATTCCAACATTATACTAGTTCAAAATATCACAAACGTATGAACTTGTGGGTTGTGTAAAAGTGTGTAGTAACTTCCCATTATTTTTAATAGATCTTTCTACTTTTATAAATGGAATCAGTTTCTCGAAAATCTTATTTTTACAGAAAATGCATTTGTACATCTTCTAGTCAAAATTTCAAAAGTAATTCTTTTGTTAAAACTTTTTGTCACACAAGTGTCTACACACTTGTGTGTTTACAAAAATCACCTTTGTTTAGGAAAGACCCATCTTTAAAAATATGATTTTCTTTGACACTTGGTCCTTTGAAAATACCACTTGTAGATCCGTAGATCTACTAGTTTAGAACTCCATTTTGTAAGAAAAATTGTTTTTACACAAGTTCATGGTTTTAAGTAGTAGTGTTCTTCATCTAACTACTTTTCACACTATAACATACACTAGGTCATGTTCCATGAACATGACTTAGTCGGGTTAGATGACGATCCGAAATAATACTAGCATAAAACAACACTAAATAATCATAACAAAACAAGTCTTATAAGTTTTACACCAATATTAATCTATTAACCACTTTGTTTATATTATTTTAGTAGACTTTAAATTTTGTTCTACATGCTCATAAATTTCAACCGTCAAAATTTTATTAACCACTTTAGAATAGATTGAAAAGGCATTTAGAGTCACTTACTACTAGCTCGAGGCTAGGGAAGAAACTAGTCGAAAAACGGGTGGTTAATAGCGTTGAGGTGAGGTCCTTGACGATCCGTAGGCACCAAACTTCCTTGTACGCGATCCCTCACACTTGAATGTATATAATGTGGCTAGAAATGGAATTTAATGTGGGTGGATGTGGGAGGTTGAGTTCGGCCGAACACCAAACAGGAGGGAAAAGGGAGTTGCAATTGCTTAGTGGGTTATGATTGTGAGGCTTAACCATCATGCCACTTTATAAACTAATATTCACTAATAACCATTGGGCATTGTGTCCTAGAGATATTATGCATGACAAAATAAAATAATCAAAAGTTTAGTTGGGTGTTCCAACATGGGAAACGAACTCGTTGCAAGGGGGGTTGGGTAAATGGTTAGGTTTCAACTATATGATTAAGTATAGGTAGTTAGTTGGAAGTTTAAATTAGTTGTTATGTGTGTAGTGAAATATAACGGGTGTTAGGTATTCGGGGACCCCAACTGGCTCAGAAAAAGAAAAATAATGTTAATGCCAATATTTTAAGGTTCCGGGTAAAGTCCGGTTGTACGGTTGGATATCACTCCGTTAAAGTGATAAATAAGTATTTAAAGTATGGTTAATATTATTTTTAGTGACACAATTTATTCCCGACACTTTGGAAAGTGTCTAGTAATATTTTTTCTCAGGTTTTGGCACTTTACTAGTTAGCTAATGCTGAATTTTTGTGATAAAGTGCAGGATTTTGTACTTTAAAGTACATTTTAGGCACATCCGGTCACTATAAATATCACATAGTGACGCAGTTCTACAATCCTTACTTCCCTACACTCTCTACTAGTGTAGTAAACTATTCCCGGCTCATGCGGGCCTTAGAGGCAGTGTCTGCCTGATGCTGGTTATATCAGCATGTTTAATGGGTATCTCGTATAGTGTGCTCACTGTGCTTTTTGTGCATCAAGGTTGTCACTGATGTTTGTGTAAAAATAATAGAGTGACAGTATAAAATGTGATGCATGAGTATGTATGAATCAGAAATCAGTAAGCAGTTTAATCGCAGTTGTAAGCAAGCACAGTAATTAAGCAGTAATTAAATATTAATTAATTCGTATGGATACCTGGTTTGGTGAGGGTTGTCACACACCTCCATATAATCATAACTATTCTAGAGTGCCCACTACTGAGCAAGATCTATAAATGAGAAAAACATGATTTATGGCAAACCAAGCGATTATTTTCCATGGGAACCTTTCAAACCAAAGAATGTTGTTGATACACGATGTCTGTTGCCTATGTTATCGAATCGAGTCATTAATATATAGGTTTGTTTGTTAGAAAGTCGGTTTTGTAATGTAAATACCTCTTTATACGAAGGAGTTCTTCGTACGAAGAGAACAAGTCCCGTCGCATGAATGGAGGTTGTTCCATTCGTCCAAGCTCACTCGCACGGAGGGTCTTGCCTATATATAGGGATGTGAGTGAGAGATTTGTAGAACTTTTAGCATTCGGACAACGAAGCGCTGTCGAACTGATTTCAGGGTCTGTACTTGTCACTATTGAAAGAAATCAGTGTTAATCGTTGATATCTTGTGTTTGTCTACTACTCAATCGGATTTCGCACGATATGAATAGCTTTACTGAGTCGGTCTGAGAGTGAACGAGATCGAAACGGTCCTCACAAGTGGTATCAGAGCTCGGAGGCTGACTTCAGAGACTCTACACACAAGATTTCAGCATTTGAAGACTTTTCTAAACTTCTCACTTCTACTCATTCTACTTTTTCATATATTTCAGATTGAATCCACGGACAGAACGGACTGAAATTTTCATAGATTTTTTAAAACACGTTTTAACAAACCCTTGAAAAATTTGGCTCAATACACAATCAGAATCACCTAAAATTTGTCAAAATATGCAAAAACACGTAACTTGATCTCTCAAACGAAAGACCCATTCACGCGAATAGGATCCCATTTGCACGAAGAGATATTTTTAGTTGTTTAAAGATCTTGAAAAAAATTGTCTCATTCGCACGAAGTGATTTGCTTGTTTGTTTGTTTTTCAGGTTCATTGGCACGAAAGTTAAAGTTTTGATAAAATGGAGAACTAGTTTTATAACGCTTTTGCGACAACTCCTAGTTTGGTGGCTCAAACCATAAACTTAGAGAATGAGCATAGAACATCAACTAAACCGCCAAAGTTGATGAGTATAGACGAGTTCAATGGTTGGCATGAACTATTTTGTAACTGGTTCAAGCAAATCATACGGAATGTTGGTACTCAATCATAGATGTGTATTTGGAGCCAGTTCCAGAAGATGGTCAAAAGGAAACATTTATACAATTTAACCCGCTTGAAAAAAAATACTTTCATCAATGAGAAGAAAATGATATCCTTTTTCCAACAAGCAATAAAAGATGATATTCTCACACTTCCAACGTATTCCATTTGGAACGCGCTAAAATATAAATGCGAAGGTAGTAATACGATGCTGAAGAATAAAAAGGCATTGATAAAAAAGGAATTTGATATCTTCTCTAGTTTGAAGGGTGAATCGTTAACGCAGATAATCGAAAGATATTGCTATTTGTTAACTGAAATGAAGAGATTGGGTATTGAAAAGGAGAAAGAAGAATTAGGGGATAGGTTGGCCGACGCTTTACCACAGGATGGTGATTGGTTAACATATTTAGTGATTTTAAAAAACAGCAGAGAATATGACAGTTTCATGCTTGAAATGTTTATCGAGAAGTTGGAGGGACATGAGTTAGCAATGCGAAAGATGGCTAAAATGCAGAGCTCCAACGCATAACAAGATGTGAATCTTTATTACAAAGGTAGCAGTTTATCGAACATACAGAGTCTAAAGATCAGGACCGCGTTTAGCGTAGACAATTCATCTGGATCTTATTCAAGTAATGTCACACCCCGACCACGTAATACAACAAAATGTGGCGGAAACGTCGGGGAGTGTTTTAACAGAATCATTGTTTCACAACCATGGATTAAATAGTATCGTTTTATTGAATTAAATGTATTGTATTACATTGGAATTTGAAACAAAACAGGTACAAATAGTCTTGTATCTTTTAATGTCACTAAGGCCTCGTCCAATCCTATGTGAGAGTACACAAATATCATCATCAAGCATCATCAACTATTATACCTAAAACACATGTGAAAATAGGTACGTCTGTTGGACCCAGTATGGCCTTAACAAATTCTTTTTACGTAATATGGCAAGTGATTTCAGTATATGTGAAAAAGATGTGCGGAAATGGAAATCAGACTTTCAAGAAACAAGACCTACAGAATTATCAAGTTTATATCACTTTCAAATAAATTAGTTTAACAAGGTGATTGTAAGATTATTATCTAATACAAATGAATCTTGATTTCCGTGGGTGAGAAGAGCAGTGGAGTTTGAGTGTTTGTATATGAATGCTAAGCTTCAAACTCAAGTGTCTTCTGCCTCTCGAGCCTTGTATTTATAGACGGCTTTGGACATGAATAAACAATTGTTTATTCATGCAATAAGTCCTGCGTAAAGTAGCAATTTGACATATTCATTGAATCCATCGTTCAAGTTGCATTTGTAATCATGATAACCAATAATGTCATGCTTCGGTCATGGGTGGCAGGATAGAGTTGTGATTTTTAGACAAGTGGGGCTTTCATCAGAATTTCTGATAAACCACTTCATCAGAAATCTGGTGAACAAATCATCAGAAAGTGTCTGATGATCAGAACTGTCAGAAACTGATGATATTTCATCAGAAATATCATCAGATCCATCAGAACTGACCTTCTCTGATAATCCAAATCAACTCTTGATCAACTTGTGATTCTTTGTAGTTGATACTTTGCTTTTCAGTTGTCCTATCTGATTTTCTTCATCTTGTTGTGATCTCCAGGACCGTTATCTTCTTCAGAGATCCAGTTGATTGATATTTTCTTCAATACTTACAAATAAAGTTTCCTAACAGTTTCCCCATAAGTGTTGTAAGAAAATGAACTACCTCATGAATATAAAATTTCCAAACAGTGGAAACTTAATACTTGCAAAGTGTTGTAAGAAAATGAACTACCTCATGAATATAAAATTTCCAAACAGTGAACTACCAGTTGCTAAAGTTTTGAAAAACAAATTACATAAAAGATGAAGAAAAAAATAAACAAGTTTTAATTCAGCTTCACTCTCTTATGCACATCTCCTTTCTTTATCTTCTTTTTGTAGGAGATATACTTGTTGCAGCTAACATACATGTCTTTGTACCATTCTCTTGCTTGGATCCATTCTTCAATCATTTGCTCAATTTCTTTTCTGCTTCCCTCCAAGTTCTTCTCTATCTTCTGAAGATGTTCTTGTCTTTTGTTCATGGTTTTCAAGATATACCTCAGAGTTTGATTTGAGTACTTACAGATGTCAACACTTCTGAATAGAGCTTTGTTATTGTCTTGGTCTCTGAAGATTACACCATATTCTTGTTCTCCATGTTTGCTTGTCTGCATAATGATGTCTCCAGATCTTGCATCATCCAATATTTCTGAGGGAACTTTTGTCTTAGGTGATCTAAAGTACACCTTTTTGTTGTGCACATGTTCATAATTGATGCATAGATCAAAGTCTGAAAAAGCCATTCTTTCAAATAGCAATATTCCAGCCTTTGATATGCCATTCAATGCCCTTCTGACCTCTTGGTTATTTTTCTTTTCCTTTTCATAGTGATCCTTCATGAACAAAATGTCCAAAGGATGCAACTGGTCAGCTAATTCTTCATCAGTCACCTTTTGTTCATTCCCATTTTCTCTTTGAAGTGTGTATCTGTTTTGTACATAAGTTCCTCCTATATCATCAGTTGCAACTTTCACTTCATCCACCTTTAAAATTCTCCTTACCGGATTCTCATTGTGCTTGTGAATGCTATATGACCCTCTTTTCATTCTTTCTTCTCTTAACCCCAGTCTGGTAGGAGATAGTGATCTTGGCATTTCATCTTCTTTTGTCAAATAGTAACTCACCAGATTGTATTCAGGAAACGTCATTACATCCCTGGCAATTTCTTTAACCATGACAGACTTGGTTTCTGAGATTTTTCTCTTAACAATCTTTGACTTTGCCTCTGACTCACCTTCTTGTTCCCATTCGTTCATTGTTTGTATATTCATATATTTGCTTATTGATGAGTCATCATATATTGTTGGATTTGGAACAGCAGCTAGCAGTTTCAAATTTGTAATGACTTGAGGTTTTGCAGCTGCTAGCCTTTTCAGCATTTCTCCTTTTGGAATATTTGGAGGTGGTCCCATCATTGTGGTATCAGCTTTGGTGATTGGTGTGGTTGATGATTGTTGAGGAGTTGACTTTGGAGCTTTCTGATGTGAGCTTGAAACAGGAATTTCCTTCATGAGTTCTTGAGGATCCACTTTGGCTAAACTTGCAACATTGAATTGCATCTTCTCCATTAGTTGTTGTGTTTCTCTTACCAGTTTTGAGTTGCTGGCCATGTTTTCTGAACTTGGTTGAATTCAGCTTGAGCTTTCAACTGATTTTCAGCCCATTATTTTAACAGCTTCTCAAGGGCATCTGTGATACTGTTATTACTTGCCCTTAGAATGATAACTTCTTCCAAAACTCTATTTCCACTGCTTGACTGTCATGACTCCATCACATTTACAACTTGTGTTTTGATCTTTTATATTTCTGTGAAAATCATTTGGATTTCTGATGCAGAAATGTTGAGTTCTGGTGCTTTTTCTTTCATCTTCTGAAGAGACTTTAGTGCTTCAGTGTTATCATCAGTCTGTTTCTTTATTGCTTCCACTGATTCTGACAAAGTCTTCATTTCAGCCCTTTGACCTTGTATTTCTGACAGCAACATATCAAGTTTTTCTTCCACTGGATTTCTTTTGCAGACTTTGTAAACTTTTTCCAACATAGTTTCCAGATTTTCTTGATCCATGGGTTTTTCAGGGATATTTGGAACAACAGATGTTCCTGCTAATATTCCAGCTGCAAACACATTTGCTGCTGTTTTGGAAATGATAGGGTCACTTTTTGCTTTACCAGAATTTGGTGCAGCCTTAAGTTTATCAGTATCATCTCCACCAGAGGTGAGTGACATACTCTCATCCTGGATTTCCTTATATCCTTGAATCACATCTGTTAGGATCGGAGGCTGTCATGATTATGCTTGTTTGTAAGAATTTGACAAATCAATGGATATAAAACAATGTAAAGTGCAGCGGAAATGAATACAAACTTTATAAACATAATCAAAGAAGAGAATAGTTTGATAAACACATGCTTTTCTCATTGAGTTGAATGATTACAATGAAAATCAAAGGATTACAAGTATGCTTACAATACTAAGCTCCCCCTCAGCCTGATGCCCCAAGGTTAGTTGTACAAGATGAAAGGATTGAATTGAGGAGAAGAACTCACACAAAACGATCAAATGTAACAGTACAGAGTACTGTTACATTTATAGACAATCCAAACCACTTAAGCATCTCAGCTGACGTCACCATGAAAGTGACATCTAACAACCTAACAAATTCTATCTACTGATCTATACAACTACTGCTTTGCTAACTACTGATAGTGTATAAAGTTTACATAAGATGAATAGAAATGCAGCTGTATCATTCTACTGCTGTGAACCTAGCAGTACTTGTCATGAACAGCAGTGCTTGACTCAAGGCAACAGATTGAACAGCAGGGCTTTTAGTCTTCATCAGTCTTTGTGTTGATAAGCAGTTGTAGGTCAGTAGATGTTGATATAGGCAGTACTTTGGAGCATATCAGATGTTTGAGCCACATTCAAGGGGAAAGCAAAGTGTAGGCTGCTGCTTATTGTTAGTCCACTGATGTGATCCAGTTTTGGCTTTACATTATCTGTTCCTCTGGTAGGGTTCAATCCCAACAATATCCCTCTGGAACAGATAATGCCAAAACCCTTCATTATTCAGGACCTTTATTTCTCACCAAAAGTTCCTGAGATTGTCTTTTAAATTCAGCTTCAAATTCCTTGGAACTTAGATCATCTTCATCCCTACATAGTGTAAGTTCAAGGAGATCCTGCAAATCTTCAACACGAAGGCCTAGTGCTTCTTTCCTTGATATGTACTTCACTTCACCATTGTTTCTGACCAGAGTCAATACGTGGGTCTTTTGATCAGATATCCACTTTAGTATTTTTAAACCAAATGGGTTTCTTGGGAGAGATTTATTCTTTGATGAGTTAGGAGATGATGGCCTTGTGAACACTTTCAGACTTTCAGACATTCTTTTGAAGGCTAGTTCAATGACTTTGTTTGCTGCAGCTATGTCTTCTGCAGTTTCTTTTTCAATTTGCTCTTGCCTTTCAATTTCTGACATGTCTGTTGAAGTGTTTGGTGATGCAGGTTTGTTTAATACCTTCTTAAAAAGGTTCTGAAGCTTTGTTGAAGTTTCTTCTTTTAGACCCATTTTTATGATGGTATCATTGAAGTACACAGCTTCCTTTTCTTTGACCTCTTCTTCAGACAGCTGTTTTCCTTTTTCCTGGTTTGTCACAAGGGTAGGATTGTCTGCTGATTTGAACAGTGTTCTGAGGTTTTCAATCTGCTGTTCAAGCTTCATCATTTGTTCATGTTTCTTTGAAGCACTTGGAACAGTTATCATTCTTTTCTTTAGCCTTTTATAGGCTTCATCAGTCTGTTGTTTTGACCATTTTTGATATGGCTTCAGCAGTATCCATTTTTTCATCCACCAGCTCCTTTTTCTTTCCTTTATATTCAGCAGTTAGGTCAGCAATGAGCTTTTTGTATTTGCTCCAGTTTGGAGCATTCTTCTTCTTTGTAGGATCATTCTTGATTTTCTCAATCCTTTCTGGCTCATGCTTTAGAGCGACTATTGGCCATTCTTCGAACTGTTGTTCTTCAGCAGGATAGAATTTCTCTTTCATGATGTAGGCTAGATATTGTTTTCTTAACCTTTTCTTTTGATCAGCCTTTTCTTTGTTTAGGTCTTGTGCGAACTCTTCTATCTGCTTTACTTTTGTGAAGTAGAACTCCAGTCTTTTAGCAATGCCTTCGTCACTTAGACATTCACTTTCACTATCAACTTTAGCTCTTACTTTAGCTTGCTTTGCCTTGATCTTGAGGTAATCATCCATATCTTCTGGTGCCATGTAGCCTATGAGTGAGGAGAATCTTCTTTTTGAAGGATCCTCTTCTGTATAGAATTGCCTCATCTCATTTTTAATAGCTTCAAGTTCCAGTGGATATTTTGCAGCATTAGGATCATGCATACCTTCATCGGTAGAGATTGGCTTTCTTTTTCTGCTGAAGAGCTTTGGTTGTGATGTAGGAAAGGTGAGAGCAGTGGTGGATGGTTGACTAACAGCTGTTGAAACAACTGGTGCCTCAACCGCTGTTGTCATTACAACTACTGATGTATCAGCAGATGTCTTCTACTTTTGAGCAGGGGTTGTGATGGCAGTTGTTTGAGTGGTGATGAGTGGCTGACTAACAGTAGTTGAAACAACTGGTGTTTCAACCACTGTTGCCATTACAACAGATGTTATAACATCTGTCGTCTTCTGCTTTTTGGCAGGAGGTGATGATCGGTTGGCTGTTTTTGATGGTGATGGTGGTTTTGGTGCTGTAGACACAGATGGTGGTGGAACAGTAGTTGTGGTGGTGTGTGGTGATGTGGTGTGTGTTGATACTGCAGTTTTGGTTTGGCTACTTTCTGGCTCAACATATATACCATCATCAATTCCCTTTTTCTTCCACTTGATCTTCTCCCCCTTTTTGGCATTATCTGAGAAGGGTTCATTCATGAAGAGAACAGTGGAGGGAACTTTTCCAGAGGCACTTTGAATGTGAGCTTCGATAGCTTTAATATCTGCCTGAGTATCTTTGAATCTTGATTCCACCATATTTGTCAGCTTTTGAACATGTATGGCATGCTGCTGATCTACCATCTGCTTTTGTCTCTCCAGCAGTGGTTGGAATAGGTTCCATAACTCATTTGCAGCAGGTGCTTGTTGAGCAGATGCTTAAGCAGGAGGAGCAGTTGATTGGACTTTCTGAGCTTTTAACAGTTGCTGCACCATATCTTTTACTTCAGCAACTGAGGTTTCAAGGTTTTCGACCCTGCCCGTCAATTCCTGATATTTTGAATCATCACCTGAGTTAACAGGATCATCTGAATCCCCACCAGCAGTGGTTTTACCAATGAATGACTTAGGAACAGAGTCCCAAAAGTCAGCCATTGATGCCCCTTGTTCTTGGTACTGGGGACTTCTTTCTTCAGCACTTGATAACCTTTTGATGTTGCCAGTAGTTAAAACAATCTCACTGGTGGTTCTCAGTGGTGCTATTGAAGAAATTGCCTTTAAGGGAGTCTTATGAATGTAACCACTGTCCAAATGTAAACCAGTGGGTTCAACATTTGTAGTGGCTGCTCCACTTGAATTACTGACAGGAATTACTTGTAATTCCTACAATGTAACCTCCTTAGTTGTTGCTGGGGTAGCAGAAATGTCAACATCAGACCCAGTCACCTGTTGAAGTATACTCTCAGTGATAGGTGGTTGAGAGGAACTGGTTTGTGTCTGAGTAACATCAGCTGCATGCAACAAAGGTATGGTGGATGGTGGTATTATGTGGGGTGAGGGTAAAGGGGTTGAAAGAGCCATGTCCTTGGGATCAGGACTGTGGAAGATGGATCCGAGTAGGTCCAGAGCTTCATATTGTGGTGTCCCTATGTTTACAACCTGATCCTTTTGTGAGGATGCAGGAGGAGTTTGAGGCAAGGGTTGAGATCTTTCTTCCACCTGCTGTGAGGAAGTAGCAGCAGTGGTTATTGGTGACTTTTGTGCTGTCACGGGCATTGACTCTGGGATCTCATCTTCCAAAGTTGCCTTTGTTTTGGGTTTGGTGGGCTTTCTGGATATTTTCTTTTTGGTTCTTTTTGTGGTGGCAGGTGTGGGTTTCAAAACAGTGGGAGTGCTGCTTTGATCACCTGGAGCAGTGGGCTCAGCAGCAGATACCTGAGGAGCAGTTTCATCTGCTAAATTCTGCTCAGGTACCCCTGCTTTTGTTTTTACAGGGGCTAACATCCTTGAGAAAGTCTCAGGTGTTAAGCCGTTTATTTTAAAAGGAGAACCTTGTTTGAGCAAATCTACTTCTTTCTTTTCAATTTTTTGTTCAAGATAATAACTCAGAAATCATGGAAAGAGCAGAAATGCTTTGCTGTCAACATTCTTTACCATATCATTAAAAATTTCCTGGGAGTAATTGTGACACCCCAGGAAAACCAGCAAACGATATAACTTACCTAGCTTTAACTTATCTAGCTTTCTCAGTGAGTGCGTACTAAATTTCGGGACGAAATTTCTTTTTAGTTGGGGATACTGTGACAACTCGTACTTTAGACCTATTTTGTAATGTTACGCGAGTTACTCTAATTGATTAAATGCATGTTTATGTGATTTTGTGAACTTATGATTAATGAAATATGTGAATGTGTGTTATACATGTTTGAATGAAACCCGAACCACACAACGCTACCCACTCGATCGCACAAGTCCTTTTGGGCCGTATCACTTGTACTCGGACTTTAGGACGGCCCATTGAGGGTTTAGGCTCACTAAGCTTGGGCTCGGCCCACTCCCTTTAGCTCGGTTATATGTTTACACGTACACACACCTTTAGGGTTTTAGTTTCACAACCTTGCAACCAACAACACACACACCAAACACTCTCTCTCTCGGCTCGGAACCAAAGGCAGCCAAGGATTGCTCCCTCTTGAAGATCATTGTGCTCGGATCAATTCCTTTCTCTTTTCAATCGGTTAGTGTTTGCATGATTGATGATATTATGATCTTGAATGATAAACTAGGGTTCTTGATAGCATGTTGATTATGATGATATTCTCATGATTTGAATTGCATGATAATAATCTAAAAACCGATTAGATAGGATAGACTACCATGACTAGTTGTTACTATGATGATTTCGTGAACCGAATGTATGGTTAATCGGCTGTTACATGACGTTATTTGACTGAATATTGTTCACATGTTTGGTCTAGAATCCGATTGCATGATAGTTAAATGACCCGACTTGTATGCTTGATTTATTTGCTGATTCAATGTTCTTGGTGATGATGATATGAACGTATATGAATAAGGATAATTTCTGAATTGAATTCTATGATTGATCTGAATTGTGAAACTGCCATAGATGTTTACTGATATTACGGAATGATTGTCGCTAAGAATTATGGAAAGTTGTTACATGCACTGTCGCGACACCGATTGCGAGTCGGGATCTCCTAGTCTCGACTCGAGACCACAACACTCGCACACAGCAGCACAAACCGAGACCACGGTTGCGAGTCCGGTTGCGACTCGAGACCGTGCGATCTCGGCTAGGACATGATGACTCGAGACCATGGTTGCGAGTCCGGTTGCGACTCGAGACCATGCATACGTACACACTGTTGCGACTCGAGACTGTGAAACCAGTACAAACCGAGACCACAGTTGCGAGTCCGGTTGCGACTCGAGACCATACATGCGTACACACTGTTGGGCCTGCACTATTACGAGCCCAACTGATTGGGCTGAACACTTGGACTCCGCTTGTTTACATGCTTGTTTACGTGATTACCTATACGTGGAATACAATGTTGAATACTTGTACAACCTGTTACAAAATGTGTGGAACAAACGTGCACTACTTGTATACGAATCTGACTAGTACAATAACTTTGGTAGGACGTGGTTAATCGCTCTATAACTTAATTGAACTGTGCGTACCATACCGAGCAACCCCAGGTGAGTTCAATGCATTTTCTCAAGCATGCGTCCCGGTGGTTTGGGACAACTGGTAAACATGTGGAAGGGAAACATTGGGTAAACAACTTAATCGGTTTTGGTTATTGCCTGGAGGGCAATGGGGGTAATTAGTTGATAGCGCTATTAGGTGGGAAACCTCACACCGGGCTGTAAGGACGGGGGTGAACTAATTATCTAGGTTTCACTATGGTTGTTAAGAGGCACACTCCTCGGTTACGTAAGGGCGTTTTCCCTAGGGTAACTAGCGTGAACAACATAGTGGGTTGCTAAGAGGCACACTCCTCGGTTACATAAGGGCGTACTCCCTAGGGTAACTAGCATGAGCAACATCGTAATACAACATTGAATCGCATTAACATACATCTGGTAACACACACGTTAACAAAACCTTGAACTCACCAGCGTAGTCTGACACACTTGTTTGCATGCTTGTAGGTCATTAACGTATGGAACGTGGACTTGCTATCTGGGAGTGCTGGAGTGGTCATGGATCGAGACTTTTGGATTAACTTACATTTGATACATTGGTTTTAAGTATTATTATGAAACGATTGCTAAACGATTTATTATATGCTTCCGCTACACAACATTTTGGGAATTGATATTATGTTTAACAACATCTATTGGTAATTAAAGGCATGTTTTGTTAAGTATTTACTATTGGTTCAATGTGATTGGTGGCTCGAACTCTGATGCGTAACACGCCTCGCGGGGTTTCCGCAGGTGGAATTTTAGGGGTGTTACAGTTGGTATCAGAGCCACTGGTTATAGTGAACTAGGTTTTAAAACGTTTTGTAAAACCAGACTATAACCGAACGCCTTCGAACATCGATCATCACACTCAGCTCCAGCTTGCAAGGTTCGTCTCTCTCACTTTATACATTACTTGCTTAGCAGTCACACACTCACAACGTATATGAACTGAAACATTTAACCCCATAGTAACTTGATAGTGTGACACTACTCTTCGACTCATGTGAACCATAGAACTGTGATGCCATCTGTTGTGTTATTTGAACGGGGGAAACTTCGAGCGCAAGCTAAGAGGCACTGAGATAAGCATGCAAATTGCCTTATTATTATGGGTGCACACTTAATAATAACGCGGGGTGCATGCAAGTCCCAGTGAGGCTTATCGAGCGTGAGGACGATTCTGCCTTACTATGTGTGAACTTGGTAGTACGTGAATATCAGTATGATACTTGACTCCCATCTCGTTACGATTTCTAAATCGGTTTATTCCCAACTATAGAAACATGAGTGGACAAGGACACGGACGTGGCAACATCAACATGACTCAGGCTGAGTTGACTGACTTAATCAACACCCGCGTGGCTGAGGCTTTAGCAGCCTATCAAGCTGGTACGGAATGTACCAAGTACTCTTTACTCTTATACCACGTACTCGTCTTTTCACTCCTATAATGTGTTTCCTTCCGTCATTTAGGTCAGCAAGCACAACCCCAACCTAATCAACCTGCTTGTACATTCAAAATGTTTATGGACTGTAAGCCACAGACCTTCACCGGGACTGAAGGGGCTGCGGGGCTTCTGAGATGGTTCGAGAAAGCAGAGTCCGTGTTCGCTATCTGTAACTGTCCCGCTGGGGACAGGGTGAAATATGCTGCGGGTACCTTGGCAGATGGTGCCCTAACGTGGTGGAACGCCCAGGTACAGTTGTTGGGCATTGAGGCAGCGAATGCCACAACATGGGAAGACTTTAAAGAACTGATCAGGGAGGAGTACTGTCCTCGGAATGAAGTCCAGAAGTTGGAAAACGAGTACTACGACTTGAAGATGGTTGGATCTGAAGTCGAAGCATATGTGAAGCGATCGTATGAACTGGTCGACATGTGTCCGAACTTGTCCCGGCCTATGTCTCGGAGGATTGAGTTATTCATCAAAGGGTTGCCTCCGCGTGTGAAGAGCTTGGTCACTACAGCCTATCTCAATGATTTGACACAGATCGTTCGTCTGACTCATAAGATTGTGGACCAAGAAGTAGAAAGCGATTCGTTACCCCCGTGTATTTCGGCCACTACTGCTGCTACACCCACTGCCACTGCGTCCGCTAATGATAACAAGCGGAAGTGGAGTGATTATGATAAAGCATCCAGTGCTAGTCAGACTCAGAAAAGGCCAGACAACAACAGCAACCGCAACATCAGTCAGTCGTCTTCTGTCAATCAAGGCCAGGGAAGTGGCCACAGCCAGGGTTCGTATGCAGGGAGGAAGCCATGGTGTAACAGGTGTGGCTATCATCATTTTGGGCCGTGTGGTCGGATGTGTAACAAGTGTGGTAAGCCGGGCCATGAGGCCAGGGATTGTAGGACCTCACAGCCCAAACACCAGCAGCAACAGAACCAGCAAAACCAGAGACAACAGGGACAGCCACCCCAGCAGAACCAGGGTTTCAGGAAGGGGTGCTATCAGTGTGGTGACGAGGGTCACTTTAAGCGGGATTGCCCTCAGTTAAACCAGAACGCTAACGACAACAACCGCCCGAATAACAACAATGCTGGAAACAACAACAACAACAACGGCAACAATGGGGGAAATGGTGCTCGCGGCAGAGTGTTCCAGCTTGGAGCAGGGGATGCCAGGAATGACGGCAACGTTGTAACTGGTACGTTTCCTGTTAACAATCGTATTGCTTCTGTATTATTTGATTCGGGTGCTGATTGGAGTTACGTGTCCCTAGAGTTTAGTCAACGATTAGGGATAACCCCAACACCTTGAGAAGTTAAACAAGTAGTAGAACTAGCAGATGGAAAGACGATAGAAGCCTCGAATGTCCTTTTCGGGTGCAAACTAGATCTCGTGGGTCAAGTGTTTGATATTGACCTCCTTCCCGTTACACTCGGTAGTTTTGATATAGTAGTAGGCATGGATTGGTTGTCTAAGCACCAAGCAGAAATTTTGTGCAAGGAGAAGATCATGCGTATCCCTCTCCTTGATGGGGAGACATTATTAGTTCAGGGGCATCGTAGTGGGACGATGGTTGGTATTATCTCGGCCATGCGTGCACAGCAGTATCTACAAAAGGGGTATCCAGCAATGTTAGCGTTAGTTACCAATGCTCAGTCTGAAGAGAGTAAGATTGAGGATCTACCAGTGGTGCGAGAATTCGCTGATGTATTTCCAGAGGAGCTACCAGGGTTACCTCCTCACCGTCAAGTAGAATTTCAGATTGATCTTGCACCGGGAGCGGCTCCAATTGCTCGAGCTCCTTACCGGTTAGCACCAGGAGAGTTACAGGAACTGTCTAATCAACTGCAGGAGTTGTTGGACAGGGGCTTTATTCGACCCAGTTCTTCGCCTTGGGGAGCCCCAGTACTGTTTGTAAAGAAGAAAGATGCGTCATTTAGTATGTGTATCGACTATCGAGAACTCAACAAGGTGACCATTAAGAACCGCTATCCATTACCACGCATCGACGACTTGTTTGACCAGCTGCAACGGTCAAGCTTCTATTCCAAGATTGACTTAAGATCGGGGTATCACCAGGTAAGGGTTAGGGAAGAGGATGTTCCCAAGACGGCTTTTCGAACGCGCTACGGACACTATGAGTTTTTGGTCATGCCGTTTGGATTGACCAATGCACCAGCGGTTTTCATGGATCTCATGAACCGCGTATGTAAGCCATATCTCGACGAATTTGTTATAGTGTTTATTGACGACATCTTGGTTTATTCCAAGAACAAGGAAGATCACGAGCGTCACCTACGTCTCATCTTGGAACTTTTGAGAAGGGAACAGTTGTATGCGAAATTTTCTAAGTGCGACTTTTGGATTCGAGAAGTGCACTTCCTTGGGCACGTTGTTAACGAGAAAGGGATACATGTGGATCCTGCGAAGGTGGATGCAGTTAAGAATTGGGCGGCACCAAGGACTCCGTCTGAGGTGCGACAATTTCTTGGTCTCGCAGGGTATTATCGAAGGTTCATTAAAGATTTCTAGAAAATCGCGCAACCCCTCACCTCGCTGACACAGAAGAACACGGCGTACTCTTGGGGAACGAAGCAGGAAGAGGCCTTCCAGTTGTTAAAACAGAAACTTTGCAGTGCACCGATCTTGTCATTGTCAGAGGGTACCGAAGATTTTGTGGTTTATTGTGATGCTTCGATTTAGGGTCTCGGTTGCGTGTTGATGCAACGCGAGAGAGTGATAGCTTATGCTTCTCGCCAGCTAAAGGTGCACGAGAAGAACTATACGACTCACGATTTGGAATTAGGAGCGGTGGTGTTTGCGTTGAAGATTTGGAGGCACTATCTGTACGGTACCAAATGCACCATCTACACCGACCATAGGAGTCTCCAGCACATCTTCGACCAGAAAGAATTGAATATGCGACAACGACGATGGGTGGAATTATTGAACGATTATGAATGTGCCATCAAGTATCATCCGGGCAAGGCGAACGTTGTAGCTGACGCCCTCAGCAGAAAGGATAATGCACCTAGGCGTGTGCGAGCATTGCAACTCACGATCCAGTCCAACCTTCCTTCCCAGATACGAGACGCTCAGTTAGAAGCGTTGAAACCAGAGAACGTTCGAGCTGAAGCTTTACGTGGCTCGAGGCAACGACTAGAACGAAAGGGAGACGGTGCTTACTACGTAACTGGACGCATTTGGGTCCCATTCTTTGGCAACTTACGGGAACTCGTAATGGAAGAGGCACATAAATCACGCTACTCTGTACATCTTGGATCAGATAAGATGTACCACGACTTGAAAACTACCTACTGGTGGCCCAGCATGAAGGCGCATATAGCAACCTACGTCAGCAAATGTTTGACTTGTGCTAAGGTCAAAGCGGAACATCAAAAGCCCTCAGGTCTACTGCAACAACCAGAGATACCCACGTGGAAGTGGGAACAGATCGCCATGGATTTCGTGACAGGACTACCAAGAACTCAAGCTGGGAATGACACCATTTGGGTGATTGTTGATCGCCTCACGAAAGCAGCACACTTCCTGGCAATCAAGGAAACGGACAAATTCTCTCAGCTGGCAGCAGTGTATCTTAAGGAGGTGGTTTCTAGGCATGGGGTGCCAACATCTATCATTTCGGACCGAGATCCGCGTTTCACTTCAGAGTTATGGCAGTCAATGCATAAATCGTTTGGTTCCAAACTCGACATGAGTACCGCTTATCACCCGCAGACGGATGGTCACAGCGAGCGCACCATCCAACACTTGAAGACATGCTACGGGCATGCGTAATCGACTTTGGGAAAGGATGGGAGAAACACCTGCCATTGATAGAATTATCCTACAACAACAGCTACCATACAAGTATTAAGGCAGCTCCATTTGAAGCACTGTATGGACGAAAATGTCGTTCACCTCTCTGCTGGCTTGAGGTGGGTGATAGTCAGATCACAGGCCCTGAGTTTGTGCTTGAGGCATCAGAAAGCATTGTGCAGATCCGAAACCGTATGGCCGCAGCCCGCGATCGTCAGAAAAGTTACGCTGACAAGCGTAGTAAACCGTTGGAATTTGAAGTTAATGACCGCGTTATGTTAAAGGTTTCACCCTGGAAGGGTGTGGTGCGTTTTGGGAAACGCGGCAAACTAAACCCTCGTTATGTGGGACCGTTCAAAATTCTGGAACGAATTGGAAAGGTGGCCTACAGGTTGGAATTACCGGCTGAGTTGGGTAATGTCCATGATGTATTTCACGTATCGCAGTTAAAGAAGTGTTTGGTTGATGAAACACTAGTTGTACCATTTCAAGAGCTGAAGATAGACGACAAATTGCAGTTTGTCGAAGAACCAATTGAGATTATGGATCGGGAAGTTAAAGTTCGTAAACACAGCCGTATACCGATTGTGAGAGTTCGTTGGAACTCAAGACGTGGTCCAGAGTTCACGTGGGAACGCGAGGACCAGATGAAACTTAAGTATCCACATTTATTCCCCGAAGACCAGACGAAACCTAGCAAACCTAATGTTGATGCAACTAGTGAATTTCGGGACGAAATTCCCATTCAAGTTGGGGAGGATGTGACACCCCAGGAAAACCAGCAAACGATATAACTTACCTAGCTTTAACTTATCTAGCTTTCTCAGTGAGTGCGTACTAAATTTCGGGACGAAATTTCTTTTTAGTTGGGGATACTGTGACAACTCGTACTTTAGACCTATTTTGTAATGTTACGCGAGTTACTCTAATTGATTAAATGCATGTTTATGTGATTTTGTGAACTTATGATTAATGAAATATGTGAATGTGTGTTATACATGTTTGAATGAAACCCGAACCACACAACGCTACCCACTCGATCGCACAAGTCCTTTTGGGCCGTATCACTTGTACTCGGACTTTAGGACGGCCCATTGAGGGTTTCGGCTCACTAAGCTTGGGCTCGGCCCACTCCCTTTAGCTCGGTTATATGTTTACACGTACACACACCTTTAGGGTTTTAGTTTCACAACCTTGCAACCAAGAACACACACACCAAACACTCTCTCTCTCGGCTCGGAACCAAAGGCAGCCAAGGATTGCTCCCTCTTGAAGATCATTGTGCTCGGATCAATTCCTTTCTCTTTTCAATCGGTTAGTGTTTGTATGATTGATGATATTATGATCTTGAATGATAAACTAGGGTTCTTGATAGCATGTTGATTATGATGATATTCTCATGATTTGAATTGCATGATAATAATCTAAAAACCGATTAGATAGGATAGACTACCATGACTAGTTGTTACTATGATGATTTCGTGAACCGAATGTATGGTTAATCGACTGTTACATGATGTTATTTGACTGAATATTGTTCACATGTTTGGTCTAGAATCCTGTTGCATGATAGTTAAATGACCCGACTTGTATGCTTAATTTATTTGCTGATTCAATGTTCTTGGTGATGATGATATGAACGTATATGAATTAGGATAATTTCTGAATTGAATTCTATGATTGATCTGAATTGTGAAACTGCCATAGATGTTTACTGATATTACGGAATGATTGTCGCTAAGAATTATGGAAAGTTGTTACATGCACTGTCGCGACACCGATTGCGAGTCGGGATCTCCTAGTCTCGACTCGAGACCACAACACTCGCACACAACAGCACAAACCGAGACCACGGTGGCGAGTCCGGTTGCGACTCGAGACCGTGTGATCTCGGCTAGGACATGATGACTCGAGACCACGGTTGCGAGTCCGGTTGCGACTCGAGACCATGCATACGTACACACTGTTGCGACTCGAGACTGTGAAACCAGTACAAACCGAGACCACGGTTGCGAGTCCGGTTGCGACTCGAGACCATACATGCGTACACACTGTTGGGCCTGCACTATTACGAGCCCAACTGATTGGGCTGAACACTTGGACTCCGCTTGTTTACGTGCTTGTTTACGTGATTACCTATACGTGGAATACAATGTTGAATACTTGTACAACCTGTTACAAAATGTGTGGAACAAACGTGCACTACTTGTATACGAATCTGACTAGTACAATAACTTTGGTAGGACGTGGTTAATCGCTCTATAACTTAATTGAACTGTGCGTACCATACCGAGCAACCCCAGGTGAGTTCAATGCATTTTCTCAAGCATGCGTCCCGGTGGTTTGGGACAACTGGTAAACATATGGAAGGGAAACATTGGGTAAACAACTTAATCGGTTTGGGTTATTGCCTGGAGGGCAATGGGGGTAATTAGTTGATAGCGCTATTAGGTGGGAAACCTCACACCGGGCCGTAAGGACGGGGGTGAACTAATTATCTAGGTTTCACTATGGTTGTTAAGAGGCACACTCCTCGGTTACGTAAGGGCGTTTTCCCTAGGGTAACTAGCGTGAACAACATAGTGGGTTGCAACGAGGCACACTCCTCGGTTACGTAAGGGCGTACTCCCTAGGGTAACTAGCATGAGCAACATCGTAATACAACATTGAATCGCATTAACATACATCTGGTAACACACACGTTAACAAAACCTTGAACTCAACAGCGTAGTCTGACACACTTGTTTGCATGCTTGTAGGTCATTAACGTATGGAACGTGGACTTGCTATCTGGGAGTGCTGGAGTGGTCATGGATCGAGACTTTTGGATTAACTTACATTTGATACATTGGTTATAAGTATTTTTATGAAACGATTGCTAAACGATTTATTATATGCTTCCGCTACACAACATTTTGGGAATTGATATTATGTTTAACAACATCTATTGGTAATTAAAGGCATGTTTTGTTAAGTATTTACTATTGGTTCAATGTGATTGGTGGCTCGAACTCTGATGCGTAACACGCCTCGCGGGGTTTCCGCAGGTGGAATTTTGGGGGTGTTACAGTAATTGTAATCTTTATTATTTAAAATAGCATAGCCCAGACATTGAATTTTTAATGGTATTTCATTGAAAGATGTTGTTTTATTTGAAGCACACATCAAAAGTGTGTGAAATAAAAATCTGGGTACAGACAGAAAATAACCTTTTTGTAAGGTATCCCTTTTTGGTTGTTCTGCATATCCCCTGTTCAGAAAATCATTTTTCAACTCGGTTTTTGAGAAAGAAATTTTACCTTTCTGATCATCGAGTTTGAAGACCTCTGAAATAGATTGCGGAGTGATTTGAATGGTTTTACCCTTTATTGAGGAGTTTATGGTTTTGATGACATCATCTTGTTTCTCAAGAGTGGCATTTTTCCAGAACTCTCTCTGGGTTTCCAGGTATATGGGAGAATCTGCTGTCAACAAAGTTTTATACTTTGATGCAGATATGATGTCTATGATGGAATTGAAGGTGTCGTCGGATGTGGGTTTTGCGAGTATACCCACGTAGTTGTGAGGAGCTTTGAATGGTATTTCGCTCGCTTCAACAACCATTTGAGTGGCATCTGTTAGGGTGGAGGAAGAAGATGATTTTGATTTTGACTTCGATTTTGGTTTCGTCATTTTTGATGAAGAAGATCGAAGAAGGTTTTGTGAGGAAGAGTGGGAAACTGCTTTGTGAAGAGAATATTTGGAATTCAATTCGATAGTGTGAGCCTCTGTTTGGGTTTAATCAGGGTTTTATTTTAGGGAAAAAATGAATGCTGATGTGGCAGCGGTTATAATGATCTGACAGCGTGCCAACCCCTGATGAAATGGCAAATAATGGAGGACAGTTGTTTTGACAACCACTGATGGATCAAGCATCAGTAATGTAGGATCAGTTTGACCTCTAGAATGAGTCAATTTGAGCAATACACACTAATTGAGTGGCGGAAACGCACAATCAGATTAGAATCAGATAGAAAGAGTAGAAAATAGATGAAGATACTTTGCAGATACTTTAACTACTTGCTTCTCATTCACTTTCACTGGAAATTTTGGCAGAGTAACAGTACATGACTTTTCTGACCATTTGAAAATGAGAAACAACAAACCTATATATAGGCCTTACCCTTCCGTTTGAAAGTAACATACACACTTTCAAACGGACAACACACAAACCCTTCCGTTTGAAACATAACATGCTTGTTTCAAACGGAACCCCTATAATCTTATCAAAACTTTACATATTCGACCCCTAAACTATACAAACTTGACATATTTAGACCCTAGACTTAAGACATAGGCTTTAGACATAATGTATCAACAAACTCCCCCTTGGATAGAGCCGTAGTCTTCAGTCTTGGTCTTTGGGTCTTTAGACAACTTTTTATTTCTCTTTCTTCGGTTTCTTGCTACTGCTTGGATTGACGAAGGCGATAGACATTAAATACACTAACAATCTCCCCCTTGGATATTGCCGCAGTCAATCCGTAGTGAAACTCGTAGCGACTTGTCTTTCTCTCTCTTTTGAGTCTTCTTTAAGATTTAACGTCTTCAGCAAACACATACTCTCTCTTGTTCGAACAGAATCCCGGTGGATCTGTCTTCAGCTTCCTTTGCTCTCTTTCTGTAGACTCTTCAGGCTCCCCCTTTCGTCAAGCTTTCGTGCTTTTGGGATCGACGCCTGGCTTTGCGTATCAACAGATTAAGAAACCTGCACATCTCAACCTCTCTATTACAAACCAATAAAGTTGTGATTCAACTTAATGAATCAACTAAGCATTTGAGACTTTTTTTACATTTAAAATTGATCAAAAATTTGAAACATTCCATTTTATGCAATTTACTAATTAAACACTGTTCCACCCAGCTGACCAAGTCCAAGTCAATGACCTTGGTCAACTGTTTGATCCACCAAGTCCAAGTTAATGGCCTTGGATGATCAGATTTATGAAGTATCCTGACGTTTCATTTTAAAAACAATTCAACTTAATGAACTTTTGAACACTTCAAGCTTTATCTGACAAATACAATACCAATCTCAGTTTGCAATCACCAGCTTACCCAACCCTCATCAATTGCTAACATGATCTGCATAAAGACTTTGATCTTTTCAATCCCCAATGTCTGTTGTCGAAAATAAAACGAGAAATGAAAATCTTTTTGGATTATAACTGTACAAACTGAAAATATATACACACACTATTTTTGTGAGCATGTTAGGGGATCATATCCGCTGCCGACAGAACACCAGTACCGTTAAGCTGATATTACATTTTAGGCATTAAACAGTTTGCGTAGATTGCCGATATATTGATCCACCTAAATTTTCACAAAACTTTCAATCTGTTCGGGATATGTGATTAGTGTTTTAAGACTTAAACGTTTACGTGTGTCCCCACCTCAGTACATACTCCCGTATCTGGATCCCAGTATTCAGTCTTACAGGTGAATATACCACAGCTGATATCTGTAGGGGTAAATGCGAAACCGTGAGAGCTCAGGTCAGAACTTCCGTTCTGCAGAGAGATGACGGTTCGACTTTAAGGTGGGTCCCCTTTAGAGGATCTTTTATATTTCAACAGCAGTGACTATCAATTTTATTGTTTCATCAGTCTGCTGAGGGTGAAGCTTATGTTTCAAAGCTTTTTGCGAAAAGTATTATCCGGGGACTAGGTCAGTATTTCCATACAGCAGAAGTCCCGGGATAATACCCCAGATATCACCGAGTATAAAGACCTATTATCTCAGAATACGGGACCTTTCAAACAGGATTTCAGGGGTTACATATATATCCTGGAGGTGTTCCCCACGAAAACGCAAGTTAAATTTAGGTTTATATCCCAAACTGATTTACTAACTATGTAAAAACCTATCGGCACATCTCTAGCAAGATTTCTTAATTGCATTTTTCCATTTCAATTCTTTAGCGTACCGTTCTCGTCTAGCTAATGTACTATCATTTCCCCTATATTACACAGCTCTTTTTGAAATTTTCTAATGTTTTTGGATTTTTATGATTTTATCATGTTTTTGTATTTTTCTGCGAATATCTCCCCCTAAAACTAAAACACATTTTTGTGTTTTTGTTTTTATCGAAAAGCAAATACAACTGTACAAACGAAAGTGACAACATGACACGGGTCATGTCAGATCGCTGCCTAACTCGGCTTCACAATCGATAACCCTCCCAGATTGCAGATTTTTTAACCCATTTAACATTAAAAGATAGTAAAATCTCTTTTTATCAAAAGGTTTTGTATAAAAATCAGCTTTCTGATCATCGGTGCCCACATGTTCAATCCGTATTAATTTCTTCTCGTGACAATCTCTTATAAAATGATGACGGATTTCAATGTGTTTTGTTTTCGAATGGTGAACCGGATTTTTAGTAACATTAATGGCCGCTTCATTGTCCACAAATATCGGAGTATCCAAGTATTGCAGACCGAAGTCGCGCATCTGCTGTTGGATCCAGAGGATCTGCGAGCAACAGCTAGAGGCTGAGACGTACTCAGCCTCACACGTGGAGAGCGCAACTGCAGTTTGCTTCTTGCACTGCCAGGTTACAAGCCGAGTTTCGAAGAACTGGCACCCAGCAGTGGTGGACTTTGCGTTCTGCTTACAGCTACCAAAGTCTGAATCAGCAAAACCGGATAAGGTAAAATCACCCGAATGAGGGTACCACAAGCCGATGCTTGGGCAGCCCTTCAAATACCGTAAAATGCGTTTGACGATCGTCAGGTGTGACTGCTTCGGATTCGACTGATATCGTGCACATAGACATGTCGGATACATGATGTCGGGACGGGAGGCTGTAAGATACATCAACGAGCCAATGATTGATCGGTATAAAGTTTCATCCATCTTCACGCCTTGTTCGTCAGGACAAATACCATGGTTCTGTGCGAGGGGGGTAGATGCAGGACTGCAATCTGTCATGTCAAACTTATCTAGCACGTCCTTTACATACTTTGTCTAATGAATGAGGATTCCATCAGGCAGTTGTTCTACTTGTAACCTGAGGAAGAACTTCATCTCCCCCATAGAACTCATTTCGAACTTCTTCTTCATTACAATCTCAAACTGTTTGCACAACTCGTCGTTGGTGGAACCAAAAATTATATCATCAACGTAGATCTGCACGATCAGCAAATGCCCAGCTTCTTCTTTTGTGAACAAGGTGCTATCTAGTGTGCCTCTTGTGAACCCGTTGTCCAGCAAGTAGGTCGAAAGCGTCTCGTACCAGGCTCTCGGGGCCTGGTGTAGACCGTATAATGCTTTATCCAGTAGGTACACCTTGTCTCTGTTTAGTGGATCTGCAAACCCCGGTGGTTGCCCCACATAAACTTCTTCTCGAATCTTGCAAACCCCGGTGGTTGCCCCACATAAACTTCTTCTCGAATCTCTAACGGTGCAAGACGATAAGGTGCTTTCACAATGGGGTTGGCATTAGGTACAAGGTCGATATGAAACTCAACTTGACGAACTGGAGGCAAACTAGGCAGTTCATCGGGAAACACCTCTGGATAATCCCGAACAATCGGAATATCCTGGATACTCTTACTTTTGCTTCTCTCCTCGGTGACATGTGCTAGAAAAGCAACATATCCCTTTCTCAAATATCTTTGGGCCTTTGTACACGACATAAGCTTCAAACTGCCAGGTGGCTTCTCTCCACGAACTTCCAAAACATCGCCAGACAGAAGAGGAATACGAACAATCTTATCAAAACAAACCACCTCAGCGTGATGTTTGGTTAACCAATCCATTCCAACGATGACGTCGAAGCTCCCAAGTTGCATTGGCGTCAGGTCAATAGGAAAAAGGTGGTTATCAAGGTTCAACTGACAATCACGAATAATAGAATCGAGAACAAGAGGTTTACCAGTAGCAATTTCGACAGATAAGGGTTTCCTCAACTTAGTTCTAGGTATCGCAAGCAAAGGTTCAAAAGATAACGAAACAAAACTACGATCGGCACCAGAATCAAAAAGAATAGATGCGGGTTGATTATTAACAAGAAACGTACCGTTGACAACCTCATTGTCGGCCCTCGCTTCGTTTGCATTCAGATTGTACGCTCGTCCATGGGCGGGATTCGCGTTCGCATTGACATTCGGATAAACAAGAAAGGTATTGAAAACATCGACGGAATACAAGGAAGGCGATCATTTGTTCGTTACCTCAAACAAACAAATGACACGTAGTGACTAATCAAAGTAAATGAATCAAAATAATGCATCGCGAAGACATGCTCGCCTATAAGTGAACACTCACCCCAAAAGTTCCCAGGTAAGAGTGACTGGTCCGATTATGTGGATTTGTACGAACACTCTAGCCTTAGACAGAAAACTCAGGGTACAGGCATTCACTCTTCCAGTTTGCACGTGTTCACATTATTTTAACCCAAATTTTGACGAGATTTTGAAAATTCAAAAGGCACTAAGCCAAATATGAATCAAACTGGAAGGGTTCAAAACCATAAAACAGAGGGTTCAAAACCTAGTAATCAATCATCCTAGAACAGATGATTAGTTTTCGAAGCAGATTCGGATTTGTGTTCTCATTGTGGTCATCACCTAAGGATAGGTGACGGTATTGTTTTAAAATCTAAACACAAGTAAACTTGTGTTAGGGTCCTAAAGTTATAGTCTAGGTCAAAGCATTACTAATAACCTAATTCCCTATAACCATTGGCTCTGATACCCACTCTTCTTCTGTCACACCCCGACCACGTAGGACAACAAACCGTGGCGGAAACATCGGGGAGTGTTGTAACAGAAGCAATCGTTTCACAACCATGGATACAAAAAGTGTTTCGTTTTATTGATAATATTAAGCATTGCATTGTCTTAACATAGAATAAACGAGTTTTATATTGTATATCATAGTTATTATGTCACTAAGGCCTCGTCCAGATCCTATGTGACGCATGCATCCTAGCAGTCATTCAAGCATCAACACCTGAAACATATGTAAAAACTTAGTCAGCAAAGAAATGCTGGCGAGTACATAGGTTTTAAAGGAGTGTCGAATTCATGGCTAGTTTAAGTGTTGCAATACTTTATTAAAAACTTTGTTTTGAAAAGAGTATAATATTGCAACTTAATTAACCAACTCGAATCAAGCGGGTTATAGTTTATAAAACCTCGTAGCCATGATTCTTAACCCAAAAACCTTTGCTTTAGAACACCAACTTGTAAAACATCTTGCAATAACTCGTTAAAAGCTCGTATAGTTTATATCTCTTAGAAAAACATCGTTGTGTGATATCGTTTCAAAATCGTTTACCCAAGTGAACTAAATAACGCCAAGATATGTAATATGATGAAAACACTTATATATAAGAAGTACCAATGGCGTATCTACCATGTTTTCACCACATTACACCCGTCTCGTTATCTAAACACTTAACCAAAAACCAATCGCTTATCGTAATCGTTTGACATCGTTTCCAAGTCGTCCCCAAATCGTTTACTCGTTTCACCTTGTGTATCTCGTTTCAAATCGTTTAACTCGTCTCAAAATCGTATTCGTTTTAATAGTGAAACTACTTTTGGTCGTCTCGCTAATAACATTCAAACCTGTGTGACTCGATTATTGTTCAACTCGTTTTCGCATTAACAAACCTCCAAAGGGTAAGTTAACAATTATCAGATTCAGTCGTTACCCACAACCCCCACACATAACCATGGGTGCAGTGCAATAACGGGATTTGTCAGATCCTATGGTACCATAACCTAATACTGGTCGGCTTGATCAATGCTAATGAATGTCATTCGTTATGTAATTACAACCAACAAGTCGTGTACACCTTATCGAAATCGTTATTAGTTTTGTATAAACCACCTTAATCGTTTTTGAAACCATCGTTAAAACATCGAAATCGTTTTGATACATATGAATCACCCCAAAACTATTGAAAACAGTAAAATAGGGGAACTATGTACTCACCTTGGGTGCGTTTTTAAATGTTAACACAATCCCTCAAATTGTTTATGCGTCCTAAATAAAGTAAGGATGATTTTTAATAATCAAAATTCACATAAATACCGAAGTTTCTCCGATACTTAGAATTTTCACATAACTTTGAGTTTTCTCGAAAAGTTATTATTTTTGATTATTTTGGTGTATTTGTATATATACATATACTCAAACGTAATACGCATAATCTTGTCAACACTAACACATCATCATACACATATTGTAAAACACATAGCACATTGTGACACATTAAATTTACTCATGAACAACCCATTATAGTTATGTCGAAAAACACTTATTTTAGCGTTTCGGTAACATTTTTGAGCGTCGGAAGTCACGTATGACTAACCGAACACCAAGTAAACTTAGTATAAGTTAAAATACTTGTTTTTATATCAAAAATATCAGTTTGGTTACTGATCAAAAACAGTTTAATAAAAATCCCCCGAAAAGGCGATTTTTAACCGTTTTACCGCATAGTTTTGCATCAAACGTTACCCGAACCATCCCAAATCGAAACGATTTGAAATTTTGACACAACCCATGTTATTTACTGAATAAAATAATGGTTATACTCACAATAGTGCAGGTCTTAAATAAAGCATATAAATCATGCAAATTTCACATATTTTATCACTTTTTAAGCTATATGTACAACATGCAATGCTACCAAACCTATGTCAAAGTTTTATGCCATTATATTACACCAAATAATGTTATTTTTAGTGTTAATAACCTGTTCAAAAACATTTTTGTCATACAACCATTTTTTATCACTTCTTGAGCTTTAAATCAACATGCATTCTCATGTACAAGTGTCTAAAGCATATCATCATAGCATCAACATTTTATGTTGATATAAATGCATCAAATATGAGATTTATTCATGTTATTTGCTGATGTACTTGAACATTTAACATATGATACATAGATCATCAATCACTTGCATTTAAACTATTATTCAAGAACATGCAACAACATAAACAAGTACTTATCAAGAAATCAAACTTCAAGACTCATACACACATATATGTATGTACGGTTATACATACATATATATCACCACCATTTTTTTTATTTGTATCAAGACCCATTTCATTTTAGATTTCAAGTTTGTGAAAATTCCAAGATTCAAGAGAAACTTCAAATCATCAAGAACAACCAAGAATCAAAAGTATGATTTTAACATTAGTGTTATACCTTCAAGATTCAAGTAGGTTGTAGGATGAGATTTTGACGATAGAAAGCTTGAAATTACTTGAATACACCTTGGAAACACCTTTGTATCTTCACACCACTTGAAACATGCTTGAAAGGAGCTTTGATTCTTAAGAACAAGGTTTGAAGAAATGAAAATGGTGAGGGTGAAGGGTGTGGACGGTTGGGAGAGAGGAGAGAGAGTGATGAAGATTGATTTTGATCTTGCTTGATATGAAGATATAAGTAGGAGATATGGAAAGATATATGTAGAGATTTTGTAGGATCTAGTGAAGATCTCAAGTACATACACAATCTAGCCAAGATCAAAGGAAATATTTGGAGATCTTGTAAAAACATTTGGTGGAGCCACCCAATTATATAACCGTAAATTCATAAGGGGGGGGGGGTTAAATGTAATTTTGATGGTATATTAGATAGTAAACAGGTGTTTAACTGGATACCGGGTATTTTATCTAGCGTTTAAATCCCGGTTTATGGCGTTCTAAATTATTTTTATTATTCTATAAAAATAAACTCGCCAAAATATTACTGAAATAAATTTCAGTTGCCAAGACTGGCTGCGTTGTCCGCGTTTCGCAGTAAAAGCACTGTGTCGCGCAGAAACACGCGGTACGTGCTTAAACTTGGAAAATAACGTTTTTAAGCGTTTTAATTTATTTTTCAACACGAACCTGATTAAAATAAGATTTTAATCATAACAGAATATTTGTGGGATTTAAATATTATCCGGGCAGACACCAACGTTCGTTTCGCAGTTTTGTTGTAATTAGTTCTTTAGTTCAAATAAACATGTTTTCGCCATACCGAATCCTTCGAAACTTATTTCTAAGTAATGTAAGGGA
The DNA here is from genome assembly GCF_002127325.2 of Helianthus annuus. Classification (NCBI taxonomy): domain Eukaryota; kingdom Viridiplantae; phylum Streptophyta; class Magnoliopsida; order Asterales; family Asteraceae; genus Helianthus; species Helianthus annuus. The sequence goes on from NC_035443.2 coordinate 136,802,184, forward strand.
TATTTAGGGTATGTTTGGCTTACGTCACAGTTCCGGAATGTACGTCGCGTTAAACTGATTGCGTTTAAGCACCAGTTTGCGTATAACCTTCCAGAAAGTGATTTAAAGCTTGAAGTCGAAATCGAATCAAATTGTAAAATTGTCAAACACAAATACACATATATCAACACTAAAGCACATTGTTTTATTGATAATCACCATTGTTTTACATCGTACAGAGATTACAGAACACAGTTGTCACACTCTGATACCAACTTTTCTGTCACACCCCGACCACGTAAAACAACAAAACGTGGCGGAAACGTCGGAGAGTGTTGTAACAGAATCATTGTTTCACAACCATGGATTAAATAGTTTTGTTTTATTGAATTATTGAAATCAATGTTTTGGTACAATTTAGAATAATACAAATAATTGTTTCTCAGTTTTAAGTCGCTAAGGCACAAGTCCATCCTATATGTAGCGTGCATCAACAATCATCACATAGCAGTACCTGAAACATATATGAAAATATGGTACGTCAGCATAAAAATGCCTGTGAGTAACATAGGATTTTGTGTATTAGATTCATGGCTTTAGATAATATGAGAAATGGTTTTATGTTTACAAAATAGCCATGAATCTAATGTAAAAGTTTTGTTTCTGAAAATGTGTCGTTTTGGAACACGGGTTTATAGTATAGACAAAAATATACTTTGGTTTTGAAAAGTTTGTACAAATAGTATATCATAGTATACTTTAGTTTTGAAATAGTTAAATGGATAGTATATCAAAATATACTTTAGTAATTAAAATAATAGTTTCGGTAGTATATCTCAAGTATACTTTGGTTTAAGAATAAAAGTATTGGTAGTATATCAAATTATACTTTGGTTTGTAAATAGCATATCAACTATGCTTTGGTTAAAAGTAGCATATCAACTATGCTTTAGATAGTATATCAAAATATACTTTAGTTTAAAATAACAAAGTTGGTAGTATATCAAACTATACTTTGGTAAACAGTAGCATATCAAACTATGCTTTGGTTTAAAAATAGCATATCAACTATGCTTTGGTTTAAATAACAAAGTAGGTGTGTCAAAACATATGTTGGATTTTTGTACGTAGTATATCAAAATATACTTTGGTAGATCACATTTGAGAGCACATTAAACTGTACTTTTGTAGTATATCAACATATACAAAGAGAGTGTGATTTGGTATTCATTCAAGCCTTAGTGTATCAAACTACACTTTGGAGACTATAGAAATACCACGAAGGCAATTTCTATTTGGTTAAAATTTGGTTTCTGACATTCCATACAACAGGAATGGGGTGTCTAGTCCTATAGCGCTATATCATACTACCAATCGGCTGGGTGAATGTATAAAAATGGTACAATCCAACAATTTGTTTATTAAGTTTTGGAAAATCAGTGTTTAAACCATAGGTAATTGTTTAATTTGTCAAAAGAATATGTATTAAGCATGTGTAATCCTATAGTTTAAAATCAGGAAAATAACAGATAGGCATATATGTTTCACCCCAAAACAATTGAAAACAGTAAAAGAGGGGACTATGTACTCACTATGTACTCACTATGTACTCACCTTGATTAAGTGTCCTAACAAGGTTCGGGAAATCAAGGAAATCAAGTGGCACCTAGAATGGATCACTATGTTAAACAATCGGATCCTAAATCGGGAGATAGGATAGAATGAGGTTCTATAAATCAAATGAGTATTTGAACACATATGGTATGATTCAATAGAGCTAACATTCTGATTGGAAGGCCTACCTAAGTGCTTTTGACCCGTTTCGACACATTATGGTAACATAAGCCACTATAATGCGTCGTTTGCGTAAAACTAGGTTCGGATGGTTAACTATGTGCTATGTCAAGTCTTACATGCCCAATTATCCCTAAACATGTTACTAATTCAGATTATATGTCAAAAATATGTTCACATAATCAAAATACGGATTTTAGCTTCAAAAGGGCATTTTGGTCATTTCCTATGGGCATACAAGCTAACTAGCATACGACTAACCAATCCTATGTGATCATAAGGTATAACCTCAGTGGTTATTCCCTATGCAACTATGTTCACTAACTAAGCTTGGTCGGATCTTAAGGATCGACCAAATGGGTCGGGTTCAAAAGGCTAAGCGGTTGTTTAGACCGCTTACCTTACGACCCTAAACAAGCACTAATCTAATAGTGTCGAGTTAAACATGTCAAAACATGTCTAACCTACTGATTTGGTATCAAAACAAAGCGTTTTGATACCCTAAAGTATTTCCGTTGCAAAATGCGTGCTAAAACGCATTTTGACCGAAACTTTGACTCGACACTACAACTAGTTAACGTGGTAATCAGCGGCTATAATCACGAAGGATTATAACTATCGTGATTACAATCACGTTTCAAAGTTCAATTGAACTTTGACTTGACCAATTGATGGTCAAAACCGAAAGTCAAACTGTTGGCCAAACTGTTTGACTTTCTGCTTAAACATAAAGAACAAGCATGAAAGAAGACTTACAAAGGGTCCTAGCTATCTTTTCTACAAAGAATAAAGTTCCAAGCAGATTAGAAAGCTCCCAAATCAGATTAGAGAGGTGAAGAGAAGGAAATGAGCAAAGAATGAGGAAGTTGGCCAAGCTATTTATAGTTGTTGATGATGAACAAGATCATTACAAGTGGTTTGATTAGCCATTAAGCAATGAATCACAACCATACATGTGTTAGGGACAGCTGGTATTACATGGAGAGCACATAACTTGCTCAACACACCAAGAATTTACCAAAACAGCCCCTGAATTTGCAAACTGTTGCTGAAAACAGACTTTCTGCCCAGATGTGATGCTCGCGTAGCGCGACGGCATAGGCAGTAGGTGCTCGCGCTACGCTACCATGTATCAGGTTCAGCAAAGTTTCAAAAATGACAGAAATGGTCCCTGCACGTGTTTAAAGCCTTTTTCGATGCGTTTAAACCCCGTTAACCTCATTTCAAGGCTCTAAAATGAAGTTAAAGCATAGGGGACTCAAAACATGCTCAAAAATATCTCAGATGTTGGTTCGTTTGATCGTAAAATCGCGTTGTTCGGTTAATTACGACGGAAGTCGTAACGAACGCAAAACCGATCCAAATTAAGCGACGAATGGAATTTTTTTGCATGGCGATCACTAAAATAAAAATATTTTAGTGTGTAAAAAAATCTTGGATGTCCAGATGTGGTCAGAACGTAAGATATGCGCGAAAATGCAAACTTACGCCGTTTTTGACACTTTTAGTCCCTGTAAGATCATATAAGCATGTTTTCGCACACCAAACCTATCAAAGCTTATTTCCAAGCCATTTTTAGGTTATATATGGTATGTTTAACTTATGATCAAGTTCCGGTCGACACCATACGAATTGGTATAGTTTCACAGTTTGACGCAAATAGTCCCTGCGATCGGATAAACTTGTTTTCGCCATACCAAACATTCCAAAACTTATTTCTAAGTTATGTAAAGGTCATTTAAAGTATGTTAAGCCTATTTCACTATTCCGGAGTGTTTGTTGCGCTAAAACTGATTACGTTTACGCACCAGTGCGCATATAACTTTCCAGAAAGCGATTTAAAGCTCGGAATTGAACAAAAATTGATATGTGAAAAGGATACACATATTTATACAAATCCCCAGTATGAAACACAATGTTTCATAGGTTTGGCATTTGTTTGGTGTTCGAGGTGACACAGGTGTCACACATTTCAAACGAGACACTCCTTCAAACGAATGGTATAAGTTTCAAACGATAGGATTTGATATGGGTTCAAACGGAATGGTAATGTTCAAACGATGGGACCAAGTTCAAACGATTGTAGTTCAAACGATGGGATCAGATTTTCAAACGATGGAATCAGGTTCAAACGGTATACGAATGTTTCAAACGATAAGTTTCAAACGATGGTCAGATGTTCAAACGGTGAGTTTCAAACGATGGGTTCCATTTCAAACGATGGGATGACAGTTTCAAATGATGGGATGATAGTTTCAAATGATGGGATCTAATTTCAAACGATGGGATACATTTTTCAAACGGACACCATATCTTCGTTCAAACGGAAGGTAGTTTTCAGTCCATTTTTCTCACTTTCAGGTCAAATTAAGATCTGATATTCTCAAGGATTGATAAGTATACTGTTTCACACACTCTGTCAAAAATTCAGTCCAATTTAACCGGCCAAATGTTCTGTAATCCTTTTCTGAGCTGAAAAACCCAACTGATTCAAGTGTAATCACTCACAAATGGCTCTGATACCAATTGTAGGATCAGTTTGACCTCTAGAATGAGTCAATTTGAGCAATACACACTAGTTGAGTGGCGGAAACACACAATCAGATTAGAATCAGATAGAAAGAGTAGAAAATAGATGAAGATACTTTGCAGATACTTTAACTACTTGCTTCTCATTCACTTTCACTGGAAATTTTGGCAGAGTAACAGTACATGACTTTTCTGACCGTTTGAAAATGAGAAACAACAAACCTATATATAGGCCTTACCTTTCCGTTTGAAAGTAACATACACACTTTCAAACGGACAGCACACAAACCCTTCCGTTTGAAACATAACACGCTTGTTTCAAACGGAACCCCTATAATCTTATCAAAACTTTACATATTCGACCCCTAAACTATACAAACTTGACATATTTAGACCCTAGACTTAAGACATAGGCTTTAGACATAATGTATCAACAAACTCCCCCTTGGATAGAGCCGTAGTCTTCAGTCTTGGTCTTTGGGTCTTTAGACAGCTTTGTATTTCTCTTTCTTCGGTTTCTTGCTACTGCTTGGATTGACGAAGGCGATAGACATTAAATACACTAACAAGTAATTACAACAGTAATGAAATGAAGAAGTGGGTGTATCAGTGGATAGAACAATGATTTTAAGCATCAGTGTTTTTTTTTTTTTTTTTGAAAGAGCAGGGGTTAACTATCAACAGTAAGGTACAACAGTGGTTGAAGACAATAATGAGGATCATTAGTATAACAACTGTTTGTGCGGCAGTGTTTTGACTTTTGACAAATAATTTTAGCATCTGCTTGTTCAGATGGAGGAATTGATTTTGTCTTGTGAAAGCACAATATCTTATCTAACATCTGTTGAGCACCAGAAATGCTATTCTTAACAAAATACATTTTAGATGTATATTATCAAGATTAGATTGCCAGCAGTTATCTACAGAAATTTTTGTTCAAGGTTTTGCCACATGTTCATTACTCCTGACAGTGGTTTAGCATCCCAGATGATAAAGACTTTTCTACTAAAGCTACTCATTTTGTGTCTAACTACTTGAACTAGAACATGAGTATCTCAGTAGTTCAAAAACAATTTGCAATCAATTTTTGATCTGTGACAACCAAACTTGAGCTTAACATGACCTTGATATGTGTGCCATTTCCTTTTGATCAGATTTAAGGATAGTAATTTCACACAAAAATTAAGAAATTACATCCTGACCGGTGAGAAACTTTTACTATAAAAAAATGAGTAAAAATACAAAATATATTATCCAGGAAAAATGAGATAATATATCCGGTTTTATTTGAGAAAAACATCTTAAAAAAAATTAAAGGATGTTTTGAAAATCATCAAAAGGATCTGACAGCTTTTCAAGTAAGTTCATGATCATATCATTCTCAAGTTATTTTGACCATTGTTTGGGGTCATTTTCTAGACAATTGATTGTAAATTCTTCTTTTAAGGACAATCACTGGAGATGCTATTGTTACCTGAACGATTCCTGTATTTGATGAAAGCACACAGTTGCATGATGACCACTGTTTACCCAACTTTGACCTCATAAGTGTTTTATGCTTATACTCTTTTTCTTTTGGATTCAAAAGTTGTGAGATAACCACACTTTGAGATTTGTTCATTTTCTACTTTTCCCTTTTTACCCTTCCCATTCACATGTACATAAATACTCACTGGGAGATTTTATTTTGAAGAGCTTAATCCAGAATCATTTTGAAGTAATGTTTTGAGAGATTTGGCCACATTTGTACATGTTTTATTACCAGATCTCACATTACGTATGATTTGGACTGTTTTGACACCTTATTTTCTTTATGTGTTTTGACAAAGTTGATTTGGTCCTTTTGAGGATTCTCAACCTGCCTTTGAGCACATAAGAAATTTTGACTAAAGCTTTATTTCCCTCTTTCTATGTTAGACAGAGCACCTGTGTTTAGATGAACATAGGTTTTGCTAATCTGAGGTGCATACTTTAGTGTAAAATATGAAAACATCACAAATTTCATAACAACAGTTGAAATCAATTTTGAATGAAGATAAACATACCATAGTTACCAGATAAGTTTCCAGATCTGGAAACTATGAGTGATTTGTGTATGACATCACCAGTTGTATGAGATTTGTGAATCTTATGACATCTTGGTTGTTTTACAGAGCTTTTGAGTCATCATTTTGAACATGATTTCTCGTTACTCTGTTTTTCAACTAAATACAATCAACCTCAGTATCAATGAATTTTGAGCTGAACTGTTATGTCAAATTGATTGTTAGATCGAATTTGACTGTCCAAGCTCTGATACCAATTGTTAGGATCGGAGGCTGTCATGATTATGCTTGTTTGTAAGAATTTGACAAATCAGTGGATATAAAACAATGTAAAGTGCAGCGGAAATGAATACAAACTTTATAAACATAATCAAAGAAGAGAATAGTTTGATAAACACATGCTTTTCTCATTAAGTTGAATGATTACAATGAAAATCAAAGGATTACAAGCATGCTTACAATACTAAGCTCCCCCTCAGCCTGATGCCCCAAGGTTGGTTGTACAAGATGAAAGGATTGAATGGAGGAGAAGAACTCACTCAAACGATCAAATGAAACAGTACAAAGTACTGTTACATTTATAGACAATCCAAACCACTGAAGCATCTCAGCTGACGTCACCATGAAAGTGACATCTAACAACCTAACAAACTCTATCTACTGATCTATACAACTACTGCTTTGCTAACTACTGATAGTGTATAAAGTTTACATAAGATGAATAGAAATGCTGCTGTATCATTCTACTGCTGTGAACCTAGCAGTACTTGTCATGAACAGCATTGCTTGACTCAAGGCAGCAGATTGAACAGCAGGGCTTTTAGTCTTCATCAGTCTTTCTTTTGATCAGCAGTTGTAGGTCAGCAGATGTTGATATAGGCAGTACTTTGGAGCATATCAGATGTTTGAGCCACATTCAAGGGGAAAGCAAAGTGTAGGCTGCTGCTTATTGTTAGTCCACTGATGTGATCCGGTTTTGGCTTTACATTATCTGTTCCTCTAGTAGGGTTCAATCCCAACAACATCAAGATGTGATTCTCCATAAGTTTTTAAGGTAAACATATTACCTTTTTCCAGATTTCCTTGATCAGTTTCCTGATCTCTATCTGTTGAGACCTCATACTCCTCCTCATTTTCTGATTCAGAGTTGAGTTTAAAAGCACTAGTAACCTCTTTATCAACATCAGTTTCTTTATGTTCTAAGTTGTAAGAAACAATTACTGAACTTTCTGAGTTAGTTTGTTTTGAGTGAGTATCAACTAAAACAGTTCTTGAGAAAGATGTACCAGCGATATAAGATTCATCATGATGTATTACTTCCGTTGTTTCAATTTCAGTGCCACCAAATTGAGCTTCTTCATGAATTCTTCCCGCAATATGTGATTCTGCATGTTGTTCTTGTGCTGTCTCTTGTAGCATATCAAAATCTGGATGAATTCTTCCTTCATGAATTTGATCATTTTCAGCATCATCTGGTGCGTTGGTAATCATCAGAATTACTTCTCCTCCTGCCTCTTTTGATGATCTTGACTTTTGTTCTCCATCTCCTTCCAGTGATGAAGAGCATTTGAAAACTTCTCTGATGGCTCTTTCTGTTGTGGAGTCTGATTTGGTTAGAAGTGTCTCATGTTGTATTCTGAACTGTGAATCTTGTGAAATGAAACATAGCATGTTTTCTGGTAATATAGGAATATCTTTGTCAGATTCCCATCCATGATTAGAACTCCAGGCCTTCATTGTGTTTGATCTCCACAGATTTTCCAGAATTGGAATTTCTATTTCTCTTGCAGCAAATGTTTCAGAAATGAAAATAGAAATTAATCTCGGATATGGCAGATGTGAGATTATTTTTCCATTTTTGGTGATGATTGACCTTTTGATCAGGTTAAAAATTTCTAATCCATAATCAATTCTGAACCCAGTTATGAGTCCATACATGATTGTTAGAATAGCTTGATTAATCTGATCAGTTCCTCCAATTTTTGAAATAAGACATTTGTTTAATACTTCCATCATCACTTGCCATATTGCTGGTAATTCATTTCTTCTGATTGAACCAATTTTGTTGATCTTCTTGTTTTTGTAACCAACCCCAATAATAAAGCTTAATAGCTCTTTCTTGCTTGGTACTTCAACGTAGTTATCAAGAATAGGTAGTTCAAGCCATTCTCTTACCCTTGCAGGAGTTAATGTTACGGGAACATTTTCCCATACATGGGCAGAGATTTGGTTTTCTTCAACTTCATCAAAGGTGTGAACAAATTGTTGTAGCAGCTTTTCTGGTACTTCTCTTTCTTTTGTTAGAGCTCCTGAAATTGGACAGTTCATGAGATACTCAATCAGAAGTTGACATCTCACATCATATTCTGAATGCTCTGTATTCATCAGCAAATTGTTTTCTTTCATTGGCAGAAATTCATTGTCTTCAATGAAAGGTACATCGTGTTGAACAATTGGGATGTTGAGGTGTACTTCGGCCATTTTTGAAGTTTGTGAATTAGGGTTTGGAATTTAGGGATTTTTGAGTGAGGAACAAAGTTTGCTTTGGTTTGGAATTTGTGAGAAAGGTATGATTTTTGAATTTTCTGCTAAGGGTTATATAGTGAAGGGTTTTAGCAGAGTGTTCTGGGTTTATGGAGTTGAGGGGATATGGAACGTGTCTTGTAGTGGCGGTTAAAGGATCATTAATTGTCTTTATTACCGTTTGATCATGGGATGTCGGTTTTTGATTCATGATATAACCGTTGGATCATGGGTATCAAGACTTTAATGATGATTAATCATGTAATCGTGGTTGTGCCCTTTCAACTTGTTCTTTTTAACTTGTAGTTTCACTGAAGTGCTTCATCTGAATTCAGATTGAAGAAATACTATCGGTTGTATGAGACCTTTCCATTTTTGTGGACTCTACTCTTTTGAGGAGGTCCAATTAGCTTTCTTCATCTGCATCCTTTCTTTTCTTGTAAGTCAAAATTCCATGTCTTCAGTTATTTAACAATTTCTGCTAAAGAATATGTATTTCCTTTGATCTGACTTTTGTTTGACACCTTTTTGATATGGTCAAATAAAGTCAACAGAAGTCAACAGAATTTGATGTGTTTTTCCCCCTAAATTTGTCACCGTTTTCATCAAATTTTTGATCACTTCAATACTTTTGATAATTTTTTTTTGAGAGGGAATGAGGTAAATTTAGAAGACTTACTCTGGTTTTTTTGGTATCTTCCTGCTTTCTTGGTCTTTTTCTGATATTTTCTTGTTTTAACATAAAAACTGATTCTTTTTCTAGATTTTGTTTTTGGTTATCAGAAAATTAGAATTTTCAATTATCATTTTTATTTATCCATTTCCCACTTATAAAGCAAAATTTATTTTAAAGCAAAACATGTAGCATTTTATATAAACACATATATATAACATACCAACTACACACATAAGATCTATTCATGAAGAGTTCTAATCAATATCTATTCCATCTCCATGTTCAATCTCAAGAAGTACCCATTGTTCAGTTACTAAACCAAATTTTTATTTGTTTGTCTGAGTAAACTTATGCTTGCATTTTGTTGAAGATACAGCTCTGCTCTCAGATAACCAGCAGGGATTCCACCAAAGCCCAGTTAGCTTGTGATTATCTTCATCAGAAAACAAGGATACATCAAAAATGGCTAGCTTGACCACATGTTGCTTGCAAAGTCTCTCATTAAATAATAAGAGAAGTTGTAAGGAACGTTCAATGTGACAGCTCAGCAAATTTATAACAACTTATTAGATGCTTCATGATGATTTATGGCTTTCTTTGAGAAGCATGCACCTAGTTGGGTAATCAGAAACTGCCATGGCTTGATAAAGCCATTTTTGTTGATTGCTCTGGGATCATTTTCAGGATTGTACCCCATGTGCTCCAATGTTTCTTGAATCTCAAAGTGTGAGAACATAAGTACATCGTTGTCATCATTCAGTTGAAGAGCCATTCTGATGTTACTTTCAGTTATTCGGATTCTTTGATTGAGCACCTCACTTTCAATATATATTCTCCCTCTATCCTGATTTTCTGACAAATTTGCGTTTTGCCAGAAGATTTGAAGAATTTCAGGGAATATCGTTATGTTGGCAGTGAGAGCATATCCTATGTTGCTTGCCATTAGCATGTTTACCACTGTTTGACACCCATCCCAGAGAGGACCCTCAGAGCTAGTTCTGAGCTTGACGTTGTGGTATGGATGTTGAGTGAGTGGAAAACGATCAGCTCTAATTTTAAGCATTTTGTGTGTGTTCTTGAATGTATGTAGAAGAATACGAGGAAGTTTTTTCTGGTGAATTTCTAAGTGAAGGTGACTGTCTTTGCTTAATGTGGTAAACATATATAGTAAATTTAAGAACTGCCATAAATGGTATCTACCCATTGTATCTTGTCTACCACAATCTTGGTTATTTAATTGTTTTATCAGGTGACATTAAGAATAACCCAGATAGAACTCTCTTCATTAAATGATTTAGGCGGCTATTTTTCAGTTTTCTATCATGATTGCCTACTGTTGTCATTTCAGTGTATTTAATGAAGAAGAAAAAAAATCTCTACACCTACTAACAATCCCCAGAAAATCTTCTGTCATATGACGTTTTCAATTGTAGTAAAAAAAATAATAAAATAAAAATTAAAGGAATACACAATTACAAATTATGAATTTGTCAATTTGAGTTATGGATAAAGGTGATGAAATGTATGAACTTGTTCAAATAATCATTCAATTATTTTGTTTCAAGAAGTTTTCTGATTTGTTACCAGAAATTCTGATAATTTGTTAGATTTTCTGATGATGTATCAGATTTTCTTATAATTTATCAGATTTTCTGGTGTTTTATCAGAAATGCACTTTTTCTTCTTATGATTCTTTTATTTAAACAAGTTACAAATCAAGGAGAACTTTATCACAATTTTGACCATGATTTAGCAAAATATACCTTAAGCCTATATAGGCTACTTTCTTCAAAGGTCAGATTTTCTTTCGTTCCTTTCATTTATTTCATTTCCAAAGTTTACAATTTTACCCAGCTTTGAGACAAAGTTGCTGAGTAAGCTCCTATCTCCAGTCATGTGCTTGGAGCTTCCTGAGTCGCAATACCAGATCTACCGCACATGATGGTCCTGAAATAAAATGATTAGAGGGTTTTAGGTACCCAGGCATGCTTGGGTACACTTTATGATGATATTCTGGTTCTATTATTTCTTCTAAATGACCTTTCATCAGAATTTCTGTTAAATGCTGAGCCATTAACATAATTTTTCGTTTTCTTTTGGAGATGGTGTTGAACAAGCTTCAGTATTTCAACACACATATAGGAATCATCAGAAATTTCTGATTTTCCTTCTTGTGATGGAATGAAGGGATAATTTTGAAAAGATGAGTGAACTGCTTCTGGAGTTTTTACAAACTCTTGATTGTATTCACTTCTTTTTGGTTCAAAATTTGGCTTATCAAAGGAGTATTCAGAACATGTTGATTTGCAAGTTTCAGAATCAGATTCTGATAAGAATTTATCAGAAACCTGTTGAGTTTCCTTTACACAGACAGTGGGTTTGTTATTATTTGTTCTCACATAACCCAAACCTTCTCCTTTCATTTTCATAGAACTCAATTTTAGCTCTTTGATCTAAACTTTGTTCTATAAGTAATTGGTTTTCAAGAATGATTTTATTCAAGGTCCTCTTCAACTCATCAGATTTTTTACCATCTGATTGATGTTTAACTTGCAAGTTTAAAAAATCTGACATGAGCTCATTTAGCTTGTGTTCAAGATCAAGATTGTTTAAACTTACTTGTTGTCCTGAAGTCTCTGGTATGTCATCAGAAAGTACCATGAGACAGAAGTTAGCCATTTCTTCTTCTTCTTCATTAGAAGAATCATCAGATAGCCATGTATCTGTTCCAGCAATTAAGCTGACTTGCTGTTGTTGCTTCTTAGCTTCCTCAAGCTTCTTTTCATAGTAAGCAACATCTTTCAGCTTCTTGGTCTTACACTCAGATGCATAATGACCTTTTTGCTTGCACTTGTAACACACCACCTTAGCCTTTCCTTTATCCTTAGATCTAACTTCTTCTTTAGATCTATCATCCATCCTCCTTCTATCACTCCTCTGGTACCTCTGGCCTCCTCCTCTCAACCTCTGCACAAATGTTTTGGTGGGCAGTGCTATTGCATCAGCAAAAGCTGAAAAATCTGATGATGAATCAGAAGCTTCAAAACCTTGGCTGTTTGATGGTTGTGGATCATTGGAAGTTGTTTTTCTTTGTGAGTTTGAGATAACAGCTAAAGATCCCCCTCTTTGAATGGTTTCTTCAAATATTTCTTCCTCTCTGGGGATCAAGATGCTATATAAGTCATGAAGACTCATGTTTCATAGTTCTAAGGTTGAGGACAAAGTCATTGTGAGACTTCTCCATTCTCTAGGCAAAGCATTAAGAAATTTTATGTTTCTTTCATCATTTGATTTAGTTATTCCAAATTTCTTTAGCTCGTTTAAAAGTTTTATGAACCTTTGTTATCTGTCATTTAACTTTTCATCAGGTAAACTTTTAAACCTTTCATAGGATGAAACGATGTTTGTTCTCTTATTTCTTTTCATCCTCTCTCCTCCTTCACAAAGATTTTCCAACTGATCCCATATTTCCTTGGTTGATGCACAAGCATCAAATTGCGAAAATATGTCATTGGGGATGGCCATTATTAAGAGTGATTTTGCTCTTTCATCCCCTGCTACCAGTTCCTTGTCTTCCACACTCCAAAGTATTTCACTTTTGGGAGCTCGGGAGGCAGGGATAGCAGGTAGTTGGTCAGTTGCTAGAATTGCTGGTATTTCAGTCATTGGCATATGTGGACCCCTTTCAATGGATCGAAATAGAGTCGGAGGTTTGGACATAGAACCAATATTGAAAGCATTATTCCAGGTTTGAAAGTTGGCCATATTTAGAAAAAAGAAGAAGAGCGATTGATCATTTGAAAATAATTTATTCAATCTGCTCTGATACCAATTGTTGGACCCAGTATGGCCTTAATAACTTCTTTTTACGTAATATGGCAAGTGATTTCAGTATATGTGAAAAAGATGTGCGGAAATGGAAATCAGACTTTCAAGAAACAAGACCTACAGAATTATCAAGTTTATATCACTTTGAAACAAATTAGTTTAACAAGGTGATTGTAAGATTATTATCTAATACAAATGAATCTTAATTTCTGTGGGTGAGAAGAGCAGTGGAGTTTGAGTGTTTGGATATGAATGCTAAGCTTCAAACTCAAGTACCTTCTGCCTCTTGAGCCTTCTATTTATAGATGGCTATGGACATGAATAAACAATTGTTTATTCATGCAATAAGTCCTGCGTAAAGTAGCAATTTGACATATTCATTGAATCCATCGTTCAAGTTGCATTTGTAATCATGATAACTAATAATGTCATGCTTCGGTCATGGGTGGCAGGATAGAGTTGTGATTTTAGACAAGTGGGGTTTTCAACAGAATTTCTGATAAACCACTTCATCAGAAATTCTGGTGAACAAATCATCAGAAAGTCTGATGATCAGAGTTGTCAGAAACTGATGATATTTCATCAGAAATATCATCAGATCCATCAGAAATGACCTTCTCTGATAATCTAAATCAACTCTTGATCAACTTGTGATTCTTTGTAGTAGATACTTTGCTTTCCAGTTGTCCTATCTGATTTTCTTCATCTTGCTGTGATCTTCAGGACTGTTATCTTCTTCAGAGATCCAGTTGATTGAGATTTTCTTCAATACTTACAAATAAAGTTTCCTAACAACGTCAGCATAAAGATGCCGGCGAGTACATAGGTTTTGATTGAGTGTCGGATTCATGGCTTGTTTGCATGTTGCAGTATCTTGTTAGGCTACAAGAGTCAAAAGTACAAACCTTGTTTTGAAAAGTGTATTGCAACATAATTAACCAACTCAAATCGAATTGGTTATAGTTTTTAAAATCTCGTAGCCATGATTCTTAACTCCAAAACATTTGTTTAGTTAAATCCAGATTGTAAATCGTTTTTGAAATAAAACTCGAATAGTATATATATATATATATATATATATATATATATATATATATATATATATATATATATATATATATATATATATATATATATATCGTTAGAAAAACCTTGTAATATAACTTCGTTTTGATAACCTTGCCCAAGTGATCTAGATAACGTAACGACATATAATGTATTAAAAGCACTTATATATAGGAAGTACCAGCGGCGTATCCACCATGCTTTTAACACATTACACCCGTCCCGTTACCTAATCACTTCCCTAACCCAACGGTTCAACAGATTTCAAACGGTTCATGTCAATCAACGGTTACAACGGTTCACATAGTCAAGTAGTCACAAACGGTTCACATAATCTGATGGTTACAAACGGTTCACATAGTCCAATGGTTACAAACAGTTCACATAGTCAAGTAGTCACAAACGGTTCCCATGATCAAACGGTTACAACGGTTCAAAATGTAAAACAATGTGTCCATATGCTAGATGAGCATATGCGACAAAATGTAATATACGGAAATCAATGTGCTAGCATGTTAAAGGCACATACATAGCAAAACATAATGAAAATAACAAGTAGGCACATGTGTTTCACCCCAAAATAGTTTGAAAACAGTAAAAGAGGGGAACTATGTACTCACTTGAGGGTGCTTAAAAGTCTTGAACCACAACCAAGCAAAGCTAGAGGGGTCACGGAATCAAACGGCACCCTATATAGGTAACTATGTAAATAATCGGACCTAATTCGGGAGATCGGATAGAATAAGGTTTCGTAAACCAAATGAGTGTTGGAACTCATATGATATGGTTTAACAAAGCCTCCATTCTAAAAGGAAACCTAACCTAAGTGTTTTCGACCTGTTACGACTCGTTTAGGTAGCTTATGCTACTTTAATGCGTCGTTCGTGTAAAACGTGTTCGAGACGTCTAACTAGTCCTATGACAAGTATTATATGCCTAAACATGTTTATTTATGTTGCATAATTAGTTAAGTGACAAATGTTTAGGTTACATATGCTTAAAATCCAATTATGCATGAAAAGGGCATTTTGGTAATTTACCTAAGGCATATAAACTACCTATCATACAACTACTTAAACTATGTGACCATAAGGTATAACCTCGGAAGGTTATTCCCTATGTAACTATGGTCACTAAACATGCTTGGTCGGATCCTAATGATCGACCAAACGGGTTGAGTTCGAAAGTCTAAGCGGTGGTTTAGACCGCTTGACTTACGACTCTAAACAAGCACTAAACTAAAAGTGACGAGCTAAGCATGTTAAAACATGCTTAACTAAGTTAGAAAACATGTTTGGTATCAAAACAAATAGTTTTGATACCTAGAAGTAGCTTGGTTACAAAATACGCGAGAATACGCATTCTGGCCGAAGCTACGACTCGTCACTGAGCCTAGATAACGTGGTAATCAGTAGGTATAGTCACTAGGGACTATAACCATCGTGATTACGCTCACGTTATGAAGTTCCAACGAACTTCGCGTTGACCATCTCGTGGTCAAAGCTGAAAGTCAAACAATGTTTGACTTTCAAGCTTAGGAAAGCAATAAAAGAATGAAAGAATGCTCACTAAAGTCCTTGTTATCTTTTCTACAAGAAAATAAGCTTCCAAATAAGATTGAGAGAGCTCCCAAATCAGATGTAGAGAAGAATGAGAGGAATGAGCAAGTGACAAGTGAGAAACGGATGGCTATTTATAGTTTTCGCAAGACCGTTAGGATCATTTCTTGGAGAAGAGGGAATGATCTAGGCCATACAAGTGTTAATGACTGATTGGGGGACTTGTTCTCCACACAAACCAGCCCCTAGCATTGAAAACCATTGATCAAAACCATCAAAAACGAGCTAAAAGACCAGATTCAATGTTTTTGTCTGATAGGCTCTCGCGCCCCACGTAAGAATTAAGCTTGGGCTTACGCCCCAGGCCTAAGACTTTGACAGATTTACATTTTTAGCCCTTGCATGCCCAAAACTTGGTTTTCGATACATTTTGACACGTTTAAGCCCCGTTAACCCCATTTCAAGGCTCAAAAATGAAGTTAAAGTATTGAGAACTCAAAACATGCTCAAAATTATCTCGGATGTCGGTTCGTTTGGTCGTACGATTGCGTTGTTCGGTTAATTACGACGGAAGTCGTAACGAACGCAATAACGATCTAAATTAAGCCACGAATGGATTTTTATTATGCCAAACACTAAAATATAACATTTTAATGCTTACATAAATTTTTGGATGTCCGGATGTATTCAGAACGTAAGATATGCGCGAAAATGCAAACTTGTGCACTTTTTGACGATTTTAGTCCGTGAATGAGCATTAAGTTGATTTTAGCACACCGAACCCCTCAAAGCCTATTTCTAAGATATGTAAAGGATATTTAAGGTGTGTTTGACTTATGGTCAAGTTCCAGATCGTTCGTTACAGTACAAATCGACATACTTTCGCAGTTTGTCGAATTTAGTCCCTGTAAGCGAATAAACTTGATTTCGGCATACCAAACCATCCAAAACTTATTTCTAAGTTATGTAAAGGTTATTTAAGGTATGTTAAGCCTATGTCACTATTCCGGAGTGTTTGTTGCATTAAACTGGTTATATTTTTGCATCAAATCGTGTATAACCTTCCAGAAAGCGATTTAAAGCCCGAAATCGAACAAGAATTGATATGTGCAAATGATACACATATTTTCACAAATCCCAAGTATGAAACACAATATTTCATTGTTTTGGTAATTGTTTGACGGTCACAGTGACACAGGTGTCACAGTCTCCCCTACTTTAGGAAATTTCGTCCCGAAATTTATTCGTAGGAGTCTGTCGTGACGTTGTGTTAAGTAACCACCAGAGATATGTAAGGCATAATCCTGTTATTTCCTTAACGGACATTCTTCCGAAACGAAAATGAACGGATGGTGTCATTTTCAACAGATGCTTCATTAGAAATGGAAATGAAGGATTTAACAAACGGATATTCATTTCCTTCAACGGATATTCTTTAGAAACGAAAATGAACTAATGGAATCATTTTCAACAGTTGCTTCCTCAGAAACAGAAACGAAGGATAATCAAACGGATATTCATTTCCTCAACGGATAATCTTTAGAAACGAAAATGAACTAATGGAGTCATTTCCAACGGTTGTTTCCTCAGAAACGGAAATGAAAAGGATAATCAAACGAATATTCATTTCCTCAACGGATAATCTTCAGAAATGAAAATGAACAGACGGAGTCATTTTCAAAGGTTGCTTCCACAGAAACGGAAATGAAAAGGATAATCAAACGGATATTCATTTCCTCAACGGATAATCTTCAGAAATGAAAATGAACTAACGGAGTCATTTTCAAGGGTTGTTTCCTCAGAAACGGAAATGAAAAGGATGATCAAACGGATATTCATTTCCTCAACGGATAATCTTCAGAAACGAAAATGAACAGACAGAGTCATTTTCAACGGTTACTTCCTTAGAAACGGAAATGAAAAGGATAATGAAACGGATATTCATTTCCTCAACGGATAATCTTCAGAAACGAAAATGAACAGACGGAGTCATTTTCAACGGTTGCTTCCTCAGAAACGGAAATGAACAGGGTTAACTTTAGACACATGACAAAACTTGCTGTGGTTTCTGTGCAATAAATTCTATAATTATGTATGCATCCATAATTACGTAATTCCTTGCACAGTCCGCACAGTTTATTTTGTAATGTGAAAGGGATTGAATTTGAACAAGCTTGAGATAGCATTGATTGGGTAAACACATAAGCACATAAAGGTTTTTCTTGGATATAAATTTGTTATTATCTTGTTATTGGTTGCTATAAACTTGACGTCGATTTGAACATGGGTATTCAAGGTATACCAGGAACCCAGTCGATGGACTTCAATGTCCTGAGGCATCTATCTGAAAAGATAAGATGATCTTCCAAAAATTCGATTTTTGATTACAAGGAATCACCACATTCGAATTAAGGTATACAACAATTAAGGACTTATGGAAATACCCTTAGGTATCCTATCAAGGATTGGGTATTCGTCCAGAGTTGTAACTTACGCCTTGTACTTTGTTTCCTTGGAGGAAACGGGTAATTAGGATTTTCGTGGAAAACACAAGAGACCATAATATGGAAGAATTTTGGGGGTAGTCTGTTCTCCAAGGGATATGGTTCCTTGATTGTCGGTGTTGTAGGGGATATGTTGTTTATACATGCAACCATATCAATATATATTGCGATGTAAAATAAAAGATTTATTTATAAACAACAATTACAACTGTTTAATGGACCATGACAACAAAAGAAATAATACATAAGGCTTGATTATTTCTAAACAATGTTGTCATCCAATTAGTCGGGTGCTCATCCCTGCACTGGATTCTTATTAGCAAGCTTTGGGCAATTTCTTCAGAAATGGCCCATCTAGCCACAGTTGAAGCAAGAACCTGGTGGAAAACGACCTTGAGCAGGATTGTTGCCAGCTTGATTTGGTGCAGCTGCAGCTGGGCAAACTCTTGCTGCATGGCCTATGAGTCCACAAGTTTGGCATTTACGGCACTTTACATTGGCATGATGATGAAGGCTACATTGGTTGCACAAGGGTGCAGTTCCGTTGTAGGGTTTCCTAGCAGGGGGTTGAGCTGGTTGGTTGGGAACGGCTTGGTCATTGTGAGCAACCACGACGAAGTTCTGAGAAGCCTTTCGCTTCTTTGACTTCTTGGAGGATTCAGTCTGTTCATCCCTTGGTTTCGGTTCCTCAACTGGTTTCTTATCACCCTTTCGGAAAAGTTTACATTTCCTGATTTGAGATTCAGGGAGACATTAGATGTACTTTTCGATTGCCTTATCCAAAGGCATAACCATGTTTGGGCATAACAGACTTAATTCCTCATAACGGTCCGTGTAGGCTCGATGCTCACCGCTATGTTGCTTAAGATCGTCAAATTCCCTTTCCAAGGCCCTGATCTCGTGACGAGGACAGAATTCCTTCATCATCAGAGCTCGAAGCTTTTCCCACGTTTGAGCCAGTGCCACATCGTGTAATGACTCTCACTAAAATTAATACTTCTTATGTTAATTGTATAAAAAAGAAACCCTAATTGAGACACCCAAGTAATTCTGCATAAACCCTAAAATTTTCAGAACATTCAAAATCAGGATCAGGGCCCCTAAAACTCAAAGGGGGTTAAACCCTAATTGACGATTATCTTCGAAATACGTTGTCAAAATTAAAATTCGTTCGAACATCGACTCAGCAAGGCTATGCTAGTGACGAGGCTACCCTAGGCCATAGGGGCACGCCCCGCGATACGCGACAGGGGGAGAGGATCCCTCCGCGACTCGCGGGCGGCTCAAATTTTGGGTATAAATGCAGGGGCTTGGGGCCTGAACTATTTGCTCAGTTCGACGGTCTAAAACGTCGTCCTACTCTTTGTCTCTCCGTTCCTTTCTATCAACGCCCTAAAACCCCAAAACTCTGCTCGTTATTAGGGTAATAACTCTAATCGCTGCTACGATTCAATCTCCGATCGACTGAAACTATCCGACGGGATGTTTAAGTGCTATCCTTTGTCATTAGTCGTGATTGCGACAGGATGTTTAAGTACCACCCGAACTCGGGGAATACTCTGTCATTCGTTGTGAATCCGATGGATGTTTAAGTGATTACACTTTGTCATTCGTTGTGATGATTTTATCTCGTGTTTATCGTTAAAGTTGAATTGAGTTAATACACTAATACGAGTTCTTGTGTCTAGAAATTAGAACTCATAATCAGGAAGCTGTTAAACTAGTATATCAAACTTAG
The DNA here is from genome assembly GCF_002127325.2 of Helianthus annuus. Lineage (NCBI taxonomy): Eukaryota > Viridiplantae > Streptophyta > Magnoliopsida > Asterales > Asteraceae > Helianthus > Helianthus annuus. Next base: position 136,822,424 of record NC_035443.2, read on the forward strand.
CTATTAAGATAATTTAGTGGGTTAGAAAATTTAATAGCCACGACAACTTAACAGGAAAGGAAACTTAGTAAGCTAAGTAAGTTAATTAATCAGCTAGTCACGTTATTTAATTAATCGGCTAATAAATTACTTGATTAAACCATTAGGATTAATTAATCGGTTAAGTAAGATTAACTAACCAGTTAATGAAGATTAATTAAGCTAATCAAGCTTAATTAAGCTAATTTAATTTAAGCAAGATTTGTTAAGCTAAGTAAGTTATTTAGTTAAATGGTTAAGTAAACTTAATGGTTAAGTAAAACTTAATAGTTAAGGAAACTTAATAGTTAAGAAAAACTAAATAAATAAAAGGAAACTTAATAATTAAGAAATCTTCCTAGCTAAGAAAGGCATACTCCTAAGCTATAAATAGGAGCCTAGGATTTCATTCTTCCTTGCCCATTTCTTTTCTTCTTCTCTCTATACGTTGGTGTTCTAAACAATAATCACCAAAGCGATATTCTGTCCGGTCGATTCAGGAACCATCTAACGAATGCCAAAGTATTCTACTTTGTGAATTTCGTTAAACGGAATCCAAAGTACTATACTTTGTGAGTTCATTAAATGGATACCAAAGTACTGTCTGAATAAGACTATACTTTATGAATTTCGTTAAGGTTCGAATCTCGTGATCATCGTTAGGTTTGATATGGTTTTACACAAATATGTATTCCATTCTGTTAAACTATATGTTTAACCATCCGAATACCCCCAACTATACTCTTACAATCAAAATGGATGCTTAATCATCAGAAGATCCAAAATAATAAAGTATATGCTTAACTATCAAGAAGGAGTAGAATCAAGAAGCCTGTTAAATCAATACTGCATGCTTGTACTGTGAGTCATTCTCTTTTTATCAACTATTTTACAAAACTCCAAATTATTTCAAAGTTATAATTACAGGGATTAAGTCTTTGTAATCACCAAGTTACAGCCGGTATGTGGGGTTTTGTATACATTACTTGATAAACTTCAACATTGGGGCAGCCAATGGGTGATATGACCATAATCACAGACACCACTGGACAGGTGGGCCAGTGGGTCGAGTGACAAAGTACCGTGGGTAGTTGGATTGATATCAGAAACATTGTAATCGCTCTTAATACTGTAAATTATAACAATGTGTCGTTTTAGTAAAAATGAATGAACTCACTCAGTATTTCCCGCTGACAAAACCTTTTTAAAACACGTTGCAGGTAATTACAGTAGATTGGAGTAAGGATTGGATCCGGCATTGAAAGGCTTCAAAGAAGTGGCTTATTTTATTTTATTAATTAAATCAAATTAAGAAATATCATTTTTATTAAAGCTACCTTTGTAAAACATGAGTTTATCCCATCTATTTAATAAATAAAATCCGGTGTTTTTAAACTCTGATATTTTTCCTAACTCACGGTCCTGATGAAATTTCCGCTGCAATGTTTTTCAAAAGTAATCACCGGTACCACTGGGCTGCTCGCGGCTCCCGATTCCGACCAGTGTAGGGTCGGGGGTCGTGACAGTAAAGGTGGTATCAGAGCCACTGCTTTAAGCTTATAAGTGTTGTGATAATAATACTTAAGCTTAAATAAAAGAGTTAGGAGATTGCTACTAACTGGTAGCACACCTGATAGCATTTAGACTTGAATATAAGAAAAAAAAAACCTTAGTATAAGCTAAGCCACTTGTTTAAAGCGATTAGGTGTTATAATAATACCTAAGTTTAAACAGAAAGTTAGAAACTTAATACTATCCGATAGCACTCCGAATGATATTTAGACTCGAACTTAAGAATTTTGCCTTAATATAAGCTTCAAGATAAAATTACTTATATAAGTATAAATAAGTATAATGTAATGGATATTGGTATTCCATAAGAATAACGATTAGCAGGCAATAGCATTTAATTGCTATTTATTCTTGTTTACTGATATTACTTGGTCTAGACTCAAGATATGTTATGGAAATACAAATTTCCTTGATTCTGAATAAAAGCCCTAATAAAAGAGGCATTTTTAAAATCTTGAAAAGATACTATTTATGGGAAATAGAAAATTTTCTCCGTCAAAACTGGGTATAGAGTAGCAGACTCTCCAGCTTGTCCGGATATACTGAGATTACCTCTCCGGCGCGAATCGGATAAGATGGGGTATATAGTATGTCAAACAGGTGACAAAATTTCCCTAAATAATATCATGATCTGATATCTGACTTGTTTTTGGAAATAAGAATATGTTAAATACATTAACCTTATGAAAGGTATGTATATTACAGCATGTGAAATATATAAATATATAGATATGTATATCTATAAGAAATTCCAAAAACCATAACGACTGATAATTAAGAATAAAACACAATCATATGTGTCAATAATAATTCTAGATTTCTTTATCAGAAATCTTTCGCATATATCTATAATTCCGATGTCAAACATTATTTCGTTTGATCATCTACCTTGTAACTCGAGCGACAATAATAACAATGGAAACCCATTAAGTTGGGACACCATCAAAAGTATAAGAATTTCCAATGCGTTACTATAAACTATTAACGCAAGTAAGAAACATGTAAAAGTTGTGCTAGTACACAAGAAAACACATGAAAATTTAATTATACACAGATATCGAAATATATCACGACTTCCAAGGCAAGACCTTTGGAAAATATAATTGGACAAGACGACACCAATACGAATCCTGTCATTGGAAGAACTACTAATCAAAAAAGCGGAACTTTGCCACGTGACCCTACAAATGACATAAATATCGCTGAGGTACGTTGGAACAAGATTTTTTACCATCGGTGCACAGTCTAATCAGAGTCATAGTTATTGACACTGCAAAAGAAGTCACATACCTTTGCAAATCCTCTATTTCATTCTATTTGACATTCCATGATATCGTCACCTAACGACGATTATCCCATGAAATTCCAGATGAAGTTCTTATATTCCTTTCATTACAATTCTGACTTCCGCCTATAATGAATTGACCTTCGTGTTTTTACTTCTTCTGAGGGTCATCATACCATGAGGATTTCTTTCATAGTAGCAAATATTGATCCATTTCTTTTTGGTAAATCCACACGCTACACATGCACTGTTTCTTGCGCATGTGGTTCATTTGAATTATGAAAACCATAGGAGGGCATCATTCCAATTTGTTGTTTTATCAAAAGTTCAAATATCATTTCGCTATACTTGATCTTGAAAAACTCGATTTTCTTTTAAAAGGTATACATGGTTTCTGTTGTGATCATGTCCGAACTTCCTTACTAAAACTCGTTTTATTCAAACCAAGTTAACTTGCTCGCAATACGTATTCAATTCAAAGTCCCATATGATATGTTCAGGCCATCATATTTGAAATAATCCCAACAAGCACTTCGATTCTCTTGAACTATAACATGCTTTCTTGGCTTTCGACTTCACTGAATTATTTCTTTGATCACGATCACCTTGTGGTGACGTTTTCACAAATTTGAAGATTGTGCTAATCTTATTTAAATTTATATTTAGTTATTTATTATTTATTTTTGGTAGTTAATATTAGTTTTATTATTAGTATAATATATTAATAATAGTATTATTAGTATTATTAGGTACCAGGGTTATTGTCAAGGGCAAATATTGGATAGCCTAGCCTTAGTTAGGCATGGACTGATCAACCATGCTTAAACAAGGCAGCACTAACCAATATCCAACCATGATAATAACTATTTAATGTATATAAATTAAGTCATCATACTTATTTAGTAAATTTCAATTATATATAAAAATATCTAGAACCTTTTGGTGCACCATGTACCATGATTGAGCCTGACGGGAAGTTTGGTGCCAAAGCTATCGAAGGTTACTTCCTTGGGTACGCTACTCCTAATCTGCGAGTATGGAACCTGACTACCAAGAAGATTGAAGAGTGGGGTGAAGTAAAAGTTCAAAGATATTCTAATCCATCGAAGCCTTCTGGAGATCCATGGATGTTCGATTATGATGGTCTTTTCGACTCATTCAATCTGCCGACATTTGATGATGACAATGCAATTGCTCAAATGTTGTCTGAAAGCGAGAATGCGACTGGCTCTCAGTTAGTTCGCCCAATCATTGTTGACTCACAAGCATCTTCTTCTGTCAACAATCTCGTTTCAAATGAGGTGTTTAATGATGCTGTCGACTACAATTTGTCATCGGAAGATGAGGAGTATGTTGATGCAAATGATGGTGAAGCACCGCGTCCGATTCAAGGTACTTCAGAAGCAACGGATCCAGTGTCTGCGCCAATTGTCCAAGAAGAAAATGCCTCATCTTCTACAACTCAACAGCTTCAGAATGATATCGGGAATTTAAATATCAATAACTTGAGGACCAATGTTGAAATTCCTCCAGTTCCTGAATCCCGAATTCATAACATTCATCCTCAGCAGAATATTATAGGTGATGTTCTCAGTGGTGTAAGGACAAGGAATCAAATCAGAAATAACGAAAATGCTGGCTTGTATGCTGAGATACGAGAATCGGGACAACAAAATGATTGGTCTTTCGCCTGCTATGTTAGCCAAGAAGAGCCTAGATCTTGGAAGGAGGCATTGAAAGATGATTCCTGGGTGGAAGCAATGCAGGAAGAACTGCAACAATTCCAAAAGCTAGGTGTCTGGAAACTCGTAGAGAAACCTGCTGGTTACAAGAAGTTTAGTACCCGTTGGGTGTTTAAATGCAAAAAGGATGACCGCGGAGTTGTTATCCGGAACAAAGCACGTTTAGTCGTTCAAGGTTTTCGTCAGATTGAAGGGATCGACTACAACGAAGTTGTGACACCCCAGGAAAACCAGTAAACGATGCAACTTACCTAGCTTCCTCAGTGAGTGCGTACCAAATTTCGGGACGAAATTTCTTTTAAGTTGGGGATAATGTGACAACTCGAATTTCCAAGATTTCTATTTCGCATTTATTGCACGTTCATTGTTCGTGTAGTTAATTATTTGCACAATTGATTGCTATGGAATGGTATACGTTTTGATGCAATAAATCGTATTGTGTGATTGTGCATGGTTGTTTGATTAATTGTGATAACTTGTCAATTATGTGAACTTGGTGGTGAAACTGTGAAATGCTTGTAAGATGGTATGCTTGTGTAAAATATGATTATTCAGGGTGTATTGAGTAATTAGTGAAAATTTAATTATACTTAACCCTAATCCTTCACTAAACCACACACACAAAAATCCAAGCACGTAGTTCACAACTCTCTGGCAATCATCACCAAATCATTGGCAAGACATCACAAGTTTGATTCCTCTCTTTCTCTAGGATCAACTCAAGGTAATTGTTAATGATTGTTTGTTGATTATTTGATTGATATCAATTCTTGATTCTTGTAATTCTTGCAAACCCTAGTTCTTGATATGATGGTCCTGTATTTACTGAATTCAATCTTGATTATTGTGTTATAATGATGACTAGTCGGGAAATCGTTTGTTTGTGTGAAGATGTTGATTGTTGGATTGATTTCTGCCATGTATTGCACGAATTAGGGTTTTGGAATCGTATGAATACTGAAACGTAACCGATGGAATGATAGTACGTAATTGTTTCAATTGTGATTGCTTGTTTGTCTGAGTTTGTGAATGTGTTTAGTCCGACTTATGTGTAGATTATGTTTACCCGAGTTTTATCATAGAGTATGCAAGCCCGACCTTTATAGAATGATATAAGTCCGACCATTGTGAAGCTTTGAGGTCCGAGCTTCAACCCCCACACCCTGTCCGAGGTTAAACTGTAGGATCGTCGTTGACCCTGAATGAGTCGATCAGAAGAGTCGTTTTCCAATTCAAAGGCGGAATCAGTGAATTAGACGCTCAAACTAAATACAATGCTTCACTTTATTGATTTTAGCAATGTTTACAACCTGGAAGCAATTCGGCAGCACTTCGTTACAAGTTCCGAGCCGTTCCAAATGAAATAACCAGTCACCTATTTATAGAGTTCTGGAACCGCTAATACGTACATGTCACAAAAGCGGTCCAGGTGAGATAGTGTGGATCGCTTTTATGGACAATGTCCATATAAGCGGTCCAACATGCTATTTAACCACTTCTCGTTTCTCAAACCTCGTGCACTGGTTATTCTAACCTATCCTATCCTATAACATGATACAAGACGAAGTCAATAGACGTAGTGCACCAACAGACTCCCCCTCGGATATTGACGAAGTCTTCAGTGAACATTCTCTGTTATGCCACCTCTACAGTCTTTATCATCTTTGCCAAATTGTTCAGATTGCAACCATATAAGAATCCTTTAATCTTTCTCTTTGATCATCTTTACAACTTCATCATCAGTAGGCTCCCCCTCTCGTCAAGCTTCCGTGCTTTTAGAGATCATCACCTTGCTATACAGTTACAAGCTCTTCCTCACTTAAAACTTATCTTCAGACTCCCCCTTAAACTCAGCTCTTCGGGATCGTAATCTGAATCTTTCCTGTAATTCTCAAACATTCATAAGTAACAATATTTTCAAAATCATTAAACATGTTTTCTAATATACTCCCCCTGTCAACAAACTTAACAAATATGGCAATATAAAGAATCCAATTCCCTCACAAATTATCATTCAAGTTCAAGTTAATGACCTTGAAGATATCACACATGTTTTTGAAAATTTTCCAAGAAATTTCAAGTTTCAAATTAATGAACTCATTTTGTTTTCAGAAACACAATCAGCATACTTAGATTTTAAAACTCAGCAACTCAGTCATCGGTTTATCGAAAATAACGCAGAAATCAAAATCTTTTTGTGTTTTCTGAAAATATAAAGCTGTAAAGAAATATATACAAACATATTTACAAACAATATTTTTGTTTTGAGTATGCATCAGAGGATCATATCAGTTTATGACAAGTCACAAGTACCGTTAAGCTTTAAATCATACTCAGAATTAAACAATTCACTTAGATTGTCGATATACTGATCCATTTAAATTTTCATACAAATTTCAACTGATTCAGGATACTATTTAGATGTTTTAAGACTTAAACTCATTCATGTGTCCCACCTCTTGAATATACTCCCGTATCCAGAATCCCAATATTCAGTCTTACAGGTAAGAATACTACAATGATGTCTGTACATAAATTAGGGTATGCGAGAACTGAGGGATCTCAGGTCAGAACTTCCGTTCAGCAGAGAGATATCAGCTTCGACTTTGCAGTGTGTTCCCTTTAGAGAATCTTTTCAGCTACAACAACTGATTATCAATTTTATTGTCTAATCAGCTGAGGGCTTTATGCTATATTTCAAGCATTTTGGTGAAAGTATTAGCCAGGGACTAGGTCAGAACCACCGTTCAGCAGAAGTCCCGGAATAATACCCCAGACATCATAGAGTATAACCACCTAGTATATCAGAATACGAGACCTTTCAAATGAGATTTCAGGGGTTACCTATATATCCAAGTAGTGTTCCCCACAAAATAAGTAAGTTTGAATTTAGGTTTATATCCCGAAAAAGCTTACTAATTGTATAAAAACCTATCGACATATCATCAGTGAGACTGCTTAATGCTATTTAATCATTACATTTCTTTAGCATACTGTAACTGTCTACTGATGTACTATCATTTCCTCTTTTTACGCAAAACTCAAATTTTTGATTTTATCATGTTTTTGGCTTTTTCAAATTTTCTAATGTTTTTGTATTTTCTAACAATTTTTCTCCCCCTAAAATGCAAAACCATTAAAGAAATTTGACAAACCGATACTGATAGCTTTGTCTCGCCATCCATTTTCTGCTTCTCATGCTCTGTTTCGCAGAAAATATAACGTACCCCCATGATTTACAACCCATTAATTTTGACCGTTAGAAAACCATTCTTCAACTTGTGAGTAATCATGTTTGTTCCGCCGTGAGGGTTTCGGCATTGTCCATCACCACGTATTCAAAGTAAACTAATATCAAACATCCCAAACATCAATCCAAACCAACACAACCAACAAACATACACCAATCATCAAACGCAACACAAATTCATACAAAACAACCAACAAACTCCCTGTCTGACCAAAACCAGGGATCTTCAACCTCTTCCCGTGCAACACTCTCACAATCTTCATCAGCATTTAGCACCTGCACATTCAAACTTTATCAAAAACACAAACAATTTGTCATAAAAATTTCAAACAATAAAGATAGATGCCGATTCATGCTTCGCGATCCAGGAAGCTCCGGCAATTCCAACCACTTAATCAAACATGGTGTCCACCCAGGCCTCAGGAGCCTTAGGTGTAACCTTGATTCTAGCAACCTGAATTTTAAAATTCTCAGCCTTAAGCGGTGGAACGTTTGCATCATAAGCAACCACATCTGAAACCTCAGACGTTTTCCTCTCAGAAGTTGAACATATTGTGTCAGTTTTTGGTTTCCAACTTTGTTTCTGTTTCTCATCTTTCATCAAACCAAACCTTTTCTTAACAGACCACACTTGACCTTTTGGATTACCTCTTTTGTAAAAATTTGTTTCTTTCTGAACCTTTTGAGTTTGAACAACATTTTTAGGTTTCCAAATCTTTTGAGGTTTTGTCACACCAATCGATGTTTTCCGACTCCAGGATGTGTGAGAATTCCAGGTCTGTCTAGAGTTAAACCTGTTCGGGTTTGATTTCCAATTTTGATTTGAGGCAAACTTGTTTGTTGTATACCTCCAAGTTTGTCTCGAATCAAATCTGGTTGACCTCAGTTTCACACCTTCAGATTTCTGTTTTTCAACATCAACAGACTTTGGATTTGGACATTTTCGTGCAACATGTCCAATTTGATCACATTTAAAACAAACTTTCTTTGACACATCTTTTGGCTGTTGTTGTTTCTTTTTCATGGCCTCAAACTCCGCATTAGATTGTGTTCCAAGTTTGAGTTTTTCTTCTTCAGTGAAACTTTTTCCTTGAACAAAAGTCATTTTTATCTAAGAATTAGGCCTTTTAGTTCTGTTTTGATTATGTTTCTTCTTATACCCCAAACCAGACTTCATGTTTTTCTTCTTGTTGGTGCGCTACATCTACTGATTACGTCTTGTATTGAGTCATTGTTTTAGAACGTTAGATCTGGGCACGTAATACTAGAAATAGTGAAGATGTATAGGTTTTAGAGGTTGGACCGCTTTTAAGAGTCAAATTAGATGGTTGGATCGCTCTTAGGACCATTAGGTTAGTGGACCGCTCGAGTGATCATGTTGGATCGCTCGAGTGGCATCTTATGTGAACCGCTCGAATGGTAACTAACCTGGACCACTCATATGACATGATGCTTGAACCGCTCGTATGACATGTGGTCTGGACCGCTCAAATGTCATGGGCCGCTTATTGGGCCTGTCCAATAAGCGGTCCCAGTGCTCTATAAATAGTCCAATGAGCGATTCCATTTGTAACATTGCGTAGAAATCGTGCCGAAGTTTTGCCGGTGCGAGATTTGAGCTGTAAACGTTTGAAATCAGTAAAACAAGTAGTTAAAGTGATTTGCCTGCTGTTTCTACCTTAGTTTCTTGTTATTCCGCACCTGAAACCAAGGAGAAAGCCTCTGAACGACTCGTTCGGGTCAGCATACGATCCTACAATTGGTATCAGAGCTCAGGAGGAGGTTCTCTGCAGAAATTAGCTGGATTTTGTCACTTTTTCTTACTTCTACACCTTCTTTTTCTGATTCGGGAAGATTTCACGGTCGGAATTTGCTCAATTTTTCACAGATTGTGCGAAATAGTATCGAGATAAACCCTAGAAAGTTTCAGATCAAAATTCGAAGTTTAAGTGGGTCAAAATTGGAATTGAATGTGGACCGCTCGATCGGACTACCCTTGAACCGCTCATTCGGACGGTTGGGAACCGCTCATCCGGACGGTTGGGAACCGCTCATTCGGACAGTTTGATCTTAGACCGCTCCAAATTCACTGATTGTGAACCGCTTATTTGGATTACTTTGAACCGCTCATACGGACGAGTGGTGGATCGTGTTTTTGGACCATCTGAATCGCTCGAACGGACAGACTTTGAATCGCTCGAGCAGACAATTCTTGGATCGCTTATTTGTCATCCGAATCGCTTATCTGGACCGCTTATCAGTCAAAGTCTGATCCTAGTGTACATCGTGCAGTTTCGCTTAACCAAATCATGGAGTTCAATATCTTTAACATGACTCAAGAAGAATGTGATAGAAGAAGAGTACTAACGAAAGAGTTTGATTCATTTTCAGGATTTCCAGGAGAAAGCACAAGATGTGTAATTGAGAGATACAAACATCTTGTTCGTTCAATGACTATAGTTGGTTTAAACAAAGCATCAGAGGAATGGGTCGAAAAATTTGCCAGTGCTTTACCTCAAGAGGAATGGGAAAATTATATCTTAAAATTAAAAAGTTCTGAAGAGTTTTCTAGTCTGACAATTAGTCAACTCATTGGAAAAATTGAAGAACAGATGAAAATGAACGATGAACAGAAAGAGGAAGCTTCAGAAATCAGAGAATCTGTAAAGTCTGGATCTTTAAGTTCTACATTAGGATGCTCTAAACGTGACAACTTGAAGACAAACAATGACAAACTCGCGAGAGACACAGAAAGTTTGACATCTGAAGTCAAAAAGTTGAAACACGAGAAGCATACTGCTGAAAAACAGATTCTTATGGTTCAGAGTATTGTGAGAAACTGAAAGCTGAAAATGACAAACTGTTGGATGGTTTGAACAGTTTGACTTTTGAAAATAAGAAATTGAAAGAAAAGGTTTTTGGAGAGAAAATTAAGAATTTTGAAATTGAAAAATCAAAAATTGAGAAAGATTTTCAAAATCAACTGAAAATTCTTGAAGATGGGAGAAATGTGTTTAGTAAAAACAATATTGAAAAACAGAAAGTGTTAAATTCCCATCTTCAGAAAATTATCAAACTTGAAAAAGAAGGTGAGTACGCTCAACTGAAAATCAAAAAGTTGGAAAAAGAGCTTGAAAGCAAACAGAAATCATCAGAAGATGAAGATTTCTGGATCAAGTTAGAAAATAAAAACCTGAAAGCGAATGAATCAAAATTTCAGGAACAGATAAAAGTCTTGATGAATGAAAAATCTGTTCTTGAAAATTTGAAGAATGAGAATGAGAAAACTATCAAGTCTCATTTTGGGAGAATATCTCAGCTTGAAAGTGAAGCTGAAAATTCGAGGAACAAAATTGATGAACTTGAGAAGAAATTGAAAGGTTTTGTGACTAAATCTGATGGTTTGAATTTTCCCTGTCCAAAACCAATCAATTCTATACCGATAAGTGAAAAAGTTGAAGATTGTGATGAGAAAACTGATGATGAAAATGAGGAATTTTATTCAGCAGATGAGTTTGAGCCAGAATCTGATGCTGAAATTAAGAAAAAGTAAAAATTTTTGAAATTAAAAGAAAAATTTCAGAAAACTGTTTTACATTCGACTGAAAAGGGAGAATGCTCTAAGCAGAAACCTGTGAAGAAGATTGTAAAACAGAAACAAAAATTTAAAAATGAAGAAAAAAACTCATCAGTTCAATCATCCAATCGCAATCAGAAATCAAAAGACTTAAAAAATGAAAATTAAAAAATTGTTGGGTGCAGGACAGATCATAGTGCTTCAAAGTTAAATTCAGCAAAGTTGAGGAAGGAGTATCACCAAGCCAAACAATGCTTTGATCTGAGCGTTTGGACTAAAAATGGTGATAGGTACGATAACATAATGTGTTATAGTTGTGGATATCATGGACACATTGCTGTTAACTGCCAGTATTGGAGTTATGAGACCAGGAGGTGCTTTAACTGCAACATCAAAGGTCACATTTCCAGAGATTGCCCGAGGAAATCGAATGAAAGATTGAGGGCTAATTCTCAGAAAATGGCAAAAATTCCAGTCAAAGTCAAGCCCCAGGAGCAAAAAGTTCTGAAACCTAAAGTTCCAGTACAGTTAATTTAGGAAAAGAAAGTTAAACTTTCACAGGGGCAGAAAGACCGACTGAGGAAGAAGAGGAAAAAAGCGAGAGAATATCTCGAGAAGATTTTGTCCTCGGGTTCACGGGACAAACAGATTAATAGTTCTGATGAATCTACTCCTTCATCTGCAAAGTTGAGCAAAAAGAATTCATCAGATACAAATCTGAGGACAAAAGAGGAGAAGAAGAAAGAAAAGGTCGGCGATGAATCTGACAGATCAAAGTCGGACAAGCCACCTACAGGCAATGATTCTGGTATGGTAAAACCAGAGGAGCCATTGGTAGAGGTAAAAGTTGAGAATTCTAGTTTAACAATGGATGAGAAAAACTTTCCACCATTGTTGAGCAAGAATTCAAAATCACCCAAGGGCAGTCAGGCTTGGGTGAAATTGTTTAAATAGAAAAACCTGACTTGCCGGAGATCCCAAGATGGTATCGTGGATCATGAATCGGCACATTTCTTGAGAAATTTCACTTTGGTGATTTTTCGATTTACATGTGGTAAATCAGGGACATTAATTTGTACTTGATTTTCTACAGGTGGTTTATGATAAAACTAGGAAATGATAAATCTTTGAAATGTTTGAAGAAAACAAGATGATGAGATAACCCCAAATCTACAAATGGTTGGAACACAAACTAATTTTTTCCGGAAAAACCATTTTGATTGAAACAAACTTAAGTGTTTTGAAATCATTATGGGAAATTAGTTTGTTGTGAGGGGGAGGTCTGATTGTTTTTGCACAAGAATGGTGAATTGAGGTAATTCACATAATGTTGTCAAATTATTGTATAGTTTGTTTTTCAATTTTTCCTCAGAAAATCAAAATTGAAACATATTTTGATTTTAGGGGGAGTAAGAAAATTTTGAAAAATTTAAAAAAATTGAAAAAATTGAAAATGAGTTTTGTTGCAACAAGAGGAGATGATAGTACATTGGTGGACTATCACAGCATGCTAGAGATTTGTAAAGACAAAATTGTTTTTAAACAAGTCTTACTAATGATGTGTCAGTAGGCTTCACACAGTTAGTAAATTGTATTCGAGATATAAACATAAAATCAAAACTTACTTATTTTGTGGGGAACACTACTTGGATATATAGGTAACCCCTGAAATCTCGTTTGAAAGGTTTCGTATTCTGAGATACTAGGTCTTTATACTCAGTGATATCTGGGGTATTATCCCGGGACTTCTGCTGTATGGAAGTACTGACCTAGTCCCCGGATAATACTTTCTTCATATGCTTGAAACATAGCATAAAGCCCTCAGCTGATTAGACAATAAAATTGATGATCAGTTGTTGTAGCTGAAAAGATCCTCTAAAGGGGACCCACTGCAAAGTCGAAGCTGATATCTCTCTGCTGAACGGAAGTTCTGACCTGAGATCCCTCAGTTCTCGCATTTTTCCCCTAATTTATATACAGATATCATTTGTAGTTATTCTTACCTGTAAATCAGAATATTGGGATCTGGATACGGGAGTATATTCAAGAGGTGGGACACTCAAATAAGTTTAAGTGCTAATACATTAAATACGTATCTTGAATCGATTGAAAACTTGTGTAGAGGTTTAAGTGGACAACAATACTGACAATCAGAAGTAAATTTGTTTTTAACATTTGCTGATTAATCAAGATCAACGGTGTTGGTGATATGTCTAAAAAAACCAATATGATCCTCTTGCACAAATCTCTCAAAAATAGTGTTCATTTCTGTATTGTTCAAAATTCAAAAATCCAAAAATATTGTTTGTTTGTTAGATATTTGAAAATTACAAAAAGATTTTTGACAACAGAGTGTGAAGAACTGATATTTGACATTTCAAGTGCTAAACATGTTGAACTTGTGGTTTGAGAGAGAGTGTTAAATTGTGAAGATTTGAAATGCAAAATTGGTTCATTAACTTGATGACTAAGTTGAATGGTAACCTACAGTTTGATCTTCATAATTTTTCTTATATGATTTGCTGATTCATTAAGTTGAACTTCAAATTGTATTAGTTTGTAATAGTATGGTTGAGTTTTGCAGGTTTCTGATCCTGTTGCTACGAATAGCCAGGAGACACATCAGAACCAGAGGAGAGCTTAAACAGAGAAAGCCAGGAGTTGATTTCAATGGTGATAACGATTTCTAGACAGAGATCCTAGCATTATGATAGGGGGAGTCTGATGAAAGTTAGAGCCAGAGAATGATCCAGGCATGTGATTCCAGGAAGGAATTCCTGAAGAAGATATTATTCCAGGCTGAGTTCCTGAAGAAGGCCGAACAAGATTGAAGAGTTGTGAATGTTTGAAGACTCTCACTGAAGATTCCGTCAACATTCAAGGGGGAGTCTGTTGGTGCAGTTGTCTGTCGACTACATCTTCGTTCGTGTCTTAGAATGATAGAATGACAAAGAAAGAGAAGCCCAAAGACTGATCAAGACTGAAGATGTGAAGATACAACATGGTGTGACTCGATAGTCGACTCCATCAACATCTGAGGGGGAGTCTGTTGGTGCACTACATCTGCTGATTACGTCTTGTATCGAGTCATTGTTTTAGAACGTTAGATCTGGGCACGTAATACTAGAAATAGTGAAGATGTATAGGTTTTAGAGGTTGGACCGCTTTTAAGAGTCAAATTAGATGGTTGGATCGCTCTTAGGACCATTAGGTTAGTGGGCCGCTCGAGTGATCATGTTGGATTGCTCGAGTGGCATCTTATGTGAACCGCTCGAATGGTAACTAACCTGGACCGCTCATATGACATGATGCTTGAACCGCTCGTATGACATGTGGTCTGGACCGCTCAAATGTCATGGGCCGCTTATTGGGCCTGTCCAATAAGCGGTCCCAGTGCTCTATAAATAGTCCAATGAGCGATTCCATTTGTAACATTGCGTAGAAATCGTGCCGAAGTTCTGCCGGTGCGAGATTTGAGCTGTAAACGTTTGAAATCAGTAAAACAAGTAGTTAAAGTGATTTGCCTGCTGTTTCTACCTTAGTTTCTTGTTATTCCGCACCTGAAACCAAGGAGAAAGCCTCTGAACGACTCGTTCGGGTCAGCATACGATCCTACACTTCTTAGAACCAGGTTTGTTATAAGACCCTTTTAAACCTTTACCAGCAAACTTCGACATTTCAGACTTCTCAATTTCAACCATCTTGAAAACTTTGTCAATTTTCTCTGAAATCACATTCTGAATCGGGAAAACCACATCCAAGAATAATTTGTCCAATCCAATCATGGTATAAACCAATCCTTTTGAATCATCATTCAAATTCTTCTCAGATTTCGTGTCTTTCAGATATCCATCATAAAGATTTCCTTCATCTTCATCCTGTGACTCAGACTTACCTTTTGTGAACTCATCTTTCAAAACACTATCAACCACCTTACTTACCACCTCTGAATCATCAGCATCATCAGATTTGGTGTAAGTCACATCGATACTGTCAGGTAATTGGTCAGCTATGTTCAAACCCTTTGCCACCTTTTCCTCATCATAAAAAGTATAATTGTCTCTCAATGGTGGTGGTACCTGATGATATTCTGAACCAATACCCTTTTTACAATGATTAGTATCTTTGTTATCAGGTGTGATATTAAAAATACGTTCGAGAATGTACGAAGAGTCATGATAACTTTGAAGTTTTGTAACAATCTTTTCTTTTTCAGCCAAGACTTGTTTAAGATTAGCAATTTCATCAATACGCTTTTTCAATTCAATTTGCTTTTCTTTAAACTGGCGTTCATACAAATCTTTAGTAACTAAAGTTTCAGACAAACGTTGATCAAAACTCTTGACTTGGCTCTTCAAAGTATCATAAGCTTCTTGTACTCTCTGACTTGATTGTTTTAAAGAATC
The DNA here is from genome assembly GCF_002127325.2 of Helianthus annuus. Classification (NCBI taxonomy): domain Eukaryota; kingdom Viridiplantae; phylum Streptophyta; class Magnoliopsida; order Asterales; family Asteraceae; genus Helianthus; species Helianthus annuus. The sequence goes on from NC_035443.2 coordinate 136,838,274, forward strand.
ATATTGCTTTTGTAATTCTAAAAATCTAGATTCTTTTTCAATGCAATCAACACATTTTGTAGAACATTTTTCTTTCAAAACCATATTTTCTTTTTCAAGATTTTCACATTTTTGTGTTAATTTCTCGACTCTTGATTTCAAATTTTGTTCCGATTCAATTCTTTCTTTACATTTTTCTTTTAAAGCATTTTCAAGTTTATGCATTTCAGCAACTTTTGTTTTTAATCTGTCTTCTTTTTCAGTACAGTTTTTGCATTGTTCAATGCAATTCCTGCACTTGTTTTCTTTATCCACAATCACTTCATCATTTAATGAGTCAGAAAATTTTCTTACCTCAGTGATTGACGACACATCGGCTGCCTCTGTCTTCTGTATCTTTTCAATCTTCTCTTCAGCATCAATCTTTACCACAGCCTTGACTTCTTTAATCATTTTCTTCAAATCTTCTTCTTTTCTCCTCTTCATCTCTACCACCTTCGGTAGGCTTGCCTCAAAAACCTCTTTCAATTCTTTCATGAATTCCACTAAATAATTTTTGTCAGAGAGCCTTTTTGTGTTGTAAACACCTTCACTTGGAAACGCATTAGTTACTGCATCAAAGTCAACTTTCGCTGGATCAACCACCGGATTACCATACGGATCCAAATAGCATTCCAACTCTTCACTCCACCTCTCAGCTCTCTCTGCTTCTTGAAACGGAGCATACAACTTGCCAATCTCCCATCTTGCTCTGTCTCTTCTCCACCATTTATCATGTTCATCATTTGCAACAAATGCATACCCAACAACATCTTTTTCCGGAAGAACTTCTTTGCTCCAGTCATATCCTTCATCATCATAAATGACCGCAAGAGCTCTTGATTTCTCTTCCTGCTGCTTTAATCTTGGTGGCTCAGACTTGTTCTGATGGTAAATTGCTCGTTTGTAATAATCTTTAGTGAAAGGGTTCTCAGAGTCATCAGCAACATATGAATTACGGCACTCGCGTTTGAAGTGACCTTTTTGTTTGCATTTAAAGCATGTCACCTTGGATTTATCAAAACCCAATTTGGTAGATGGCCCTCCAATCGACTTTCTCCCCGTGATCTCCATAAAACGTTGCGCACGTCTAACAGCACTTGCCATAGCCCATCTGATATCCATCAGCTCCATTTCTTCAGGATCTATTTGATCATACTCCTCTTTAGTCAAGTTGGTATTTCCAATCTTACCTGCAACAAGACCTTCATATGATTCCAATACTGACGCCAAAAATACCATCTGTTGCTTAGCCGTCTCCTCATTAAAATTTTGTCCATTCTTCAAATCTATCGCAATATTGCACGAAAAATTCGCATTAGACTGATTTGTAGAAGATGTAGAACCAATGTGATAACCACTGTGAAGAACCTCTTTGTTTACTGAATTCGAGCTTTCTGCAGAAAAAGCTGTTTTTGGAGACCCAGCTTGTGGTATACGCCTTCTGTAGTAAAGTTCCACATTCTGCTGATGCGATGGAATGTTGACTTTCGATCTCTTCAATTCTAACTCATGGCTTTCAAGCCTTTCAATCAGCAAGTCAATTTTTAACTCCTCTGGCTTAATTGTGTTTTTCAACATAAGTGCGAAATATTGCCATTCCTGATCATTTGGTAACGAATCAAACAACTTATCTACCATCAGATCTTCATCATAACTAATTCCATGCCTTGTCAACTCCATCTTCAAATGTCCAAACCTTTCAAGCATACTACAAACCGATTCATTTTTCATGCAGCTAAACAAATCAAACTCTCTACGTAACAACTTTTTCTTGTTTTTAACAATCTCATTACTCCCAATGCATTTTCTCTCCAAAGCTTCCCATAATTTCTTTGACGTTTTCTCGTTTTCAAGCAATGAAATGATATCTTCTCTAACTGATTGTTTGATCAATGTTATCATTCTGTATTCAGCCACAACATGCTTCACATCTAATTCTGTAAAATCTTTCTCTTCGATAGCCCCTCCATCTGTTTTCTCTGGTGCTTTGTATTCAGTCACTAACTTTAACCAACTCTCCGGTGCAAAAGCTTTCACCCAACCTTCAAACCTATTCTTCCACCAATTGTAATCTTAAACTTTCATCAATTTCGGTGGTTTTTGTTGACTACCATACATATTTTCAAACTTCAAATTTTCTGATATCTCTTTTGAAACTTCTCTCATCTCAGTTCTTCTTTCTGATGATTCGGAAGTAAATGCGTTGTAAAATGTGTTGAAAAATTCTTCTCCATTGTTCGACATCGTTGAATACCTGAAAATCAATGACCTGGAAGCAAACAAACAAACTTAATCAGATCAAACAATATCAAGTAAATTGAAATATACTAACACTCGATGTCGTGTAATAATCTTGTCACTTGAACGAAATCAGATCGATCGTATGAGCGAACACTAGTTTTGACTAATGAGCAAAACGAATCAGAACCACAAAAGCGATCCTGATTGTACAAATTGACAGAAAAGCGGTCCAATATATGTCTGAATACGCAGTCCAGACAACAATGTACTTTCAAGCGGTTCAGCAATGTAATCTTTCGAGCGAGTCAAGAATGTCTGAATAAGCGATCCAATGTATGGTCGTTCGAGCGGGCCAGGTAAACCAATCACGAATTTTGAGCGGTTCACAATTGTCTTATGAGCGGTCCAAAGATGTAATACGAGCGGTTCATAAACGCGGACCAGATGTTGTTCGTTCGAGCGGTTCAAATGTTGTTCTTAGAGCGGTCCAAATAGTAGTTATGAGCGATCCAGACTAACAAATGTACAAATGAGCGGTCCTAATTTGTTCGGATGAGCGGTTCAAACACGTTTTTGGAGCGGTTCAAGCTTCAAATGTACCTAAAAGCGGTTTAAACTATGTCCGAAAAAGCGAACCTACATTCGAAGGCTGTTTTGTCCATTTTTTTAGTTCGAGTTTTAGTCTTAAAGTTTCAAGGGTTTGTTATCGTCCAATAATACACGTCCTGTGAAAAATTCGTCCGATTTTAACCGTGGAAACTTGTCTAAATCGAAAAAGAAGGTGTAGAAGACAGAAAATGAATCAAATTTGAGCTGAACTCTTCTTCCTGTGCTCTGATACCACTTGTAGGATCGTCGTTGACCCTGAATGAGTCGATCAGAAGAGTCGTTTTCCAATTCAAAGGCGGAATCAGTGAATTAGACGCTCAAACTAAATACAATGCTTCACTTTATTGATTTTAGCAATGTTTACAACCTGGAAGCAATTCGGCAGCACTTCGTTACAAGTTCCGAGCCGTTCCAAATGAAATAACCAGTCACCTATTTATAGAGTTCTGGAACCGCTAATACGTACATGTCACAAAAGCGGTCCAGGTGAGATAGTATGGATCGCTTTTATGGACAATGTCCATATAAGCGGTCCAACATGCTATTTAACCACTTCTCGTTTCTCAAACCTCGTGCACTGGTTATTCTAACCTATCCTATCCTATAACATGATACAAGACGAAGTCAATAGACATAGTGCACCAACATAAACCCTCTCTTATGATGATGTCCGAGTTTGGTAAGGGGTTAACATGTCCGAGTTTCCTTTACATATGGCTGGTCCGAGTTTCATTCATCAAGTATGGTCCCGAATTTATGTAGTAAGTATAAAGGATCCGAGTTTTTAAACTTACACTCATGTCCGACCTTTAACAAAATATTAAGGTCCGAGTTTCACAACCATTATGTTGTCCGAGCTTCTTAGGAAAGGATCAAGTGGTCCGAGTTTTGTGAGCTTTACCTTGAGTCCGACTTTGTTAATCATAAGGGTCCGAGTTTTATACTCCATGGTATAGTCCGACCTCTTAAGGGGTTGTTTGGTCCGAGCTTTTGGAACTTTATGTTGTCCGAATTACATAAACAACACACTTGGTCCGAGTTATTAAACACTGTGATGTCCGAGCATTTAAACAAGCTCACATGGTCTGAGTTCTTAACCCCCACACACATTGGTCCGAACTTCATAAGGGGGTGTGATACTGTCCGAGTTTTGGGAGATGGATTGTTGGTCTGATGTGATGTTAACCCTATTATTTGCACGTAATCATGTTCACTATGTAACGTAGTTAATCATGTACGCATTATCTTTGCTAAGTTGTGAACTCTAATTACTTGTTAACTCTCGTAAGTGAACTGGTGCAGTTAAGTCGATATTCCTGTTACATGTGTTAACGGTGTTAATTGTTAACCACGATAAATGTAATAGTTCTGCGAGAACATGTTATCTGGTTAAGCATGATGATCTTGTTAAACACGACGACCCTGTTAATTGTGCTACTGAATAACCTTGTACGTATTAACCAAGAACACTATCCTGTGTGATTCATGATGCTAATTGTTAAACGCTTTGTGATATAAATTACCTACGTATTAATACAAACATGAACTGATTTATTACACGTGCAAACAATAGGACTTGACTGATTACTTGTGAGTGCATAACATAGCATACCGAGCAAACCAAGGTGAGTTCACACTCTTACTAAGGCATGGGATTCCCGGGGCTTGGGAATAGGTTTTAAAGGAATAAGGTTGAATAGATTCGTACTGACACTATTACTAGACTACCATACCATCGTCCTCGGTTGTGCAGGACACATACGTGCAACCTACGTACACATATACTTACTACTATCCTCGGTCGTGAAGGATACTTATACATACTACTATCCTCGGTTGTGAAGGATACCCATACATACTACTATCCTCGGTTGTGAAGGATACTTATACATACTACTATCCTCGGTTGTGAAGGGTACTTATACATATTACTTTCCTCGGTTGTGAAGGATACTTATGTGACAACTCGAGTTTCTGACTTTCACTTTCGCATTAGATGCGCGTTGACTTTGACTGTTTAGTAGTTGACTTGTTGGACTTGTAATTGTACGCGTTGTGTTTTAATGAAACGTGTTGTCATTGTGCATACATGTGACTACTTGTTGTTGTATAAGATAATATTAGAATTATTATAAAACACTTAGTCCAGGTCTCGAAACATGACATACAGTTCGAAGGATCTCGAAACATATCCTTCGATGCGAAGGATCACCTTTCGGTTCGAAGGATCTCGTAACATATCCTTCGACCAAGGATTTTATCCTTCGACATCTTTCGGCCCAGTCTTTCTAATGGGCTTGGCCCATTCCTGTGATACGATTTAAATACGTGAATGCATGTAAGTCAACAGTTAGTTTCGAAAACCCTAGTTCCCTTGTGTGTGTGTGACGGCATATAGCAGACCTACTCTCTGTTCGAAGGATTTCATTCCGTAATCCAGATTTCCGGTTAGTTTGTGATGTTGTTTATGATGCTTTGATTTCATGATTAATAAATTGTCTTGCTATATATTGTTAGTATGTTAATCGGATCTGTTTTGATGATGTTCAATAATAATGTTTTGGGGATCGGCTATGATAACCGGATATGTATGTTAGTATTGCAATATGTTGGTATGTTGTTATGAATCGGATATGGTAGGCTTAGCAAATGTAATTGGATTGAATTGTCATGGTAGTTAAGATGTTTATGTTAATCAGGTTTATAATCGGCCGAATATTGTAATCGGACATGTTTATGTAATCGGCACCTATGTGTAAATTGGATAGTTTGAATGATCTTGTTATTCAGTTTAGGGTTCTTGATAAACATGGGAATCATGCTTGTTTGATCTTGTTGATGATAGCTGATTTGTGAAATTTGTGTTAATTGATAATCGGATAAACTTGGAAACTTTGTGTAAACGTAACTGTTATTTGTCGAAGGATGGTAGTTACTCGAAACATAATCTATGCCGAAAGATACCTGTTATCCGAAACATGGTTACTGTGAACCGAAAGATGCCTATCCTTCGAACCATAGTAACTTTGACCGAAAGATAGTTTGGACCGAACCATAACTTTGACCGAAAGATAGTTTGGACCGAAAGATAGCTTTGACCGAAAGATGACATTGGTCCGAAACATAACATTCGGTCCGAAGGATAATTGTGATAACTGTTGCCGAAAGATAATAGTTGGATTCGAAAGATACTAGGGATTTATGAACCTACTTTGAAAGATGGAATTATATGCTTGATTTATTTGGCATGCCATGCTTGATGAACGTTAACATTTGTATACGTGCAAAAATACGTGTTGTGCCGACATGCAAACTGACTGCTATGTGAACATTAAATTGCATGCGTATCATTGCGAACATGAACTGATTTGTTATACGTGCATACAATAGGATGTGATTAAATTCTTGTGAGTGCATAACCTAGCATACCGAGCAAACCAAGGTGAGTTCACACTCTTACCAAGGCATGGGATTCCCGGGGTGTTGGGAATGGGATTGAAAGGTTGATTAGATACACTATTGACACTATGACTAGACTACCACATTACTATCCTCGGATGTGAAGGATACTTATACTGATCACTATCCTCGGATGTGAAGGATACTTATACTGATCACTATCCTCGGTTGTGAAGGATACCTATAGTTACGAGTAGTCTAGTGGCTATACAACGTGGAACACCACCACCAATAACGTGGAACACCACCACCAATAACGTGGAACACCACCACCAATAACGTGGAACACCACCACCAATAACGTGGAACACCACCACCAATAGAACATACAAACGGCCCAGTAGAGCCACCTGCTACAAACGAACTTACTATTACGCATTTACTTTCTGTGAACTCGCTCAACTAGTTTGTTGATCATTCTGTTACATGCCTTGCAGATCGTTAGGTACTTGGAGCTTGCACACGGAGGAGCTGGTCGTTGTGGGGCTTGGATCTTGATCATCTTGTTAAACACTTTTGATATTTGATACTTATTTGTTATGGGTTTTACAATAATACGCTTCCGCTAAACAATGCCAACTTACTTATGTTTTGGAAACACCTTTCATATGGAATTGGTTTGGTTTATATTGCATTTACTTTTACTTTATACAATGTTCTGTATGATTGGTGGCTTGATCCTGGTCAGTCACGCTCCCAAGCGGTGATACTCCGCAGGTGGATTTTGGGGGTGTGACAACTTATACTTAATTACTATCCTCGGATGTGAAGGATACTCACGTAAGACCTACGTGAACTTATACTTACTACTGTTCTCGGATTGTGAAGAACACATATGGTTACGAGTAGTCTAGTGGTTATACAACATGGGAAGCCCCCACCAATAGAACGTACTAACGGCCCAGTAGAGCCACCTGTTACAAACGAACTTACTATTACGCATTTACTTTCTGTGAACTCGCTCAACTAGTTGTTGATCCTCTGTTACATGCCTTGCAGGTCGTTAGGTACATGGAGCTTGCACAGGGAGGAGCTGGTCGTTGTGGGCTTGGATCGTGATTGTTTCTTTAAACACTTATGACATTACATTATTATTTATGTTGGGTTTACTTACATGCTTCCGCTACTTAAACAAATGTTTGGTTTTGAACATCAATCATGTCTTGTTGAATTACATTATCTATTCGTATTATTAAATGCTATGTTCGATATGATTGATGGCATGATCCTGGTCAGTCACGCTCCCAAACGGTGAGACTCCGCGTGTGGATTTTGGGGGTGTGACAGATTGGTATCAGAGCCATTGGTTATAGAGAACTTGGTTTTAATATGGGAAAACGTTTTTATTAAAACCAGACTATAACCAGAACAGTGCTCTCAACGATCCACAACGACGCTTCGCTCCACGTGCAAGACTCAACATCCTAGGTAATAAGGTTTATGTTTATTGCCTACATGCTAGAATTGCATAGAACTTTGTCGTAGTATGCTTACATTACTTTGCTCACTACTTGTCACTGCTTAAGAACACCTATGTGCCTACACTTTTCTGTCATCGCACTACTCGCGAACCATTCATACTTATGCTACCTTTACTGTTCGATCATGTCTGGACGTGTTATCATGACTCAAGCCCAGTTGACGGCTCTTATTAACGAACAAGTTGCTGCGGCGCTTGCAGCCGCACAAGCAGGAGGTATAACCTGCTATTCCAGACCTATCCTAGGATGTTAGATCGTACTCTCGTGACCCAACTCTCGCGCTTAACCTTGACCTATCTTTCTCGCGCAACGGGTCAGAACGCATAGCAACCTGTCTACACATTCAAAAACTTCATGGATTGTCGTCCAAGCACATTAAGTGGCATGGAAGGAGCAGTGGGACTACTCCATTGGTTTGGGAAGCTCGAGTCTGTATTCGAGATGTGTGAATGCCCTGAGGCTCGCAGGGTCAAGTACGCCACTGGCACGTTGGAAGGAATCGCGTTAACTTGGTGGAACGCGCAAGTACAAATCCTAGGGTTGGCAGCTGCTAACGCCACCCCTTGGAATGATTTCAAAGAGCGCATTAAAAGGGAATACTGCACGCGTGATGAAATCCACAAGTTGGAAGTGGAGCTTTACCATTTGAAAATGACGGGGTCAGGAATTGATGCTTATACGAAATGGTCGAACGAACTGGCCATCTTGTGTTCAACCATGGTGGACCCTCCAAGCAAGCGTATTGAATTGTACCTCAAGGGTCTAGCCTCAGAGATTCAGGGCCATGCTACATCGGCTAACCTCGACAATATACAAGACATTCAGTGTCTTGCTCATCGCCTCACCGATCGGGCAGTGGAACAGAACATGCTGCCTAGTTGTATCAGCGCTACTACTACCGCTACCACTTCTGCTACTTCCGCTACTCCTAGTGACACACAAGCGGAAATGGGATGGGTATTCCAGCAAGGGTTCCGCTACCGTTCAGTCTCAAGCACAGCAGCAGCGCAAGAATAGTGATCACCAGAGTCCGAGTCAGCCAACTACTGGTGGTCAGGGGCAGGGTGGATATCGGGGAATTCACCCAATATGAAACTAATGCAACAGACACCACGGTGGTTAGTGCAATGAGGGACGTTGCCAGAGGTGTCTCAAGATGGGCTATGAAGCTAAGGATTCAGGAGCCCACGGCCTGCAAATCGGAATCGCCAGCAACAACAGCAAGCAGAAATCCTATGCAAGGAAAAGATTATTCGCATTCCTCGTTCTGGTCAAGAACCTCTCGAAGTTCAAAGCGACAAGAGTGGTGCTGTGGTTGGCATCACCTCTTTCTTGAAGGCTTAGAAATTTTTGCGGAAGGGCCACACCGCAATTTTGGCTCTCGTTACTGTCGCATCAGCGAAAGAAAAGAAGTTGGAAGACCATTCTGTTGTACGCGACTTTCCTCAGGTGTTTCCTAAAGATTTACTTGGTCTACCGCCTCATTGTCAGGTCGAATTTCAAATCGAGCTCGCTCCAGGAGCAGCACCCATAGCTCGAGCACCGTATCGCTTAGCTCCACCAGAATCGGAAGAACTATCGACGCAGCTACAAGAAATTTTGGATAAGGGATTTATCCGACCTATCTCTTCGCCTTGGGGAGCTACAAGAACTCTTGGATACCAATTATCTGTGAAAAAGAAGGATGGCACCTTCAGGATGTGAAATTGATTACCGTGAACTGAACAAGGTCAAAGTGAAGAACCGTTATCCTCTTCCACGCATTGACGACTTATTCGACCAGTTGCAAAGGTCGAGTTACTACTCCAAGGTTGATCTAAGGTCTGGTTATCATCAGCTGAGAGTCCAGGATGAGGACGTCTCCAAGACAGCATTCAAAACTCGCTGCGGCCATTACGAGTTTCTTGTTATGCCATTCGGGCTTACGAACGCGCCTGCAGTTTTCATGGATCTTATGAACAGGGTGTGCAAACCCTATCTTGACAAGTTCGTCATTGTCTTCATCGACGACATTCTGATCTACTCCAAGAGTCAGGAGGAACACGAGCAGCACTTACGCCTTATCTTGGAACTTCTTCGAAAGGAGCAACTGTACGCAAAGTTTTCAAAATGCGACTTCTGGCTTCGTGAAGTCCACTTCTTAGGCCATGTGGTGAACAGGGATGGGATTCATGTCGATCCATCCAAGGTAGAGTCGATCAGGAACTGGCCTGCACCGCGTACACCGACGGAAATACGCCAATTCTTGGGTTTGGCGGGGTATTACAGGCGATTCATTAAAGACTTTTCGAAGATCGCGCAGCCGCTTACTATGTTGACACAGAAAGGTGTCACCTACCGTTGGGGAGATTCCCAAGAGACCGCTTTTCAGTACCTAAATGATAGGCTTTGCAGTGCACCTATCCTCTCATTGCCGAAGGGCACAGATGAGTTCGTGGTTTATTGTGACGCATCGATACAGGGTCTTGGTTGCGTATTGATGCAACGGGATAAGGTTATTGCTTACGCTTCGCGGCAACTAGAGATTCATGAACGGAACTACACGACGCACGATTTAGAGCTGGGAGCTGTTGTTTTCGCGCTTAAGATATGGCGGCACTACCTGTACGGTACCAGGTGCACGATTTACACCGATCACAGGAGTCTCGAGCATATTCTTAAGCAAAAGGATTTGAACATGCGTCAACGGAGATGGGTTGAACTACTGAACGACTACGAATGCGCCATCAAGTACCATCCAGGCAAAGCCAATGTTGTGGCTGACGCCCTTAGTCGGAAAGACACCCTACCTAAGCGCGTGCGAGCACTACAGCTTACTATTCAGTCCAGTCTTCCTGCACAGATACGAGCTGCTCAGATAGAAGCATTGAAACCCGAAAACGTCATGGCTGAAGCCTTACGCGGTTAAAGGCAACGAATGGAACAAAAGGAAGACGGCGCCTACTATGTAACGGGGCGTATTTGGGTCCCACTTTATGGCGGCTTACGAGAGCTTGTAATGGACGAAGCTCACAAGTCACGCTACTCGGTACATCCAGGGTCGGATAAAATGTACCACGACCTCAAAACGACGTATTGGTGGCCTAGCATAAAGGCCCACATCGCCACCTATGTTGGCAAGTGCTTGACCTGTGCCAGAGTCAAGGTTGAATATCAGAAACCCGCAGGCCTACTTCAGCAACCCAGGATACCACAGTGGAAATGGGAAGAGATTTCCATGGATTTTGTTACAGGCCTACCCAGATCCCAGCGTGGGAATGATACTATATGGGTGATCGTGGATCGACTCACCAAGTCTGCACACTTCCTGGCTATAAAGGAAACGGATAAGTTCTCCACTCTCGCAGACATCTATCTTAAAGAAGTTGTTTCGAGGCACGGGGTGCCCACCTCCATCATTTCAGATCGGGATGCACGATTCACGTCAGAGCTATGGCAAGCGATGCACAAATCTTTCGGCTCACGGTTAGACATGAGCACAGCGTATCATCCTCAGATGGATGGGCAGTCTGAGCGAACGATCTAGACTCTTGAAGACATGCTTCGGGCATGTGTCATTGATTTCGGCAACAGCTGGGAAAAGCATCTCCCTTTAGTGGAGTTTTCGTACAATAACAGTTACCACACTAGCATACAAGCCGCTCCATTCGAGGCATTGTGCGGACGTAAATGTCGGTCACCTCTCGGTTGGGCAGAGGTGGGAGATAGTCAGATTACAGGACCAGAAAATGGTAGTTGACGCTACTGAACGAATAGCACAAATACGACAACGCATGGCGACAGCTCGTGATCGCCAGAAAAGCTACGCGGATGAGCGTAGGGAGCCATTGGAATTTCAGGTCGGGGACCGGGTTTTACTTAAAGTCTCACCCTGGAAGGGTGTGGTTCGATTTGGTAGTCGAGGCAAACTCAATCCACGGTATGTTGGACCGTTCGAAATCACTGAAAGAATAGGCCCAGTAGCCTACAGACTGAACCTACCAACTGAACTCGGTGCAGTTCACAATGTATTTCGCGTGTCGAATCTAAAGAAGTGCCTGTCAGATGAGACCCTCATAATTCCTTTTAAGGAACTCACTATCGACGAGCGGTTGCAGTTCGTCGAGGAGCCAGTTGAAATCACGGACCGGGATGTTAAGGTCCTCAAACACAAGAGAATCCCTCTTGTCTGAGTTCATTGGAACTCCAAACGTGGCCCAGAGTACACCTGGGAACGCGAAGACCAGATGACAGAAAAGTACCCCCAATTATTCGAAACCAATGCAACCACTACTGAGGCTGAAGCTACTACTACTGAATTTCGGGACGAAATTCCAAATCAACGGGGGGATGATGTGACACCCCAGGAAAACCAGTAAACGATGCAACTTACCTAGCTTCCTCAGTGAGTGCGTACCAAATTTCGGGACGAAATGTCTTTTAAGTTGGGGATAATGTGACAACTCGAATTTCCAAGATTTCTATTTCGCATTTATTGCACGTTCATTGTTCGTGTAGTTAATTATTTGCACAGTTGATTGCTATGGAATGGTATACGTTTTGATGCAATAAATCGTATTGTGTGATTGTGCATGGTTGTTTGATTAATTGTGATAGACTTGTCAATTATGTGAACTTGGTGGTGAAACTGTGAAATGCTTGTAAGATGGTATGCTTGTGTAAAATATGATTATTCAGGGTGTATTGAGTAATTAGTGAAAATTTAATTATACTTATCCCTAATCCTTCACTAAACCACACACACAAAAATCCAAGCACGTAGTTCACAACTCTCTGGCAATCATCACCAAATCATTGGCAAGACATCACAAGTTTGATTCCTCTCTTTCTCTAGGATCAACTCAAGGTAATTGTTAATGATTGTTTGTTGATTATTTGATTGATATCAATTCTTGATTCTTGTAATTCTTGCAAACCCTAGTTCTTGATATGATGGTCCTGTATTTACTGAATTCAATCTTGATTATTGTGTTATAATGATGACTAGTCGGGAAATCGTTTGTTTGTGTGAAGATGTTGATTGTTGGATTGATTTCTGCCATGTATTGCACGAATTAGGGTTTTGGAATCGTATGAATACTGAAACGTAACCGATGGAATGATAGTACGTAATTGTTTCAATTGTGATTGCTTGTTTGTCTGAGTTTGTGAATGTGTTTAGTCCGACTTATGTGTAGATTATGTTTACCCGAGTTTTATCATAGAGTATGCAAGCCCGACCTTTATAGAATGATATAAGTCCGACCATTGTGAAGCTTTGAGGTCCGAGCTTCAACCCCCACACCCTGTCCAAGGTTAAACCCTCTCTTATGATGATGTCCGAGTTTGGTAAGGGGTTAACATGTCCGAGTTTCCTTTACATATGGCTGGTCCGAGTTTCATTCATCAAGTATGGTCCCGAATTTATGTAGTAAGTATAAAGGATCCGAGTTTTTAAACTTACACTCATGTCCGACCTTTAACAAAATATTAAGGTCCGAGTTTCACAACCATTATTTTGTCCGAGCTTCTTAGGAAAGGATCAAGTGGTCCGAGTTTTGTGAGCTTTACCTTGAGTCCGACTTTGTTAATCATAAGGGTCCGAGTTTTATACTCCATGGTATAGTCCGACCTCTTAAGGGGTTGTTTGGTCCGAGCTTTTGGAACTTTATGTTGTCCGAATTACATAAACAACACACTTGGTCCGAGTTATTAAACACTGTGATGTCCGAGCATTTAAACAAGCTCACATGGTCTGAGTTCTTAACCCCCACACACATTGGTCCGAACTTCATAAGGGGGTGTGATACTGTCCGAGTTTTGGGAGATGGATTGTTGGTCTGATGTGATGTTAACCCTATTATTTGCACGTAATCATGTTCACTATGTAACGTAGTTAATCATGTACGCATTATCTTTGCTAAGTTGTGAACTCTAATTACTTGTTAACTCTCGTAAGTGAACTGGTGCAGTTAAGTCGATATTCCTGTTACATGTGTTAACGGTGTTAATTGTTAACCACGATAAATGTAATAGTTCTGCGAGAACATGTTATCTGGTTAAGCATGATGATCTTGTTAAACACGACGACCCTGTTAATTGTGCTACTGAATAACCTTGTACGTATTAACCAAGAACACTATCCTATGTGATTCATGATGCTAATTGTTAAACGCTTTGTGATATAAATTACCTACGTATTAATACAAACATGAACTGATTTATTACACGTGCAAACAATAGGACTTGACTGATTACTTGTGAGTGCATAACATAGCATACCGAGCAAACCAAGGTGAGTTCACACTCTTACTAAGGCATGGGATTCCCGGGCTTGGGAATGGGTTTTAAAGGAATAAGGTTGAATAGATTCGTACTGACACTATTACTAGACTACCATACCATCGTCCTCGGTTGTGCAGGACACATACGTGCAACCTACGTAGACATATACTTACTACTATCCTCGGTCGTGAAGGATACTTATACATACTACTATCCTCGGTTTGGAAGGATACCCATACATACTACTATCCTCGGTTGTGAAGGATACTTATACATACTACTATCCTCGGTTGTGAAGGGTACTTATACATATTACTATCCTCGGTTGTGAAGGATACTTATACTTAATTACTATCCTCGGATGTGAAGGATACTCACGTAAGACCTACGTGAACTTATACTTACTACTGTTCTCGGATTGTGAAGAACACATATGGTTACGAGTAGTCTAGTGGTTATACAACATGGGAAGCCCCCACCAATAGAACGTACTAACGGCCCAGTCGAGCCACCTGTTACAAACGAACTTACTATTACGCATTTACTTTCTGTGAACTCGCTCAACTAGTTGTTGATCCTCTGTTACATGCCTTGCAGGTCGTTAGGTACATGGAGCTTGCACAGGGAGGAGCTGGTCGTTGTGGGCTTGGATCGTGATTGTTTCTTTAAACACTTATGACATTACATTATTATTTATGTTGGGTTTACTTACATGCTTCCGCTACTTAAACAAATGTTTGGTTTTGAACATCAATCATGTCTTGTTGAATTACATTATCTATTCGTATTATTAAATGCTATGTTCGATATGATTGATGGCATGATCCTGGTCAGTCACGCTCCCAAACGGTGAGACTCCGCGTGTGGATTTTGGGGGTGTGACAGAAGTGTATGCACCTGTTGCACGTCTGGAAGCAATTCAGATCTTTCTGGCTTATGCCTCATTCAAAGGATTCAAGGTTTACCAGATGGACGTCAAAAGTGCATTCTTACATGGTGTGGTTGAAGAAGAAGTGTACGTCGAACAGCCTCCAGGTTTTGAAGATCCTATTCATCCCGATCGGGTTTGGTTGCTCAACAAAGCTCTCTATGGTCTTCATCAAGCACCGCGAGCTTGGTATGCAACCTTATCTAATTACTTGCTGGAGAACGGTTTTCGAAGGGGTCTTATCGACTGTACTCTTTTCATCAAAGAACAAGATGGATATCTTCTTCTGGAACAGGTATACGTCGATGATATTATTTTTGGTTCTGCTAATGATGTCTTGTGTAGGAATTTCGAGCGCATTATGCAGGATAAATTCGAGATGAGTGCTATGGGGGAAATGACCTTCTTTTTGGGCCTACAAGTACAACAAACGGAGTCTGGGATATTCATTCATCAGACTAAATATGTTGGCGACATCTTGAGCCGGTTCCAGATGTCTGATGCAACGCCCATTGGTACCCCATTGCCACAAAATCACGGAATTACTCCAGACTTGAAGGGTGAAGCTGTTAACCCCTCATATTACCGCGCAATGATTGGATCTCTTATGTACCTCACAGCATCAAGGCCAGATATAATGTACCCAACGTGCCTGCTTGCCAGATATCAAGTTAACCCGAAGGCCTCACATCTTGCAGCTGTAAAAAGGATTTTTCGTTATTTGAAGGGTTGTCCTGACACCGGTCTATGGTACCCTAGGGATAATAACTTTGACTTGATCGCTTTCAGTGATTCTGATTTTGGCGGATGCAAAATCGACGACAAATCAACTACAGCAGGATGTCAGTTCTTAGGCAATCGCCTAGTCACTTGGCAGTGCAAGAAGCAGACATGTGTGGCTACGTCTACATGTGAAGCGGAATACATTGCTGCGTCAAGTTGTTGCTCCCAAGTCCTTTGGATCCAACAACAATTACGCGACTACGGTTTTGAATTCCTAACTACTCCTATTTACGTTGATAATTCTGCTGCATTACAGATCACTAGAAATCCTGTGCAGCACTCAAAGACCAAACACATTGATATCAAATATCACTTCATACGTGATTGCTTTGATAAAAGGCTAATCAATGTTGTTAAGGTCCACACCGATGACCAACGTGCCGACCTATTTACCAAAGCATTTGACAAATCAAGATTTGACTTTTTATTATTGGTAAACGGCATTAAGGTCAAGCAAGAGTAAACCAACATCGGAAAATCATTTTTGTAAATACCTTTGTGTTTTAAATTTGTCTTAGTTTATTGATTTTAGGGGGAGTAAATCCAAAAATCTGAAAATCCAAAAACATCGAAAAATTTCAAAAACACAAAAACAATAGAAAAACAAAAATGAGTTTCCTGGCGAGCAAAAGAGAAAATGATAGTACATCAGTGGTCTATCCAAACCTCTTTAAACCTTAAATGAAAAACGATAAGCAGCTCTATATAAGATGTATCGGTAGGCTCACAATCATTTTAAAGTGTGCAGGGTGATATAAATCTTAAATCGACTGAAGACCAGGTGGGAATCATTCATTGGCATATGGTCTTAGTACCGAAATTTCGTTTGAGAGATTGCTGAGGTTCTGAGATATTCGGTCTTTATGCTGCTTATCATCTGGGTATCATGGTTGTATCTTTTACCGAAAAATAACGGGGACGCAAGTCTAGATCTTCCATGATACTATACATACGTGTACATACTGCATTCGACCTCAATAAGTGATAAACAATCACATGTCCAAACAAATAAGTGATAAAATATCACATTTATCCGGGAGTCAAGTTCGTCTCTCTGCTGTACGGAAGTACTGACCTGTTCACGGACTTGCTCTTGTGCCCTCATGCATATGAAAATCAAGTTCCTCATCAATAAGTGATTCTATCACATAGGGCTTGTTTTCAAATCAAAATAAGTGAGAATCTCACATCATATACGGTCAAACAGATGATAATCGGTATACTCACTGGTAAGATGAATCCTCGTGCATACCTTGATACGGGAATGTGTCGTGATGTGGATGAACACCGGTCGGTAAGTATAAATCATACCTCAACGTATCCCCTCGCCATGATTACATCTGATAAGTTGAGCTTATGTGGACAACAATACCGATAATTGTTATAGGATGCTTATCTTAATGTTAACTAACTGAACAAAGAGAGTGTTTTGGCTTGACCGTGCACTGATATGATTCTCTTACCCTCGAAACTCGCAAAAAGAATGTCTGTATATATTTATTTACTGCTTTCAGTCTTTACATTTGAAAAATTCAAAAATACCAAAAAGATTTTAGGTGTGTTTTAATATAAACTTTATAAAAGACAAAAAGTTTTTATTTCTATTTTATTTTCGATCGTACGATGTTGGAACTCGAGTCTTCGTTGCCTGAAACCTGAACGAAAACCAAATTGACTAAATCTTCATAAACGGTCGAACTTTGCAAGTTTTGAAAGTTAGAAACTAAAACTGACAAATTTTCTAAACTTTCAAACTGTCGGATGGTGTTTGATTGTGACATGGTCATTCGTGTGTCATTTGTTTATATAAACTATATTCCAAGCAGTTGTTCTCATTACGCGTTTAGATTTCTTGCATGTGCAGATTCTAAAGGCAAGGAGAACATGGTCGATGACAAGCTTCGGAATGAAGACACGACGTGAAGGCCCTCTAAAGATGAAAATGATCGAGTTGTCGCTGACCATCATCAACACCACAAGGATCTCAAGCTATAAGGATCAAGTCTTTCACGAGCATAACTCAAGGGGGAGCTTATGTTAAGGGGGAGTTTGTCAACACACTTCCTACATGAAACGGGGAGTTTGTTGATACACTTTCTGCTTTCAAGACGTGAAGACTTTGAAGATCCTCCGACATTGAAGACTTGAAAGGACGTCAGAGACTTGAAGACACGAAGATCGAGACAAAGCTACAGCCAAGGGGGAGTTTGTTGGTGCACTTGTGTCTGTACTTTGTCTGTATTTTGTCATGATACAAAACGATGTCTTTTGTTAGTCTGGGTTACGTCTTAGATTTGTTAATATGTGTGTTTGATGTAAGTTTGACCAAGTCAACCATCCTCCTGGTTTGACTTGGCCAAACAGTTAGAACATGGTTGTAACATGTTTTGTGTCGAAGGATGAGTCATCGAAGGATTGTTTAGATCCTTCGATGAGCTCGAAAGATAAACCTTCGATGGATGTTGATGGACCTCGAAGGATATCATCCTTCGAGGTATATATGGATCCTTCGATAGGTTTCAGATCGATAGATGATCCTTCGATCAGTCTATCTGATCCTTCGACCAGACGAGCTGTGATGGGTATATATATACTCATGTAATGTGTTCACTTCAGATAGGGAGTGTAAGAGAAAGTGTGAGTGAACTTAGTCTTGTAGAGAGCGTATTTTCAGTTTGGTCAAGGGCTGTAACCGTTTCCACTGAAATACAAGAGAAGACTTTGATATCTTGTGTGTCTACCTTTCTCTTTGTAGCTTGTGTTCTCATATAAACTACCGGTTTGCATTCTAGCTTGGATTCCGCACTTGCTAGTGTGTTAAACATAACAAGGATAAGGTTTAACCTCAACCTCCGGGGGACCTACATTTAGCAATTTGACACTCAGAAAGTTCATTGAAAAGATTGAAGCTCAAGAAATGGAACAAAGAAAAGTTATTCGAATGAAAGATTTTGATGGTGAACAGGATATTTGGTTATACTATAAAGCAGGGGTGAATGAGAAATCATCAAATCTATCTCCGAAAGTTGAAACTGCCTACAGTGTATAAAATTCATCTGAAAGCTCATCTAAAGGATCAAGCAGCAAAACAAGTTTTACATCATTTCCATCTTTTGATCCAAACATTTCAGCAACGAAAAATGGGAAGAAACTTCAGTGCAATATTGTATTAAATCTTGAAAATGATCAAGACTATTCTGAGGAAGTTGCTAAAAACCAAATGTCTTTATTAGGAATGGTTTTGGAATCTTATAGTTGTTTTGTTGCAGGTCGTATCGGGAATCCAATGCTAACAAAGGAAGACTACGACCAAATAGATGCTGAAGAGATGGAGCTAATGGATATAAAGTGGTGTTTGGCTAGTGTATTACGGAGAGCTGAGAAATTTAAGCAGATCACGGGGAGAGATGATCTTCGTGAGGCTAATGTTTCTACTTTAGGTTTTGACAAATCTAATGTCACTTGTTTTCGGTGCAAGGAAAAAGGACGCTTCAAGAGGGAGTGCACTAATCGCCAAGCAAGTGGAGCTCAAAATCCTTTCAACACCAATAATGATTACTATCGTAAAGCCATCTACCATCAAGTTGCTCAACAACCATCTCAACAACATCAACAACAAGCACAAGCTGCACATGGAAGACCCATAATTGAAGATTTTGGAAAGAGAGCATGTGTGGTCAATCAAGATCAAAAGAAGTCATTCAACTGGGATAAATATATTCCAGACAATGGAAAAGCTTGTTTGATTGATCAAGAAGATGAAAAGCTACCAGAGGGAATTAGCTGGGAAAATTTTACTTGGGATGATTATATTCCTGATCAAACTAGAGCTTACACTGCTTTCACGACAAAGGTTGAAGATGATAGTGATGATGATACTGAGTATTGGGCAAGAAAATTTAAAGCTGATATGAAGTTGCTTGCTGAAAGTGATAGTGATGATGATAAAGTGAAAAAGAAGAAGAAAAAGGTAAAAACACCAGTCAGCAGTGATGATGAAGATATCTCTGTAAACAGAAGGCAAAAGACGAAAGAGGATCCAAAGTTTAAAGTTGATGCTGAAGTTAATGCTAAAAAGATTCCTGTGTTGTGTGAAAACTGTGAGATTTTCAAGAAGAAAAACAGTGAACTGATTAATAACATAAATCAGTTAAAGGAATCTTATGATGTTCTGAACAAGCCCATAAATCAATACAATCAATCAAGTGAAGAACAAGCAACAGCAATGAAGACACTTCAGGGAGCATTCATGATCAAACAGAAAGTTGTGAATAATTACATCGAGAAGTGTGCTGCTTTGGAACCAAAGCGTGAGTTGCAAAGAATTGAAACTGAAAGAGTTAATCGTTTGTTAAAAAGTTACTCATGTACTTCTTATGTCATTGACAGGATTTATCCGACAGTTGAAAGTATGAAGGCATGGGAAGTTGATGAGGTAACTGAAGAGAAGGAAGCTGAAAAAATTGCTGATGAAAAGTCTTCTAAAAAGAAGAAGAATGACACGAAGAAAAAGACTGACAAGAAAGATTCTGGTAAGAAACAAGGTGTCAGTTATAACAAGTGTCCACCCCCGCTGGAAAATGGATATTTGCCAAGATACCCAAACGATGAAAGAGTTAAAAAGGCAACAAATTTACAGTGGGAGTCGGAGTCGTCAGTAAATTTGCCAGATTGTATTGATGTTGTGTTTACATCGTCTGACACTGATCAACAGTCTCAATTGATAAAGAAAGTCGTGGATCATGTGTTAGAAAACGATGAGATAGAGGTGTCAAAGTCGGAGTTCGCGTCAGAGTCAAAGTCTGGGTCAAGCACTTCATGTCAAACAGAAAAACAGGACAAAAGAGTTTATGATAGAAAATTTTTGTTATCAAAATCTAATTTGGATGATGAATTGTTCAAAGTTGCATACACTTTGAATGATTCTGACAAATTATATTCTGATGAGGAATTTCCAATAAGAGGTGTTAAAACTGAATTGATAAACAAGGTTTTCAAACTCACAGAAATTAATATTTATGAAATAAAAGGCTTATGTCTTAATGAAAAACCAAGACCTTACACCTCAAGAGTGCAACAAAGTGTGACATATGTGCTTGTGATCATTGTAAACAATTCAGTTATCAATGAAATAAAGTTATTTGATCCCTATGTTTGTTTGTTTATGTTTGATGTTTTTCATATTTTGACTTTTATTCGATTTCAAACTCTTTATCGCTTTCTAGAGAATTATACGCAAACTGGTGCGTAAACGTAGTCAGTTTAACGCGAAAAATACTCCGGAACATCAATTTATGCTTAACATACCTTAAATAACCTTTACATAACTTAGAAATAAGTTTTGAAGGCTTTGGTATGGCAAAATCTAGTCTATTCGCTTACAGGGACTAAAATTGACAAACTGCGAAAGTATGCCGATTTGAACAGTAACGAACATTCCGGAACATGATCATAAGTAAAACACCCCCTAAATATCCTTTACATAGCTTAGAAATAGGCTTTGAGGGGTTCGGTGTGCTAAAATAAACTTTATGCTCATTCAGGGACTAAAAGCGTCAAAAAGTGCATAAGTTTGCATTTTCGCGCATAACTTACGTTCTGAATACATCCGGACATCCAAAAATTTATGTAAGCATTAAAATATTATGTTTTAGTGTTTAGCTTGTCAAAAATCCATTCGTCGCGCAATTTGGACCATTTTTGCGTCCGTTACGACTTCCGTCGTAATTAACCGAACAACGCAATCGTACGGCCAAACGAACCAACATCCGGCATATTTTTGAGCATGTTTCAAGTTCCCTATACTTTAACGTCATTTTAGTGCCTTAAAATGGGGTTAACGGGGTTTAAACGTGCCAAAACGCATCAAAAATCAAGTTTGGAGGTACAGGGGCCTGTTCTGCCAAAATTCAAACTTTCTGACCTGCAGGGTCCTTACGGACCGTAAGACCTACTCCAAACGGTCCGTAAGAAGGTTCCAGATACCAGAAAATGCAATCCAGCTTGATCCAGCTGTTCCTCACTTGTGCAAATGGTTTTGGGCAATCTATGGGCTGGTTTGGGGGCTCCCCTGGTTTTTTAAAACAATGGGCTTGATGTGTACGGCCTAGATCGAAGCACGTTATTCAACGAACGACCCTAACGGTTCTACTACATCTATAAATACCCCCACCATGTCTTGCTCAAAACCCACTTGAATTCTGAGATTTTCTCTAAGTTGAAGTGTTGAACACTTCATACTTGAGAAATACTTGGAATATCAATCTTGCGGGGACCTTCTGTAAGTATTCTTTCGCGTTTTTCGTTCGTTTTAGCATTAAAGTCAAACTGTGTTTGACTTTCTGCATTGACCAGTTTATGGTCAATGCGAAGTTCGTTTGAACTTCATAACGTGAGCGTAATCACGATGGTTATAGTCCCTAGTGACTATACCTACTGATTACCACGTTATCTAGGCTCAGTGACGAGTCGTAGTTTCGGCCAAAATGCGTTTTCTCGCGTATTTTGTAACCAAACTACTCTAGGGTATTAAAACCATTTGTTTTAATACCAAACCTGTTTTCTAACATTACTAAACATGTTCTAGCATGTTTAGCTCATCGCTTTTAGATTTGTGCTTGTTTAGGGTCGTAAAGGTAAGCGATCTAATCAATCGCTTATGCTTACGAACCCGACCCATTTGGTTGATCTTTAGGATCCGACCAAACATTTTAGGTGACCATAGTTGTATAGGGAATAACCTTCTGAGGTTATACCTTATGGTCACGACGTTTAAGTAGTTGTATGATAAGTAGTTCTTATGCCTTAGGTAAATTACCAAAATACCCTCTTTACGCTAAAATTTATTTTAAGCCTATGTAACATAATTTTTGGTATCTAAACTGATTTAGCAACAATATTAAACATGTTAAGGCATATCTTGCTTGTCATAGGACTAGTTAGGCTTTCCGAACGCGTTTTACGCAAACGACGCGTTAAAGTAGCATAAGCTACCTAAACGGGTCGTAACGGGTCAAAAGCACTTAGGATAAGTTTCGTTTAAGTATGTAGGGTTTGTCAAACCATATTACATAAGTTCCCATACTTATTTGGTTTACGAACCCTCGTACCACCCGATCCACCGATAGGTCCGTTTATTAATGTAGATACCTATATAGGTGCCGTTCGATTCCCGTGATCTTCTAGCATTGCTTGGTGGTTATCCTACGACTTCTAAGCAATCTCAAGTGAGTACATAGTACCCCTCCTTTACTGTTTTCCAAACATTTTGGGGTGAAACACATGTGCCTACTTGTTACTTTCGTGCTTTCCTGTTTTCACATCAGATGCTTGCTATGTTCTTTAGTACACTTATAGTACATGATTTCATTACATTGTTTTGCTATGTATGTTTACTTAGCATGCTAGCACATTGATTTACATTACATTGTTTTGCTATGTATGTTTACTTAGCATGCTAGCACATTGATTTACATTACATTGTTTTGCTATATATGTTTACATGGCATATTAGCACATTGTTTTACATGACTTTTCTGCTTTGTATGTTTACTTAGCATACTTAGCACATTGTTTTCACATAACTTGTTTACATTTGGTATGACATTTGGTTTGCATAAACGGTTCTTTACTACATTCATTAACATTAGCTACGCCGCTCGGTAGTAAGTAATGGTACCATAGGACTTGACAAATCCCGTTCCTGACATCCTGGGTTGGTTTGGATGAAAGGAATGACTGAATCCGAAAACATTTTACTTTGATAACCTTTACTCTAATGTTATCCTGCTGTCTCAAGGCTTGAATGTAATGCGTTAACTTACCACATAAATGTTTGTATCAATAAAACAAGCTTTTACTTGGCAAAACATAACTTTTTGATTTATTCAAAATACTTTGTTTTGTTCCTTTTTACTTATGGTTAAGTATTCTCATTTTGTTACTTACCATACATAACTTTTGTTTACACATACTTAACTACATGACTACATTTTGGGTTTTAAACATATGACAATGGTTTAGACAAGAACATTTGATGGTTGGTTTAAACATGGACTTTATACATTGGTGGTTTGTTTAATGACTTAAGTAACGATATGTGTGTAGTATGATACAAGCATGGTGGATACGCCGCTGGTACTTCCTATATATAAGTGCTTGTATTGTATTACATGTCATAGCGTTATTTAAATCATTTAGTTTGGACTTATACATTTTTACACAAATAACACATTTTCACAAGACTTCGTTTTACAAAAACAACTTGTTTTATACAACATATTTTTACTTGGTTATTCTTTTAACCATACGTTATTCTTCTATTTATACATATCATTTGATTTCATCGCTTTTCAAATGAATTACAAAACAAAACATTTTACAAGATTCATGACTAACTTTTATTAAACACTTTTCTTAAACTTAAGTCATGAATCCTATTTTCATAAAACCTATGTATCTCACAGGCATTTTTATGCTGACGTACCTATTTTCACATGTGTTTCAGGAGCTAATGCATAGGATGATGATCGTGACACGCTAGGGTGGACTTGGGCCTTAGTGATATAAAACAGAGCTAGACTTAGTTTAATGACGTTATGTACTCTTTATTTCAGTAGTTTTAAGACAATGTAACATGTTGGTTCTTGTTTTGAACAATGTATTCCACCCTTGGGTGATGAATAAAATATTATTTTAATTACCTTGGTTGTGGAACAATAATTCTGTTACAACACTCCCCGACGTTTCCGCCACGATTTGACGTTTTTCGTGGTCGGGGTGTGACAGAAGTGTTGGTATCAGAGGCAATGGTTATAGGGAATTAGGTTATTAGTAATGCTTTGACCTAGACTATAACCTTTCTAGGACCCCAACACAAGTTGTCTTGTGTTTAGATTTTAAAACATGCACTTCACCTATCCTTAGGTGATCACCAAAACAAGAACCCAGTTTTCTAAAATGATTTTTGAAAAACAATCCTCTGTTTTCAAATGATTTATTATATGGTTTTGAACCCTTTTTTATTTTTCAAATTGATTTTGGAAATTTATCATTTGTTTTTAATGATTCTTTTGGCCTTGTGCCTTCCAAGTTTTCAAAATCTCGTCAAATTTTTGGGTTCTAAATAGTGTGAACACGTGCAAACTGGAAGGGTGAATGCCTGTGCCCTGGGTTTTCTGTCTAAGGCTAGAGTGTTCGTACAAATCCACATAATCGGACCAGTCACTCTTACCTGGGAACTCCTGGGGTGAGTGTTCACTTATAGGCGAGCATGTCTTCGCTAAGCATTATTTATGGACCCATTTACTTTGATTAGTCACTGTGTGTCATTTGTTTGCTTTGTGATACGGACGAATGACCACCATCCTTGCTTTGTTGATTTTATTTCATCTCGTTCTTTTCATCTAATCATCTCACTCGTTTCCTCTCGTGTTTTCCTCTTTTTAGCATGCCTCCTCGACGCGAAAATCAGCTACCGAATGCCGAACTGGCAGAAATCATCGCACAGCATATGGCTGCTGCATTCCTGAATCTTATTGCTCAGTTTAACCAAGCCAACATCAATCAGAATGCTCCTTGTAACTTCAAGAGCTTCAATTCGGCTAAACCACTCAAGTTCAGTGGTACTGAGGGGGCAACTGGGCTCCTTCAATGGTTTGAGAGCATTGAGAATACTTTTCGTCATGTTCAGTGTCCTGATAATCGCAAAGTCGAGTTTGCTTCTAGTGTTTTTCAGAAGAGGGTGTTGACATGGTGGAATGGGGTTATGAGAGATCGAGGTGCTGAAGTCGCTTTAGCACAGTCATGGGCTGAGTTGAGGACTCTCATGATGAGTGAGTTTTGTCCTCGTCATGAACTACGAGCACTGGAAAGGGAGTTTGACGATCTAAAGCAGTTTAGTGGTTAGCACCGGGCATATACTGACAGGTACAAAGAGTTGAGTTTGTTATGCCCAACGATGGTTACCCCACTTGATAAGGCTATCGAAAGATACATCGATGGTCTACCTGACTCTGTGCAAGACATAGTTACCGGTAGTAAACCTACCACTGTTCGTCAGGCAATCGAACTATCTGCAACGTTGACTGAGTCGCAGATTCGAAAGGGCAAGTTGCATAGAAAGGGTGACAAGAAGGGTAAAAAGCAGGATTCTGACAAGAAGGATAGCAATAAAGGTAAAAACAAGAAGGGGAGTGATGCGGGTTCTTCGAAGGGTTCTAGGAAGCGGAAGGCTTCCCAAAATTTTGCCGTTACTACACAGACGAATCATCCTGCGCAACCTCTTGCCAAGAAACCATACTTTGGCAATGCACCTCTGTGTAATAAGTGTAACAGACATCATCAACCACACCACCAGTGCCGTCAATGCACTAACTGCGGAAGACCTGGTCATCTTGCTGCTACATGCCGCATTCCTGCCAATCTGAATCGGGCAGCTCAGAACCCGGCTCAACAAGTTGCTCAGCCTTTTGCTCAGCAACAAGGTCAAGCAGCACGACCTCACTTCCCACCAGGTTGCTGTTACAACTGTGTGGATCTGACCCACTACCGTAATCAGTGTCCAAGATTGGTGAATGCAAACCCGGTTCAAGCTCAGGCTCGTGGACGAGCTTTTAACATGAATGCTATTGAGGCGCAAGCAGACGACGAGGTGGTGAACGGTACGTTCTTTGTTAATAATCAACCTACATCTGTTCTTTTTGATTCAGGGGCCGATAAGAGTTTTGTGTCGTTATCTTTTGAGCCTTGCTTCGCGTGTCTAGAACAAAACTAGGTAAGCCTTTGACAGTAGAAGTTGCGAGTGGTGAACCCGTTGTTCTTGATTCTGTTCTTCGTAACTGCCAGTTGAACCTTAACGACCACCTCTTTTCTATTGACCTCACGCCTATGCAACTGGGAAGCTTCGACATTATTGTGGGTATGGATTGGTTAGCCAAGCATCGCGCAGAGGTAGTTTGTTTTGAGAAGATCGTTCGTGTGCCGCTTTCGTCAGGTAAGACACTACAGGTTCGTGGTGAGAAACCTGCTAGTAGCCTCAAGCTTATGTCTTGTTTTCAAGCTCGGAAGTATCTGCGAAAGAACTATGTGGCCTTCTTGGCACATGTTGCAGCAGATAAAGATCAAGGTAAGTCTATGCAAGATATTCCTGTTTTTCGGGATTATCCGGAGTTGTTTCCTGAAGAGTTACCTGGTCTACCCCCAGCACGCCAAGTCGAGTTCCGTATTGATCTTGTACCTGGTGCAAATCCTATTGCCAGAGCTCCATGTCGTCTTGCACCGTCTGAGATGCAAGAGCTATCTAAGCAGCTTCAGGAGCTTTCTGACAAAGGTTTTATCCGTCCTAGCTTTTCACCTTGGGGTGCTCCCGTTCTCTTTGTCAAGAAAAAGGATGGATCCTTCAGAATGTGTATCGATTATCGTGAGCTGAATAAGCTTACCATCAAGAATCAATATCCCCTACCTCGCATTGATGATCTCTTTGACCAGTTACAGGGTGCTACTTGCTTTTCGAAGATTGATCTTCGTTCTGGGTATCATCAACTTCGTGTGCATGAAGAAGATGTTCCCAAAACAGCATTTCGCACTCGATATAGGCATTATGAGTTCACAGTCATGCCATTCGGTTTGACCAATGCTCCTGCTGTTTTCATGGACTTGATGAATAGGGTCTGCAAGCCTTATTTAGATAAGTTCATCATCGTTTTTATCGATGACATCTTGATTTACTCTAAGACACGAGCTGATCACGAGCGCCATCTTCGTCTTACTCTGGAACTCCTAAAGAAAGAGCAACTTTTTGCCAAATTCTCCAAGTGTGAATTTTGGCTTAAGGAAGTTCAATTTTTAGGAAATATTGTCAACGAACAAGGTATTCATGTAGATCCCTCCAAGATCAGTGCGATTAAGGATTGGGATACGCCTACTACTCCTACTAAGGTTCGTTCTTTTCTTGGTCTCGCGGGTTATTACCGTCGCTTCATCGAGAACTTCTCAAAGATTGCAGTTCCTCTAAGTGCTCTAACTCAGAAGAACAAACCCTTTGAATGGGGTTCTAAGCAAGAAGAAGCGTTTCAGACCTTGAAGAAGAAGCTTTGTGATGCACCTATTCTGACTTTACCCGAGGTTAATGATGACTTTGTCGTTTACTGTGATGCATCGAAATTGGGTCTTGGCTGTGTTCTGATGCAAAGGAACAAAGTCATAGCCTACGCATCTAGACAATTGAAGGTACATGAGAGAAACTACACCACTCACGATCTTGAGTTGGGTGCAGTTGTCTTTGCTCTCAAAATCTGGAGACACTATTTGTACGACACAAAATGCGTGGTTTTCACTGACCACAAAAGTCTTCAGCACATCTTCAATCAGAAAGAACTCAACATGAGGCAAAGACGTTGGGTCGAACTCCTAAACGACTATGATTGCAAAATTCGCTACCATCCTGGTAAAGCGAATGTTGTGGCTGACGCATTGAGTCGAAAGGAACGTACTATGCTTCATTGTGTTCGTGTTCAATCTGCTTTTCAAGCACGATCCGATATCCAAGCACGCATTGCTCAGGCTCAACAGGCTTGTGTTTCACAAGACTTAATGGGTAAGGAATTACCCTGTCACATTATGCCTGATCTTGTTTTGAAGGAAGATGGATCCTATTATTTCATGGACCGTTTGTGGGTCCCAAGCCTAGATGACCTTCGCGTTTTGCTTATGGATGAGGCCCATAAGTCTCGTTATTCTATTCATCCTGGCTCAGATAAAATGTATAAGGATCTTCGTACTCAGTATTGGTGGCCTGGTATGAAGAAAGAAATTGCCTTATACGTTTCTAAATGCCTTACTTGTCTCAAGGTTAAGGCTGAACACCAACATCCTTATGGTCTTTTGGAGCAACAAGAGATCCCAGTTTGGAAATGGGAAAACATTGCTATGGATCTCATTACTAAACTTCCGCGCACTAAGAAAGGTCATGATGCCATCTGGGTAGTTGTTGATCGTCTTACTAAATCAGCGCATTTCTTGCCAATCTGTGAGGATTTTTCTGCTGAAAGACTGGCTGAAATCTATGTGGATGAAATTGTATCTCAACATGGTGTTCCTTTGAACATTATTTCTGATAGAGATGCTCGCTTCTCTTCTCGTTTTTGGAGAACCATGCAATCTGCTATGGGGACCCAACTAAATCTAAGCACAGCATATCATCCACAAACAGATGGCCAAACTGAAAGAACAATCCAGACTTTGGAGGATATGCTTAGAGCTTGTGTGATCGATTTTGGTGGTAGTTGGGATTCACATCTTCCATTGATTGAATTCTCCTACAATAATAGTTATCACTCTAGTATCAACATGGCTCCTTTCGAGGCTCTCTATGGTCGAAAATGTCGTTCACCAGTCTGCTGGAATGAAATAGGTGAGGCTCAGCTTACTGGACCTGACCTTATTCTAAAGACAACTGACAAGGTTAAGAAAGTTCGTGATAACTTACAGGCAGCTCGAAGCCGTCAAAAGAGTTACGCGGACCAACGACGCAAGCCCTTAGAATTCCAAGTCGGTGATCGTGTATTACTTAAGGTCTCGCCTTGGAAAGGTGTGATCAGATTTGGAAAGAAAGGAAAACTTGCACCTAGTTACGTTGGACCATTCAAGATCGTCGAAAGAATCGGTAAGGTAGCCTACAGACTTGCATTACCTCCTGAACTTGGAAATGTTCATCCTACTTTCCACGTATCCAATCTCAAAAAGTGTTTAGCTGATGAGAACCTCCACATACAGCTTGACGAATTCCGTGTTGATAAAACACTACATTTTGTTGAGAAACCTGTGGAAATTATGGATCATGAAGTCAAATGGCTTAAACGCAAGCGCATTCCGTTGGTTCGCTGGGAATCTAAACGTGGACCTGAGTTTACTTGGGAACGTGAAGATCAAATGAAGGCGAAGTATCCACATCTATTCTCACGAGTTTCCTCTAAACAAATTTCGGGACGAAATTTCCACAAGTAGGGGAGACTGTGACATCTGTGCTTGTGATCATTGTAAACAGTTCAGTTATCAATGAAATAAAGTTATTTGATCCCTATGTTTGTTTGTTTATGTTTGATGTTTTTCATATTTTGACTTTTATTCGATTTCAAACTCTTTATCGCTTTCTGGAGAATTATACGCAAACTGGTGCGTAAACGTAGTTAGTTTAACGCGACAAATACTCCGGAACATCAATTTATGCTTAACATACCTTAAATAACCTTTACATAACTTAGAAATAAGTTTTGAAGGCTTTGGTATGGCAAAATCTAGTCTATTCGCTTACAGGGACTAAAATTGACAAACTGCGAAAGTATGCCGATTTGAACAGTAACGAACATTCCGGAACATGATCATAAGTTAAACACACCCTAAATATCCTTTACATAGCTTAGAAATAGGCTTTGAGGGGTTCGGTGTGCTAAAATAAACTTTATGCCCATTCAGGGACTAAAAGCGTCAAAAAGTGCATAAGTTTGCATTTTCGCGCATAACTTACGTTCTGAATACATCCGGACATCCAAAAATTTATGTAAGCATTAAAATATTATGTTTTAGTGTTTAGCTTGTAAAAAATCCATTCGTCGCGCAATTTGGACCATTTTTGCGTCCGTTACGACTTCCGTCGTAATTAACCGAACAACGCAATCGTACGGCCAAACGAACCGACATCCGGCATATTTTTGAGCGTGTTTCAAGTTCCCTATACTTTAACTTCATTTTAGAGCCTTAAAATGGGGTTAACGGGGTTTAAACGTGCCAAAACGCATCAAAAATCAAGTTTGGAGGTACAGGGGCCTTTTCTGCCAAAATTCAAACATTCTGACCTGCAGGGTCCTTACGGACCGTAAGACCTACTCCATACGGTCCGTAAGCAGGTGCCAGATACCAGAAAATGCAATCCAGCTTGATCCAGCTGTTCCTCACTTATGCAAATGGTTTTGGGCAATCTATGGGCTGGTTTGGGGGCTCCCCTGGTTTTTTAAAACAATGGGCTTGATGTGTACGACCTAGATCGAAGCACGTTATTCAACGAACGATCCTAACGGTTCTACTACATCTATAAATACCCCCACCATGTCTTGCTCAAAACCCACTTGAATTCTGAGATTTTCTCTAAGTTGAAGTGTTGAACACTTCATACCTGAGAAATACTTGGAATATCAATCTTGCGGGGACCTTCTGTAAGTAATCTTTCGAGTTTTTCGTTCGTTTTAGCGTTAAAGTCAAACTGTGTTTGACTTTCTGCATTGACCAGTTTATGGTCAATGCGAAGTTCGTTTGAACTTCATAACGTGAGCGTAATCACGATGGTTATAGTCC
Source organism: Helianthus annuus (assembly GCF_002127325.2). Classification (NCBI taxonomy): domain Eukaryota; kingdom Viridiplantae; phylum Streptophyta; class Magnoliopsida; order Asterales; family Asteraceae; genus Helianthus; species Helianthus annuus. Next base: position 136,869,408 of record NC_035443.2, read on the forward strand.
CTAGTGACTATACCTTCTGATTACCACGTTATCTAGGCTCAGTGACGAGTCGTAGTTTCGGTCAAAATGCGTTTTCTCGCGTATTTTGTAACCAAACTACTCTAGGGTATTAAAACCGTTTGTTTTAATACCAAACCTGTTTTCTAACATTACTACACATGTTCTAGCATGTTTAGCTCGTCGCTTTTAGATTTGTGCTTGTTTAGGGTCGTAAAGGTAAGCGATCTAATCAATCGCTTATGCTTACGAACCCGACCCATTTGGTCGATCTTTAGGATCCGACCAAACATTTTAGGTGACCATAGTTGTATAGGGAATAACCTTCCGAGGTTATACCTTATGGTCACGACGTTTAAGTAGTTGTATGATAAGTAGTTCTTATGCCTTAGGTAAATTACCAAAATACCCTCTTTACGCTAAAATTTATTTTAAGCCTATGTAACATAATTTTTGGTATCTAAACTGATTTAGCAACAATATTAAACATGTTAAGGCATATCTTGCTTGTCATAGGACTAGTTAGGCTTTCCGAACGCGTTTTACGCAAACGACGCGTTAAAGTAGCATAAGCTACCTAAACGGGTCGTAACGGGTCAAAAGCACTTAGGATAAGTTTCGTTTTAGTATGTAGGCTTTGTCAAACCATATTACATAAGTTCCCATACTTATTTGGTTTACGAACCCTCGTACTACCCGATCCACCGATAGATCCGTTTATTAATGTAGATACCTATATAGGTGCCGTTCGATTCCCGTGATCTTCTAGCATTGCTTGGTGGTTATCCTACGACTTCTAAGCAATCTCAAGTGAGTACATAGTACCCCTCCTTTACTGTTTTCCAAACATTTTGGGGTGAAACACATGTGCCTACTTGTTACTTTCGTGCTTTCCTGTTTTCACATCATATGCTTGCTATGTTCTTTAGTACACTTATAGTACATGATTTTCTATGTATGTTTACTTAGCATGCTAGCACATTGATTTACATTACATTGTTTTGCTATGTATGTTTACTTAGCATGCTAGCACATTGATTTACATTACATTGTTTTGCTATATATGTTTACATGGCATATTAGCACATTGTTTTACATGACTTTTCTGCTTTGTATGTTTACTTAGCATACTTAGCACATTGTTTTCACATAACTTGTTTACATTTGGTATGACATTTGGTTTGCATAAACAGTTCTTTACTACATTCATTAACATTAGCTACGCCGCTCGGTAGTAAGTAATGGTACCATAGGACTTGACAAATCCCGTTCCTGACTTCCTGGGTTGGTTTGGCTGAAAGGAATGACTGAATCCGAAAACATTTTACTTTGATAACCTTTACTCTAAGGTTATCCTGCTGTCTCAAGGCTTGAATGTAATGCGTTAACTTACCACATAAATGTTTGTATCAATAAAACAAGCTTTTACTTGGCAAAACATAACTTTTTGATTTATTCAAAATACTTTGTTTTGTTCCTTTTTACTTATGGTTAAGTATTCTCATTTTGTTACTTACCATACATAACTTTTGTTTACACATACTTAACTACATGACTACATTTTGGGTTTTAAACATATGACAATGGTTTAGACAAGAACATTTGATGGTTGGTTTAAACATGGACTTTATATATTGGTGGTTTGTTTAATGACTTAAGTAACGATATGTGTGTAGTATGATACAAGCATGGTGGATACGCCACTGGTACTTCCTATATATAAGTGCTTGTATTGTATTACATGTCATAGCATTATTTAAATCATTTAGTTTGGACTTATACATTTTTACACAAATAACACATTTTCACAAGACTTCGTTTTACAAAAACAACTTGTTTTATACAACATATTTTTACTTGGTTATTCTTTTAACCATACGTTATTCTTCTATTTATACATATCATTTGATTTCATCGCTTTTCAAATGAATTACAAAACAAAACATTTTACAAGATTCATGACTAACTTTTATTAAACACTTTTCTTAAACTTAAGTCATGAATCCTATTTTCATAAAACCTATGTATCTCACAGGCATTTTTATGCTGACGTACCTATTTTCACATGTGTTTCAGGAGCTAATGCATAGGATGATGATCGTGACACGCTAGGGTGGACTTGGGCCTTAGTGATATAAAACAGAGCTAGACTTAGTTTAATGACGTTATGTACTCTTTATTTCAGTAGTTTTAAGACAATGTAACATGTTGGTTCTTGTTTTGAACAATGTATTCCACCCTTGGGTGATGAATAAAATATTATTTTAATTACCTTGGTTGTGGAACAATAATTCTGTTACAACACTCCCCGATGTTTCCGCCACGATTTGATGTTTTACGTGGTCAGGGTGTGACACAAAGATTGAACAAGAAAAAGAATTACAGTTTTGGTTCAGGTTTCCAAAAGAAATCAAACCATAACGGTAATTTCAAAAAGAAAGGGTTAGGTTTTACTCCTACAGAAAAACAGAACAATGAAAAATATGTTCGTCATTTTAAATCCAAAATGAAATTTGTTTCTGGAACGTCATCTGAGGAAGAAGAAAAGAAAGATTTCTGGAGACAGTCAAACAATGAATTCCTTGCAAAGAAGCAAGAAGAATTGAAGAAGATGGCTGAAAAGAATACAGATACAAGAACCTGTTTCCGGTGCAACACTGTTAGACATATTGCCAAAGATTGTTCTAAGGCAATACAATCAAAACAGGGAGTATTTCGTAAACTCAAAGAGAGAGTAGTTGAGTTCGAACCACCAATTGATAGAACAAAATTGTTTCAAGATTCTACATTTGAAATTGGTGAGAGTTCGAACAAGTTTTACAAGAAGAGAGCTAAATCTGACAACCAGAAATGGGTTGTTAAGAAGGTTGATGAAAGCTCTAGCGATGATTCTGATAGGTCAAAATCAGAGGAGCTATCTTCGGGCGATGAAACTGATTCCATAAAATCAGTTGAGCCACAAGTTGTTTCAAATTGTGAAGCTGATGTAAAAGATGAAAAATCAGTTCCGATTGTGAATGATGAGGAGTTTCCATCACTACGGGCTGAGAATTATAAAAAGAAAATTGGTAAAATTGAAATTTCTAACCAATTTTATAATGATAAACAGGAATTTGATGCTGAGAAGGTCTTTAACCCCAAGGTAAAACATATCTTTGGAAAGATGATTGATCGAAAAGTCAAAGGGGTTAAAGAATTTTATGAAAAGAAAACAAAGAAAGAAAAGGTTGAACCATCCCTGGTTTGTGACTGGGATGGTACATATTATGAACAGTAAGTCTCAGGACTTGCCGAAGCTCCCAGGTTGGTAAGCGTGGAGCGTGAATCGGCATCTTTCTTGAATTTTATTCGGTAATGTCAATCATACAAACGGTAAAGGGGTTTGTTTATGTTTGTTGGTTATAATTACAAGTGGTTAGACGATTTGATTGAATATGGTAAATCAAGGACATTAATTTGTACTTGTATTTTCCTACATCTGGTTGGAAGACAAGATGATGAACCACATCCCCGAACATTTGTTTGATAAACCTACAAGTGGTAAAATCAATCAAACTTATTTTCCAGAAAAACCATTTTGATTAAAACAAACTTAAGTGTTTTGAAATCTAAATGGGAAAATAGTTTGTTGATAGGGGGAGTTTTGATTGTTTATGCACTAGTGCATGGTGAATTGATGCAATTCGATATCGGTTGTCAAGTTTTGTACAGTTTGTTTTGTGTTAAAGTGTGTCTAGAGCTTAGATATTTTTTATAAATTTCTTTAATGTGTTTGCATTTTAGGTGGAGTAGAAAATTTCAGAAAATCCAAAAACATTAGAAAATTTGAAAAAAGCCAAAAACATGATAAAATCTAAAAATGAGTTTTTGCATAAAAGAGGAAATGATAGTACATCAGTGGACTATCACAACACGTTAAAGAAATGTAAAGTAAAAATGTGATAAACAATCTTACTGCGGATGTGTCAGTAGGTTTTCGCACATTCAATAGATTGAAACGAGATATAAACCTAAATTCAAACTTGCTTGATTCGTGGGTAACTATTCTTGAATATATGGGTAACCCTCGAAATCTTGTTTGAAAGGTCCCGTATTCTGAGATACTAGGTCTTTATACTCAGTGATATCTGGGTATTATTCCGGGACTTCTGCTGTATGGAAGTACTGATCTAGTCCCCGAATAATACTTTCTGCAAAATGCTTGAAACATAGCATCGCCCTCAGCTGTGACACCTGTGTCACTCCAACCATCAAACAAATGCCAAACCAAGGAAATATTGTATTTCATACTTGGGATTTGTATAAATATGTGTATGCTTTGCACATATCAATTCTTGTTCAATTTCATACTCTACAACGCTTTCTGGAGAATTATACGCAAACTGGTGCATAAACGTACTCAGTTTAATGCGACAAATACTCCGGGAGACCATCATACACTTAACATACCTTAAATAACCTTTACATAACTTAGAAATAAGTTTTGAAGGCTTTGGTATGGCAAAAACAAGTTAATTCGCTTACAGGGACTAAACTTGACAAACTGCGAAAGTATGCCAATTTGAACTGTAACGAACATTCCGGAACATGTCCATAAGTTAAACATACCATATATATCCTTTACATAGCTTAGAAATAGGCTTTGAGGGGTTTGGTATGCTAAAACAAACTTTTTGGATCATTCAGGGACTAAAAGTGTCAAAAAGTGCATAAGTTTGCACTTCCGCGCATAACTCACGTTCTGAATACATCCGGACATCCAAAAATTTATGTAAGCATCCTAATATTATGCCTTAGTGTTTGGCATGAGAAAAATCCATTCGTCGCGTCATTTGGATCGTCTTTCACGCTTATGCGCATTCCGTCGTAATTAAGCGAACATCGCGATCGTACGGCCAAACGAACCGACATCCGACATATTTTTGGGCATGTTTCATGTCCACAATGTTTAGGCATCATTTTAGGGCCTTAAATATGACTTTACAGGTCTTAGAAGGGCTGGAAATAGCTTAAACGCGCAACAGGGACCAAAAGTGTAAATTCTGCAAGTGGTGCAGATTAGAGGGGCCAGGCGGCCCGCGTAAAGATTGCCCAAAACATGAGGCGGGCCGCGTGAACATGTCTGACAGAAGATTTTGCATTTAATGCAGAATCTAGCCTTTCGTTCGATCAAGGGGCGATGCCTTTTCACCCAACGAAGAGCCAAGGGTCAAGTTCACTGAACTTATCCACTTGGACACATGTACGCACGAGATCAAGGCACGATATTCGATAAAACGATCCTAACGGTTCCACTTTTCCTATAAATACCCCCCCCCCTTTAGTGTAAAATTCACAAAATCAGATCTTAGAGCTCTAAGTTGAAACCATTGTTTCATACCTGAGCTATTTGGTCTTGATTAGCACTCGGGGACCCTCCGTAAGTCTTCTTTCGCTCTTTTATTCGCTTTTCGAGTCCGAAAGTCAACGTTTTGTTGACTTTCTGCATTGACCAGCTTTTGGTCAATGTGAAGTTCATGGAACTTCATAACGTGAGCGTGATCACGATGGTTATGGTCCATAGTGACCATACCTACTGATTACTACGTTATCTAGGCTCAGTGACGAGTCGTAGTTTCGGCCAAAATGCGCATTCTTGCGTATTTTGTAACCAAACTACTCGTGGGCATCAAAGCCGTTTGTTTTGATGCCAAACCTGTTTCTAAACTTAGTTAAGCATGTTCTAACATGCTTAGCTCGTCACTTTTAGTTTAGTGCTTATATAGGGTCGTAAGGTAAGCGATTTAAACCATCGCTTATACTTTCGAACCCGACCCATTTGGTCGGTCATTAGGACCCGACCAAACACATTTGGTGACCATAGCTATAACCTTCCGAGGTTATACCGTGTGGTCGCAATGTTAGGCGTTCCGAACGCGTTCTACGCGAACGACGCGTTAGGGTAGCATAAGCTACCTAAACGGGTCGTGATGGACCGTAAGCACTTAGATTAGGTTTCATTTTAGTATGTAGGCTTTGCTAAGCCATATCACACGAGTCTCCATACTCGTTTGGTTTACGAACCCGCGTACTGTCCGATCCTTCCGATTTGGTCCGGTATATTAACATAGCTACCTATTAGGTGCCGTTGATATCCCGTGATCTTTAGCATTATCTGGTTGTTATACAAGGAACTCAAAGCAATCTCAGGTGAGTACATTGAACCCCTCTTTTACTGTTTCTGAACTGTTTTGGGGTGAAGCATGTGTACCTATCTGTTATTTTCATGATTTCAAAGTATAATTGATTATACATGTTAGTATTTATCTTTTGACAAACAAAATGACTATCTATGGTTTAAACACTGATTTCTCAAAAAATTACAAAAGTAATTGTTGGAATAGTACCTATTTTGTTCACCAGACCGATTGGTAGTATGATATAGCGCTATAGGACTAGACACCCCATTCCTGTTGTCATGGAATGTCTGAAACCAATTTGTTTCTCCATCCAAATAGGGATTTCCTTTGTGGTATCCCTATAGTCTCAAAGGTGTAGTTTGATGCACCAGGTCTGAATGAATTCTTAAATCGCACCTTTAAAGTATATTTTGATATACTCCCAAAAAGTATAGTTTGATATACTCTCATGTGTGGTATTGTACAGAACCAACATATATTTTGTAATCATCCAAAGCATATTGTGATATGTTACTTACATAACTAAAACATAGTTTAATATGTTATTTATCACATCCAAAGCATATTGTGATATGTTACTTACGTAACTAAAACATGGTTTAAATGTGTTATTTATAAATCCAAGGTATACTTGTAATATACTACTGAAAACGATTATTTTGAACAAACTAAAGTATATTTAATATACTATCTATCAAACGATTTGGTTTTGGTTAGTGTTTAGATAACGGAACGAGTGTAATGTGATGAAAACATGGTAGATACGCCGCTGGTACTTCTTATATATAAGTGTTTTCATTGCATTAGATACCGTGGCGTTATTTAGTACACTTGGGTTAACAATATTGGAACTGAAATATATTTTAATATATTACTTATTCAACTTTCTTAAAACCAAGGTATATTTTATATATACCATAAACGTTTTATTAAAACATTGTTTTTCAAACAAACTTAACTTATACAAACTCATTTTACATGGTTATTCAGTTAACCATACATTATTCTCTTATTTATACATATCATCTGATCCTATCGTTTTTCAAATGATTTACAAGACAAAGCAAAAATACGAGGTTCATGACTAAACATTTTCTCAAACTCAAGTCATGAACTCCGTTTTCACAAAACCTATGTATCTCACAGGCATTTTTATGCTGACGTACCTATTTTTACACATGTTTCAGGTGCTGTCTTGAGATGATTGTTGATGCATGCTACATTTAGGATGGACTCGTGCCTTAGCAACTTTAAAACTTGGAAGATCATAGTTGTACTTATGTGATTGTAATAGAACAACGAGTTCATTTAATCAATAAAACAATATTTAAATTTCCATGTGTTATGAAACAATGATTCTGTTACAACACTCCCCGACGTTTCCGCCACGTTTTGTATGTTCTACGTGGTCGGGGTGTGACAGAAAAGTTGGTATCAGAGCTCATGGTTATAGGGAATTAGGTTATTAGTAATGCTTTGACCTAGTCTATAACCTTCCTAGGACCCTAACGCGAGTTTACTTGCGTTTAGTCATAAAACAACACCGTCACCTATCCTTAGGCGACGACCGCAACAAGAACATAAATTTCAAAACCACTTTGAAAACTAATCATCTGTTCTAGGATGATTGATTACTAGGTTTTGAACCCTCTGTTATAAGGTTTTGAACCCCTTTGAATTTTCAAAACTCTCGTCAAAGTTGGTCTAAATATTGTGAACACATGCAAACTGGAAGGGTGGGTGCCTGTACCCTGAGTTTTCTGTCTAAGGCTAGAGTGTTCGTACAAATCCACATAATCGGACCAGTCACTCTTACCTGGGAACTCTTGGGGTGAGTGTCCACTTATAGGCGAGCATGTCTTCGCGATACATTATTTTTGACCTATTTGCTTTGATTAATCACCAGGTCGTGTGTTGCTTTGTAGTAACAGACAGACGGCCACTATCCTTGCTTTCATCAGATTTGTTCCATCTCATTCTTTTCGTCTAATTCTCTCACTCGTTTCCTCTCATGTTTCCTCTTTTAGAATGCCTCCTCGACGCGACAATCAGATGGCGAATGCCGAACTGGCGGAAATCATCGCGCAACAAATGGCTGCTGCCTTCCCAATTCTTTATGCTCAAATAACTCAAGCCATCAACAACAACAATGCTCCATGCAATTTCAAGATTTTTAACTCAGCTAAACCGCTCAAGTTCAATGGTTCTGAGGGAGCAACTGGTCTTCTTCAATGGTTCGAGAGCATTGAGAACACTTTCCGTCACGTTCAGTGTCCTGAAAATCGCAAGGTCGAGTTTTCTTCGAGTGTGTTTCAGAAGAGGGCTCTTACATGGTGGAATGGGGTTATGAGAGACCGCGGTGCAGAGGTTGCATTAGCACAGACTTGGGCCGAGCTTAGGGCTCTTATGATGAAGGAGTTCTGACCTCGTCATGAGCTTAGGGCTCTAGAAAGGGAATTTGATGATTTAAAGCAAGACAGTGGGGAACATCGAGCCTATACTGATCGCTATGAGGAATTGAGCTTGTTATGCCCTACTATGGTTACGCCTCTGGATAAGGCGATTGAGAAATACATTGATGGGCTTCCTGACGTAGTTCAGGACATCGTTACTGGCAGCAACCCTACTACTGTCAGACAAGCCATTGAATTGGCTGCCACTCTGACTGAATCCCAAATCAGGAAGCACAAGCTGTTTCGGAAGGGCGACTTAAGACCATCTGACAAGACTGCTCATGTGGAAACAAAGGAAGAAAGTGCTGAGGTTCCCAAGAAGAAAAAGCGCAAAGCCTCTCAAAGCTACGCTGTAACTGCTCAAGACAAACAAGTTGCACCAAACCAGCCAACACAACCTCGTAAAAGACAAAACTATGTTGGTACTGCACCGTTGTGCAACAAATGCAACCGTCATCATCTAGAGCAAGAGCAGTGTCACAAATGTACCCACTGTGGGCGGTTGGGACATTTGATCAATGTTTGTCGTTATGCAAATCAAGCTGCTGCAAACCCTGCTGCTGTTCAAGCACGGTTCCCTCCAGGGTCATGTTATAACTGTGGTGACCTTACCCACTACAGAAACAATTGCCCAAGGCTTGTTAACATACCTCCAGCGCGTGGACGAGTGTTCAACATCAATGAGGCAAACATGAACAATGAGGCAGCAGTGAACAATTAGTGTTTTGTATTTCCTTAGTTGCTATCTTTTGACACTTCAAGACAAATCCGTTGCTACATAAATAAAGATTTGTTGTTTTTATTTATGCAAAATTTATGCGTTTGTGTGAATGCTTGATGCAACTTTATGATGTCAACCCAAAAACAAACTACTCGTATGGTTCTGTCATATTATGATCACTTGTGATCTCCCCAAGAACCTTAAACTCTCGTTTCTTTTAAGAAACAAAGTCAAACACTTATTGAGAATCCCTCTATCTTTATAGATAGATCTTCATAAATCGTTAAAGTGCCAAATGAAATCCATAGGTTGGATTCCTAGTGTGCCTTAATATCCATACCTAAGGATAACAAAATAAAGAATCAAGTTAACTAAATTTGTGCTTATGTATTTTCTTACATGTTTTGTGGTTGTATGTGATCCATCCAAATCCTCATAGAATCTTTCATATCTTCATACGAGAGATTCATAATGGGATATCCAAAGATACTATCTTAAACCCTCAATGGATTTCAACAGTGTAGTTAAGTCACTCGGGTTATAAAGTATTGTTCTATAATTGGACCTCTTGAAAGGTCTGCTTAAATAGATTGATTTTGAAAATCTGATTAGAAATATCATGTGATGATATAAAAATGATCCCTTAAGCGGTCTATTTAAAGAGATCGTACGACGGTCTAGTTAAGAAGATCATGTGTTGATCTAGTTAAAAAGATCGTTCGTTGATCGAATTAAAAGGATCCTTTGGTGGTCTAGTCAAATCGCTTCATATTTATTCAAGAAATTTTTCCTACGGATTATGAAATGGACTTTGCGGACTGTGCAAGGAATTACGTAATTATGGAGGCCTACATAATTATGGAATTCAGTGCACAGGAACCACAGGAAGTTTCATCATGTGTTAAGACCTAGTGACAAGAATAATGATACTGGAGAAGTCTCGGACCTCGACCAATGTCATTTATTCTCACACTCCCCCAATTCTGATCTCAATCACACACCAAGTTTTCCTATGATAAGCCTTCATAAGAAACGTTCGTCAATCAGTAGTTCAAAATTTCATGTTTTACTATTTCAAGGAATTCACTCTGAGGGTTAACAAATTCGCTAAGAATCCTAACATGGCCCAGGGTTTTACCTAAGGGTTCAATGGATCTATTATAAGGCGAAACCTTCACAGCTGTCCTCATGAGTTTCCTCTAGAAATAAATTTCGGGACGAAATTTCCTAAAGTAGGGGAGACTGTGACACCTGTGTCACTCCAACCATCAAACAAATGCCAAACCAAGGAAATATTGTATTTCATACTTGGGATTTGTATAAATATGTGTATGCTTTGCACATATCAATTCTTGTTCAATTTCATACTCTACAACGCTTTCTGGAGAATTATACGCAAACTGGTGCATAAACGTACTCAGTTTAATGCGACAAATACTCCGGGAGACCATCATACACTTAACATACCTTAAATAACCTTTACATAACTTAGAAATAAGTTTTGAAGGCTTTGGTATGGCAAAAACAAGTTAATTCGCTTACAGGGACTAAACTTGACAAACTGCGAAAGTATGCCAATTTGAACTGTAACGAACATTCCGGAACATGTCCATAAGTTAAACATACCATATATATCCTTTACATAGCTTAGAAATAGGCTTTGAGGGGTTTGGTATGCTAAAACAAACTTTTTGGATCATTCAGGGACTAAAAGTGTCAAAAAGTGCATAAGTTTGCACTTCCGCGCATAACTCACGTTCTGAATACATCCGGACATCCAAAAATTTATGTAAGCATCCTAATATTATGCCTTAGTGTTTGGCATGAGAAAAATCCATTCGTCGCGTCATTTGGATCGTCTTTCACGCTTATGCGCATTCCGTCGTAATTAAGCGAACATCGCGATCGTACGGCCAAACGAACCGACATCCGACATATTTTTGGGCATGTTTCATGTCCACAATGTTTAGGCATCATTTTAGGGCCTTAAAGATGACTTTACAGGTCTTAGAAGGGCTGGAAATAGCTTAAACGCGCAACAGGGACCAAAAGTGTAAATTCTGCAAGTGGTGCAGATCAGAGGGGCCAGGCGGCCCGCGTAAAGATTGCCCAAAACATGAGGCGGGCCGCGTGAACATGTCTGACAGAAGATTTTGCATTTAATGCAGAATCTGGCCTTTCGTTCGATCAAGGGGCGATGCCTTTTCACCCAACGAAGAGCCAAGGGTCAAGTTCACTGAACTTATCCACTTGGACACATGTACGCACGAGATCAAGGCACGATATTCGATAAAACGATCCTAACGGTTCCACTTTTCCTATAAATACCCCCCCCCCCCCTTTAGTGTAAAATTCACAAAATCAGATCTTAGAGCTCTAAGTTGAAACCATTGTTTCATACCTGAGCTATTTGGTCTTGATTAGCACTCGGGGACCCTCCGTAAGTCTTCTTTCGCTCTTTTATTCGCTTTTCGAGTCCGAAAGTCAACGTTTTGTTGACTTTCTGCATTGACCAGCTTTTGGTCAATGTGAAGTTCATGGAACTTCATAACGTGAGCGTGATCACGATGGTTATGGTCCATAGTGACCATACCTACTGATTACCACGTTATCTAGGCTCAGTGACGAGTCGTAGTTTCGGCCAAAATGCGCATTCTTGCGTATTTTGTAACCAAACTACTCGTGGGCATCAAAGCCGTTTGTTTTGATGCCAAACCTGTTTCTAAACTTAGTTAAGCATGTTCTAACATGCTTAGCTCGTCACTTTTAGTTTAGTGCTTATATAGGGTCGTAAGGTAAGCGATTTAAACCATCGCTTATACTTTCGAACCCGACCCATTTGGTCGGTCATTAGGACCCGACCAAACACATTTGGTGACCATAGCTATAACCTTCCGAGGTTATACCGTGTGGTCGCAATGTTAGGCGTTCCGAACGCGTTCTACGCGAACGACGCGTTAGGGTAGCATAAGCTACCTAAAGGGTCGTGATGGACCGTAAGCACTTAGATTAGGTTTCATTTTAGTATGTAGGCTTTGCTAAGCCATATCACACGAGTCTCCATACTCGTTTGGTTTACGAACCCGCGTACTGTCCGATCCTTCCGATTTGGTCCGGTATATTAACATAGCTACCTATTAGGTGCCGTTGATATCCCGTGATCTTTAGCATTATCTGGTTGTTATACAAGGAACTCAAAGCAATCTCAGGTGAGTACATTGAACCCCTCTTTTACTGTTTCTGAACTGTTTTGGGGTGAAGCATGTGTACCTATCTGTTATTTTCATGATTTCAAAGTATAATTGATTATACATGTTAGTATTTATCTTTTGACAAACAAAATGACTATCTATGGTTTAAACACTGATTTCTCAAAAAATTACAAAAGTAATTGTTGGAATAGTACCTATTTTGTTCACCAGACCGATTGGTAGTATGATATAGCGCTATAGGACTAGACACCCCATTCCTGTTGTCATGGAATGTCTGAAACCAATTTGTTTCTCCATCCAAATAGGGATTTCCTTTGTGGTATCCCTATAGTCTCAAAGGTGTAGTTTGATGCACCAGGTCTGAATGAATTCTTAAATCGCACCTTTAAAGTATATTTTGATATACTCCCAAAAAGTATAGTTTGATATACTCTCATGTGTGGTATTGTACAGAACCAACATATATTTTGTAATCATCCAAAGCATATTGTGATATGTTACTTACATAACTAAAACATAGTTTAATATGTTATTTATCACATCCAAAGCATATTGTGATATGTTACTTACGTAACTAAAACATGGTTTAAATGTGTTATTTATAAATCCAAGGTATACTTGTAATATACTACTGAAAACGATTATTTTGAACAAACTAAAGTATATTTAATATACTATCTATCAAACGATTTGGTTTTGGTTAGTGTTTAGATAACGGAACGAGTGTAATGTGATGAAAACATGGTAGATACGCCGCTGGTACTTCTTATATATAAGTGTTTTCATTGCATTACATACCGTGGCGTTATTTAGTACACTTGGGTTAACAATATTGGAACTGAAATATATTTTAATATATTACTTATTCAACTTTCTTAAAACCAAGGTATATTTTATATATACCATAAACGTTTTATTAAAACATTGTTTTTCAAACAAACTTAACTTATACAAACTCATTTTACATGGTTATTCAGTTAACCATACATTATTCTCTTATTTATACATATCATCTGATCCTATCGTTTTTCAAATGATTTACAAGACAAAGCAAAAATACGAGGTTCATGACTAAACATTTTCTCAAACTCAAGTCATGAACTCCGTTTTCACAAAACCTATGTATCTCACAGGCATTTTTATGCTGACGTACCTATTTTTACACATGTTTCAGGTGCTGTCTTGAGATGATTGTTGATGCATGCTACATTTAGGATGGACTCGTGCCTTAGCAACTTTAAAACTTGGAAGATCATAGTTGTACTTATGTGATTGTAATAGAACAACGAGTTCATTTAATCAATAAAACAATATTTAAATTTCCATGTGTTATGAAACAATGATTCTGTTACAACACTCCCCGACGTTTCCGCCACGTTTTGTATGTTCTACGTGGTCGGGGTATGACATCAGCAAGCTGATGAAACAATAAAATTGATAGTCGTTGCTGTTGTAATCAAAAGATCCTCTAAAGGGGACCCACCGAAAGTCGAAGCCGTTATCTCTCTGCGTATACGGAAGTATCGACCTGAGCTCTCACGGCCCTCGCATATTTCCCCTTTACAGATATCATCTGTGGTATAGTCACCTATAAGACTAAATATTGGGATCTGGATACAGGAGTATATTCAAGTGGAGTGATACACAATTAAGTTTAAGTTTCTAAATCATTAATATCGTATCTCGAATCGATTGAAATTTATGTGAAAATTTAAGTGGACAAACATACTGACAATCTAGGTAAATTGTTTAGAACTGAGAACGTTTAAAGCTTAACGGTGTTGGTGATATGTCTCAAAACTGATATGATCCTCTTGCACAAAATCACAAAAATATTGTCTGTAAATAGTTCATTTCTGCATTTACTTTCTTTCAGAAAATCCAAAAAGATTTTTAGTGTGTTTTAGCATAAATGTTGAAAAAGTCAAAAAGATTTTCGATGACTGATATTGAAAAGCTGACTTTCAAAATTCTTAGTGCTAAACATGATGAACAGACGACTTGGGAAAGTGTGTTGTTTTGATAAAAAATGTTTCAATTCCAAGTGGTTCATCAGTATCTGATTGATTGATGTGTTTGTGATAGTTTTTATGCTTAATTGGTTGTCATAAAACTTATACATGTGGTAGAGTTTTATGCAGGAAAAGTCATTATTTGAGGGGGAGTGAATGTTGGAGCTGAGAAACTCAAAAGATGTCAACATAAAAGTGAGGGAGTCTGTTGGTGATAAAAGAGAGAGAGAAATGAAGATAGAAAGAGAGAAGCCTAGAGACTGATCAAGACTGAGGACGTGAAGACACAGCATTGTCGTGACTTGATGGACGACTCCTTCAACATCTGAGGGGGAGTCTGTTGGTGCACTACATCTGTTGACTTCGTCTTAGATCGAGTCTTAGTCTTAGAGTGTTAGATCATGGCTTGTTATTCGAGAAAACAGGAGGTTGTATAAGTGTTAGCAATAGGTTTCGCTTATAGGGTCTTATCCAGATAGTTTCGCTTGTATGGTCTTAGGAGGTTTCGCTTATTCGGTTCATGTAGTTCCGCTTGAATGTCAGCTAAAGGTTTCGCTTGTATGACATGTACAATCAAGCGAAACCCCATGCACTATGTATAGTCTCATAAGCGAAACCATATAAAATAGTCTTGTAACTCGTACCGAAGTGCTGCCGGATCGAGATTTGAATGTAAACTGTCAGAAATCAATGCAAATGGAAGTTTAAAGTGATTTGCTAGTTGTTCCTAAGTCAAATACTTATTTTCCGCATCTGTATTTGATAGAATATCCTCTGAACGACTCGTTCGGGTCAAGACACGATCCTACAATATCATTTCTGATCGTGATGCTCGATTTTCATCTCATTTCTGGAAGACCATGCAATCTGCTTTGGGAACCCAACTGAATCTAAGCACTGCTTATCATCCCCAAACAGATGGTCAATCTGCGCGAACGATTCAAACTTTGGAGGATATGCTTAGAGCATGCGTGATAGACTTTGGTGGTAATTGGGATTCTCATCTGCCATTGATCGAGTTCTCTTACAACAACAGCTATCATGCTAGTATTCATATGGCACCATTCGAAGCTCTCTACGGTCGAAAATGTCGTTCACCTGTCTGTTGGAACGAGACCGGTGAAGCTCAGCTTACTGGACCTGAGCTCGTTCTGGAAACAACGGACAAAATCAAGAAAATCCGCGATAATCTTGTGACAGCTCGAAGCCGTCAAAAGAGTTATGCGGATCTGCGACGCAAGCCCTTAGAAGTTCAAGTCAGAGATCGTGTCCTACTCAAGGTATCACCTTGGAAAGGAGTCGTGAGATTTGGAAAGAAAGGAAAACTTGCACCTCGATATGTGGGACCATTTAAGATTATGGAAAGAATTGGGAAGGTTGCCTATCGACTAGAGCTACCTCCAGAGCTTGCGTCACCCGAATTTTCACGTGTCCAAATTGCGAAAGTGTTTAGCTGACACTGATCTTCACATTCCTCTCGACGAGATTCGAATCGATGAGACGATGCACTTTGTCGAGAAACCCGTGGAGATCGTGGACCGTACTTTCAAACAGTTGAAGAACAAACAGATTAAATTTGTCAAAGTTCGTTGGGAGTCCAAACGTGGCCCAGAGTTTACTTGGCAACTTGAGGACCAGATGAAGGCGAAATATCCACATTTGTTTTCACAAGCTTCCTCTAGTTAAAATTTTGGGACGAAATTTCCTAAAGTAGGGGAGACTGTGACAACTGTGTTCTATAGTCGTGGTTCAATGTAAAACAATGTTGGTTATTAATAAAACAATTTGCTTCAGTGTTATTATATTTTTTTTGGTGTTGTTATGTGTGTATTTGTGTTTGGTGATTTTTCAATTTAATTAGATTCCAATTTCAAGCTTTAAATCGCTTTCTGGAAGGTTATACGCGCACTGATGCGTAAATATAACCAATTCAATGCAACAAACACTACTGAATAGTGAAATGGGCTTAACATACCTTAAATAACCTCCACATAACTTAGAAATAAGTTTTAGATGGTTTGGTGTGTTGAAATCAAGTTTGTTCGATCGTAGGGACTATTTGTGTCAAACTGTGAAACTATACCGATTTGTATAGTAATGAACATTCCAGAACTTGATCATAAGTTAAACGTACCCTATATAACCTTTACATAGCATAGAAATAGGCTTTGAGGGGTTCGGTATGCTAAAATAAACTTTATAGATCAATAGGGACTAAAGGCGTCAAAAAGTGCACAAGTTTGCATTTTCGCGCATATTTTACGTTCTGAATATATCTGGACATCCAAAAAATTCATGTAATCATTAAAATATTATGTTTAGTGTTTGGCATGATAAAAATCCATTCGTCGCTTGATTTGGATCGTTTTTGCGTTCATTACGACTTCCGTCGTAATTAAGCGAATAACGCGACCGTAGAACCAAACGAAACGACATCCGAGATATTTAGAGCCTTGAAATGGGGTTAACGGGGCTTAAAAGTGAAAAAAAAATCTAGTTTTACAAGTGCAGGGACCATTTTTGAAATTTCTGACCAGATTCGATGAACCTAGTCCATTTTGAAGTGTTGATGGTTTTAACCCATGGTTTTGCAAAACCATGGGCTGGTATTCAATTAACCTAGTCCATTATGACTTATATTAGGGGCTCCCATGGTTTTAGAAAACCATGGGCACAGATGTAAGGTCCAAATCAAAGCTCAGTTTTCGATGAACGATCTTAACGGTTCTTGAATTCCTATAAATACCCACCCTCACTTCCTGCCAAAGCACACTTGAATCTGATTTTGGCTCTCTAAGTTGAAGTTTATGCTTCATACCTGAGAGTAAATCAGATCAAGAGCTTGCGGGGACCTTCTGTAAGCATTCTTTCGTTCTTTTCATTCGTTTTTGTCGTTAAAGTCAAACTGCGTTTGACTTTCTGCTTTGACCAGTTGATGGTCAGCGCGAAGTTCATTTGAACTTCATAACATGAGCATAATCACGATGGTTATAGTCCCTAGTGACTATACCTACTGATTACCACGTTATCTAGGCTCAATGACGAGTCGTAGTTTCAGCCAAAATGCGTTTTCTCGCGTATTTTGTAACCAAACTACTCTAGGATATCAAAACCATTTGTTTTGATATCAAAACCTATTTTCTAACTTAACTAAACATGTTCTAGCATGTTTAGCTCGTCACTTTTTTTAGATTAGTGCTTGTGTGGAGCCGAAAGTCAAGCGGACTAAACACTCGCTTAGACTTTCAAACACGACCCGTTTGGTCGATCATTAGGATCCGACCAAACATGTTAAGTGACCATAGTAGCGTAGGGAATAACCTTGGTCACTTAGGTTTGATTAGTCGCATGACAGGTAGTTTATATGCCTTTGGTAAATTACGAAAATACCCTTTTCATACATAATTGGTAATTAAGCATATGTAACCTAAACTTTTGACACGTAACTGATTATGTAACATAATTAAACATGTATGGGCATATAATACTTGTCATAGGACTAGTTAGACGTCTCGAACGCGTTTTGCACGCACCACACGTTAAAGTAGCGTAAGCTACCTTAATAGGTCGCAATGGGTCGAAAGCACTTAGGTTAGGTTTCAATTTAGGATGTAAGCTTTGTTAAACCATATCACATGAGTTCCAACACTCATTTGGTTTACAAGACTTCATTCTATCCGATCGTCCGATTTAGGCGTCTATTGTTTGACTAGTGGTTTGATTACTAGGTGCTACTTAATTTCTCTGGTTTGCTTGTGTTTGATTGAAGTTCTATTGATTGAGGATACTTTGCACTTCACGTGAGTACATAGTTCCCCTATTTTACTATTTTCAATTGTTTTGGGGTGATTCATATGTACAAAATGATTTTCAAGGTTTAAACAATGGTTTTTCAAAAACAATTAAGATGGTTTATACAAAACTAATAACAATTTCAATAAAGTGAACAAACTTATTGGTTGTAGTTACATAACAAATGACATTCATTAGCATTGATCAAGCCGACCAGTATTAGGTTATAGTACCATAGGATCTGACAAATCCCGTTATCTTACTGCACCCATGGCTATGTGTGGGGGTTGTGGGTAGCTACTGAATCTGTTGTAGTTAACTTACCCTTTGGTGGTATGTTGATTGAGAAGCGAGAAGTGAGGTGATCGAGTCAGAAAGGTTTGAATGTTGTTAGTGAGACGACCATATATAGTTTTCACAAATTAAAACAAGGATGATTTAAACAATTTTAAACGAGTTAACGATTTGAACAAGTTAAAAAAATTGGATAAACAATTGGTTTTTGATCAGTGTTTAGATAACGGGATGGGTGTAATGCGATGAAAGCATGGTGGATACGCAGCTGGTACTTCCTATATATAAGTGTTTTCATCTTATTACATATCGTGGCGTTATTTAGTTCACTTGGGTAAACGATTTTGAAACAATGTCACACAACAATGTTTTTCTAAAAGATATAAACCATACGAGTTTTTAACAAGTTTTTACAAGATGTTTTACAAGTTGGTTTTCTAAAACAAATGTTTTTGGGTTAAGAAGCATGGCTACGGGATTTTACAAACTATAACCCACTTGATTTGAGTTGGTTAATTATGTTGCAATACACTTTTCAAAACAAGGTTTGTATTTTGACTCTTGTAGTCTAATAAAGTACTGCAACATATAAACGAGCCATGATTCCAATACTCTTATAAAACCTATGTACTCGCCAGCATTTCTTTGCTGACTTTGTTTTTACATATCTTTCAGGTGTTGTTGCTTGATGTGATTCCTAGGATGCATGCGTCACATAGGATCTGGACAAGGCCTTAGTGACATAATAACAATGATAGTCGATATTTAACTTGTTTGTTTTGAGGCAAGACAAGAAATGTTTAATATTATCAATAAAACGAAACTATTTGTGTATCCATGGTTGTGAAACAATAACTTCTGTTGCAACACTCCCCGACGTTTCCGCCACGGTTTGTTGTCCTACGTGGTCGGGGTGTGACACAACGATTGATGGACCGAGTCTTTGGAGAGGATATTGGTGTAACAGTGGAGGTTTACATGAATGACCTCGTCATCATGAGCCAAGAAGAAGAGTCTATGCTTGCAAACATTCAGCGCACCTTTGACTCCTTGCGCAGTGTCAATCTAAAGCTGAATCCAACAAAGTGTTCCTTCGGAATGGAAGAGGGCAAATTCCTAGGGTTCATAGTAACCAGAGACGGCTTCAAGGTCAACCCAGAAAAAGTAGAGGCCATCCAACTAATGCCATCACCAGCAACAGTTAAAGAAATGCAACGTCTCGCAGGACAATTAGCAGCACTCAACAGATTTTTGGCAAAACACGCTGCAAAGTCTTATCCATTCATCAGCACGTTGCGCAACTGCGCCAAAAAGAGCCATTTTCAATGGACAACAGAAGCAGAGAAATCTTTCAAATAATGAAATAGTGTTTGATCCAGTTACCAACCTTAATAGCACCTCGAAAAGAAGAACCCTTAATCCTATACCTATCCGCATTGGAAGTAGCTGTCGGCGCGGAGCTAATGGTAGAAAGGGATGTCGTTGAAACTCCGATATATTACATCAGCAAAATGCTAACTGGTCCAGAGACATGCTATTCTATGATAGAAAAACTTGTCCTCACACTGGTTCACGAATCACGAAGACTGCGCCGGTATTTCTCGGGCCACGTTATCACCGTACTTACAAATTATCATCTAGGACATATTTTGTCTAAACCTGATGTCACGGGGCGGTTGGTCAAATGGGCTATCGAGTTAGGAGGATACAACATCCTGTACAAACCTCGGCCAGCAATTAAAGGGCAAGTCGTAGCAGATTTTGCCACTGAAGTTCCTGTTAACAAAATCCAAGAGTGCGAGGCAATCCAAAATCCTATCCCAGTCTTCGATGACAGGGTTTGGACATTGCATACAAATGGCGCCTCAAACGATGATGGTGCAGCCGCAGGCCTTCGCCTAGTCAGCCCTAACAATCATGAACTCACATACGCTATTTGCCTGGATTTTAAAAGTACCAACAACGAAGCAGAATACGAAGCTTTTCTCGCTAGCCTACGTCTAGCACTCAAAATGGGGGTAAAGAACCTCGAAGCGCATGTCGATTCCAAACTAGTGGCGGAACAAGTCAACGGTCAATACGACGCTAAAGGCGAAGCCATGACCTTATATTTGGAACAAGCAAGAATCCTTATCAACCAGTTCCAAACATTCAAGATAGTCCTGATCGATGTCGTAAGGTCGGTCAAAAATAAAGTAATAGTGTCCTATTCACCTTTTACTAGTAAAGGGCAAGTAGGGTGTCGAATCCACGGGGAATCAGTGGAAAGAATGAAAGCTCGTTGTTTCAATTATCATCTAATTCTAACTAATTGCTTTTTGCAGTTTAAGAATGATTGTGAAAACAAATGTGAAATTGTAGTTGTAAACAATAATGGGAAAAGGGACCAATCTCCGGGTTTTCAGATTATGCAGAAAATCAGGCTACTTAGTTACAACCAGTTGAAAATCACATAGACATGATTTGTAAAACTTGTTTTGATAAATAATTAACGGACAATATATTTGATTGTAATGATCCACGATCCAAACCGAAAGATTGATGCAAATGAATAGTAGTCCAATTAATTACCAATTTCTGATTTCATAAACATAATCGAGTTCAATGATTAAAGGTTTAAAACAATGACATCCTAGAATTTAATCCCGCTTGTTGATGAACAAACCAAATAATTGATGAACACGAATGATTACGATATGTTGGTGCACAATGTCTGAAGTCTGCGTCTTTGGAATGCTAGTTTCATGTATAGGGTCCAGATAGGTCATTTTGTATAAGTCCAGGGGGTCAAAGTGTAATTTTATGATGTTTAGTTTGTAGGTCCGCTTTTGTGTCAAGTGTCCACAAAAGCGAACCAGCCAAGTTGTCAGGTTCGCTCTTGTGGACATGACACATGAGCGGACCACGCAGTCTATAAATACCCTTGTGCTGATTTTATTTGGAACGTTGTCTGAGATCCCACGTCGAACTGCTGTCCGTACGGCAAGCGTTATCAAGTGAAGAAAAAGTATTTTAAGTGTGAACTCTCTGTTTCTACTCCATTCTTTTACAGTTTTTCTTTGTATCATGCTGAAAATGTGTTTCCGCCACATTCTCAGTAAGCACTAGCTCTGATTGACTCACTCGAGAGGTCAAAACTGATCCTATAATTGGTATCAGAGCCAGTTGCGAGTTAGTTTGCTAGATACGAAGCTTTTTACACGGACTTTTGTAGATTTGGACTGTTTGAACGGTGGAAATGGACTGAAATTTGGACAACAGGTGTAAAATACACTAATAACAAACCCTCGAAAGATTCAGATCAAAATACAGCCTAAAAGTGACATAAAAACCCTCGTGAAATAGGTTCGTGTATTCGTCATGTTCTTGGTTCGCTTTTCTGGTCTGCTCCAACGTACAGTTTAAGCTGGTTCGCTCCTAGTTTTCTTTCTGGCTCGCTCGAAAATGTCTGTTTTTCTTGGTGGTTCGCTCGTCCGGTTTGCTTGAACGACAATTTTCAGGTTCGCTTATTGGGTATTATACTGGTCCGCTCGAAAGACAGTTTCCTGGTTCGCTCAAAAGTTCATTGTCTGGTCCGCTCAAAAGAGAGTTGCCTGGTCCGCTCGAAGTGCTTATTTTTGGTTCGCTCTTAGGGTGATTTCTGGTTCGCTTCAAAGTTCTGTGGGTGGTTCGCTCAAAGGGTTCTGTCTAGCTCGCTTTTGTGGTTATCAACTGTTATTTGAAAATTTCTTTGTTGCGACTAAAAATGGAAAGCCAATATTTTTACAACATGTTTGCGGGTAGTGGTGGAGTTACTCAGAGTCCTGCTAGCATCATGCAGGATGTAAATCTGGAAAACGAGCTTGGAACGATGTAGAAACCTCCTAAATTGATGAGTTTGGATGAATATTCAGGATGGTCCGGGAGATTCAAAAACTGGGTGCAGGCCAACCATCTAGAGTGCTGGATAAAAATCGAAAGGAAGTATGTTCATCCGGTAGACGGGTTGAATATGTTAAAGACCATTTCCAGTCTTACAGGTGCGGAACAGGTCGAGTTCAAAGCAGAAAAGAAGATGTTTAGCATCCTGCAGCAAGCGATAAAAGATGATATTCTAGTTCTGCTACAACACGATGATAGTGCACAGTCGATATGGCAAGCTTTGGAACAGAAATTCAAAGGCAGTGCGTCGATGATCAAGAGTAAGAAAGCACTGATAAAGAAAGAATTTGATATATTCACGGGAATTAAAGGTGAATCGACAAAGCAGCTTATCGAGAGGTATTGTCACCTGGTGGTAGAGATGAGAAGGTTGAATATCGAAAAGACGAATGAGGAGTGGATAGACAAGTTATGTGATGCACTTCCCTATGAGGAATGGGGAACGTACCTGATGATGTTGAAAAATAGTTCAGATTTCGTGAACTATAGTTTGAGCGTGTTTATAGAAAAAATTGAAGCTCATGAGTTGGAGTTGGTAAAAATCAAGAAGATGAATTCAGCGAATATGCCACCGGATGTGTCTTTGTATTACAAGAATAGTCCGGCAGCTACTAATGTTCAGAGTCCGAAGATTCAAACCGGGTTCAGTGCAGACAACACTTCATCTGCTGCTCCAAATGCCTATCAGTCAAGTCAGTCGACTCCATTTGCCAACTACGAGCCAAATGTCAAAGTTTCAGAGCAGAATTCTCCTCAAAGTTCTACAGGGTCAAATCAACAGACGTTTGTGTCCGGTGTGCAGTGTAACATTGCGGTTAACATCAAGAATGGGAATGAAATCACCGAAAATGCAGCCAAGCAGCACATCGCGTTACTGGCATCAGTTCTCGAAGCTTATGAAGGTTTGGTCGCTGGTAGGATCGGTAATCCCGATATGACTAAAGAGGATTACGATCAGATCGATCCGGAAGAACTGGAACTGATAGATATAAAGTGGTGTATGGCGAGTCTGGTTAGAAGAGCACAACGCTTTATGGAGATCACGGGTAGAAGCAGTCTGTCAGGTCCTGATCAGAAATTAGGGTTTGATAAGTCAAAGGTGACCTGTTTTAAGTGCAAAGAACGAGGTCATTTCAAGCGCGAATGTCCGAATCGTGAAGTACATAATCATCAGAACCCGTTTACAAACGATTATTACAGACAAGCTATATATCATCGACCAAATCAACAATCTGCTGTTCAAAGGCCTCAGATTGAGAACAAACCAGAGAAGGCACTTATTGTAAGCCAAGATGATGAAAAAGTTGCATCGGGGTTTAGTTGGGACAAGTATGTTCCAGGAAAGGATGATCAAGCAATGATGGCTGAGGTAGTTGAAATTACCGAGACAGTTGCAGAGTCGAAGATTAGCGATGAGGTGGTTACTGAGAATGTCGGTGAAGTAGTTTCTGAGAGTGTTGTAGAGTCTGATTCTGAGGTGGTTGAGGAAGTAGTTACTAAGATGGTTGATTCTATTACTGAAATTGTGATCGAAGAAGTTGTTGAGGTTGTTGATCAAGTGATTCCGAAGGTTGTTGAAAAGGTTTCTACAGATAGTTCTGCAAAAGCTGAGGAATCAGTGACTGAAGTTCTCAACTTTCAATCACGGCAGGAGGAATTTGTTTATACAATGAAATCTATTTTGCCTCCTAACGTCTTTGATTCTTTTGCAGATTATTTTGAAGAGCCAAGAACTGGAACGTGTCCGAGATTTGAAGCAAAGAAAGAAGCAGTCGAGGAGGTGATCGACGTTTCCAAAGAGATGACTGAAGAAGCTCTAAAGGAGATTGCAGATAAAGCACTGATGAGCAAGTTAAAGGAGGTAGATTCAGACATCTAGGAGTCAGTTGATAAAGTGTCAGGTCTAGGAGAGGAAACTGGAGTCATAGAGGTCAACGTGGTCAAGTCGTCTGAGTCGGAGTCAAATCTTGTTGGTAAAATTGTTTGTGAGGATGAGATTATAGTTGAAAAAGTTTCAATCCCCGATACACCGTGTCTAAGTTGTTCACAACCATGCACGGGGTGTCTTGAAAAAGACACCAAGTATCAGGAATTGAAACAACATACTGATTTGGTGAAGTTTGTTCTAGAACAGGTAAAAGAGGCATATGACACGTTATCTAGGTCAATCAAAATGATTCAAAAAGAAAGTCTTGAAAATGATAAAGCAACAAAGTTGGCTCAATCCACATTGTTTGATAAACAAAGAGAAGTTAATTTTCATCTTGACACGATCGCATCTTTAAGAAAAGAACTTGAGTTGGTTAAAATTGAAAATGACCGAATTGATCAAAAATTGATGAGTTGCGTGGCCTCATCTTATGTGTTAGAACAAATTGTACCTCAACAGCCACACGCTTCACCAGCCTTCAACAGCGTTCCACCCCCAATGTGGAATCACTACACACAGAAGTATCCAGATGGGGTGGAAGCTGCTTTAAAGATTAAATTGAAAACTATTGGAAGTGATTTGCCAGATAATATTGACATCACTTTCACTGCATCTGACACTGATAACGAATCCCAAGTTATCAAAACTGTCATTGATCAGGTGTTGGATGATGAAAGTGAAAACTCTGAGAAGGCTAACTCGGTGAAGTCTGTCTGTGATTCTGAGGAGGATGGGAATTTCTTGGATGGTTACTTGTCGAAAACGGATAAAAGTGCGAATGATGATCCAATCATGGTGGTTTACACTATGATTGGAACTGAAAAACTTTATTCTGACATTGAGTTTCCGCTTCAGAACGTCAAATTCGAGAATGTTGAGAAAGTTTTTAAGTTGGTTCAACTGAGTGTTAACGAAATCAAGAAAAATGATTTCTTTTCGAAACTGAAAAAATCAGTTGGTTCTTCTCGTCCCACTAGTTCAGAAAAAATAGATGGGGTGGGTAAAAGCCAAAACAAGAAAAATCAGTTAAAGAAAAAAGGTATTGGTTTTGAGAAGAAAATGGCTAACCAGGTAGTCAAGCCGAAAGATAGGATTGATGATGTGTTTGTCGCTGGTCCTAGCACTGAAAATGAAAAAGAATATATCTTTAGTCAAAAAGTTGTTGACGATTTCAATGCAGCACAAAAGCTGAAAGTGGAAACTGTTACTACCACTTTTGTAGAGTATGATAAACGTGTGTGCTATCGCTGCAATGAAATCGGACATATGGCTAAGCAATGTCAGAAAGTGATTGAAAAACCGGTTGTGGTAAAAGCTGTTAATAAACAAATGGTTGAGAAATCGAAGGTTGAAAAACCTAAGGTTGAAAACAAAAATGTTTCAAAACAAATCATTCAAAAACCTCGACCAAAATCACCGGTCGTTGCAAAAGATAAATAAGTGTTGGTTTCGCCGATCCGAATTCTTAAACGGGGTGAAAAGTTGAAGTCGGAGGATAAGCCAAAATCGACTTTCGAGATTGGCGAGCCTTCTAAGTCTCCCAAGACTTCGAAATTTTACCCTAAAGCAAAAACTTTTGAAAATCAGTCATGGGTCGCGAAATCTAAACCATCTGGTGAGATCAAAAAGAAGGAAAGTGTGTTGAAAAATGAGTCACAGTTTGTGAAAGATGATGTTGCTGTGTTTGAGTCTGAAATTGATCAGTTTTTGTCGGAATTTCCCAAACTTCATGACAACGTGAAACAAGATAAAAAGGAAATTGAGTCAAATGTCACATTTAACTTTCCGAAAACAACTGAGAAATGCAATGTAGTTTTTGGTTCAGTATCGGAAGTTAAAAAGTCGTAGGCATCATTATTTAACTGATATGTTTGTGTGCTGATTGCAGGAGATGCCCAAGTCTGTGCTATCCAGGTGGATAATGGACAGCGGAGCATCGCGACATATGACGGGATCCTTAGCACTATTATATGATGTCAAAGCAATTAATGGAAGCTACGTTGGATTTGCTAGTAACCAAGGTGGTAGGATTGTTGGTCAGGGAAAGCTCACAAACGGCATCATATCTTTTGACAAAGTGAATTATATTGTTGAATTGACGAACAATTTGTTAAGTATTTCACAAATTTGGGACAAAGACTTTAGCGTACATTTTACAAAAACAGAATGTTTGGTTTTAAAGCCAGGGTTTAAAGTCCCTGATGAGTTGGTGATGTTGCGTGCTCCTAGGGTTAATGATCTTTACATTTTAGACATGAGCACTGCAACACCAACAACTCCTCAAAAACAATGTTTTGTGACAAAGTCTAAAGCAACCGAGAAAGAATCGATTATGTGGCACAAAAAAATTGGTCACATACACGTTCGTAAAATGAATTTTCTTGTGCACAACGATTTGGTAGAAGGTGTGAATGTTAAGAATTTTCATTTACCTGATGATTGTGTTGCGTGTAAGAAAGGTAAACAGGTACGGAAGTCTCATCCGCTAAAGATGCTCAACACCATCCGGTTACCTCTCGAGAGATTGCATATGGATCTCTTCGGGCCGGTCAACGTCAAAAGCATCAGTGGAGATTCTTACTGTTTGGTGGTTACAGATGATTATACAAGGTTTTCATGGGTTGTTTGTTTGGAAAAGAAGGACGAAACATTCGATGCTTTGATGGTTTTATTCAAAAAGATGGAAACGGTGTACAAGCTGCCGATCAGAAGAATTCGGAGTGATAACGGAACGGAGTTCAAGAATAACAAAATGTACGAGTTCTGCAATGAAAAGGGGATACTTCACGAATTCAGTGCGCCGTATACACCACAACAGAACGGCGTGGCTGAACGAAAGAATAGAACCCTGATCGAGACCGCACGTACTATGTTGGCCGATTCAAAGCTTCTCATTTTCTTCTGGAGTGAAGCAGTATCAGCGGCTTGCTATACATTGAATAGAGTTCTGACAGTGAAGAAATATAAAAAGACTTGTTTCGAGCTGCTGCATCGCTATAAGCCAAATCTTGAGTTCTTAGAACCTTTTGGATCTCCGTGTACTTTCATAGATGCTGATGGTAAATTCGGAGCGAAAGCGAATGAAGGATTTTTCGTAGGTTACGCCAGCCCGTTAAAAAGGGTGTTTGTACCGTGTCTGGGGAAAGTGATTCAGGTCTATCATGTGGATTGTCAGAAGTACACGCCGTCGCAACAACTTCCCGGACAAAGATTCCTATTCGACTACGACAAACTCTGGGAATCGTTTCATCTACCGTCCGAGCCGAGTGAAGAGGAACTTGCTCTCATGTACTTGTATCAGCAAAGTCAGTTGCAAGAGCCGGAATCTAGACCGCTAGATGTTCCTACGCCCACCATGGGTACTCACGATGATGAAGCTGGACCAAGTGGAACCGTTCATATACCGCCAGAGGAACCAGAGGAACCAGCTCCATCATTTGACGTTTCTGACGACTCAGAGGAGGAACCCGCTCCTACCTTTGACGAGGAACCAAATGAGACATCAGAGGAGGCTGTTGATCAAATCGTTGATCTAGACATTTCAAATCTGGAATCGGAAGTTGTGGTGCCTGATACTGTGATGCCACGGACCCTGTCTTATCATCCTTCAGAACAAATTATCGGCGATCTACAGAGTGGTGTCAAGACGAGACATCAGATAGACCAAGTGTTTACATGTTTTTATTCAGATATTGCTGATATGCAGAAAGAAGTCTCATTCAAATGTTTTATTTCGCAGATAGAGCCCATGACTTACAAAGAAGCATTGACCGAGGATAGTTGGGTGAATGCTATGCAGGAGGAACTGCAACAGTTTGAGAAATTGGGCGTCTGGAGACTTGTTGAGGAGTCGTGGTGAGGAACAAAGCACGTCTAGTGGTCCAAGGCATCAGCCAGCAGGAGGGAATAGACTATGAAGAGGTTTACGCGCCGGTAGCAAGGCTTGAAGCTATTCGTATCTTTCTAGCCTTTGCATCCTGGAAAGATTTCAAAGTCTATCAACTCGATGTTAAATCAGCTTTTCTGTATGGCAAGATTCGAGAAGAAGTTTATGTGGGGCAACCATCGGGGTTTGCAGATCCACTGAACAGAGATAAGGTGTACCTACTGGATAAAGCATTATACGGTCTACACCAGGCCCCGAGAGCCTGGTACGAGACTCTCTTGACCTACTTGCTGGACAACGGGTTCACAAGAGGAACAGTAGACAGCACCTTGTTCACAAAAGAAAAAGCAGGCCACTTGCTGATTGTGCAGATCTACGTTGATGACATCATTTTTGGTTCCACCAACGACGATTTGTGTAAAGAGTTTGAGAGAGTAATGAAGAAGAAGTTCGAAATGAGTTCGATGGGGGAGATGAAGTTCTTCCTCGGGCTGCAGGTAGAACAAATGCCCGACGGAATCTTCATTCACCAGTCAAAGTATGTAAAGGACGTGCTAGATAAGTTTGATATGACAGATTGCAGTCCTGCATCAACCCCCCTCGCACAGAATCATGGTATTTGTCCGGATGAACAGGGAATGAAGATGGATGAAACGTTATACAGATCGATCATTGGTTCTTTAATGTATCTCACAGCTTCCCGTCCCGACATCATGTACCCGACATGTCTGTGTGCACGATATCAGTCGAATCCGAAGCAATCGCACCTGACGATCGTCAAACGCATCTTACGGTATTTGAAGGGTTGCCCAAGCATCGGCTTGTGGTACCCTCGTTCGGGTGATTTTACCTTATCCGGTTTCGCTGATTCAGATTTTGGTAGCTGTAAACAGAACGCAAAGTCCACCACTGCTGGGTGCCAGTTCTTCGGAACTCGGCTCGTTACCTGGTAGTGCAAGAAGCAAACTACAGTTGCGCTCTCCATGTGTGAGGCTGAGTACGTCTCAGCCTCTAGCTGTTGCTCGCAGATCCTCTGGATCCAACAGCAGATGCGCGACTTCGGTCTGCAATTCTTAGATACTCCGATATTTGTGGACAATGAAGCGGCCATAAATGTTACTAAAAATCCGGTTCATCATTCGAAAACAAAACACATTGAAATCTGTCACCATTTTATTCGAGATTGTCACGAAAAGAAATTAATACGGTTTGATAAAAAGAGATTTTATTATCTTTTAAGGTTGAATGGGATGAAAAATCTGCAATCTGGGAGGGTTATCGAGTGTGAAGCCGAATTGGGCGGCGATCTGACTTGAACCGTATCGGGTTGTCAACTTTCGTTTTGTACAGTTGTATTTTTTTTCTTTCTGCTTTTCGTTAAAAACAAAAACACAAAAATATGTTTTAGTTTTAGGGGGAGATATTCGCAGAAAAATACAAAAACATGATAAAACCATAAAAAATCCAAAAACATTAAAAAATGCCAAAAAGAGCTGTGTAGTATAGGGAAAATGATAGTACATCAGCTAGACGAGCACAGTACGCTAAAGATATGTAATGTATAAAAGCAATTAAGCAGTCTCGCTAAAGATGTGCCGGTAGGTTCTTACAGAATTAGTAGATCAGTTTGGGATATAAACTAAATTTAACTTACGTTTTTGTGGGGAACACCTCCAGGATATATAGGTAACCCCTGAAATCCTGTTTGAAAGGTCCCGTATTCTGAGATACTAGGTCTTTATGCTCAGTGATATCTGGGGTATTATCCCGGGACTTCTGCTGTATGGAAATACTGACCTAGTCCCCGGATAATACTTTTCTCAAAAAGCTTTGAAACATAAGCTTCACCCTCAGCATGCTGATGAAACAATAAAATTGATAGTCGCTGCTGTTGAAATGCAAAAGATCCTCTAAAGGGGACCCACCGAAAAGTCGAGCCGTCATCTCTCTGCTGAACGGAAGTTCTGACCTGAGCTCTCACAGTTTCGCATCTACCCCCAACAGATATCAGCCGTGGTATATTCACCTGTAAGACTGAATACTGGGATCCGGATACGGGAGTATATACTGAGGTGGGAACACACGTTAACGTTTAAGTCTCTAAAACACTAATCACCTATCCCGAACAGGTTGAAAATTTTGTGAGAATTTAAAATGGATCAATATACCGACAATCAACGCGAATTGCTTAATGCTTAAAATGAAATAAGCTTAATGGTGCTAGTGTTCTGTCGGCAGCTGATATGATCCCTTAACACGCTCACAAAAATTTTGTGTGTATATATTTCAGTTTGTACAGCTTTAAACCCAAAAATATTTTCTTTTCTCATTTTATTTTCGACAACTGATACTGGGAATTGGAAGATCAAAGCCTGTGTGCAGATTATGTCGGTGTCTGATGAGGGTTGGGTAAGCTGTGATTGCAAACAAAGATCTGGTATGATGTTTGAAAGATAAAACGTGCAAATGTTTGATACGTTGAAAAGTTCATTAATTTGAACTGTTTTTGAAACTAAACGACAGAGTATTTCATAAAACTGATCATCCAGGGCCATTAACTTGGACTTGGTAGGTCAAACAGTTGTCCAGGGTCATTAACTTGGACTTGGTCAACTGGGTGTCAGCGTGTGAAATCGAAAAAGTAGAAAAATGATTAAAAAATGAATTTTTGAAAAATTGGAGACAGGTTCGCTTTTATGACACATTGTGGTCCGCTCTTCTGTCATTGTAACATGTTTGGTCCGCTCATATGGTTGGTGTCGAATAAGCGGACCAGACCCCCATATAATTAGAACAGGGGTCCGCTTTTCTTGACATAACCTGGTTCGCTTATCCGTCGTTGTCTCTGAGGCGATTTTGAGCAAACCTTCGTGTTCATCTTGATTTCTCGCTGTTTGAGCCCGTTTTTCTTCGATTATTGATAGATTCTTGTTCATTACATCATGGGCAAGGTAAGTCCTCTCTAAATCTTAGTTCTTTCGTGTTAAAAACATGTCTGTCGGTAGTTTGATATGAACGGATCGTGTTTTAAGCTTTTAACTGTCATTTTTGGTTGAATAAAATAGTGTTATCATGTCGCCTGATGATTCTGAGTATAGTGTTATGTTTTAATTGCTGTAATTTGTGTGTTTGATATGTATTGTCGGTAATGGGTGGATTCAGGTTCAGATCTAGGGTGTTTTAGGCATGTTTTGTAGAAATCAAAAACACCTCTAGTCTCGGAATGTTGTGTAGATTGTGATTTTGGAATCAATTTTAGGGTTCAAGCAGTTTTTACAAGTTTTATATTAGGACCGCTTTTGCAGACATTCACCATTAGGACCGCTCTTAGGTACACCTTGTAGGTCCGCTTATAAGAACAAACTAGGTCCGCTTTTATGAACTCTTTCAGGTCCGCTCATATGTACCATAGTAGGTTCGCTTTTAAGGCAGTAAAAGGGTTGATTCGTTTATATGTCTAGGGATGGTTCGCTTTTTGTGTGATTTTCTAAGTAGGTCCGCTTTTTAGTCATCTTATTGGTCCGCTTATAGGAATGTATAGTGTTTGGTTTGCTTTTATGGTAGTACAGTGTATGTTTCGCTTTTACTGTATACTGTTGGTTCGCTTTTTTGGTCAAGTTTCAATGTAAAATTTTTCCTAAGTCTTTGATTGTCTTGTTGATGTGCAGGCATCAGCAAACGTGTTATTCGATCCAGTACACAACAGCTGCATTGATTTAGATATGGAGAAGTGTCCGTTATTGTCGGAATTTAGCAGTATTTTGGACTACATGAATCGTATTCCAGTGAAGAAAGCGATGACTGACCAGAGGCCGTTGTACAGATCACATATTAGTCGATTTTGGATGAATGCAACGTATGACGAGGCAAGCAAGGTGATATCGTCAGTGGTGGAAGTGGATGGAAAGTTGGAGACTATTCTGGTGACTGAAGCATTAGTTCGAGAAGTTATGAACTTTCCTGATGAGGCCAACTACCCCACAAGATTTCCAGAACGTATGGTGAAGGGTTGTATGCTACGATTGGGATACAGAAATACTTTGAACACCGGGAACTACTTGAAGTGGAAATTTCAGAAATCATTCAAGTTTTTAATTCATTGTATTTTGATTACACTGAGCCACACAAAGGGCAGTTATGACCAGATGAGGGATTACCAGATGAACGTGCTAACGGCATTGGTGTTGAATAAGAAATATAATTTCCCACATATAGTATTTCACTATATGACGGAGAACATCACGACGAACGTTAGAACTTGGAAGTATCCGCGTTTTGTACAAATGTAAATTAATCACGCATACCCTGGGATTGGTAGAAATATTAAAGATGATCTTCTTGTCCAAGCTCACATGTCTAACAACACTTTGAAGAACCTGGTCAAGTATCATCCTAATCATCCAGAGCCTGATTTAGTGATTGAAAACTTCGGTTTGCTTAGAGATGCGAACTATGTGGATCCTGATCCGGAAAATCATCAGAATTGGAGAAATCAAGAGGAAATGAAAGAGGCGTTGTATGCTGTAGAATTGAAAATACTTCAGAATTTCAAAGCAACCAAGAACGAGTGGTATGTAAAGGAGTCAGGACGCAGACGTAGATTTGCAACTCCTATAGCTGAAGGTGAAGGTTCTTCTTCAAAGCCGAAGAAGAAACAAAAGAAGAAAGCGCAAACAATGTTAGTTGATGAGTCTGATGAAGGTGTTCCTAAGATGAATGTTGAAAACGAACAAGAGATGACTGGTGCTGAAAATATTGTAATTGAGACAGATTTGTTTACAACAGAAGCATATTTTGTTGATAATGTTGTGGAAACGGTTACTTCTGATGTTCAAAAAGAAAAAGAGAAGGTGTTAGATGATGTTGAAGGTGACGACGTTGATAAAGACACTACTAGTTCTTCTAGTTCGTCTGAATATGAAGTGATTGATGCAAAAGAACGTGAAAGACGAATGAGAGAAGAGGTAGAACAGGAGAAGTTGATTAGAAAGAGGAAGAGGGAAGAGAAAGAAGATGCACCTTATGTACCTTCTCCGGAGCATGTTTCAGCGTCACAATCTACTCCGAGAGGTAAAAAGAAAGCTGCTGATCTAAAGAGAACTACACCAAAGATTAAAGTGTCGAAGCGCCCTCAGAAGATCATGCAAACGCAATCAACACCTCCACGTCAACCAACACCTCCTCAATCTCCAATACATCAATCTCCTCCCAGATAAACAACATCATAACAATCACCAAGACAACCTACTCCTCCATCACACTCAACACCACCCAGACAACCTACACCACAACGACAACCATTTCCTATTTCCCAATCAACACCACCACCACAACAACCATATTATACTTTGCAAGATCTCTTTGGCACACCTCCACTCACCCTGGTTCTTCGGGTAAAGGTCTTCCGATACCGCAAGATAATCTACTAGACGTTGATTTCGACTTTGCAAACAATTCGCAAGTGTTGAAATTGGAAAAGAGAATTGAGGATGTGATAGCAGAGAATAAAAAGTTAATGGCTGAAAGCAAAAAGATTGCTGATAGAGAAAAGATTCTTGCTGGTAGGGTGCAGAAGTTGGAAGGTGAAAACAAAGTGTTGACACAGAAAGTTGAAGCTGATCAGACGGAAATCGACATTCTGAAAGTTCGAGTGTCTGAATTAGAAGAAGAGAAGAATCGTAGAGCGATTGAAAATGAATACTATAAGTTGAAAAATAAAGAACTTACGGCTGCTAAAGCGCTACATGAACGTAAGTTCTACATGCTGAATAGAGTTGTGGAAAGCATGTTAGAGACATCAGTGGAACAGAAATATGAAGAAT
The DNA here is from genome assembly GCF_002127325.2 of Helianthus annuus. NCBI lineage: Eukaryota > Viridiplantae > Streptophyta > Magnoliopsida > Asterales > Asteraceae > Helianthus > Helianthus annuus. The sequence goes on from NC_035443.2 coordinate 136,903,627, forward strand.
TGAAGCTAGAAGACCTTCGTGCAGAACGTCAAGCAGAATTAGAAAGGCAGATGAAAGATAAGGGTAAAGGGGTGGAAGGAAGTTCTGAAATGTCTATTGTACCTTCGATGGTGATAGATAATCCTGAGCCTATATCTGCTGTTCCTGGCTTATTTGAAGAAGAAACTCCAACGCCTAAATTAATTGGTGGCGAAGATGAAGAGGATGATGAAGATGATGATGAGGATGAGTTTGTATATTCTGCGAGCAGTCACAGTTCTAAAGGTGATGATGATGATGACGCTGCAGGAGGTTCAGGTGTTAGAGTGACTGAAGCCTCAAATGAAAAAGTCGTTGAAGATCTGTTGAACGACACAATCAATGAAGAAATTGGTGAAGCTGAAGGTAAGGGGGAGTCGAGTAAGACTCGGATTGTTGAGCATCATGAGCCGTTGTTCGTGCGTCTAGAGGAGTATAAAGAAATGCTTAAAAATGTAAACCCTGAAATTCCCTTCGACTTCGAAGAGGACTTAGAATCGTTTGATATCAATAAACAGCAAGATTATAAGTATGATTATGTTGAAGATGCTGATATCTACGATAGAGTTGAGGTTGAAGAATGTTCAGATAATGAAGAGGTTCCTGAAGATACTTCGAAACTTCCAACGTTAATGGAGTTCTTTGCTGCTGAGAATAGAGATGAATTACGTCAGAAAGTGACTGAAGCGGTGAATGATAATGTATTTGAATGTTTGAGGAAAGAAGCTGAGCAGGAAGGCCAATCTAATGTTGATAAAGAAGGTCAATCGAAGGTTGAAGAAATTGATCGTTCTAAATGGTTTAAAGATTCTCATGAAAGAAAATTCAAGAGGCCGCTGAAGTTCTTCCAACGAGATCGAAATGTTTCGCTTGGCGATATTATTAGTTGGGGTTTTCTTCCACAAGTTAACGCTTATGCTATTCGAAGAGAATATGGCGTCCAGTATTTTGCACGTTTATATGACATAATGTCATTACCGTGGTGGGACGTTGATGAATTAGCAAAGGTGAGAGTCTTGGATTACAAGGTGAGAAAGAATGATACAGCGATGTGGGGATACATCAAATATGAACAATAGAAGTCATTTCGAAAGTTGAAGCCTCATCGTCCAAGGCGTGTTCAGAGAGTTGATCCGGAAACTGGGATTGTAGAAATTATTCTGAATGTAAAGCCTCCGCATACAATGAAGACAATTCCGATGCCAGAAATGGAGCAGGAATTCTATAAAGGCTTTATTGATTGGGTTTACAGTTGCAGGACGACCGAAGCAATAATCACATACAGAGCTGGTGGAGAGCTGAGGGATATTCATGTTTACGACCCGATGGGGTTAGTTAATTGCTCAGCGAAAGACATCGAATGTCTATTCATTCACAAGATTCGCTACTCGCCAGCAGATAAAGAGCAAGCTCTTCAGTTCCAACGTGTAGTCTCTCTGTGTGTTCAGAAAGGTATCAACTCTGAAAACAAGTGGAAATCTTCGTGGTGGTCTTTAGACGAGAAGATGAAAAAGAAAGCGAAGCGTGAGCGTGAACGTGAGAATCAAAAGATGGAAGAAAATAGAGGAAAGTTTATGAAGCAACAAGAAAAGGAAGAAAAAGCGAGGAAGATAAAGAATGAAAAGATCAGAGTTGCGCTGGGTAGAAAGCCAAAACCGAAGGAAGAGAAATTCAAAGCTATCTGAAGACCAACTTTCAAGACAAAGACTGCGGCTTCATCCAAGGGGGAGTTTGTTGGTGCACAATGTCTGAAGTCTGCGTCTTTGTAATGCTAGTTTTATGTATAGGGTCCAGATAGGTCATTTTGTATAAGTCCAGGGGGTCAAAGTGTAATTTTATGATGTTTAGTTTGTAGGTCCGCTTTTGTGTCAAGTGTCCACAAAAGCGAACCAGCCAAGTTGTCAGGTCCGCTCTTGTGGACATGACACATGAGCGGACCACGCAGTCTATAAATACCCCTGTGCTGATTTCATTTAGAACGTTGTCTGATATCCCACGTCGAACTGCTGTCCGTATGGCAAGCGTTATCAAGTGAAGAAAAAGTATTTTAAGTGTGAACTCTCTGTTTCTACTCCATTCTTTTACAGTTTTTCTTTGTATCATGCTGAAAATGTGTTTCCGCCACATTCTCAGTAAGCACTAGCTCTGATTGACTCACTCGAGAGGTCAAAACTGATCCTACACGATAATCTAATAATGTTTAATCGAAACAAATAACAATAAGATAGACTAACCGAATGATTAGTTAAATCTCAATCCAAAAAGTCGTAAAAATAAACAACCCAACGTTTCATACATAAACCCTATTCCCGGAGACGGTCACAGGACGACTAGCCGCTCATGATGTGCGAACAATCTTCCGAAGCTTGGGCGAAGAGTGATGAATTCATGATCGGTTCGGTATTACGGAATGATGACAATCGATGATGTTTTGTGATGAAGTTGAGAACCAAAAGTGTTTTCTATGGCTCGCAATTTTCGAGACTAAGGGTGTTGATAATATGTGCTGCCGTATGTCTTTTGTGGATTTTTGCATTGTTGCCAATGAAGTCGGTCCACCACAAAGCCCACCCACGAATTAGGTTTTTTTTAATAACCCTTTATCCATCCAAAATAATCATCACGTGTGCTGATCTCGTGGTTCCAGCCATAAGTCCCAGGTTGAGAACGTAAACCCCAAGTGAAACATGCTGTTGCTTTTTATCTTGGAACAACACCAAACGTAACTTACGAAATTAGCACCGTAAGCCCCATGCGAGTGTTTCTGTTTCTTTTCGTTGACTGCCTCCCCTCCAAGACTCCAAAGTCTTGCATTGACTCCTTTTCAATTAATATTGATGTGACGTTGGTGATTAAACTATGAATATAGCTTTTCAAAAGGCTGCCTTCACTTGTTCCCCATCTCAAAAATCTATGTGTGATGATGAAAGTTAATTGATGTCTTTCACTTTTTTGGTGTTTTGGTTTCCCTTTAATTTTCGGCTGCCAAGATGTTCACAATGTTGCTCCAATAGTCGATGACAGATGATGATTTTTAGAGCTAAAAGTTATATCCTATGGCTGCATTCATCACTCTTACACGTTCCACTTCATCTTTAAATCCCGTATCTTCATCAAATTCAACGCGTTTACCTGCAAACATATAAGCACTCACAGTAAACCTATTCAAAGCATATAATTATATAAAACAAGCTAAATCACACAAAATCAACCTTTAAACACCCATGTTTCTCACTCTACATCAAGTCCACATCAACAGAAGTGAAAATAAACACGCAGAGGCGCTAAGCAAACTGGCTGCCACAAGGTTCAGACACCTCACGAAAGAAGTCCGCATCGAGGTACTATCTAACCCATCTGTTCCCTTAAGACAAGTGAGCATCATAGAGGTCGGGAATCCAACCTAGATGTCCCCAATAATTACATACTTGCAACATGGGATACTTCTAGAAGGAAAGGCGGAAGCCAGGAAAATTCAACATAAGGCATTGAACTACGAAATGGCGGACGGTATCTTATACCTTAAGTCATTGATGGGTACACTTTTACGCTGCGTAGATAAGACTGATGCGCAATATTTAGTCCGAGAAATTCATGAAGGGTTATGCAGAATCCAGGCAGAGCCACGCATGGTGGTTGCAAAGATCATGAATGCAGGCTATTATTGGCCAGGGATGCATGTAGACGCAGTGGAACTGTTGCGCAAGTGCACGACATGCCCCAAAGACCCTTCGTCCGAAGAATCCCCTGGTCCCAGTCACCTCAGTCTGGCCTTTCCAACAATGGGGCATCGACCTCATCGGTCCTTTTCCCGATGCGCCTGGCGCAGTCAAGTTCATAGTAGTCGCAATAGACTACTTCACCAAATGGGTAGAGGCAAAGGCTCTGGCATCAACTACAGCAATGGTAATCCGCAAGTTCATTTGGGAACACATTATTTGCCGATTTGGATTACCATTACGCATCATCTTTGATAACGGTACAAACTTTGCATCAGAGGACTTACAAAAATGATTCAAAGAAATGAACATTGAACATTGCTTTGCCTCTATGGCGCACCCACAAGCGAATGGGCAAGTTGAGAGCGTGAACAAACAAATAGTGGATGGTATAAACGCAAGGCTAGGAACCGCGCACATGGGGTGGGTGGACGAGCTCCCAAGCATTCTATGGACTCACCGCACCATGCCCAAAACCAATACTGGCAAAAATCCATTCAGCTTTGTATATGGTTCAGAAGAAGTAATGCCAGCAGAAGTCGGTCTCCCATCACCGCGCATGATCGCCATGGAAAAACAAGATAATGAACGAGAGCGAAGAATTGATCTGGACCTTCTCGAAGAAAGATGCGAGAATGCAGCCACTGCAGAAGCCAGGTATAAATCAAAGTTAGAAAAATACTATAATGCGCGCGTATGCGTATGCACCTTCGTTCCAGGAGATTTTGTCCTGCGAGACAACGAGGCATCTAACGCGAAGAGACAAGGAAAACTAGCGCCTAATTGGGAAGGACCATATGTCATCCACGAAGTCCTGGGTAAAGGTGCATATACTTTAAAAAGGCTCGATGGTGTAGGATCGTTTTGTGACCCAAATGAGTCTATCAGAAGAGTTCTCTGTCTAATCAGAGGCGGAATTCGTTGATTAGACTGTGTAACAGCTTGATTCAATCTTAATTGTCTTATTTTATTGATATAACACGTTTACAGATCAAACAACACGTCGGCAGCACTTCGGTACCGGAATCACGAACCTTACAAATGAAATCGCACCAAGGGTATATATAGGGAAGTGGTTTCGCACGAAATAGGCAAAAGTCATTTCGTGCGAAGTGACTTGATTGCCATTTCGTACGAAATAGCTAAATGCTATTTCGTGCGAAATCAACCATTCACACAAAAACCCTATATTTCTCGTACTACGTGCCCTGATCTAACAATACTTTTACAAGACTCGATACAAGACGAAGTCGACAGACGTATGCACCAACAGACTCCCCCTCGGATGTTGACGAAGTCTTCGGTGTCGAGTCTTCACATTCTTCATCCTTGATCTGTCTTCGGGCTCTTTCAAAGTATCTGACAGAGTAAGCATCCTCAATCCTTTTCTCTTCTTCTATCTTTAACTAATCTCCCCCTTGGACGATGATCTAACAATCTTTTGTATTCTTCCCAAGATCAGACTCCTGGCTATATTCTCTATAACTTCTCTGTCACACCCCGACCACGTAAAACAAGAAAACGTGGCGGAAACATCGGGGAGTGTTGTAATAGAATCATTGTTTCACAACCATGGAGTAAATAGTTTCGTTTTATTAAATCAAATGTATTACATTACATTGGAAATTGAAACAAAACATAAATAAATAGTCTTTCATTGTTATTAAGTCACTAAGGCCTCGTCCATTCCTATGTGAGCATACACCAATATCATCATCAAATATCATCAACTATTGTACCTGAAACACATGTGAAAATACGTCAGCATAAAAATGTCGGCGAGTACATAGGTTTTGTATGAGTGTCAGATTTATGGCTCGTTTTACATGTTGCAATACTTATTTAAAAACAAACCTTATTTTGAAAAGTATAGTATTGCAACATAATTAACCAACTCAAATCAAGTTGATTATAATTTATAAAATCTCGTAGCCATGATTCTTAACTCCAAAACATTTGTTTAATTAAACCCAGATTGGAAATCATTTTTGAAATAAAAAAAAAACTCGAATAGTATATATATATTGATAGAAAATCTTTGTAATATAACTTTGTTTAGATAACCTCGCCCAAGTGATCTAGATAACGCAACGATATGTAATGTTTTAAAAGCACTTATATATAGGAAGTACCAGCGGCGTATTCACCATGCTTTTAACACATTAAACCGCCCCGTTACCTAATCACTTTCCTAACCCAACGGTTCAAACAGATTTCAAACGGTTCATGTCAATCAACAGTTACAAACAGTTCACACGGTTCAACAATTACAAACGGTTCACATAATTCAACTGTTACAAACGGTTCACATAATCAGATGGTTACAAACGGTTCAAAATGTAAAACAATGAGTTCATATCTGGATGAGCATATGCAACAAAATGTAATACACGAAAATCAATGTGCTAGCATGTTAAGTGAACATACATAGCAAAACATAATGAAATCATGTACTAATAGTGTACTAAGGAACATAGCAAGTATATGATAAGAAAACATGGAAAGCATGAAAGTAACAAGTAGGCACATGTGTTTCACCCTAAAACGTTTGAAAAACAGTAAAAGAGGGGGCTATGTACTCACTTGAGGGTGCTTAGAAGTCTTGAACAACAACCAAGCAAAGCTAGAGGGATCACGAAAATCAAACGGCACCTAATATAGGTAACTACATAAATAACCGGACCTAAATCGGGAGATCGGATAGTATGAGGTTTCGTAAACCAAATGAGTATTGGAACTCATATGATATGGTTTAACAAAGCCTACATACTAAAAGGAAACCTAACCTAAGTGCTTACGACCCATTACGACACGTTTAGGTAGCTTACGCTACTTTAACGCGTCGTTCGCGTAAAACGCGTTCGGAACACCTAACTAGTCCTATGACAAGTATTATATGCCCATATATGTTTAAATATGTTACATAATCAGTTACGTGACAAAAATTTAGGTTACATATGCTCAATTACCAATTATGTATGAAAAGGGTTTTTTGGTAATTTACCTATGGCATATAAACTACTTATCATACAACTACCTAAGCTAGGTGACCATGAGGTATAACCTCGGAAGGTTATTCCCTATGCTACTATGGTCACTAAACATGTTTGGTCGGATCGTAATGATCGACCAAACGGGTCGAGTTCGAAAGTCTAAGCGGGTGTTTAGTCCGCTTGACTTTCGACTCTACACAAGCACTAAACTAAAAAGTGACGAGCTAAACATGCTAAAACATGTTTAGTTAAGTTAGAAAACAGGTTTGGTATCAAAACAAACGGTTTTGATACCTAAAAGTAGCTTGGTTACAAAATACGCGAGAATACGCATTCTGGCTGAAGCTACGACTTGTCACTGAGCCTAGATAACGTGGTAATCAGTAGGTATAGTCACTAGGGACTATAACCATCGTGATTACGCGTTATGAAGTTCAAACGAACTTCGCGTTGACCATAAACTGGTCAAAGCAGAAAGTCAAACGCAGTTTGACTTTAACGATAGAAACGAATGAAAAGAACGAAAGAATACTTACAGAAGGTCCCCGCAAGCTCTTGACCCGATTTACCCTCAGGTATGAAGTGTTCACTCCAACTTAGAGGGCCAAAATCAGATCAACTGTACTTTGGGAGTGAAATGAGAGGGGGTATTTATAGATTTCCATGAACCTTTTAGATCGTTTATCGAAAAACGAGCTTCAATCTCAACCATCCATGTGGGCACATGGTTTACAAATACAAGGGGCACTTGAAAACCATCAAAATTGGCCCATAGATTGATCAAAAACCATTTGCAAGAGCTGGAATGAGCTGGAAATAGCTGGAAACACATTCTGCTGGTCAGGGGATGGCTTACGGACCGTACGCAAAGGTCCATACGGACCGTAAGGACCTTGCAGTTCAGCAACTTTCAAAAATGGCAGTTTTAGTCCCTGCAGCCCCAAAACTTGGTTTTTGATGCATTTTTGACACCTTTAAGCCCCGTTAACCCCATTTCAAAGCTCTAAAAAGAAGTTAAAGTACAGGGAACTTAAAATGTGCTCAAAAATATCTCGGATGTCGGTTTGTTTGGTCGTACGGTTGCGTTGTTCGGTTAATTACGACGGGAGTCGTAACGAACGCAAAAACGATCCAAATTTCGCGACGAATGGAATTTTATCAAGACAATCACTAAAAAATAATATTTTAATGATTACTTGAATTTTTGGATGTCCGGATATATTCAGAACGAAAGATATCCGCGAAAATGCAAACTTATGCACTTTTTGACGCTTATAGTCCCTATTGATCAAGAAAGTTTATTTTAGCACATCGAACCCCTCCAAGCCTATTTCTAAGCTATTTAAAGGATATTTAGAGTGTGTTTAACTTATGATCATGTTTCGGAGGGTCTGTTACAGTAAAAATTGACATACTTTCGTAGTTTGTCGAATTTAGTCCCTGTAAGCGAATAAACTTGATTTCGGCATACCAAACCATCCAAAACTTATTTCTAAGTTAGGTAAAGGTTATTTAAGGTATTTTAAGCCTATGTCACTGTTCCAGAGTGTTTGTTGCATTAAACTGGTTATATTTACGCATTAGATTTCGTATAACCTTCCAGAAAGCGATTTAAAGCCCGAAATCGAACAAGAATTTGATATGTGCAAACGATACACATGTTTTTACAAATCCCAAGTATGAAACATAATAATTCATTGATTTGGTATTTGTTTGATGGTCACGGAGGCACAGGTGTTACATTCTCTTGATCAGATCTCTTGATTCCTTAAGTTCATCAGCATCAGCAACTAGCGAGAACTTCAGGAATTGTATCTGGCTCTTGCAACTTCAGACTTCCCATTACTAGCAAACTTCCCCTTAAGTTGTGCTGGGATCGTAGACTTGCTTTAACAGATTCTAGGATCGAAACCTGGCTCTCTGTCTGCTCAGGGTTCGAAACCTGGCTAACTTGCACATCCTCTACCTCGAAGTAAATTTCACAAATTTTAAAATTTAACAAATTTAATCTTTGCTTACCACTTGTAGTCACAACTCTTAAAATGATTTAACATTTAAAAATTTTGATGACCACATGTATGTATATCATTTTTCTAACAACTTTCTCCCAAACCTGTTCGTCATGTTTAGCACTTGGAATTTTGAAAATCTGCTTTTCATCATCAGTTGTCGAAAATCTTTTTGTAATTTTCAAAAAATTTATGCTAAAACACATTGAAAATCTTTTTGGATTTTTGCTTTAGATGAAATGCAGTAAAGAAATATTTACAGACAAAATCTTTGCGAGTTTGTGTAAGAGGATCATATCAGTTTATGGGACAAATCACCAACACCCTTAAGCTTTAGACATTTTAAGTTCTAAACAATTCACTTAGATTGTCAGTATACTGATCCACTTAAATTTCCACACAAAGTTCAACTGTTTCGAGATACGAGATTAGTGTTTTAATTGACTTAAACTTATTCGCGTGTCCCACCACTTGAATATACTCCCGTATCCAGATCCCAATATTCAGTCTTACAGGTGAGTATACCTAGATGATATCTGTTAAAGGGTTAAATGCGAAACCATGAGAGCTCAGGCTATTGCTTCCGCAAAATCAGAGAGATGATGGTTCAACTTTAGGTATGTTCCCTTTAGAGAATCTTTTCTTCAACAGCACATGATTGGCATTTTTCAAAGTTTCATCATTTTTTATACCGAGGGCGAGTTTTAAGAATAAACCAAATACAAAGTATTATACGGGGACTAGGCCATTGCTTCCGCAAAATCAGAAGTTCCGGGATAATACCCCAGATATCACTGAGCATAAAGACCTAGTATCTCAGAAAGAAGGACCTTTCAAACAAGATTTCGGAGGTTACCCATATATCCGAGAGATGTTCCCCATGAGATAAGCGAGTTTGATATGTAAGTTTATATCTGGAAAACAATCTACTGAATGTGCAAAAACCTACTGGCACATCATCAGTGAGATAGTTTATCACATTTTGACTTTCCAATTCTTTAGCGTGCTATGATAGTCCACTGATGTACTATCATTTCCTCTTTTCTCAACAAAACTCTTTTTTGAATTTTATTATGTTTTTGGCTTTTTCAAATTTTCTAATATTTTTTGGATTTTCTAAAAAATCTTACTCCCCCTAAAATTCAAAACCATTTAAGAAAATTTGAAAACAAATTGTACAAATAAAGTGACAACTGATTTTCAAGCTTCAAATCGCCATCCACTTGGCATAAACAATCAGAACACCCCTTAAAACAAACTATTTTCCCATTATGATTTCAAAACACTTAAGTTTGTTTTAATCAAAATGGTTTTTCCGGAAAATTTGTTTGGGTGATTTTACCACTTGTAGGCTGGGGATAAACTCATCACTTTGTTTCTCAACCACTTGTAGATTTAACAATTTTGGTTTTACCAACAAATACCACTTGTAGGAAATCAAGTACAACTTAATGTCCCTGATCAACCACTTGTAAAATTTTCATAAACACGATTATCAAGAATGATGCCGATTCCTACTCCACGATTACCAACTTGGGAGTTCCGGCAAGTCAGGTTTTCAGGTAGAAAACACATTCACCCAAGCCTGACCAGCCTTGGGTGATTTTGAATCAACTCTATCCCAACCTCCCTTCAATCTGTAAAACTCTTTAACACCTTTCACCTTACCATCAACCATCTTTCCAAAAATATGTTTAACTTTCCCATTAAACGCCTTTTCAGCATCAAATTCTCCTTTACCAGTGAAGAATTGATCTGAAATCTCAATCTTTCCAACTTTCAACTTCAAATTTTCTTTTGACAATTGAGGGAAGTTTTCATCATTCAACTCTAGAATGGAATTCTCAACCTTTTTCTCAACAAATGACTCCTCTGATTTTATGGAATCAGATTCATTGTCAGAACTGCTTTCTGATTAAACAACCCATTTCTGTTTGTTCAAATCGACTTTTCTTTTGTAAAAACGTTTTGAAACATCATCAGTTTCAAAAGTCGAATTTTCAAACACTTTAGATTTCTCAGTTGGTTGTTTCTTTTCATCAACACGTTTTTCTTTCAATTTTGAGTTAAAAGAAACTCCCTGTTCTGTGTTGTTGGACTGTTGGCAATTCCAAGCAATGCGTCCAATCTTGTGACATTTGAAACATTTTCTTCTATCAACTCTCGGTGCAAATTTGTTCAAATTCTTCTTTCTTTCAGCAAGAAACTCTTGATTTGTTTCCAGAATGGTTTCTTCTGCTCTTCTTCACCGCTTGTACCTGAAACAAATTTAGTTTTTGATTTATAAGTTTTCTCATTTTTATAATTTTCTGGTGGAATGAAACCTAGACCCTTCTTTTTGAAATTACTATTATGGTTTGGTTTCTTTTGAAAACCGTAACCACAACTGTAACCCATTTTCTTGTTTACTCTTTGTTGAATTCTTGAAGTGTACTGTTTAGGTTTTCAAGAAAGATTTATATCTTCTATTTCAGAAAGGTTAATTTCCGTCAATTTGAAAACTTGTTTAATCTATTCAGTTTTGACACTTCTTATTGGGAATTCTTCATAAGAAAATAATTAGTCCGAATCATTCAAAGTATATGCAACCTTAAACGTTTCATCATTCAAATTATTTTTTGATAACAAGAATTCTTTATTGTAAACCCGTTTTACTAGTGAGCTCGGACTCTTGTCTGATGAATTCTTTTAGACTCCGACTTTGATTCTTCATCCATATCCAACACCTGATCGACCACTTTCTTTAATAACTCAGACTCATGATCAGTGTCAGACGCTGTGAATGTGACATCAATGTTATCTCGTAACTCATCAATGGTTTCAGACTTTAACTTGATGTTGAGAGCTTTATTTAAACGTTCCTCATTTGGTTTTCTGGGTGAATAACTTTCATAGATCGGGGGCAGACACTTGTTATACTTGACACTTTGTCTCTTACCAGTATCCGTCTCTTCTTTCTTTTGTTCTTGAAAAGCTTCAAGACCTGCAACAGTAGGATAAACTCGATCAATCAAATAATCACAAGTTGTATAACTCAACAGCAATCGTTTGATTCTTTCACTTTCTATCTTCTCGAGTTCCAAATCATGTTTCAGCTTTGCACAATCTTCAATATACTCATTGATGACCTTCTGCTTTGTCATTAATGTAGAACTCATCCTTGTCATTGCAGCATCAACTTCTGAATTCGTCTTTTTCAGACCATCAACTGTTCTGTTCAACATGTCATAAGATTCCTTCACATACTTCACATCGGACAATAAATTTTCTTTCATCTTTTCTAATTCAGCAATCTTCTTATCCTTCTCATCACAATCTTTGCAAGATTCTAAACATTTCTGACAAGGTTTAATGACCTCGACAATCTTTTCTACTTCTATAATTTTCTCAACTTCGACGATTTTTTCAACCTCGACGATCTTTTCAACTATTTTCTCCACTTCTACAATTTTCTCCACTACCTTTTCAAACACCTTTTCTTCATCAACCTCCACTTTTATCTCACACTCTTCTTCTTCAACTTTCTTTGTTGAACTTTCTTCAACTTCAGTTTTCTCGGCTTCCAGTTTTTCTTTTTCTTCAGCAATTCTTTTTGCTTCCAACTCTCTCTTCAATCTAGCAGCTTTCTTCTCATTCAGCATCTCAACCTTATCTGCAAAGAACAAATAAAAACTATCAGTATCCAGACCTTTTCTAGCTTTATTAATATACTCTTCTTCATCATCTGTGTCTGCATCACTTCCAAATTCTGGAAAAATCGGTATTCTTTATGGCTGGGATTTTACTGATTCTGCTTCTAAGATTTGAGCAACTAGAGCTGATTTCTTTAAAAATTCTTTATCTGGCACGTAGTTGTCCCAGCTAAAACCCTCTGCTAATTTCTCATCATCTTGATTGACAAGAAAAGCGTTTTTCTTTCCATCCTCAAGAGCACGTGATGACGATGGTTGTTGTTGATCTGGTTGATGAAAAATTGATTTTTGATAATAATGGTTGTTTCCAGATGAGTTTTGTCTTTCAGTTGCTTCTTTGTTTTTGCATTCTCGTTTAAAATGTCCTTTCCCTTTGCAACGAAAACACGTGACCTTCTATTTGTCAAACCCTATCGGAGATGCACCTATTTCACGAAAATCATCTCTACCGGTGATTTGCTGAAACTTTTCTGCTCTTCTTACTGCACTGGCTAAACACTACTTAACATCCATCAACTCAAGTTCTTCAGCATCAATTTGGTCATAATCCTCTTTCGTGAGCATCGGATTTCCAATTTGTCCAGTAACTAAGCTTTCATACGACTCTAACATAGCAACGAGTGATGCCATGTGTTGCTTAGCTATTTCTGGAGAAAGATTTTGACCGTTTTGAATGTTCAATGTAACATTACATTGCAAATTTGTTGAATTTTGTCGTTGAAGACTTGATGTTGTACCATTTGGATCAAAACTTGAAAACAAAGATCAATGTCCACCACTCTGAGTTACAGTACTATTCTTTGTTCCAGAAGAACTATCAGCACTGAAACCAGTCTGAATCTTTGGACTTGGAGGAACTTCAAATTTGTTTCCTCGGTAGTATAAACTGACATCTTGTTGAGCATTTGGATTATTCATGATTGCGGTTTTCTGGATATCCAATTCATGCTCTTCAATTTTCTGAATAAACTTTGCCAAGTTCATACTTTCAGATTTTCTCATGTGTTTTAAGATCAGCAAATATGTTCCCCATTTATGCTGTGGTAGCGCATCGGCTAGTTTATCAACCCATTCATCATCATCTTTCTTTATTTCCATTCTTCCCATTTCCAAAACAAGATAACAATATCTATCGATGGTAGTTTTTGTTGATTCACCTTCGAAAGCTACAAACATATCAAATGATTTCTTAAGTAAAGCTTGTTTGTTCTTTATCATGTCAGCGCTTCCTTTAAACTTGTTAATCAATGCCAACCAAATTGATCTAGCATTTCCTTCATGTTGAAGTAACACAAAAATATCTTCTTTTACGGATTGCTGGAAAACACTAATCATCATTTTTTCACTGGTGTATTTCAATTTCTCACCATCTGAATAATCACTGAAAGCTTTTTCAATCCCTCGCTCATTTTTCGGTTTAACGTAATCCACATCTAACGAACACCATGCGTCAAACTTATAGGCTTGCACCCAGCTTTCAAAACGATTTTGCCAACCTTTAAAATCCTCAATATACATAAGCTTTGGCGGTTTTTGGTACGTTCCAGTCTCATTCTCACAATAAAGAGTTTCAACAGCTGTAACTGGAGCACCGGGTGTAGCAAACGCATTGTAAAATTCCTCTTCCATGTTTTGATAACTTGTTTCACACAATCACAAAATCACAAAGTTCAAACAACAATGAAATTTCACACGAAATGAGATTTCAAACGAAATGGCACACTGAAACGAAATCAGTTTGGTGCGAAATGACAATTTTCAAACGAAATCAACTTTGGTGCGAAATAGCCTTTTCAAACGAGACCAACTTTCACACGAAATACCGGTTTCAAACGAAATAGATCCCTTTTTGGTGTGAAATGACTGATTTCGTACGAAATTGATGATTTCGTATGAAATGACAAGTTGATTTCGTGCGAAATAACAAATCTGAAGTGATTCCGTGCGAAATAAACCAAATTCAGTGATTTCGTGCGAAATCAAGTGTATTTTTCAAGAGAAATAGCAATTTGAAGCGAAATCAATTGCCTATTTCGTGCGAAATACTGCTGACGTCATCATGTCGATCTGATTTTTGTAAAATTGACCAAGTTTTAAGTTGAATTAGGGTCTAATTCTCTCAAGGATTCATTAAAACACTGTTTCGCTTATAATGTGTGAAATTCAAGTCATTTTGACCGTTAAATCTTGTTTAATTTTGAAAAGAAGGTGTAGAAGTCGGAAATTATGGTTGTTTTGATAAGAACTCTTCCTCCTGAGCTCTGATACCACTTGTAGGATCGTTTTGTGACCCAAATGAGTCTATCAGAAGATTTCTCGGTCTAATCAGAGGCGGAATTCATTGATTAGACTGTGTAACAGCTTGATTCACTCTTAATTGTCTTGTTTTATTGATATAACATGTTTACAGATCAAACGATACGTCAGCAGCACTTCGGTACCGGTATCACGAACCTTACAAATGAATTCGCACCAAGGGTATATATAGGGAAGTGGTTTCGCGCGAAATAGGTAGAAGTCATTTCGTGTGAAATCAACCATTCACATAAACCCTATATTTCTCGTACTACGTGCCCTGATCTAACAATTCTATTACAAGACTCGATACAAGACGAAGTCGACAGACGTATGCACCAACAGATGGAACAAATATACCGCACAACAGCTGTGCAGGTGCTACATATAACCAGCCAAGCCATCCCAAACAGTAACTGAACACATGCGTAGGCAATATAATTATTCTAATTATTCACTTTGTATTCATTGGCCCTTCGCCTTATCAATACAAAGCTTATCCTTATATGCTCTATTGTTTATTACAAAATGCATGTAATTCCTTTTGGTATGCGCGAAAACACTATGGTAAAACATTACAAGTCTCATGAACGGTCTATAGGTACAAGTCCCGCTTACAGTCCAGACATAGGTTCACACATGAGCTTCATACCATCTTTATTCGCTTTACCTAAACAAAGTAACTATACAAATGCAAGATATTGTAATTCAAACACACCTTATATTCAATCACTTACGCGCCACATGCAACAACAAGAAATCCAAATGCACCATAGTGCATCAAAAAGTTACTTATGCAACAAAGCACATTAACAAAATATGCAAAGCACGACAGTGTATCAAAATAGTAGTTACAGAATAAACAAACTAAACACCAGGAAACATATCCAACACATCCAAAGGGGTATGCGGTACTTCACCATACCAAGCAAGAGGATGAGGATCAACAATCCAGGGGTTTTCACCCCTCCTATCACCCGTAGCAGAAGTAGTCATATCAGCCGGAATCACAGAGCAACGATCACGTCGACGCCGTTGGTACACTATCGAGCAACGATCCTTCCAATTGGCCGGAAAAGCTTGAGTTAGGACATTTGCCGACAGTTTGGTAACCCCTTCGTTGTTGTCATCTACACCACGAGAAGAAGAATGATTTCTTCCTGTAGATAAGGGAGGAACAGTACCAAGAACACCTCTGTTTCCGACAACCCTTTCCATAGACAAACCTGCAAGGAGAAGTAAACCTTCAGCAGCATCGAAGGTCTTTAGAATTTCAGGAATCCTTCGAGATTGAAACCTTCGCATGGTTCTCATTTTTTGCCAAGTCTGGTGAAATTTCAATGAACTCTATATAAATATAGCCAGGAAGAGCTAACGTCAGCATCCAGAAAAGAGCTGAAGGAAATTACGATGATTAAGTGTCAAATCACCCCTTTCAGAAACGGCGCTACCAATGTAATCATCACATCCTATTAAATACTCTCTGACAACGTCCGCACACATTCCCAATGCTACAGTTTCAGAAAGAAGATGAAAGGTTAACACAAATATACATCTTCCACTTATGGGTGACGTAACAACAATCAACTCATGATTAAAAAACAATTCGTTCAAAATAAAACAAAATAATATAAATATCTTCTCCAAGAAGTTTCCATTTTTTCAAAGCCTAAAAGCTCCATAGCAAAATCACCCACCTATCATAGTCCAGTGCTCCACATATTTGCATAAGAGCAACACTAGACTGGGGGGACTTGAAGGGGTAAGGTCCCAAAAACCTTGCACAGGTGCTTTAGACCATAACACAACCTCGTCAATAAGCTCTCTTTAATTGACCTTGCGCGGCCGCGCGCTGTTTTACAAAGAGAACTTAGAAAGAAAAACAGTGTTCAACATCTGCGCGCCAAAAGGAAACTAACAAATCCTTGCGCCAGCCTCCATAGCAGATAGGATAAAAATCCTAGCAAAACTTCCGCATAAATAACATCCAGACTTGGATAAAAGTAACATCTCTGTTACCATAAAATTAGCATGAAGAAGTGTGACAACTGGCACCAAACCGGTAATTTCCGTACACTTTAATTATTACTTGATGACTGCAATTATGTGCTTAAATGTCAACATTGTCTGATTACATACTATACTAGTGAATTCATGCATGTTTTATACTACAAGAATTACTTTTTGCATTAATGAACAGCGTTGCGTCAAGAAATACTAGTAAACTCACCGCTAAGACACATTGTGTCAACAACTCTGCAGAAAGCAGTTAGACAATAGAATTGGAGCCTAGGTGTAGGTCCAACGACAAGAATACACTAAAACCCAAGAGTACATACAAGGGTTAACATATAGACTTTCCGGAAGCTAAAATACGCAATAAAAGGCACCCGAACCGCACTTTAAGTGCATAATTTTATTAAATTCAGTAATAAATCAACTTTTAACACGTAAATATTATGCACAATTCATGATTTATCATTCAGAATACTTCCCTAAGTGTCGGGAATTGAAAGTGTTACAAAAGGGGACATAAAGGACACTAAACGGTGCAATTTAGCACTCTAACGAACCGGTAATTAAACCGAACAACCAGACATTACCCGGAACATAAAAATATTACCAGAAATATTGTTTCACTTTTTCTGAGCCAGTTATGGTTCCCAAACACTATAACATATTACATAAGGCATCCTACACTAAAATACAAGACTATCACCTAGCACCCTCCACTAATTAACATCATGTGCCATCAAACTACAATTAACCCCCCCTCCCCCCCCACACATATGCAATCGGTTATGGAGGGGCCCCACACAAGATTTATCCAAGTCTTCCTAAAATCTTTTATAATCTATTCTTCGATTTAATGAGATTGGTGTGTACTTATGGAGACATGGTGACCAATGGATAAAATCTCAAGACTTGTTATAAGGACACTAGACTCCTCATCATCTTCCACACTTCAACCTCTCCTCTCCCTCCTCCCCAACTCTCGGCCGAACACCCTCCAAGAACCACCATCATTTTCGTTTTTTGTTCATCCATTCCAAGTGCTCTCAAAGGTGTTAGAAGGTGGTTAACGAAGTTTGGAAAACTCGGATCTTGAAGGACCTCAACCGTTTGCTTTTAACCACTCAATCTTCATCATTGTTCTTCCCTAGCTTTAAGCTAGTTGTAAGCATCTTGAACACTCTCATTTACTTCTATTTTTAGTGGTTAAAAGACTTGTTATGTTGAAAATCTTAAGAACACTAAAGAATATGAACATGAATCTTGAACATAAGTCTTACACATAATGAAATAGTGATGAAACTACGTGTCTAGTGTATAAATGATGCTTGTTTGTTGAAATGATGATGTTGATCATCACATAAAGCTTGCTAGCTTATGATTAAACACATGATCTAGCAAGTGGAAGGATGATTATGTAACAACATGAAATAATCATCTTCATGACTAAACATGAACTTGAAGACTTAAAATGATTTCTCGAAAAATAATCATTAAAATGAGCTAGTAAACTTATAGCTTCAAGACTTGTGAATAATTTTTCCAAAAGAAACAAGTTTAAAATATGATTTTTAGAAAATCTTGGTTTTTACTCAAACTTACACTACTTTTGGTAATGAAATAAGTGTAAGGATACTAGAGAAACAAGAAGATGTTACAAATAAACATTTTTGTAAAATTTGATTACAAGTTGTAAAGGACCAAATCTTTTAATAACGTAATTTACAAACAAACAACCATGTTTTTAAGAGTAACTAGACCTACTGAATAACATGGTAAGTTACTACAAGTTTTTACAAGAACTTCAAGTTCATGATGTAGCGAAATTTACTTGATTTGGCACTTGGTAAGACTTGATTGTGTTGTTGATTGTTGAGATGATTTTAAAAGAAAATAAACACATGTTTTGAAAACATGGGAAACCTCCATTTTTAGGGGAAACTCTGTCAAAATTTCTACAAATTTTGACACTTAGAAAAATATAAGTTTTTGAAGAAACTTATCCCCTAAAAATGTATCTAAAAACATTTACCAAAGTTTCCCTAATTTTTGTGTTAAGAAATGATGATATCTTCAAAGTTAAAATTGACATTAAGTATGTATAATTTTGAGAAAAATATATATATTATTTGATCACCAAATTTTGTGCTAAGTGTATGTAGTATGTATTATACATGATAGTGTATTAGGACTTGAAAATACACTAAACACTCCTAGGGAGTGAAAATACAAAAATACACATACAACATACTTAGACAAATACAAGAGAATATATTTATGAAAATATATTACTTGATAGAATAAATAACTTGGACAAGTTATAAACATGAAATGAAGTTTTGGACAAAATACATAATTCGGCTGCAAAATACAAGATACTTATATTTATTTTTGAGAAGATAATATAAGTAAGACACATAGTTAAAAATATAAATTATTTTTAACACAAGAACACATATACAAAAGATAGTGACTTGTACTTGCGCGATACAAGTCTAGTGACTAACGTTAATAAAACACGTTTAGGTCATGACGCTAGATAAGCAAATCCGGTGAAGTTTACGACGCAAGGAACGCAAAGTTGTGAGTTCATGCTCCCCCTTTTCTTTTAATTGTTTTCACTTTTATAACTTCCGGGGTGAAATACATGTTACCAATGTTACAATGTTTATAAATGGTATGATAGATACAAAAACAAGAAACAGTCTTGGTGATAACTAGTACCAAATATGATGCGTTTTGAGGAATGATACGAGAAATCGTGTCACGAATAGGGTACCATAAGCACCATTAATCGTGTACATACTAAGACCGCAGAAGAAAAGGTTAGATCTAACGGGTGACTGGGCAGCCACACTCTTGGTGAAAACTAGTACCGAGTAGTGCTTTTGTGTCTCCGTCGTGAATCGACAACTAGAAAAATGCCTATAGTTTGGTGACTTCCTATGTCGTGTCACATGTTAATGGCCTTGCAACCCATTGTAGGATCGTGTTTTGACCCGAACGAGTCGATCAGAGGAGTTTTTATCTATTTCAAAGGCGGAAACAGAGAAATAGACTTCGAAACAGCTTGCAAATCACTTTAAACAGCTTTCTGATTGATATAACACTGTTTACAAACACAGGATAAACCGGCAGCACCTCGGTATCCAAATTCAGAATCGTTACATATGATTTCATTTGAAAGGCTTTATATAGACAAGGGGTTCCGCTTGAAAGTGACAAGAAACATTTCAAGCGGAATCAATTAATTGTGATTTCGCTTGAAACAGTCACTTGTCATTTCAAGCGGAATCAGCATGTTCAAGCGGAATAAGCCTATTTAACACTAAAAACTTCTATTTTCTCGAACGACGTGCCCTGATCTAACAATCTAGTGAAAGACTCGATACAAGACGAAGTCGATAGACGTAGTGCACCAACAACCCTGATACATACAAGAATACTTTATAGTTCATACCACAAGAATACTTTATTTATACAAGAATACTTTATTACACAAGAATACTTTATTTTTACAAGACACATATCATGTTTTCATACTAAGTATACAAACGTTCAATACAAGAACTGCATGGATTCACACCAACATTATGTTGACGTTTTTCCAAAACTCACATGTATTTCAGGTAACTAAAGTGGATGTGCGTGCGGTCTTACTCTTGCCCATGGAAATTGCTTATGTTTATCTTTGAATAAAGTTGTAAACTTTTCAGACAATGTTTAATGCTATCTCGTGATGTAGACACTAAACTTATGTTTTCAAGTTATGAAATTTTGGGCATTTGAAGTTATTTTTATGAGCATGTAGTGTTTTTACCTTTCGTATGCAATGAGAACCTTTCATGATCACACCTCGTGTTTTCGTCGGGGAAAGGGGTGTGACAGATTGGTATCAGAGCTGCGATTGTAGTGAACCAGGATTCCTTCTCGAAAACAAATTTTCAAAAAGTTTTCATTGCATAAAACTTTCCGCGACATCCACTACCTGAAACTATTTACAAGAGTCAAGAAAAGACACAACGAGACTTAGGGTGCACTGGAGTAGCACTTATCTGTGATTAAGAATTACTTGCAATTATGTGTGATAATTGATATATACATATACTAGAAGTAGAATGTCACAAGTATACATGACTTTACCTGAAAGCAATGGCCTATCTAAAGGAAGTGATACGAGGATGAAACGAACTGTGCGGACTGTGCAAGGAGTTACGTAATTGTGGATGCATACATAATTATGGAATTTAGTGCACAGAAACCATAGCAAGTCTTGTCACGTATGGATTCCCTCAGTGCAAGAAAACGTCAAACGTAAACACCCCTCCCCCAGCCTATTAAATACTCTGCTGGAGTATTAATTGTTTGATGTCACTTATTTGGTATATGCTTGTATATATACTACTACTGTCTCGTAAGATGATATCAAACAAATGTCAAACCCTATTGTGTTATGTTCTGTCAGAACATGGCACCCAGAAGAGCTATGAATGTCACACCCCGGCCGCGTATAACATGCAACCGCGGCGGAAACGCCGGGGAGTGTTGATGACAGAATTAAATTGTTTCATAACCATGGCATACAAGTTGTATTTTATTTATAAACAAAGGTGTTACATTGTCTTAGAAAGAGAGTACAGAAATCAAAACATAATTAAGCTAGTTCAAACTTCATTTTTAGGCTCTAAGGCACAGGTCCGCCCTAGAATCATGACCATCGTCCTATGGAATAGCTCCTGAAAACACATGTGAAAGTAGGTACGTCAGCATAAAAATGCCTGTGAGATACATAGGTTTTGTGAAAATGGGGTTCATGACTTGAGTTTTAAAGAATGTTTAATAACAGTCAGTCATGAACCTTGTAATTTGTTTTGCTTTATAAACCATTTGAAAAACGATAACATCAAATGATATGTATAGATAAGTGCAAGGTTAAACGAATAACCAAGTAAAATGAGTTGAATAAGATAAGTTGTTTGTGAAAATAATGTCTTGTGAAGAATATGTTACTTATGTAAAGTGTAATGTGTCTAAACTGAAATGACTTAGATAACGCCACGATATGTAACATTATACAAACATTTATATATAGGAAGTACCAGCGGCGTATCCACCATGTTTGTATCATATTACATACGCCACGTTACTTAAAGCATTTACCCAAACCAATCCACCATGTAAATTGTTCATGTGTAAACCAAATGTCAAGTGTTATTGTAAACCATGTCAAATGTGTATGTCAATGTCAACGTGTTTATGTTTAATGAAAATCATGTAATGTGTAATCCCAAAATGTATCATGTATGGTAAGCGAAATGTATCAACTTAAACCATATGCACAAAACAAGCCGTTGAGGTAAAACATGGTTTAAATCAACGTTATGTTCTGCGGAAAATGCATGCTCTATTGATATTAACATTTATGTGGTATTGTAAACTATGCATACATCCAAGCCTTGAGACTGCGGCGATAAACCCTTAAACAAATTAAAGGTTTATCTAAGTTATGTATATCGAATTCGGTCATTCCTTCCAGTCCTATCAAACCCAGGACTTCAGAAACGGGAGTTGTCAATTCCTATGGTACCACTACCTACTAACAAACGGCATAGCTAGTGTTAATGAATGTATTGTCCCATGTTAAACAAACCAAATGTCATAGCAAAATGGAGGCATGTGCCCATATGCTGAGTAAACATATGCAGCAGAAATGTTTATGTAAATCAATGTGTCCATATGCTGAGTAAACATATGCAACAGAAATGTTCATGAAAATCAATGTGTCCATATGCTGAGTAAACATATGCAACAGAAATGTTTATGTAAATCAATGTGTCCATATGCTGAGTAAACATATGCAACAGAAATGTTCATGTAAATCAATGTACTAAGTACGCACACAATGGGCATACATAGCATAAAATGTAATGAAATCATGTACTATAATGTACTAATGAGCATAGCAGATATTCAATGTGAAAACATGGAAAGCATGAAAGTAACAGATAGGCACATGTGTTTCACCCCAAAACAGTTTGGAAAACAGTAAAAGATGGGGTTCTATGTACTCACCTGAGATTGCTTTGAGTTCCTTGTATAATAACCAGATAATGCTAAAGATCACGGAATATCAACGGCACCTAATAGGTAGCTTATGTTAATATACCGGACCAAATCGGAAGGATCGGACAGTACGCGGGTTCGTAAACCAAACGAGTATGGAGACTCGTGTATTATGGTTTAACAAAGCCTACATACTAAAATGAAACTTAACCTAAGTGCTTACGGTCCATCACGACCCGTTTAGGTAGCTTATGCCACCTTAAGCGTCGTTCGCGTAGAACGCGTCTGGAACGCCTAACATCGTGACCACAAGGTATAACCTCGGAAGGTTATAGCTATGGTCACCTAATGTGTTTGGTCAGGTCCTAATGACCGACAAAATGGGTCGGGTTCGAAAGTATAAGCGATGGTTTAGATCGCTTACCTTACGACCCTATATAAGCACTAAACTAAAAGTGACGAGCTAAGCATGTTAGAACATGCTTAACTAAGCTTGAAAACAGGTTTGACATCAAAACAAACGGCTTTGATGCTCACGAGTAGTTTGGTTACAAAATATGCAAGAATGCACATTTTGGCCGAAACTACGACTCGTCACTGAGCCTAGATAACGTGGTGATCAGTAGGTATGGTCACTATGGACCATAACCATCGTGATCACGCTCACGTTATGAAGTTCCATGAACTTCGCATCGACCATAAGCTGGTCAATGCAGAAAGTCAACAAAACGTTGACTTTCGGACTCGAAAAGCGAATAAAAGAGCGAAAGAAGACTTACGGAGGGTCCCCGAGTGCTAATCAAGACCAAATAGCTCAGGTATGAAACAATGGTTTCAACTTAGAGCTTTTAGATCTGATTTTGTGGGTTTTTACTCAAATGGGGGGGGGTATTTATAGGAAAGGTGGAACCGTTAGGATCGTTTTATCGAATATCGTGCCTTGATCTCATGCGTACATGTGTCCAGGGGTTAGATTCAGTGAACTTGACCCTTGGCCCTTCATTTGGGTGAAAAGGCATCGCCCTTTGATCGAACGAAAGGCCAGATTCTGCATTAAATGCAAAATCTGCTGTCAGACATGTTCACACGGCCCGCCTCATGTTTTGGGCAATCCTTACGCGGGCCGCCTGGCCCCTCTGATCTGCACCACTTGCAGAATTTACACTTTTGGTCCCTGTTGCGTGTTTAAGCTATTTCCAGCCCTTCTAAGACCTGTAAAGCCATCTTTAAGGCCCTAAAATGATGCCTAAACATTGTGGATATGAAACATGCCCAAAAATATGTCGGATGTCGGTTCGTTTGGCCGTATGATCGCGATGTTCGCTTAATTACGACGGAATGCGCATAAGCGTGAAAGACGATCCAAATGACGCGACGAATGGATTTTTCTCATGCCAAACACTAAGGCATAATATAAGGATGCTTACATAAATTTTTGGATGTCCGGATGTATTCAGAACGTAAGTTATGCGCGAAAGTGCAAACTTAGGCACTTTTTGACACTTTTAGTCCCTGAATGACCCAAAAGTTTGTTTTAGCATACCAAACCTCTCAAAGCCTATTTCTAAGCTATGTAAAGGATATTTATGGTATGTTTAACTTATGGACATGTCCCGGAATGTTCGTTACAGTTCAAATTGGCATACTTTTGCAGTTTGTCAAGTTTAGTCCCTGTAAGCGAATTAACTTGTTTTTGCTATACCAAAGCCTTCAAAACTTATTTCTAAGTTATGTAAAGGTTATTTAAGGTATGTTGAGAATATGTTGATGTTCCGGAGTATTTGTCGCATTAAACTGAGTACGTTTACGCACCAGTTTGCGTATAATGCTCCAGAAAGCGATGTAGAGTTTGAAATTGAACGAAAGTCAAAACATGAAAAATGTAAAACACAATCTAACAATCATTGGGATAAAATAACATTGTCTCATTGATAATTGAACTGTTCATGATGATTACAAGCACAAATGTTACAATGAATGCTCGTGATCAACCTCCTCCTCCCCCACTACCAAAGACTGCTGAAGAGCTGAACGCTCTACTAGAAGAAAGGATCTCCGCAGCTATCGCCCAGTACGAGGCGAACCGTACTGAAGACAGTGGAGGACCAAGCAATGCAAGACGTAATGGGAATGGAGACTCATCCGGGGGAAACACAGCTCAAGGTTGCACTTTCAAGCAGTTCCTCGACTACAAACCGCTGAACTACGACTGTACTGGAGGTGCAGTGGCGTTTGTACACTGGACGGAGAAGACTGAAGCTACTATCCGTATGAGCAAGTGTACCGCGGATCAGCAAGTCACTTTTGCTACTAGGCTGTTTGTTGATGAAGCTTTGACTTGGTGGAATTTGCAAGTCTAGACTCTGGGTGATGATGCCGCTTATAACATGTCTTGGGATGAGCTGAATGAGAAAATGAGAGAAAAGTATTGCTCTCGTGCTGAACTCCAAAGGTTGGAGACCGAGTTTTGGCATTTGACCATGGAAGGTGCAGACATTACTGGGTATACACGAAGGTTCCATGATTTGTCAAGGGTGATCCCCTATATGGTGACTCCTGAATTTAAGCACGTTGAACGCTACATTTGGGGACTGGACTTAGAATTCCGCGGCATGGTAACTTCGGCCAAACCTCAAACAATCACTGAGGCTGTAACTCTGGCTGTCAGCCTTACTGAAGATTGTGTTCGTATGAAGAAGTTATCGTTGAACCCAACAGAAAAGACCGAGACGCATGCTGAGCAGTCCGGTGACAAGAAGAGAAAGCATGCAAACCTGAATCAAGAAACGCGTAACAACAAGGGTTCCAACAAGAAGCGTGAAACTAACCCGCCTTAGGAGGCAAAAACTCTTGCAACCATGAATGACGCTCCAGCTAAGGGATACCTGGGCACTCTGCCCAAATGCAATCAATGCAAGCGTCATCACGAAGGAGTTTGTCGCATTCCAAGATGCGACAAGTGTGGAAAACTGGGTCACCATACTGAGGATTGTTGGGGTAAAGGAAAGAACGGGAATGGAAACCGCAACGGTGCCGGTAATAGAAATGGTGGAAATGGAAATGGCAGTGGTAACCGGATTGGGAATGGAGCTGGGCGAAACCAAGGATGGTTCAGTTGCGGAAGCAATGATCATTTCATGAAGGACTGCCCAAAGGGAAACAATGCTCAGGCTCGAGCATTTGAGATTGGAGCAAAGAATGCACGCGAGGACCCTAACGTGGTCGCCGGTACATTTCTCATTAACAATCACTTTGCATCCATATTATTTGACACTGGTGCCGACTATAGCTTCATGTCTGTGGAATTTAAACGCATGCTTGGAATAGAATCCAGAAGATTAGACATTCCTTATTCTATAGAGCTAGCCAATGGTAAACTTGTTGAATCGGGCGAAGTTGTTAGAGGCTGCACATTAGAACTTGGTGAGCAAAGATTTAGCATCGACCTCTTACCTATTCAATTGGGTAGCTTCGATGTAGTGGTCGGAATGGACTGGTTGTCCAAGAACAAAGCTGAAGTCATTTGTCATGAGAAAATCATTCGCATCCCTTTTGGCGAATGACGAAAGTCTCATCGTGCATGGAGTAAAATGAGACGCACCTCTACGAATCATCAGTTGCATGAAGGCACAGAAGTGCTTAAGGAAAGGATGTGTTGCTTTCCTAGCGCACGTTGTAGATAAGAAAGTTGTGGAGCCGAAACTCGAAGACATTCCTGTGGTGAAGGAATTCCCTGATGTTTTTCCCGAAGAACTGCCAGGATTACCTCCGCAACGACAAATCGAATTCCGTATAGACTTGGTTCCAGGAGCCGCTCCTGTAGCCAAGGCACCCTATCGGCTTGCACCATCCGAGATGCAAGAATTATCTACACAACTCCAGGAGTTGTTGGATAAAGGATTCATAAGGCCAAGCTTCTCGCCCTAGGGAGCTCCAGTATTGTTCGTGAAGAAAAAGGATGGAACTCTGCGAATGTGTATCGATTACAGAGAACTAAACAAGATCACAATCAAGATGAACTAGGACTCTTGCCTGATGAACTTGAACTTTCAGATTTAAACTCCGACTTTGACTCTTCATCCATATCCAAACCTGATCGACCACTTTCTTTAATAACTCAGACTCATGATCAGTGTCAGACACTGTGAATGTGACGTCAATGTTGTCTTGTAACTCATCAATGGTTTCAGACTTTAACTTTATGTTGAGTGCCTTTTTTAATTGCTCCTCATTTGGTTTTCTGGGAGAATAACTTTCCCAGATCAGAGGCGGACACTTGTTATACTTGACACTTTGTTTCTTACCAGTATCCTTATCTTCCGTCTTTTTATCTTGAAAAGCTTCAAGACCTGCAACAGTAGGATAAACTCTATCAATCAAATAATCACAAGCTGTATAACTCATCAACAATCTTTTGATTCTCTCATTTTCAATCTTCTCGAGTTCCAAATCCTGCTTCAGCTTTGCACAGTCTTCAATATACTCATTGATGACTTTCTGCTTAGTCATTAATGTTGAACTCATCATTGTCTGAGCAGCTCCCATTTCTAGGTTTGTCTTGTTCAATTTATCAACCGTTCTGTTCAGCACATCATATGATTCCTTCACATACTTCACATCAAACAATAATTTTTCTTTTAACTCTTCTAGCTTACTATACTTCTTATCTTTTTCTTCACAATGTTTGCATGATTCCAAACATTTTAGACAAGGTTTAGTGACTTCGACAATCTTTTCAACTTTGACTATCTTTTCAACTTTGACGATTTTTTCAACTTCGACAATTTTCTCCACCACTTTCTCAATCACCTTTTCATTCATCGGCTCTTCATCAAATTCTATTTTTATCTCACTATCTTCATTTTCGACCTTCTCTATCGAATTTTCTTCAACTTTTTCTTTCTCTGCTTCCATTTTTGCCTTTTCTTCAGCAATCTTTCTAGCTTCCAATTCTTCCAATTCTTTCTTCAGACGAGCAACCCCTTTTTTCTTTCAACATCTCAATTTTATCTGCAAAAAACCAATTAAAACTGAATGAGTCTAAACTTTTTCTAGCATTATTAATGTATTCTTCCTCATCATCGATATCTTCATCACTTTCTGATGATCTGAAAATCTTCATTCTTTTTGGCTTGGATTTGACTGCTTCTTCTTCCAAGATTCGAGCAACAAGTCCTGAATCAGTTGGAATGTATTTTGTTGGTGCATTCATATGTCGACTTCGTCTTGTATCGAGTCTAGTATTAGAATTGTTAGATCAGGGCACGTTGTACGAGAAAATAGGAGGTTTTAGGACGTAATTGATCTGATTCCGCTTGAAGTATGTTATTTCGCTTCAAAGTGTTTTGTGCAATTTCAAGCGAAATCACAACATTAGTGATTTCACTTGAAATGATCACATCCACTTTCAAGCAGAATCAGCCGCCTATATATATACCTTCAAGCGAATCCATTTGTAGTAGTTCATTCTTCCGGTACCGAAGTGCTGCCGAAGTGCCGTCTTACTGTAATCAGTGTGAAATCAATATACAAGGCAATTTTAAGTGAAACAAGCTGTTTTTCAAGTCCGTTTCTTTGTTTCCGCCTCTAAAATGGATAAGAGCTCTTCTGATTGACTCATTTGGGTCACGAATCGATCCTACAAGTGGTATCAGAGCTCACGAAGAAGAGTTCTTGCCAAAAACAACCATTTTTCTGTCTTCTACACCTTCTTTTACAAAATTCATAAAATTTTACCATCAAAATGGTCCGAATTTCACATATTATAAGCGAAACAGTGTTTAACTAATCCTGGAAAGAATTGGACCTAAAATTGATCTAAAAAGTATTAAAATTTGTAATTCCGCTTGAAAACACGATTGCATAAGATGACGTCAGCAGCATTTCAAGCGAAATAAGCAGGTAGATTCCGCTTGAACCAGTTGTTCCACTTGAAAAGTCGTTTGATTCCGCTTGAAAATCCTTATTCCGCTTCAGTGGGTGTTTTCGCTTGAGCCGTTTCAAGCGAAATTAGGTGCTTTCGCTTCAAAGTGTGATTCCGCTTGAATTGATTCAAGCGAAATTAGTTGTTTTCGGTGTAATCTCGCTTGAATTGGTATTCTGCTTGAATCTGTGTTTTTGTAAAAAAAATTTCCGAAACATGGCTGAAGAATTTTATAATGCGTTCGCGACACCCGTTGCTCCAGTTACTGCTGTTGAAACTTTATATAGTGAGAACGAGATGGGAACTTACCAAAAACCACCAAAGCTGATGTATATTGAAGATTTTAAAGGGTGGCAGAATCGGTTTGAGAATTGGGTACAGGCATACAAGTTTGATGCATGGTGTGCTTTAAACAAAGACTACGAGAAACCGAAAAATGAGCGTGGGCTTGAAAAAGCTTTTTGTGATTTTTCAGAAAGTGATAAATTGAAGTATACAAGCGAGAAAATGATGATTATTCTTTTACAACAAGCAGTAAAGGAAGACATATTTGTTTTACTTCAACATGAGGGTACTGCTAGATCAATTTGGAATGCACTAATTCAAAAATTCAAAGGAAGCGCAGATATGATCAAAACTAAAAAGGTGTTATTAAAGAAATCGTTTGATATGTTTGTAGCTTTCGATCATGAATCAACAAAACAGACCATTGACAGATATTGTCATCTTGTTTTGGAAATGGGAAGGAAGGAAATTGTGAAGGATGATGAAGAATGGGTGGATAAACTTCCCGAAGCACTACCACAGCAAAAGTGGGGAACTTATTTGATGATCTTGAAACACATGAGGAAGTCTCAGGATATGAATTTGGCACAATTTATTCAAAGAATTGAGGAGCATGAGCTGGATATCCAGAAAACGGCTATCATGATAAATCCAAATGCTAAACAGGATGTCAGTCTGTATTACCGAGGGAACAAGTTTGAGGCAACCCCCAGCCAAAGTTCAAAGATTAGTACTGCTTTTAGTGCTGATGGATCATCTAGTCCGAATGTTAGCACTACAACTCATAGTGGTGGATATTCTTCATCATTTTCAAGCATTGATCCAAACAACACAACATCAAGTCCTCAACAGTAGAATTCAACAAATCTGCAGTGCAATGTTACTTTAAACATTCAAAATGGTCACAACTTGTCTCCTGAAATTGCTAAGCAACACATGGCATCACTCGTTGCTATGTTGGAATCATACGAAAATTTGATTGCTAGCAAAATTGGAAATCCGATGCTTACAAAAGAAGATTATGACCAAATTGATGCAGAGGAACTTGAGTTGATGGATGTAAAATGGTGCATGGCCAGTGCTGTTAGAAGAGCTGAAAAATTCCAGCAAATCACCGGCAGAGATGACTTTCGGGGATTGGCTACTTCTCCGTTAGGTTTTAACAAGTCTAAAGTTACTTGTTTTCGTTGCAAAGGAAAAGGACACTTTAAACGAGAGTGTAAAAGCCCAGAAGCAACCAATGGTCAAGATAAGAACAATTATTATCAGAAATCAATTTTTCATCAGATTGAGCAACAACCATCATCATCTCGTGCCATTGACGAAGGGATGAAGAAAGCTTTGATTATTCATCAAGATGATGAAAAAGTTGCCGAGGGTTTTAGTTGGGACAAATATATACCTGGAACAGCTCTTGTTGCTAAAATTCTAGGTGAAGAAGAAGCTAATCAGAAAAGAATCCAGATTTTTCCAGATCTAGGAAGTGATGTTGATACTGATGATGAGGAAGAATATCTTAACAAATGTAGAAAAAGCATTGATCCTGACAGCTTTAATTTTTTCTATACAGATAAAGTTGAGATGCTGAATCAAAAGAAGATTGACAGATTGAAGAGAGAGCTGGAAGCAGCAAAGGTACTCGCCGATGAAAAGGCAAAGACAGAAGCTGGAGCAACAAAAGTTGAAGCAGTGACTGAGAATGTAATAGAAAAAATTGTTGAAGTCGAGAAACTTGTTGAAGTTGAAAAGACTGTCGAAGTTGAGAAGATAATTGAAAAAATGGTTGAAGTTGAAAAACCATGTTTGAAATGTTTAGAATCTTGCAAAGCTTGTGAGGAGAAAGAAAAGAAGATTGCTGAATTAGAGAAGATAAAAGAAGATTTATTGTCTGATGTGAAGTATGTGAAAGAGTTATACGATGTTCTGAACAGAACAGTTGATAGTCTGAAAAAGACGAATTCAGAAATCGAAAAAGCAATGGAAAAAATGAGCGCAACATTAATGACAAAGCAGAACGTCATCAATGAGTATATTGAATACTGTGCTAAGCTGAAGCAGGAGTTGGAACTTGAGAAGATTGAGAATGAAAGGATTAAACATTTACTATTGAGTTATACTACTTGTGATTATTTGATTGATCGTGTTTATCCTACTGTTGCAGGTCTTGAGGCTTTCAAAAAGGAAAAGACTGAAGATACTAATACTGGTAAGAAACCAAGTGTCAAGTATAACAGATGTCCGCCCCCGATCTTTGAAAGTTATTCTCCCAGAAAACCAAATGAGGAACGAGTAAATAAGGCTCTCAACATCAAGTTAAAGTCTGAAATCATTGATAAATTACCAGACAATATTGATGTCACATTCACAGCGTCTGACACTGATCATGAGTCTGAGTTAGTAAAGAAAGTTGTCGATCAGGTGTTGGATATGGATGAAGAGTCAAAGTCGGAGTCTAAGTCAGATAGTTCGACTTCGTCTGAGAAGAGTCCGAGTTCACCGGTTAAAAGGGTTTACAATAAAGAATTTTTACTATCAAAATCTAATTTGAATGATGAATCAATCAAAGTGGCTTATATTTTGAATGATTCAGACAAATTATATTCTGATAATGAATTTCCAATAAGAAGTGTTAAAACAGAAATGATTAAACAGGTTTTCAAATTAACAGAAATTAACATTTCTGAAATAAAAGATTTAAATCTTGAGGGAAAACCTAACAAATACACTTCTTCAAGAATTCAACAAAGAGTAAACAGGAAAATGGGTTACGGTTGTGGTTATGGTTTTCAAAAGAAACCAAACCATAATGGTAACTTCAAAAAGAAAGGTCTTGGTTTCATTTCACCAGAAGATTATAAAAATCAGAAAACTTATAAACCAAATACAAAATTTGTTGCAGGTGGAAGTTCAGAGGATGAACAGAAGAAACCTTTCTGGAAACAGTCAAACCAGGAGTTTCTTGCTGAAGTGAAGAAGAATGTGAGAATGTTTGCTAAAAGAGTTGATAGAAGAACCTGCTTCAAATGCCAAGAAGTTGGGCATATTGCTTGGAATTGTCCCAAGTCCAACTACCAAGAACAGGGAGTTTCTTCCAACTTTAATTCGAGAAGAAAATTTGTTGATAAGACAAAATTATTTTTGAAACAGGATAAAATGTTTGAAAATTCTAGTTCTGAAAAAGGTGAAAGTTCAAAACGTTTTTACAAAAGAAGATGTGATTTGAACAAGCAAAAGTGGGTTGTAAAAGCTGCAAGCAGTTCTGACAATGAATCTGATTCCATAAAATCAGAGGAATCATTTGTTGAGAAAAAGATTGAGAATTCCGTTCCTGTGATGAACGATGTAAATTTTCCTCCATTGACAAAGGAAAATCTGAAGTCGAAAGTGGGAAAGGTTGAGATCTCAAATCAATTCTTTGTTGATAAGGGAGAATTTGATGTTGAGAAGGCTTTCAACGGGAAAGTCAAACATATTTTTGGGAAGATGGTCGATAGGAAGGTAAAGGGTGCAAAAGAGTTTTACAAATCAAAATGTTGGTGGGCTAGATGTGTACCAAAATCACCCAAGGCTGGTCAGGCTTGGGTGGACATAATGTTTGATTAGACACCTGACTTGCCGGAGCTCCCAAGTGGGTAATCGTGGAGCATGAATCAGCATCATTCTTTGTCAAAGTGATTAATCAAGGTCATTAATTTGAACTTGATATAATTCTAATTCAAGTGATTAAAAACAAAGTGATGTGATGACCCCGATCCTACATGTGATAAAATCAACAAAACTTATTTTCTGGAAAATAGTTTGTTGTGAGGGGGAGTTCTGATTGTTTATGCCAAATGGATGGCGAATTGAAGCGATTCACATCATGTTGTCACTTTTCTTGTACAGTTTGTTTTCAATTTTCTTTAAGTGTTTAAATTTTAGGGGGAGTAAAATTTCAGAAAATACAAAAACATTAGAAAATTTAAAAAATCCAAAAACATGATAAAATCAAAAACGAGTTTTGTTGTGCAAAAGAGGAAATGATAGTACATCAGTGGACGATCACAACATGCTAAAGAATTGGAAAGTCAAAAATGTAATAAACGGTCTCACTGATGATATGCTAGTAGGTTTTTGCACATTCAGTAGATTGTGACGAGATATAAACCTAAAATTTCAAACTTGCTTATATCGTGGGGAACATTTCTTGGATATATAGGTAACCCGTGAAATCTTGTTTGAAAGGTCCCTCTTTCTGAGATACTAGGTCTTTATACTTAGTGATATCTGGGGTATTATCCCAGGACTTCTGATTTTGCGAAAGCAATGGCCTAGTCCCCGTATAATACTTTGCAAATTGCTTGAAATATAGCATCGCCCTCAGTACAAAAGATGATGAAACGTTGCAAAATGCAAATCATGTGCTGTTGTAAAAAAAGATCCTCTAAAGGGGACACACCAAAAGTCGAGCCGTCATCTCTCTGCTGAACTGAAGTTCTGACCTGAGCTCTCACGGTTTCGCACCTAACCCCTTACAGATATCATCTAGGTATACTCACATGTAAGACTGAATATTGGGATCTGGATACGGGAGTATATTCATGTGGTGGGACACGCGAATAAGTTTAAGTCCTTAAGACATTAATCTCGTATCTCGAAACAGTTGAACTTTGTGTGAAAATTTAAGTGGACCAGAATACTGACAATCTAAGTGAATCGTTTAGAACTTAAAATGTATAATGCTTAACGATGTTGGTGATTTGTCTCATAATATGATCCTCTTACACAAACTCACAAAAATAGTGTTTGTAAATATTTCATTACTGCATTTCATTTCTTTTAGTTCAAAAATCCAAAAAGATTTTAGGTGTGTTTTAGCATAATTTTGAAAAATTCAAAAAGATTTTAGACAACTGATGTTGAAAAGCTGATTTTCAAAATTCCGAGTGCTGAACATGACGAACTGGTTTGGGAAATGTGTTATATGAGAAAGTTGTTTTTACAAGTGGTCATCAGAATTATTAAAATGATAAATCTTTTATGGAAAGATAAGATTAAAGTTTGTCAAATTGTGAAATTTGTAAATCTTATGTTTTGGGTAGAGGATGTGCAGGATAGCCTGGATTTTGATTGAGAGTATAGAGCCAGGTCGTGATCCTGTTTCTGTAAAAGCCAGACTACGATCCCAGCACATTTTGAGGGGGAGTCTGTTAGAGAAAGAGAGTTTGAAGATGCAAGAGCTAGAAATTTGATCCTAAAGATGACAGAGAGTGATAGAGCATCATCCGAGGGGGAGTTAATCTAAAAAGAGAGTTAGAGTGAGTCAAGAACCAGATCGAGAATCTGGAAGCCCAAAGACTGATAAAGACTGAAGACGTTGAAGACTCGACACTTAAGACTCGTCAACATCTGAGGGGGTGTCTGTTGGTGCATTCATCTGTCGCCTTCGTCTTGTATCGAGTCTAGTATTAGAATTGTTAGATCATGGCATGTTGTACGAGAAAATAGGAGGTTTTAGGATGTAATTGATCTGATTCGGCTTGAAGTATGTTATTTCTCTTGAAAGTGTTTTGTGCAATTTCAAGCGAAATCACAACATTAGTGATTTCGCTTGAAATGATCACATCCACTTTCAAGCGGAATCGGCCGCCTATATATATACCTTCAAGCGAATCCGTTTGTAGTAGTTCATTCTTCCGGTACCGAAGTGCTGACGAAGTGCCGTCTGACTGTAATCAGTGTGAAATCAATATACAAGGCAATTTTAAGTGAAACAAGCTGTTTTTCAAGTCCGTCTTTGTTTCCACCTCTGAAACGGATAAGAGCTCTTCTGATTGACTCATTTGGGTCACGACATATTTGTCCCAGCTAAAACCCTCTGCCACTTTTTCATCATCTTGATTAACAAGATAGGCTTTCTTTTTTCTGTCTTCAATAGCACGGAATGATGATGGTTGTTGAGCAATCTGATGAAAAATTGATTTTTGATAATAATCGTTCTTTCCAAACGCATCTTGTCTTCCGGTTGCTTCTTTATTTTTACATTCTCATTTAAAATGCCCCTTTTCTTTGCAACGAAAACAAGTAACCTTTGATTTGTCAAACCCTATCGGAGATGTAGCAATATCACGAAGATCATCTCTTCCGGTGATTTGTGTGAATTTTTCTGCTCTTCTTACAGCACTGGCTAAACACCATTTGATGTCGATCAACTCAAGTTCATCAGAATCAATCTGGTCATAATCCCCTTTTGTAAGCATTGGATTTCCGATTCTTCCAGCAACTAAGCTTTCATAAGACTCTAACATAGTAACAAGTGATGCCATGTGTTGCTTAGCCACTTCTGGAGAGAGATTTTGACCATTTTGAATATTCAAAGTGACATTGCATTGCAGATTTGTTGTACTCTATCTTTCAGAACTTGGTGTTGTATAATTCGGATCAAAACTTGAATAAGATGACGAAAATCCACCACTCTGAGTTGTAGTGCTAACATTTGTTCTAGAAGAACCATCAGCACTGAAAGCAGTCTTGATTTTCGAACTTGGAGTAGTCTCAAATTTGCTTCCTCTGTAATATAGACTAACATCCTGTTGAACATTAGGATTATTCATGATAGCAGTTTTCTGAATATCGAATTCATGTTCTTCAATCTTTTGAATGAACTTAGCCAAATTCATACTTTCAGATTTTCTCATATGTTTTAAGATCAACAAATATGTTCCCCATTTATTCTGTGGTAGTGCCTCAGCAAGCTTATCAACCCATTCATCGTCTTCTTTCTTGATCTCCAATCTTCTCATTTCCTGAACAAGATGACAATATCTATCGATAGTCTTCTTAGTTGTCTCATCTTCAAAAGCTACAAACATATCAAAAGATTTCTTTAGTAATCCACATTTATTTTTTATCATATCAGCACTTCCCTTAAACTTCTGAATCAACGCCAACCAAATTGATCTAGCAGTTTCCTCATGTTGAAGCAAAACAAAGATATCTTCTTTTACCGCTTGTTGAAGAATGCTAATCATCATTTTTTCGCTGGTGTATTTTAACTTCTCTTGCGCTGAATATTCACTTAAAGCTTTTTCATTTCCACGATCATCTGTCGGTTTAACGTAATCTACATCTAATGAGCACCATGCATCAAAATTGTAAGCTTGCACCCAGTTTTCAAACCTATTCTGCCATCCTTTAAAATCCTCAATGTACATAAGCTTCGGAGGCTTTTGAAGCGTTCCAGTTTCATTTTTTATCTCAATTGTTTCTGCAGCTGTGACTGGAGCAGTTGGAGTAGTAGCAAACGCGTTGTAAAACTCTTCTTCCATGTTTTGGTTTTGAAAGTTCACAAATTCTCAAATTTCACGCGAAATGGAAATTCAAACGAAATGATATCTCAAACGAAATCAAATTTGATGCGAAATGGACCTTTTTCAAGCGATATGACCTGCTGGACTATTTCAAGCGATATGACCTGCTGGACTATTTCGTACGAAATGACTCACACGAAATGGATACTTTCAAACGAAATGGATGATTTCGTGCGAAATGAACTAATCTCAAGCGAAATGACAATCAGGTGTGAAATGGAATCCTACTTCGTGCGAAATGGCAACTTTCAAGCGAAATGGTTCCAATTCGTGTGAAATGAAGATCCCAAGATGCAATTCGTGCGAAATGAAGGTCTATTCCATGCGAAATGGTGTTGATGTCATCCTATCAGCCAGATTTTTGTCAAATTGATCACGTTTTAGGTTGATTTTAGGTCTGATTCTTTCAAGGATTCATTAAAACTATGTTTCGCACGTTATATGTGAAATTCAATCCATTTTAACTGTGAAACCTTGTTAATTTTGAAAAAGAAGGTGTAGAAGTCAGAATTTTTGGTGAAATCAGGCCGATTTAGTAAGAACTCTTCCTCCTCAGCTCTGATACCACTTGTAAGATCGTTTGCACGACCAAAACGAGTCGTTCAGAAGAGTTCTTATCAATACGAGAGGTGGAAACTAACGTATCGACTTCGAATCGATTTGATTTACACACAGAATCACTTTAAATGTCTTGATTATTGATATAACAATGATTACATGCAGTAGCCACGTCAGCAGCACTTCGGCTCTAGAATCCGGAACTATTCCAAGTGAAATGGCAAGGCACATATTTATAGGAGGGGCATTTCGCACGGAATGACAATAATCCATTTCGTGCGAAATGGATAATCTCCATTTCGTACGAAATGGCTTCTTCCATTTCGTGTGAAATGGCTCCACACTATATGTTTCTCGTTTTTCGTTTTTGGTGCCCTGATCTATCATTCTAAATACAAGACTCGATACAAGACGAAGTCGACAGACATATGCACCAACAATTACATTGATAAAGCTTACATATGAGGCGCATAAATAAAAAAAATAGTTCACTAGTGTGTACCTTTGGCATAATAATTGATACATCGTTAGAATTCCACAATAGCAACATGTGTTTACTTCCTTACTAAATCAAAAAAGATGTTCAAGAACACAAATATAACTATTTAGACAATGTTATAGCCTTAATCAAGGATTCAATTCTAGATTGGTCAGAACACCTAAAATGCTTAACCAAACACATATACACAAAAAAGGGGACAATTTTACAGAACAATTAGATCTCTAGAAACACATCAACTTTCAAAAGTAGCAAACTTTTAATTAGGTAAGAAACTAAATAGCGAACTTGGGCCACATTGATCAACATATTTTTTCTAAACATATTAAGAAGATATACATAAACAAATATGTGCTTATATAATCACTTATGTACCTTGTCTAGGAACAGAAGTGTTTTTCTAGGTGCGTAGGAAGATAAAGCAAGTGTATGCACTAATTTATTCTTGCACACTGTATATGAAGATGGATGAGTTGGATCAACCTAATGATCTGATTGTACTTATAAGAAGTAGGGTTGGTGGGTGCGGGAAGGAGGAGATGCTAAAGTGACAGGCTGTGTATATCATATGATTCAAATAGCATTGCTATACAACACACGCCTTTAAGGTGATTTTGGTTGATAGGTGTGAAAACAAATATACGAGTTTTGTTTTAACATTTTTCATAAAAGAAAAAAAACTAATGTGTTTTAGATTTTAATGTCCATCTTTTATCATTTACTAACAAATTTGTTGAGTCGTATTAAATGTATTTTTTATATTTTTTTGTTATTTAAAACATTGAATGACTAAAACCTTCAAGGGGTTGGCGCAATGGTAAGCCATTGAGTATTTGCCTTTAACTCCTAGGTTCCATGAGTTTTTTAGGGGTTCTTGTTGATTCTTGATTATGTCTAGAGCCTAGTGGTGATGTAGATTGTATGGTGTTTAGAATTTGCCTAGAAAGTTTGTTTTGGAGTTTTGTTACATATGTTGCACAATTTACAAAAGCCTCATTCGCTAGGAATGTCTACGGAATGGGAGCAACAAATGTGGCCGTTCGCAAAAAGCTTCTAGTGAATGGCAATTGTCTATGTATGTAGATGGAAAATGTCTATAGTCGCGTAGTCGTCAAGTTGTAGGTATTAACAAATGTCTATAGTCGCGTAGTCGTCAAGTTGTAGGTAATAATTGTTACATATGGTACGCCTACTATGGTTGTTAGCGAATGGAATCCCTTTCGTGGGGGAATGTCATGGAATGGGTTGGAACGATTGAACACATTACCTAGGCTTCCCGTTTCTATATGTACTAGTTAATTCAGGTGATTTAGGGAGTTGTACATTTGGTGTCAAATCTTAGAGCCAAATTGTGTATATGATATTGTCAAGTTTATAAGAAGTACAATACAATTGTAAATGTTTACTTACCTTATTTGTTTAAGCATGTTTGTTTAGATTCCACATAAACATTTATATTAAAAACATATAGAATTCATAGATCCAATCCGATAATGGACCTACAAGTGGTATGAGAGCCTAGAGCTTGATTTTATTGCGTGTTGTTAACGTGTTAAAACTTATCGATTCTATTCTATTGCGTGTTAACGACGTGTTGGTACTTATCGATTCTATTGCTTATTCGACCCAAAAGTAAGATAAATTTATATGAACTTGATATAAGATGCAACATCCGGCCCCTCGCACCACCAATATTGTCTGCTTTGCCACCATGGGTTGTCCATCCAGGAACTCATATATTTATTTTTGGTTGCCCCGGTGGAGACTTCCCAGAAGGTCACCCATCCTAGTACTATTCCCACCCAAGCACGCTTAACTGCGGAGTTTTCTTGTGCTCCATAGCCAACTAAGCCTAAAACGCGTTGGTGATTTAAGAGGCATTGGATTACTTATGAACCTGGGATCTCTCCTGACCACCGCCGATGTGGGATATGCCTATGGTGTCACAATAGTCCATGTTAATCTTTTGGTATCAGTATCGGTATCGTTACAATTACCCCCCACCATCCCGAAAGATTAGGAGTGGCTCTGATACCATTTGTAACATCCGGCCCCTCGCACTACCAATATTGTCTGCTTTGCCTCCGATGGGTTGCCCATCTAGGAACTCACGGATTTGTTTTTGGTTGCCTGGTGGAGACTTCCCACGAGGTCACCCATCCTAGTACTACTCCCATCCGTGCACACCCAAAACGCGTTGGTGATTTAAGAGGCATTGGATTACATATGAACCAGGGATCTCTCTTGACCACGACCGATGTGTGATTTGCCTAGGGTGTCACAATGGTCCATGTTAATCTTTTGGTATTAGTATCGGTATCGTTACATAAGAGCAACTGAAAATCATGAAAAATACACATGTCTGTTAACCAATGCTACCAAAAAGGAGTTGATTTCATGGCACCGAAGAATGAGACATATCCATTTTAGAAAAATAACTTATTTAGTATAGAATGGATTCATTGTCAGGGTTCCCTTTTTGACATTCGGTATAAACTTATACGATGATTGTATCTTATGTAAGAAAGACAAGCTAGTAAAGAAGTGACATTCGCCGAACCTTGTTAATTTCATTAACACACCTTTGGAGCTGCTGCACGTGGATATGTTCAGTCCGGTGAGTAGGCAAAGCTTGGATGGGCATTTCTATTGCCTAGTAATTACAAACGATTATTCATGTTTTTCGTTGGTGTTCTTCATGGAGACAAAAGACGAGACTAGAGAGCTTGTTCAACATAAGATAGCTCAAGTTGAATCTCTATACAAACTTAAGGTTCAAAGAATTCACATTGACAGCGAAACCGAGTTCAAAAATCACAACATGGAGTTGATTTGTTTCAATACAAATGAGTGACACCATTATCCATTATTGATTATTGATGCCATTGAGTTCCGGAATGGCTTTTATCAAACTCTAAGACCAACATCGATGGCTTTATCACTCAGCCCATCTATGCTGATGGATTAACCACTCAATCCATTTATGTTGACCGATAAACCCATATGTGGGTCTCAGACTTCGATAAAAAAAACCTTTCCAAACTCAATAGCATCACTAATCACCCTGGCTGAATATAGCTATACAATGACCTCATCTATTTCACCACAGGATTTAAGTAACATACAGTAAAACCTCTATAAATTAATAACGTTAGGACCAGGATATTTTATTAATTTAGCGAGATATTATTATATAGATAAATTAATAAATTATTAATTTAAAGAGTTGGCTTATATTCATGAGCAACTCTCAAATTAATGCATCGACCTTCAAAATTTATATGTCTGTTCACTTAACCTATTTGAATAAAACATAAACAAGGACCTTCAAATTTCCCATGTACATTCACACATTAATGAACTTATCAAGTTCAATGTACATAGATCTAGATTGATCACTATAGAATGTCTAATAATAAATTTTAAAATCACATCAACTATGGCTTTTAAACTAAAAGGTGTTAAAAAAGCAAACATGAACAATCAACAACGAAAATCACATCAACTACGGCTTCACATAAACTATGGCTTCAATCTAAAAGGAGATTTAAAGATAAACTCAATATGTACATATATACTGAGACTACCACTGTTACTGCGGCGTCAACTCCTTTGTCAGCTGTGAGGATCTTTGGTAATGTAATTGCTCCTCCCCATGGGAGATACGCCAAGTGATCTTCACCTATTGCAACCTTCGCCCTTACCAGCCAAACTCTTGTCCCATCCCCTTAAAAACTGGAATTTTCCAATGAGCATGATGCTGGCTATAGTGAGGTAGTTGGGTCAAGCGAGGGTGCTTTTAATGAAGGGGATACTTTTGTGGGCTTAAAATTGCCTACTATATCTTGGGATCCACGTATGCCTGATAAAGCCTTCAAACCTAGTTGGAAAATAGCTAAGTCAACAAGATTGATTCATCCTCATATTGTGAATCCCTGGGTTGATCATGCCTTTCCTCCCGCTGAGGTATCGTACGTCGAGGGCCAAGATAGTCGTCAACTGATGGATGTTACTCAGACAGATGCTATATCAGAGTTTCGAAAAATAGCCGAGATAAAAGGTCGTTGGATTCAAGACAACAAAGAGCTATAGGAGGCGCGCATGTCTAACCAGCAAATGATGGACGAGCTTTAATGAAGAGATAGC
Organism: Helianthus annuus; assembly: GCF_002127325.2. Taxonomy (NCBI): domain Eukaryota; kingdom Viridiplantae; phylum Streptophyta; class Magnoliopsida; order Asterales; family Asteraceae; genus Helianthus; species Helianthus annuus. The sequence goes on from NC_035443.2 coordinate 136,945,189, forward strand.
TTAATTAATCCCGCCCGTGTCAAGGAGGTACGCCTGATTGCGGGAAAAGAAAAGGTGCAAGATGCCCTTAAGCGGGTGAATTCCAACTTAGCGAATGAGCGTATAATATGGGCACGAGATTGCCAAGAGAAAGATCGAATCATTGCTCAGTCAAGGAAGGTTCAAGCTGAGTTAGAAAAGAAAGTGGTGGCAGAAGCTCAAAAAGTTTGTGCTTTTTCTTCACAGGTTCGTGGGTTACGTATTGACACTGAATTTGTGTCGCAGGTCTATGAGAGGTATGTGGCACTTGTGAATGACATGGAAAATACCCAGGCCAAATACCAGCAAGCCCGCCAAGATTGTGATAACTTGTTAGAGCAGAATGCCGGTCTTCAAGATGCCCTATAGTTGGGACATTCCCGCCTCGGCGAGGCCGAGAGCGCAGCTAACCATGCGCTTGTTAAGCTAGAGGAGCTGACCAGCCAAGTTACCATGTTGCGGGGCGATAGGAATTGCTTAACATCTCATGGTTTAGTTGTGGCGTTTGATTTTTCAGAAGGTCATCTTACTATAGCGCACTGCTAGACGGCTTCTTCGTAGCGGCCTGTGACACTGGGCAGTATGATGGCATGCATGTAGGACCGTTCCAGTGACTTTAAACGTCAGTAGAAGTAGTTCATCTCAGTTTACAAAGGCAAAATCAAAGTAAACCAAGTCAAAAACAGCTTTTCCTTTCAATTCTTCTTTCTATTACTGATTGAGAGCTTTTACAAAGATTTTGACAGAAATCCGGCAGCACCTTCGCTCACACACACAAACATCTATCTCTGTCCGTTTGAAGCGCCCAGCTATTTATTGACACACACCCATCCGTTTGAATCATGTTCAAACGACTAGGCTTCAAACGGCCAGGATATGTTCAAACGGCTAGGGTATGTTCAAACGACCAGACATCCTAAAACCTATACAAACCCTAATTTAATCATGTTTGAACACGTGTTTAACCTATCTAGACACAAGACTTAATAAGACGTAGTCAGCAGACACTTAGTGCACCAACAGACTCCCCCTTGGATGTTGACGTAGTCTTTAGCGCCTGAGTCTTTAGTCTTGGTCTTTTCTCCAACTTTGTCTCTTCATTGTAACAACTCAATCTTCACAAGTTCAAAATCTTTTCCGAGCTCCATCTTCCGACTTCCCTTTTGCTGTTGATCCAGACTCCCCCTTTCATAGACTCTCCCTCTCAGTATGCTGGGATCTGAGGTCTTGTTCTGGTTCAAGCTTTGACAATTAGCTTCCGTGGGTATAATGAAGTCTCTAAACCTGTAACTCAACATATAACATTAGACTTTATCTTTTCAAACAATAAACACAAATTAAATCAGCTCTAGAAATCCACTCAAGTATTCAAGTTCAAGTTAATGACCCTGATTACTTGATTTATCTACCAAGTTCAATTTAATGACCCTGGTTGATCTTTTGACGAATCAAACTGATTTAGTAAAATCATTTTTCATTTTTTTTCAAATTTTATGAAAATAACAAGTATCAATTTAATGAACTTGTTTTTGTCTTTGAAACAATTCTACTTCCAACAATGTAAGCTCTCCTCATTCTTCAGCTCAGAATCTCCTGCATCTGCTTCATCTTTCTAGAATCCGACAATCAACTTTCCACTCTGGTTTGTCTAAAATAAAGCAGACATAAAATCTTTTTGGATTTTAATGTGTTCTAAACTAAGAAATGAAATAACAGAAAACTTAAATTGCAAAAAGTAAACTATTTACAAATTTATTTTTGGTGAGCGTGTCAGGGAATCATATCAGCTTTTCAGACAAATTACTAGTACCGTTAAGCTACATTACATACTCAGACTTAAACAATTCACCTCGATTGTCGATATACCGATCCATCTTAAATTCTCACACAAACTTCAATCTATTCAGGATACCGTTTAAGTGTCTTAGAACTTAGATCAATTCATGTGTCCCACCTCTTGAATATACTCCCGTATCCAGAATCCCAATATTCAGTCTTACAGGCAAGAATACTACAATGATATATGTGCATAAATTAGGGGTTAAATGCGAGAACTGAGGGATCTCAGGTCAGAACTTCCGTTCAGCAGAGAGATATCAGTTTCGACTTTGCAGTATGTCCCCTTTAGAGGATCTTTTCAGCTACAACAGATGATTATCAATTTTATTGTCTAGTCAACTGAGGGCTTTATGCTATATTTCAAGAATTTTGGATAAAGTATTAGCCAAGGACTAGGTCAGAACTACCGTTCAGTAGAAGTCCCGGAATAATACCCCAGACATCATAAAGTATAAACGCCTAGTATATCAGAATACGAGACCTTTCAAACGAGATTTCAGGGATTACCTATATATCCAAGTAGTGTTCCCCACGAATTTCACAAGTTTGAAATTTTAGGTTTATATCCCGAATAAATTTACTAAATGTACAAAAACCTATAGACACATCATTAGTGAGACTGTTTAACTCAATTAGACTTTCCAAATCTTTAGCATACTGTAATTGTCTAGCCGATGTACTATCATTTTCCCTATATACACAAGCTCTTTTTCAATTTTATCATGTTTTTGTATTTTTGCATTTTTTACTGTTTTTGTATTTTCTGAAAGTATAACTATGTACAACTAACTATCTCCCCCTAAATACCAAAACACGTAAAAAAAACGACAAACCATTGCAGATTGTTTCTCATCGTCATCCGCAACAGTATTCTCATCAACGCTCACAACCCCATCCAACACTGAAAGCAATTTCATACCATTAAGTTTTAACAAATATTGAAACCGATTTTTATCAAAAGCTTTGGTATGCAAATCAGCTTTTTGTTCGTCAGTGTGGATTTTCTCAATTCGTATCAACTTTTTCTCGAAGCAATCGCGAATAAAGTGATGACGAATTTCAATATGTTTAGTTTTAGCGTGATGTACTGGATTTTTAGTAACGTTAATTGCGGCCTCATTATCAACAAACAGAGGTGTGTTAAGAAACTGCAAACCGTAGTCGCGCATCTGTTGCTGTATCCACAGAATCTGAGAGCAGCAACTGCTAGCAGAAACGTACTCCGCTTCACATGTAGATAGCGCCACAGATGTTTGTTTCTTACACTGCCAGGTAACCAATCTCGGACCAAAGAACTGGCATCCTGCAGTTGTTGATTTCGCATTGACTTTGCAGCATCCGAAATCCGAATCGGAATACCCTTTGAGCGTAAAATCGCCTTTCCTAGGTACCATAACCCCAATGACAGAGTACCTTTCAGGTAACGTAATATCCTCTTGACAATAATCATGTGCGATGCTCTCGGGTTAGACTGAAATCTTGCGGCAAGGCACGTTGGGTACATAATATCAGGACGTTAAGCAGTCAGATACATCAAAGAACCTATCATGGAACGGTAAAACGTTTCATCAGCCCTGTCTCCGGTGAGATCTGGGTGAATCCCATGATTAGTCGCAAGTGGGGTAGCAGCTGGAGTAGAACTTGACATTCCAAATTTCTCTAGAATATCATGCACCTACTTCGTTTGATGAATGAAAATTCCCTCAAGAAGTTGTTCAACTTGTAGACCCAGAAAGAATTGCATCTCCCCCATTGATGACATTTCGAATTTCTGCTTCATCACCTGTTCGAAATCTTTACACAATTTCTCATTTGTTGACCCAAAAATTATATCGTCCACATAAATTTGTACTATCAGAAGATGACCATCAACGACTTTAGTGAAGAGAGTGGCATCCACTTTTCCACGTATGAACTGGTTAGCGAGTAGGTGTTGAGACAAAGTCTCGTACCAGGCTCTCGGCGCCTGATGTAGACCATACAACGCTTTTTCCAGCAGATAAACTTTGTTCTTGTGGAATGGGTCAGTAAAGACCGGCGGCTGACCAACATAAACCTCCTCTTTGACCTTCCCATAAAGAAACGCTGACTTTACATCCAACTGATATACTTTGAAATTCTTCCAAGACGCAAATGCTAGGAAAATTCTGATAGCCTCTAGTCGAGCTACAGGAGCATAGACTTCGGTAAAATCAATCCCCTCCTGTTGACTAAAGCCCTGAACAATGAGTCGAGCTTTGTTCCTTACAACTACTCCTCTGTCGTCCCTCTTACATTTGAAAACCCATTTTGTATTGATTTTCCTTTGACCATCCGGAAAATCCACTAACTTCCACACCCCCAACTTTTCAAACTGACTTAACTCTTCTTGCATTGCTATGACCCAAGAGTCTTCAGTAAGCGCCTCTTTGTAAGTTCTCGGTTCGACCTGCGAGATAAAACAACTTAATGAAAATTCAATTTGTAAAGATGCTACTGTAGAATAAAAACATGTTAAGCCCTGGTCAATTTGACGTCTCGTGCGAACGCCCGATTGCAATTCTCCTATGATCAACTCCTCTGGATGATAAGAAAGAGTTCGCGGCATCACTTTGCTTGGAACATCTACATTTCCCTCCAGATTAGTAACATTTTGCTCTGCATCTTGTTCACCAACTTGGTTTGTTTGACTTGACAACTGGATCTGCTCCCCCTCAAGATCTGAATCACCATGATCAAATACTGGCATGTTATCAGCTTCTGGATCATCATTCACTTCCGACTGATTACCAGGAGCAACTTCATCATCATGTTCACCAGCATTACTAGGACCTACTTTATCGTCATTTGAAGTTTCCCGAGGTCTTCTAGAATACTCCGCTGGGAACCTGAGCTACGACTCATACTCTCGCAAAATATCCAGCTCATCAAAGAAATCTTCTTCTTCCTCAGATTCTTCCCTCATGTCAAACGAATCCCAAAGTTTGTCATAATGATATCGCCATGAATCACCAGGATTCTGTGGCGGCATAGTGTAACCTTGACATTCAACATTCGCTGCATCAATAATCCGCTTCTCGCTTGGAACAAAGACACGCCGAGTAGGACTTGAATATCCAACAAAGATTCCCTCAATGCTCTTTGAACCAAACTTGCCATTAGGCTCTATCACCGTACAGGGTGACCCAAACGGTTCTAGATACTTTAAATTCGGCTTGCGTTTATTGAGTAGCTCAAAACACGTCTTGTTGAATTTCTTCACAGTAAGAACTCTGTTGAGAGTATAGCATGCAGCAGAAACAGCTTCAGCCCAGAAATTAATTGGTAACTTAGAATCTGCAAGCATCGTTCTGGCTGTCTCGATTAGCGTCCGGTTTTTGCGTTCTGCAACTCCATTCTGCTGCGGAGTGTACGGAGCACTAAACTCATGCAGTATACCTCTTTCATCACAAAATTCTTCCATCTTACTGTTTTTGAATTCAGTACCATTATCACTGCGAATTCTACAGATTGGCCTCTGGTACAGATTCTCAATTCTTTTAAACAATGCCATCAAGTTGTCAAACGTTTCGTCTTTCGATTTCAAGAATGAAACCCACGAAAATCTGGAATAATCATCAGTCACGACCAAACAGTAGGAATCTCCTGTTATACTCTTGACATTCACTGGACCAAACAAATCCATGTGAAGTCGTTCCAATGGTCTTGAAACTGAATTGACTTGCTTTGTAGGGTGTGACTTTTTCTTCTGTTTGCCTTTGACACAACTTATGCACTCCCCTTCCAGATGAAAACCTTTGACATGCACTCCTGTAACCAAATCATTATGCACCAAGTGATTCATTTTCCTTAAGTGAATATGCCCCATCTTTCGGTGCCATAACCTTGATTCTTTCTCCGTTGCTCTGGACACAAAACAATGAGCCTGACCCGTGGTTGTAGTAGCAACGCTCATGTCCAACACGTACAGATCGTTGACTCTTGGTGCCCTCATGATGATCCACTCTTCAGTTATCACAAATCCCGGTTTCAAGATCAAACATTCTTTGTCGTTGAAATGAGTAGTATACATCCTATCACAGATCTGGGAGATACTCAGCAGGTTGTTCTCCAGCTCAGCGATGTAGTTAACTCTCTCAAACGTTATGATGCCATTCGATAATGTTCCTTCACCTATGATCCTTCCTCCTTGATTACCCGCAAAACCCACGTAACCACCGTTAATGTCTCTCATATCATACAGTAACGCAGTCTTCCCTGTCATATGTCTCGATGCTCCACTATCCATTATCCACCTGGATACAAGTTTTGGAAGATCCTGCACATAACAAATCATCACTTAAACAAATTCAAGAAAAATGCCGATTCATGCTTCGCGAACCAGGAAGCTCCGGCAATTCAAACTGTTTAGTCAAACATTGAGTCCACCCAGGCTTCATCAGCCTTAGGTGCAACCTTGACTCTCACAATTTGAATTTTGAAATTTTCAGCCTTGAGAGGTGGAAAATTTGCATCATAATCAACCGTAATTGATTCTTTAGCCTTTTTCACCTCAGAAGTTGAAACTTTCTTCTCAACTTTTGATTCAATTTTAGGTTTCCACACCTGTTGAGTTAATGTAACCCTTTTGTAAAATTTACCATTTTGAGTTATCAACTTCTTTACGGGTTCATTTTTCACTATTAAGTTGTCAATTTTAACATTCTTCTTTTCAAGAACCTTCTTCTCAACAAACATCGGTGTTTTACCCTTCACATCATCCTTCTTCTGTTGAACTTTCACAACTTCAGTCTTAGGCTTCACAAATGTACACTTTCATGCAATATGACCAACCTGATCACATCTAAAACAAGTACGAGTATCAGCTACTCGACTCGTCCCTTCAGACTGAGCCTGTGAAGCTCTCTTCTCAAAAAATTCTTTGTTAGATTTTGAAAAAAATTCTTTTTCTTCATCAGCAAGTGAACTTGAACTGTTCACAAACTTTTTCTTTTCGACAAACCTCTTGTTTGGAAGATTCTTTTTCTGATACGGTTTACCCCCCCGATAACCACCAGACCAGTTGTTTCTGTTGTTATTGTAAAAACGTGGTGGATTAACAGATTTCTTGTTATAAACCCTATCTTTATTTCGACTCAGATTATTCACTGCTGACAACTCGACTTCAACAAGTTTGAAAACATTTGTCAATTTGTTCAAGTTTACATTCTCTATCGGAAACTTTGAATCCGAAAACAACTTATCCGAACCCATCATCTTGTACATGACAAGGTTTGATTCTTCATCTAAGTTGTTCTTGGACTTTTGCTTCGGAATGTATTTATCCAAGAAACACCCATCCTCCTCTGAAGTGTCACAATCCGGTTTAAGCACTTTGTCAACCACACTTTTCACCACATCATTTTGGACACCCTCGTCATTGGAAGACGTGAACGTGACATCAATGTTCTCAGGAAGTTTAACATCACTTTCTTCCTCAATTTCCACCAAACTAGACTGCTTTTTCGTGTAGTTGTCTAAAATTGGCGGTGGAACTTTGTGAAACCCTACACCCGTTCCATCAGAAAACACATCCTCGCCAGCTTTGGTTTTCCCTATAGGTTTGGGAACAATATGCCGCAAAACAAAGCTTGCTGAGCTATAGCTGTTTAACTTCAACTGAATTCTTTCATTTTCAATTTCAGCTTCTTGAACTTTAAGTTTCAGTTTAGCAATTTCATCCAGTTGGTTGTTAATTAATTCTTCTTTTATTCTCACTACAGCGCTTAGATGTTCGTTTTCTTTATAAGTTTTGCCATTACGATCATCACTATCTTTCACAATACTTTTAAGTTTTTCAAACTTTTCTGAAATCTGACAGTTTTCAAGAATTAACTTTTCATTTTCACATTTTATTTTCTCACGTTCAGTTTTATCATGTTCAATTTGAGTCGTTAATTCTTTGATTCGTTCGGTTGAAGCTTTTACAGTTTTGTCCCGACCGAGAATCTGATACTCAACACTTTTAACTTTCGTTGTCAGATTCTTGATTTTCTCATTGTTAAGATACGTGACAGTGCTACAAAAATTGCATTGTTTGGTGCAATTTTTGCAGTCAGCATTTCCATCAATCTTGTTACCTGACGCATTTGTTGACACACTTTGACTGACGAGCCCCTTTGACTTAGTAACAGAATTAGGATCTACCTCAAGTGCTTTCGCAGCCAACACCTTGTCAGCCATCTTTTCCAGGTTCTCTGCCGTCAACTCCTGCGTAGTATCAATCAAGCCAGTATCAATTTGCTTTGCTTTCTCAAACTCTTCTTTTTCTTTCATCTCATTCTTCTCTTTCTCCTTTCTCTCTTTTTCTTTTTCTTCTTCAATCATCTTCTCAGTTGGCATTCCCCACCACTTGTGCTACCAGTACTCATCATCTTCTTTTATCTCCTTGATGATGGCTTCCATATCGAGTGTGCTGTCATCAATCGCAATGTTTCCATACCGATCAAGATAGCATTCTCTGTCTGGATCCCATCTATTCGCTCTTTTTGCATCCCGATAAATGCGAGAGATCTTCAAGATTCTGTTTTCAGCAATCATTTTTCGATAACAGTACTTCTGCTCTTCAGTACGATCTTCTTTCCACGGAATCGGTTCATCATTATTTGTCATGAATGCGTAACCAACCGCATCTTCTTCCGGTAACACTTCCTTACTCCAATTGTACCCCTCATCATCATAAATCACAGCTAGAGCCCTTGATTTGTCTCTGTTATCTTCAGACTGCTTCAATCTAGGCGGCTCGGATTTATTCTGATGGTAGATTGCCTTTTTGTAGTAATCGTCTCTAAACGGATTCTCTGACTCATCAGCGTACGTGTTTATGCATTCCCGCTTGAAGTGACCCGTCTCTTACACTTGAAGCACGTCACTTTTGTTTTGTCGAACCCCAACTTTGTAGACGGACCACCGATCGTCTTTCTCCCAGTAATTTCCATGAAACGCTGAGCACGTCGAACAGCACTTGCCATTGCCCAACGAATGTCGATAAGCTCCATTTCTTCGGGGTCTATCTGATCGTAATCTTCTTTCGTCAGATTTGTGTTCCCGATCTTACAAGCCACCAATCCTTCATAAGACTCTAGCACAGATGCCAAAAAGACCATCTGTTGCTTAGCCGACTCCTCATCAAAATTCTGTGCGTTCTTCAGATCTATCGCGATGTTACAAGAAAACTTCGCATCAGAAAGATTTGCAGCAGACGAAGATCCACTGTGATAACCACTGTGACTTCCGCTGCTAGGACTACTTTGACTTTCTTTGCTTGCTGAAGATACATTCTCAGCTGAAAATGCAGTCTTTGGAGAAGTTGCTTTTGGCATCATGCTTTTTGGATAATAAAGATCCAAATTCTGCTGAGAAGAAGAGTGATTGACTTTGTAAGTTTTCTTCAATTCCAGCTCGTGACTTTCAAGTCTCTCAATCACCAAATCTAGAGTTAAGTTTTCAGGAGCAATAGTGTTCTTCAACATAAGCGCATAATATCTCCAATCAACCTCATCTGGTAATGAATCGAACAGTTTGTCAACTAGTTCTTCATCAGAAAACTTGATTTCATGTCTTGCTAATTCTAGTTTCAGATGACCGAACCTCTCTATCATTTTACACACCGATTCATTCTTTAAACAACCAAAAAGATCAAATTCTTTTCTAAGAAGCTTTCGTTTGTTCTTTACAATCTCTTTGCTTCCAAGACACTTCTTTTCGAGTTTCTCCCACAAATCTTTAGCATTTGAGTAATCTATCAGCGAAATGATGTCTTCCCGCACCGACTGAAACAGTAAAGCCACACACTTTTGCTCGGCTACAAATCCTTCAATTTCTTCATCTGATCTCAATGCTTCACCATTTTTCTTTCCATTTGCATATCCATTCTTCATACTTTTCCAACTTGCAAATGCAAATGCCATCAGCCAGTCTTCGAATTTAGTTGCCCACCTACTATAATCTTCTATAGCCATCAGCTTCGGAGGTTTGTTGAATGTTCCAAAAGCACTTTCAGACTCCCAAGCTTCTTTCTTTCTCTCCTTCGGTGGATCCTCGTTCGTATTGCTCGAAGACGTATCATTATTTCCAAAACTTCCCATGAATGCATACATGTCGCTGAACGGGTTCAAGAAAATATCGTCCATCGTGAATGTACCTGTAAAATCAGACAACACTTAGAAAAATTTTGTTTTTGGAAAATATCAGATTCAAACGGAACTGTTCAAACAGAATGGTCTTGTCCGTTTGAAACACCAATAGTTTCAAACGGAAAGTATTCAAACGGTATAGTTTCAAACGACAGTTTTTCAAACGATCACTTTCAAACGATCAGTTTCAAGCGACCACTTTCAAACGGAACGTGTTATTTTCAAACGAGAGAACTCGATTTTAAACGAAAGACTAATGTTTCAAACGATCAGTTCAAACGGACAGTGCCTTTTCAAACGGATGACGTCATTTTTTCCGAACACTTTCAAACGGACATGATGATTTTGATTGGTTTTAGGTCGAATTTTGGTTCCAAATTGTCAAGGATTAGTTAAAAGTGAATTTCGTTTGATATGTGAACGTTTCAAGCCATTTTAACCGTGACAACTAGTTCAAATCAGAAAAGAAAGGTAGAAGTGAGATAATCCGGCGATTTCAAGCTGTATTTTGTATGAACTCCTCGTCCTGAGCTCTGATACCACTTGTAGGACTGTTCCGGTGACTTTAAACGTCAGTAGAAGTAGTTCATCTCAGTTTACAAAGGCGGAATCAAAGTAAACCAAGTCAAAAACAGCTTTTCCTTTCAATTCTTCTTTCTATTACTGATTGTGAGCTTTTACATAGATTTTGACAGAAACCCGGCAGCACCTTCGCTCACATACACAATCATCTATCTATGTCCTTTTGAAGCGCCCAGCTATTTATAGACACACACCCATCCGTTTGAATCATGTTCAAACAACTAGGCTTCAAACGGTCAGGATATGTTCAAACGGCCAATGTATGTTCAAACGACCAGACATCCTAAAACCTATACAAACCCTAATTTAATCATGTTTGAACACGTGTTTAACCTATCTAGACACAAGACTTAATAAGACGTAGTCAGCAGACACTTAATGCACCAACAATGCATGAAGCCTATTTGAATTGTGATCGGCGAGATCTCCTATCGGACGCTTTTCATGTAGCCAGTGCCTCCGCTTCCGCTCGAATAACCAAAGCCCTTGCATCCATGACCAATGATTTCTTTTATGAATTCCAACAAGTTCTTGATGCGACAGGGGGAGAGGACCTGGATGCGCTCCGCCATCTTCTAGAACCTCCATCCGCCGATGTTTGGAACGCTTTGTCTTCTTTTAAGCGTGTCATGTTTCCTTTCTGTTTATTTTGTGAACTTCTATCTTATTAAATATTTTAACTTTAATCATTATGTGGTGACGTATGCATCAGGTGTTATGTAATTAATTTTTTGCTCATGATGGTCCTAACTTCGCCTCCTGACATGGGGGCGATATGACTGTTGACACGATTTGCAGTAATTAATTCTCTTGCGAATGTCAAAGTACCCGTTTTGATGGATAAGCTAGGCTCATTATCCTCCCCTATTGGGATTGAGTTTGCCAGCCGATCCCGGAATCCAACGATCTCCGGACAGGTATTCTGGATCTTGATTCACTTCCCCATGTATTCAATACTCTGTCCTCTGGTGCTTATGTGTCCGAGGGTGATACTTTGCCAGTATGCAAAACCCTCATATCTTTGCCAACGTCCCAAACAAGTCGTTCTGGACTAGCCTACAAAAGTTACCATCATGGTCATCCCATTATAGCTGATCTGACACTGTCTCCTGGTGACGATATTCAATATGTGGTCGAAAGACAACTGGTTTTGGATGATGATCTTATTGTGTATCTGGACTTGGTCGTTAGACACACCGGCATTCTCCAGACCCCTACAGAAGTATTGGAGATGTTATTTAATATGAAATAGTTGGAGGATGCTCTTTATCTTCTTTTATTTCCCAAATTATGTATTGTATAGATGGGACAAGTACTTGGGTTTTTTTATGGTATCTTATGTAAGTTTGTTATCTACATGTTTACCAATTTGTGGGTAGTTGACATATCAATTATCAATATACCTACTTATTAGCGCTATGTTTTGTAAACGTGTTAATGGAATAGTGCATGGATAGCGACTATCATTACGCTCAAAGTGTTGTATACACCATTTGACAGAGTATGAAGGCATGGCTTAATCGCAGTGTGCAAAAAATAAAGATTAAAGTATCAACAAACTCTAATGAACGAAAAAAATAGTAATAAACTTCAAATGACGTGTCCAAATGTGACACCTGTGTCACTTCAACCATCGAACAAATACCAAACCAATGAAATATTTCATACTTGGGATTTGTAAAAATATGTGTATCATTTTCACATATCAACTCTTGTTCGATTTCGGGCTCTAAATCACTTTCTGGAAGGTTATACGCGCACTGATGCGTAAATATAACCAGTTTAATGCAACAAACACTCCGGAATAGTGACTTAAACTTAACATACCTTAAATAACCTTTACGTAACTTGGAAATAAGTTTCGGAAGGTTTGGTATGCCGAAATCAAGTTTATTCGTTTACAGGGACTAAATTCGAAAAACTGCGAAAGTATGTCAATTTGTATTGTAATGAACATTCCGGAACTTGACCATAAGTTAAACATACCCTAAATATCCTTTACATAGCTTATAAATAGGCTTTGAGGTGTTCGGTGTGCTAAAATAAACTTTCTGGTCATTCAGGGACTAAAAGCGTCAAAAGTGCATAAGTTTGCATTTTCGCGCATATCTTACGTTCTGAATATATCCGGACATCCAAAAATTTATGTAAGCATCAAAATATTATTTTTTAGTGTTTGGCTTGTCAAAATTCCATTCGTCGCGCAATTCGGATCGTTTTTGCGTCCGTTACGACTTCCGTCGTAATTAACCGAACAACGCAACCGTACCACCAAACGAACCGACATCCGAGATATTTTTGAGCATATTTTAAGTTCCCTATACTTTAACTTAATTTTAGAGCTTTGAAATGGGGTTAACGGGGCTTAAATGTGTCAAAAATGCATTAGAAATCAAGTTTGGAGCTGCAGGGGCCTGTTCTGCCAAATTTCAAACTTGCTGACCTGCAGGGTCCTTACGGACCGTATGGACTTCCTCTTACGGTCCGTAAGCAGGTGCTAGAGATCAGAAACTTGTTTCCAGCTTGTTCCAGTTGTTCTCCATGTTTGCAAATGGTTTTGGGCAATCTATGGGCTCATTTAGGGGTGCACATGGTATTACAAATTAGTGTGTACAAGTGTAAGGCTCATATCGAAGCTCGGTTTTCAAGAAACGATCCTAACGGTTCTACGAAAACTATATATACCCCATCCCATTTCCATTACAAACCCATATTTGATCTGAGTTTTTCTCTAAGTGGTTGTGTTTATACACTTCCTACCTGAGATTACTTGGAATCAAATCTTGCGGGGACCCTTTGTAAGTCTTCTTTCGTGCTTTTGTTCGTTTTTGTCGTGAAAGTCAAACTTTGTTTGACTTTCTACATTTACCAGTTTATGGTCAACGCGAAGTTCGTTTGAACTTCATAACGTGAGCATAATCACGATAAATGACTATACCTACTGATTACAACGTTGTTTAGGTGTAGGAACGAGTCGTAGTTTCGGCCAAAATGCGTATTCTTGCGTATTTTGTAACCAAACTACTTTTAGGTATCAAAACCTTTTGCTTTGATACCAAACTGTTTTCTAAAATCGTTAAACATGTTTTTACATGTTTAACTCGTTACTTTGGGTTTAGTGCTTATATAGGGTCGTAAGGTAAGCGATCTAAACAATCGCTTAGACTTTCGAACCCGACCCGTTTGGTCGATCATTAGGATCTGACCAAACACATTAGGTGACCATAGTTGGATAGGGAATAACCTTCCTAGGTTATACCTTATGGTCACGTCGTATAGTTAGTTGTATGATAGGTAGTTTATATGCCTTAGGCAAATAACCAAAATGCCCTTTTTACGCATAAATTCATTTTAAGCATATGTAACTTAATTTTTGACATCTAAACTGATTTAGCAACAATATTAGACATGTTAAGGCATATCCTACTTGTCATAGGACTAGTTAGGCGGTCCGAACGCGGTTTACGCGAACGACGCGTTAAAGTATCATAAGCTACCTAAACGGGTAGTAATGGGTCGTAAGCACTTAGGTTAGGTTTCATTTTAGTATGTAGGCTTTGTTAAACCAGATCATATGAGTTCCAATACTCATTTGGTTTACGAAACCTCATACTATCCGATCTCCCGATTTAGGTCCGGTTATTTATGTAGTTATCTATATAGGGTGCTGTTTTCTTCCGTGATCCCTCTAGCTTTGCTTGGTTATTGTTCAAGACTTCTAACCACCCTCAAGTGAGTACATAGTCCCCTCTTTTACTGTTTTTCAAACGTTTTGGGGTGAAACACATGTACCTACTTGTTACTTTCATGCTTTCCATGTTTTCATATCATATACTTGCTATGTTCATTAGTACACTATTAGTACATGATTTCATTATGTTTTTGCTATGTATGTCCATTGTGTGCATACTTAGTACATCGTTTTACATGACATTTTATGCTTTGTATGTTCATTTAGCGCATACTTAGTACATTGTTTTACATTACCTTTTCATGCTATGTATGTTCATCATACTTAGTACATTTTACATCACATGCTATGTATGTCCATTTGTTGCATACTTAGTACATTTTCATCTCATCACATGCTTACATTTTGGGTATGACATTTGGTTTGTTTAAGTGGGACAATATACATTCATTAACATTGATCACGTCGTTCGTTAGTAGGTAGTGGTACCATTGGAATTGACAACTCCCATTCCTGAGATCCTAGGTTTATTTGGGTCGAAGGAATGACCGAATTCGATATACATTTACTCAGATAAACCTTTAATTCGTTAGGGGTTTATCGCCACAGTCGCAAGGCTTGAATGTATGCAATTTCACAACACCGCATAAATGTTTGTATCAGTATAGCATGCATTTCCACGAAACATAACTTTGATTTAAACCGCGTTTTACTTCAATACTTTGTTTTGTGCATTTTACCTATGGTCTAGTTGATGCATTTCACTTGCCACACATATCATTTTGGTTACACATTACATGATTTACATTTGGCACATAAACATTTTTGACATTGGATATGCATCACATGATTTACATTTGGACATAAGCATTTTGACATGTTATTCAATACATTTGGCTATTGGTTTAAACATAAACATTTTACATTGGTGGTTTGTCTGGGTAAGTGGTTTAAGTAACGAGGCGTGTGTAATATGATACAAGCATGGTGGATACGCCGCTGGTACTTCCTATATATAAGTGCTTGTATGATATTACATATCGCAACGTTGTTTAAATCATTTCAGTTTAGACATATAACATATTTTTCACAATACATTGTTTTACAAACAACTCATTTTATACAAACTCATTTTTACTTGGTTATTCTTTACTCTTTTACATATCATCTACTTTATCCTCGCTTTTCAAATGATTTATAAAACAAAAACATTTTACAAGGATCATGACTGACTTTTGCTAAACAATTTTTTTTTCTAAACTTATAAGTCATGAATCCTAAATCAATAAAACCTATGTACTCGCCAGCATTTTTATGCTGATGTACCTATTTTCACATGTGTCTCAGGAGATGATGCATATGATTGATCAAGATACACATAGGTGGACCTGGGCCTTAGTGACATTAAAAGATGCAAGACTAGTTAATTATGTTATGCTTATTTGTTGTTAAGACATTGTAATGTCTTTTAATCAATTAAACAACATTTCAATTTCCATGTGTTATGAACCAATGATTCTGTTACAACACTCCCCGACGTTTCCGCCACGCTTTGTTGTTTTACGTGGTCAGGGTGTGACAGAAGAGTTGGTATCAGAGCTCATGCTTATAGGGAATTATGTAACATTTGTGCTTGTAAGCATTGTGAACAGTTCAGTTATCAATAAAACAATGTTATTTGATCCCAATGTTTGTTTGGTTGTGTTTCACATTTTTCATGTTTTGACTTTTGTTCAATTTCAAACTCTACATCGCTTTCTGGAGAATTATACGCAAATTGGTGCGTAAACGTACTCAGTTTAATGCGAAAAATACTCCGGAACATGAACATATACTCAACATACCTTAAATAACCTTTACATAACTTAGAAATAAGTTTTGAAGGCTTTGGTATGGCAAAAACAAGTTAATTCGCTTGCAGGGACTAAACTTGACAAACTGCGAAAGTATGCCAATTTGAACTGTAACAAACATTCTGGAACATGTCCATAAGTTAAACATACCATAAATATCCTTTACATAGCTTATAAATAGGCTTTGAGGGGTTTGGTATGCTAAAATAAACTTTTGGATCATTCAGGGCTAAAAGTGTCAAAAAGTGCACAAGTTTGCACTTTCGCGCATAACTTACGTTCTGAATACATCCGGACATCCAAAAAATTATGTAAGCATCCTTATATTATGCCTTAGTGTATGGCATGAGAAAAATCCATTCGTCGCGCAATTTGGATCGGCTTTCGCGCTTATGTGCATTCGTCGTAATTAACCGAACATCGCGACCGTACGGCCAAACGAACCGACATCCGAGATATTTTTGAGCACATTTTAAGTTCCCTATGCTTTAAATTCATTTTAGAGCTTTAAAATGGGGTTAACGGGGCTTAAACGTGTCAAAAATGCATCAAATATCAAGTTTTGGGGCTGTAGGGACCAAAACTGCCAATTTTGAAAGTTGCTGACCTGCAAGGTCCTTACGGTCCGTATGGACCTTTGCTTACGGTCCGTAAGACGTCCCCAGAACAGCAGATTCAGTTTTAAATGCTGTTGCCTCTTCAAGTTAGTGAAAGGTCAAAATGCACTTGCCTCTTCAGGCCAATTAGGGGCAAAACTGATGCTCCATAAGTATTACAACAAGTGTATGGACAAGATCATGGCACGATATTCGAGAAACGATCCTAACGGTTATGCTTTTCCTATAAATACCCCCCCATTCTTGCAAAAACCCACAAGAATCTGATCTAAAAGCTCTAAGTTGAAGTATTGCTTCATACCTGAGTTTCTTTGATCAAGATTAGCTTTCGGGGACCCTTTGTAAGTGTTCCTTCGTCGTTTTATCGCTTTTCGAGTCCGAAAGTCGAACTATGTTTGACTTTCTGCATTGACCAGTTTATGGTCGATGCAAAGTTCGTTGGAACTTCATAACGTGAGCGTGATCACGATGGTTATAGTCCGTAGTGACTATACCTACTGATTACCACGTTATCAAGGCTCAGTGACGAGTCGTAGTTTCGGCCAAAATGCGCATTCTTGCATATTTTGTAACCAAACTACTCGTGAGCATCAAAGCCGTTTGTTTTGATGCAAACCTGTTTTCTAAACTTAGTTAAGCATGTTCTAACATGCTTAGCTCGTCACTTTTAGTTTAGTGCATATATAGGGTCGTAAGGTAAGCGATCTAAACCATCGCTTATACTTTCGAACCCGACCCATTTGGTCGATCATTAGGATCCGACCAAACACATTAGGTGACCATAGCTATAACCTTCCGAGGTTATACCTTATGGCCACGATGTTAGGCGTTCCAAACGCGTTATACGCGAACGACGCGTTAAGGTAGCATAAGCTACCTAAACGGGTCGTAATGGGTCGCAAGCACATTGGATAGGTTTCATTTTTAGTGTGTAGGCTTTGTTAAACCATATTTCACGAGTCTCCATACTCGTTTGGTTTACGAGCCCGCATACTATCCGATCCTTCCGATTTTGGTCCGGTATATTAATATAGCTACCTATTAGGTGCCGTTTGATATCTCGTGATCTCTAGCATTGTGTGATTATTACACAAGGAATTCAAAGCAATCTTAGGTGAGTGCATTGAACCCCATCTTTTACTGTTTTCTAAACTGTTTTGGGGTGAAACACATGTGCCTACTTGTTACTTTCATGCTTTCCATGTATTCACATCATATACCTGCTATGTTCGTTAGTACATTATAGTACATGATTTCATTACATTTCATGCTATGTATGCCATTGTGTGCGTACTTAGTACATTGCTTTACATTACATTTCATGCTATGTATGCCCATTGTGTGCGAACTTAGTACATTGCTTTACATTACATTTCATGCTATTTATGCCTGTTGTGTGCATACTTAGTACAATTGTTTACATCACATGCCTTCATTTTGGTATGACATTTATTTTGTTTAACATGGAACAATACATTCATTAACATTGATCATGCCATTCGTTAGTAGGTAGTGGTACCATAGGAATTGACAACTCCCGTTCCTGAAATCCTTGGTTTGATTGGATTGGAAGGAATGACCGAATTCGATATACATAACTTAGATAAACCTTTAATTTGTTTAAGGGTTTATCGCCACAGTCTCAAGGCTTGGATGTATGCATATTTCACAATACCGCATAAATGTTTATATCAGTAAAGCATGCATTGTTCCACAAAACATAACGTTGATTTAAACCATGTTTTACTTCAACACCTTGTTTTGTGCATTTTTACATATGGTTTAGTTGATACATCTTACTTACCATACAAGATATATTTTGGGTACACATTACATGATCTACATTAAACATAAACATTTTGACATTGATATACATACTTGTTGGTTTACATTGAACATAGACATTTCAACATGGTTTACACAATAACACTTGACATTTGGTTTATACATGAACAATTTACATGGTGGTTGGTTTGGGTAAATGGTTGGTGTAACGTGGGGTATGTAATATGATACAAACATGGTGGATACGCCGCTGGTACTTCCTATAAATAAATGCTTGTATAATATTACATATCGTAGCGTTATCCAATTCATTTCAGTTTAGACACATTACATTTTACACAAATAACATGCTCTTCACAAGACATCATTTTTACAAACAACTTATCTTATTCAACTCATTTTACTTGGTTACTCGTTTAACCTTGCACTTATCTATACATACCATCTGATGTTATCGTTTTTCAAATGGTTTACAAAGCAAGACAAATTACAATGTTCATGACTGACTGTTATTAAACATTTCTTTAAAACTCAAGTCATGAATCCCATTTTCACAAAACCTATGTATCTCACAGGCATTTTTATGCTGACGTACCTACTTTCACATGTGTTTTCAGGAGCTATTCCATAGGATGATGATCATGACACTAGGGCGGACCTGTGCCTTAGAGACTAAAACTGAAGATAGACTTAGTTAATTATGTTATAAACTCTTTGTTTTCCTGTTTAAGACAATGTACTACTCTTGTTTAATAAATAAAATGTAACTTTGATTTCCATGGTTATGAAACAATTAATTCTGTCCACAACACTCCCCGGCGTTTCCGCCGCGGTTGCACGTTATACGCGGCCGGGGTGTGACAAATTAGGTTATTAGTAATGCTTTGACCTAGTCTATAACCTTCCTAGGACCCTAACGCGAGTTTACTTGCGTTTAGTCATAAAACAACACCGTCACCTATCCTTAGGCGACAACCACAACAAGAACGTAAATTTCAAAACCGCTTTGAAAAGCAATCATCTGTTCTAGGATGATTAATTACTATTTTGAACCCTCTAAGTTTTCAAATCTCGTCAAAGTTTGGGTCTTATAATGTGAACACGTGCAAACTGGAAGGGTAAATGCCTGTACTCTGAGTTTTCTGTCTAAGGCTAGAGTGTTCGTACAAATCCGTAGTATCGGACCAGTCACTCTTACCTGGGAACTCTTGGGGTGAGTGTTCACTTATAGGCAAGCATGTCTTCAGCGATACATTATTATGACCCGTTTGCTTTGATTTGTCACCGTCTCATTTGTTTGCCTTAGGTAACAAACAAATGATCGCAATTTTTATGCGTTGCCATTCTGTTTTGATTATCCGATAACCTTTCACTTGTTTCTTCCTATGTCTTTCATTCTCTTCTAGAATGTCTCTTCCTCTCAGCAACGGACAAATGTCCAAGCAAACAGCCAAATTTGCCCAGCAAATAGGCGAAGTGATTCTGAAATCTGTGGATTTTGGCATTGCCATGTCTCGTCTCAACAATGAAGCCACTCAAGAGTCACCGAAGGAAGCAGAAGTTGAGCCTGCACCAAAATCAAGGAAGCGTAAGGCTTCAAGGAAACCCGCAGCGAGTGCACTAAATCAAGTGGGACCTAGCCAAGTGGCAGCGCCACCAGCTAGGAAGCCGTACTTAGGAGTTGCCCCATGGTGCAAACGATGCAATCGTCATCATTTAAACCTCATACCCTGCTCCAAATGTACCTACTGTGGATGGTGGGGACATTTGATTAACATATGCCGCTTTGCTATCCAAAACAAAGTTGCTATAAACCTTGCTGCTACCCAACTTCAAGTCAACCGTACTCAAGCTCGTTTTCCGTATGGTACTTGCTACAACTGTGGCGAGACGAGCCATTTCAGGAACAAATGCCCGAAGATTGTCAATGCAAATCCAACCCTTGGATGAGCATTTGGCTGAGCAAAAGATGTTGATGTCTTATGCCTTTGTTTCTTTTGTTTTCTTGTATTGTGAAACAATCTGTCTTGTTCATAAATAAAAATTGTTTTTCACAATTCTGATGCACAAGTGTAGTTACATGTGTGTATGGCATTTCCCTGTGATACCTACATCAAGGAACTATGTTCTTTACAAACTACTCTTGTGATTCACCCTTTCAAGTGATCGCTCATGATTTCCTCGAAAATTTTAAGTACTCGTTTCATTCTAGGAGACGAAGTACAAGAAAATAGAGTGACATTATGAGTAAATGTGCTTTTTGCACATCTGTACCTTTAAATCCTTGGTTAGAAAACTAAGGTATTTTCTCAATCCCATACCCATATCATTACACCCTGGTTTTTATAACAAAATACCTAGTATAGGTTCATTTTTAAAAACAACCTCCACGATTTCAAAAGCATTGTCTATGTTTTCAAAAACAACCTCCATGATTTCAGAAACATTGTCTATTTTCAAAAACAACCTTCATGATTTCAAAATGTTTCATATAGTTTGAAAACAATATTAACACAGTATAATTACTTATATCAAATGCATGATTTCAAAAGCATCATTCATGTTTTCAAAAACCTTATACATAATTTCAAAATTCATCCCGCATGATTTTAAAACATTTCTATAAATATACCTACCTAATACACCTACTTTATGATTTCAAAAGTATTATACATAAGATTTCAAAAACATTGGACACATTTTTTTAAGAACCCCATGCATAGTTTTCAAAAACATTTTTCCATGCATTGGCTTAACCTTCAAATTCCGCTTAATATGTCGCCTTGGCATATCTAGCGCCTCAACTTCATGATCATTTTACCTCATGTTTTGACTTAAGCACCTCCAGTGCAAGGTTTCAGAACATCTTCAATTCCCAAAATCCATGTGAGATCTTTTTATCTTCACAATTAGACCCTTGTGGATGATTATCATTCAAATCAGAGTCCTTAATTGGATTCCTTGTGTACCTTAATTCGAACATTTCGGTTCCTTATAATCGAAATCGATTTTTCTCTTTAAAATCTTTCTATCTTCATAGTTAGATTCTTGATAATGTTTAAAGTACCAAATGAAATCCACAGAATGGATTCCTAGTGTGCTTTAAAATGCATGTGCGCAGTTAGCAGAACAAATTAACAAAATGATGACAAATTTAAAATCAAGTTAAACAATTATGTGATTATGTGTTTATGCATTTTGTGTTTTCTTTTATGCATTTTGTACTTTTATACTCTGGATATTCATTATCCAAATCCTCGTTAACCTTTTATATCTTCATATGAGGGATTCGTAGTAGGATATTCAAAAAGGTACTACCTTAAATCCTTATTGGGCTTCTACGTGATAGTCAAGACCCTTGGATTATATAGTACCATTCCATGATTCAAAAAGAGACCCTTTGAGTGGTCTAGTCAAAAGATTGATTCAGAATTTGGTTAAGAATGACATGTGATGATATAAGCTGAAAAGACTCCTTGGCGGTCTAGAGATCATTTATTGACTCAATTAAAAAGGACCCTAGTATGGTCTAGTCACACTCATCACAGGTTTGTTCATTTGGTTTCTCCTACACGTTATAAAATGCACTGTGCGAACTATGCAAGAAATTACATAATTATGGACGTGTACAAAATTATGAAATTCAGTGCACAGGAACCAAAATAAGACTTTTTATATGTAAGAACCGATAGTAGCAACCATAACGAAATGTGAACAATGTAATGGAGGTACGGTGGACGCACCAATAACACTTTACGTACTTGTTTATAAGTGTCCCTCTTACATTGCAAGCATGATGTTATTCAAAGATACTAGAAGTTCAGAACTCTAACCAGTGTTGTTTGATCTTTTCAATTTCATGTTTCAAACTCTCACAAGTTTCCTCTAAATAAATTTTGGGACGAAATTTCCTGAAGTAGGGAAGACTGTGACACCTGTGTCACTTCAACCATCAAACAAATACCAAACCAATGAAATACTTCATACTTGGGATTTGTAAAAATATGTGTATCATTTGCACATATCAACTCTTGTTCGATTTCGGGCTCTGAATCGCTTTCTGGAAGGTTATACATGCACTGATACGTAAATATAACCAGTTTAAAGCAACAAACACTCCGGAAATAGTGACATAAGCTTAACATACCTTAAATAACCTTTACGTAACTTGGAAATAAGTTTCGGAAGGTTTGGTATGCCGAAATCAAGTTTATTCGCTTGCAGGGACTAAATTCAACAAACTGTGAAAGTATGTCAATTTGTACTATAACGGACATTCCGAAACTTGACCATAAGTTAAACATACCCTAAATATCCTTTACATAGCTTAGAAATAGGCTTTGAGGTGTTCGGTGTGCTAAAATAAACTTTCTGGTCATTCAAGGACTAAAAGCGTCAAAAAGTGCATAAGTTTGCATTTTCGCGCATATCTTACGTTCTGAATATATCCAGACATCTAAAAATTTATGTAAGCATTAAAATATTATGTTTTAGTGTTTGGCTTGTCAAAATTCCATTCGTCGCGCAATTTGGATCGTTTTTGCGTCCGTTATGACTTCCGTCGTAATTAACCGAACAACGCAACCGTACGACCAAACGAACCGACATCCGAGATATTTTTGAGCATATTTTAAGTTCCCTATACTTTAACTTCATTTTAGAGCTTTGAAATGGGGTTAACGGGGCCTAAACGTGTTAAAAATGCATTAGAAATCAAGTTTCGAGCTGCAGGGGCCTGTTCTGCCAAATTTCAAACTTGCTGACCTGCAGGGTCCTTACGGACTGTATGGACTTCCTCTTACGGTTCGTAAGCAGGTGCCAGAGATCAGAAACTTGTTTCCAGCTTGTTCCAGCTGTTCTCCATGTTTGCAAATGGTTTTGGACAATCTATGGGCTCATTCAGGGGTGCACATGGTATTACAAATCAGTGGGTACAAGTGTAAGGCTCAGATCGAAGCTCGGTTTTCAAGAAACGATGCTAACGGTTCTACGAAAACTATATATACCCCATCCCATTTCACTTACAAACCCACATTTGATCTGAGTTTTTCTCCAAGTGGTTGTGTTTATACACTTCCTACCTGAGATTACTTGGAATCAAATCTTGCAGGGACTCTTTGTAAGTCTTCTTTCGTGCTTTTGTTCGTTTTTGTCGTGAAAGTCAAACTTTCTTTGACTTTCTGCATTGACCAGTTTTTGGTCGACGCGAAGTTCGTTTGAACTTCATAAAGTGAGCGTAATCACGATAGTTATAGTCCCTAATGACTATACCTACTGATTACCACGTTGTTTAGGTGTAGTGACGAGTCGTAGTTTCGGCCAGAATGCGTATTTTGCAACCAAACTACTTTTAGGTATCAAAACCATTTGTTTTGATACCAAACCTATTTTCTAAAATCGTTAAACATGTTTTTACATGTTTAACTTGTCACTTTGGGTTTAGTGCTTATATAGGGTCGTAAGGTAAGCGATCTAAACAATCGCTTATACTTTCGAACCCGACCCGTTTGGTCGATCATTAGGATCCGACCAAACACATTAGGTGACCATAGTTGGATAGGGAATAACCTTCTGAGGTTATACCTTATGGTCACGTCGTTTAGTTAGTTGTATGATAGGTAGTTTATATGACTTAGGTAAATTACCAAAATGCCCTTTTTACGCATAAATTCATTTTAAGCATATGTAACTTAATTTTTGACATGTAAACTGATTTAGCAACAATATCAGACATGTTAAGGCATATACTACTTGTCATAGGACTAGTTAGGCGGTCCGAATGCGTTTTACGCGAACGACGCGTTAAAGTATCATAAGCTACCCAAAACAGGTCTTAATGGGTCGTAAGCACTTAGGTTAGGTTTCATTTTAGTATGTAGGCTTTGTTAAACCATATCATATGAGTTCCAATACTCATTTGGTTTACGAAACCTCATACTATCCGATCTCCCGATTTAGGTCCGGTTATTTATGTAGTTATCTATATAGGGTGCCGTTTGATTCCGTGATCCCTCTAGCTTTGCTTGGTTGTTGTTCGAGACTTCTAAGCACTCTCAAGTGAGTACATACTCCCCTCTTTTACTGTTTTTCAAATGTTTCGGGGTGAAACACATGTGCCTACTTGTTACTTTCATGCTTTCCATGTTTTCATATCATTTACTTGCTATGTTCATTAGTACACTATTAGTACATGATTTCATTATGTTTTTGCTATATATGTCCATTGTGTGCATACTTAGTACATCGTTTTACATGACATTTTATGCTTTGTATGTTCATTTAGCGCATACTTAGTACATTGTTTTACATTACCTTTTCATGCTATGTATGTTCATCATACTTACTACATTTTACATCACATGCTATGTATGTCCATATGTTGCATACTTAGTACATTTTCATCTCATCACATGCTTACATTTTGGGTATGACATTTGGTTTGTTTAAGTGGGACAATATACATTCGTTAACATTGATCACGCCGTTCGTTAGTAGGTAGTGGTACCATAGGAATTGACAACTCCCATTCCTGAGATCCTAGGTTTGTTTGGGTCGAAGGAATGACCGAATTCGATATACATTTACTTAGATAAACCTTTAATTCGTTAGGGGTTTAACGCCACAGTCGCAAGGCTTGAATGTATGCATTTTCACAACACCGCATAAATGTTTGTATCAGTATAGCATGCATTTCCACAAAACATAACTTTGATTTAAACCGAGTTTTACTTCAGTACTTTGTTTTGTGCATTTTAACTATGGTCTAGTTGATGCATTTCACTTGCTATACATATCATTTTGGTTACACATTACATGATTTACATTTGGCACATAAACATTTTTGACATTGGTTATACATCACATGATTTACATTTTGACATATTATTCAATACATTTGGCAATTGGTTTAAACATAGACATTTTACATTGGTGGTTTGTTTGGATAAGGGATTGATCAAGATACACATAGGCGGACTTGGGCCTTAGTGACATTAAAAGATGCAAGACTAGTTAATTATGTTATGCTTATTTGTTGTTAAGACATTGTAATTTCTTTTAATCAATAAAACAACATTTCAATTTCCATGTGTTATGAAACAATGATTCTGTTACAACACTCCCCGATGTTTCCGCCACGCTTTGTTGTTTTACGTGGTCGGGGTGTGACACCAAAGAAACAAAAGGCTGAAAACCTTGTCCCCGTTAGGGGCGGGGATTTACATATAACACTTCTTAAGCTGGGCTATCTTCATGGATCGTGGTATGGGGCCCCCATCCAGATGCTTTAAGGCGTAGGCTCCCTTTCCCTAGGACATCGCTAACCATGTAGAGCCCTTCCCAGATGGGGCCTAACTTGCCCGTGTTTTATACCCTACTGGCTTTGATATCTCTTAATACGTATTCGCCCACGCGAAACAACGTGTGTGATGCCCTCTTGTTATAATATTTCTCCATGAATTACCTGTATTTAGCTTCACTGATGGCCTGTTGTCTCACGTCGTTCTTCGAGGAGGTCCAAGTTCTCTCTTTGGAGCTGGTCGTTGTCAACCTGTGTGGTAAGCCTTCTCCAGGACGGCAGTCCCACCTCGGCGGGAATCATTTCTTCGGTTTTGTATGTCAAGCTAAAGGGTGTCTCGTTGCTTCCTGTCTTGGGCGTAGTGCAATGTGCCCACAATACAGTTGGTAATTCTTCCACCTAGCAGCCGCTTTCCTTATCCAAGAACCATTTAATACCATCCAACGGACTTTTGTTGGCTCTTTCAACATGTCCGTTACCCTTATGATGATCCATGGAGGTAAAAATTTGTCGTATTTGGAGTTCCTTGCACCAATCTTAAATCAACTTATCGGCGAGTTGCATCCCATTGTTGCTAACCAAGTATAACGGTAAGCCGAAGCGACAAATGATGTGTTCCCATAAGAATTTCTTAACGTTGTTCGTCGCTATTTTTACCAAGGGCTTCACTTCCACCCACTTAGTTAAGTAATCGATCGCCACAATAAGAAACTTTACCTTCCTGGGGGCCATGGGGAAGGTTTCCATGATGTCAACCGCCCATTTTTGGAACAGCTAAGCAACGGTGACATATATTAAGATGTTCCTAGGTCGCATAGTTTGTGACGTGTACCACTAACAGCTCATGCATTTCCTTAGTTCTTTTACTTCGTAATCATGTATTCCCCGCTAATAGTATCCCGCGTTTGTTATCTTGGCGACCACAGATCTTGGCCCTGCGTGAATTCCACAGATCCCTTCATATATTTCCCTGATTAAATACAAGGCTTCATTTGGAGTGGCGCAACGCAACAGCCACCCGAAGTACGACTTTTTGTGTAAAACATCGCCATGCAGTTCATATTGCAATGCCTTTGTCTGTATTTTCCTAGCTTCTCCTTGCGATGTGGGTAGTTCCCGTTTTTTAAAATTTTAGGAGGGGTATCATCCAGTAGTCTTCAATTATTGTCATGGTGGATACTTCGCCCTGCACCGTTGATGGTGTATACAGGGTCTCAATACAGACCTCATGTTCCATTCTCGAGGTTGCTAACTTGCTTAACGCGTTCGCTATCTAGTTCTTTCCCTGTGGACGTGTGTGAGGCATACATTGTTAAACACGGCAATAAGGCTCTTCGCCTAGGCCAGATATTTTGCCATAGACTCATCGCGGGCCTCTTATATCTCGTTAATCTGATTGTTAACCAGAAGGGAGTCCACGTATGCGTCGACACGTGTGGCCCCCATCGCATGTGCCATGTGACGTGGTGGAGCGTGAGTAAAATTTTCAGTATATTTTTAGCACTTTTACTCATTTATCAAGCTTTACATTTTTAAAACACGATATAGCACGATCACTCTCTGCAACACGTTAGGGCAAGTGCAGCCATCGTTGGCGGTTTATAGTGATGGTAAGATACCGAGGTCGTCCAAGGACACAAGATCTTTTAATACCAGAATATCGTCAACGTCTAATCTAACCAAATTTTTGAGAAAAGGTATTTGGTAAATAAAATTTAAATAGAAATTAAAATATTAAGAAAAACAATAAACAACATAGAATCACTTGGTTCTGACTCCTCTTCTACATATCCTTGATGAATTCCACACGTTGGGCTTTTTAAGAGATTATCTTAGTTATAGTGGCATATCCCCCTTTTGGAGGCAATGCTACCCTCGACCATATTGGTATGAGTCAGCAGGGATACAGTCGCGCAATACCGGAATATTGGAAGATAATTAAGTAAGTTATTAATGCAAAATGTGGCATACCCCTCTTTTGGAGGCAACGCTACCCTCGGCCATATTAGTTTGAGTAAACTGGGATATGGTCCCGCAAGGCCGATTTATTGTATTAATAGTAGTTTATTTATAAGGGATTCAAGCCGTTCTTACTTCCCTTGATTTGATGCTATCTACCTCAATAGAAGTCCTAATAAGCTTGAATCAAATCCTCGTAGGATCTATACACTAAACGAGGCAAGAACTATACCCAAACCACCCTTCTAACCACCTTCCAGGCAATTAGCGTGCTTTATATAGACCGTAAAGACACAAATGAGTAAATTAACAAAACATGAAAAGATGATAGAATAAAGTTCACTTTCAATATAAAAAATTAGTTACTAAAGTCATTAATACATACTAATATAAAAAGTTAGCCAAATTTTGGAAATCAAAAGTAATACATAAAAGACTTGTCTTCACCAAGTAATGTAAGAGATTATCCAAGCATGGCCTTTGTTTGACAATAACTCTTACGATCAATCTTGGATCCTGAGACAACTACACACACTCTAAAGATGGATGATGGAGAAATGTGGTGGATGATGGTGTTGTAGTGGTGGGGGAATGGTGGCAGGTGTGAGAGAAGTGTTTTGCCAAGGGATGAGTTGCAAGTGAACCAAACACCACTATTTGTAGCTGGAAACAGACACTTCATATTGCCTCGTGCCCGGGGGCATGACCCCGTGTCCTTTTCTTCTCTGTCTTCAATTAATGATTTGTGTTAGTCCGTATTCACACACGCCCCCCGTCTTTCAGAGGGCACGTCCCGTGGTCTGTACTTTGTTATATTTTGAGAGATTTTGCATATCTGGGAGTTGACCATGGCCCGGTGTCCATAGGAAACGACCCGGTGTCTCTTGTCTTCTATGTTTGTCTTGTTCTGCATGGACTCTTGGTTAGGGCACGGCCTAATGACTTTGTGGCACGGCCCCCGTGCTTGTCTTCTGATTTGCTGTTTTGGACTTGGGGTGAAGCTCGGAGGGTAGGTATAGAATGTCAACTCCTCTTTCTTGTATTTATGTTTGTTTTTTCCATTAATTTGTTCCTTTTGTACATTTAATATCTTTTAATCCTGAAAATCAAAAGTATACAAATAAACGCACTTTTCCTACATTAGTACATAAAAGGGTTGATTTTATACCTTGTTTGATATAATTTATATGTTGTTTTTTGCGCATATCAAATACCCCCACACTTGAATCTTTGCTTGCGCTCAAGCAAAACTCTTTAATAATGCTTATACACCCAAATGGAAGAGGTAGAGAAGAAGTTTTTGGGTCTTGTTTTAGAGTGTTGGGAATCCAAGTTATTTTTATTCTAGTTTTTATTTTATTTACAATCCTATTCGACATGATTTATTTAGAACTCTTTTTAATAAAAATATATTTTTAGGCATAACATACTTCTTAAAATTTCATTAAACTCTATACACTTTCACACACCTCACAAGTGATCACTCAACACTCGGCCGAAGTTGTATAAGTGAAATACTTCGTCCCGGTGTGGAACTTACTTCTACCATATGTTTGACAAGTAATCAAATCTCCTCCTTTTTGACATAATCTTAATAAATATGAAGAGGACTTTTAAAAGGGTAGGTTTTGGCTAGGGTAGGGATTTTTTGTTTGATAAGTCGCTAAAGGCGTAAAAATATCGGTTTTCTTTTAGAAAAAAATATTTGTTTGTGACTTTGCAACAAATTATACAAACTATAAACTATAAGCAAGAAATTCATAACTTGCTTAATTATTTCAAGCAACTGAGGGATTTTTTTGATAGAGTATTTACAAGATAACTATGTCACATTTTACTAAAATAAAGGGTGTAAAAGTAAAAAGGTTTAAGGTGACGGGTGATTGTTGCAAGATTTGTATTTTGCGGGTTTTGTAATGAAATGTTTAGGCTCAAAGGAGTTTAACAAGGGAATTTTTGGTTTTGTGGGGAGATAAAAAGAAAAATACGGTTTAAATGGAAAAAGGTTATAGTCCTCATGCCTCAATCATTTACTTACTTGGATTAGTCGGTAAGGACCGGGAATGCATTATCTTGTCAAGTTCTAGATTTGTAAGAACCATACGAGCTATGACACAAGAAATAAAAAGTGAACATTTAGTAAAGATATGGGATTTGATGCTCGGTAAAGGCTCAAAACTCACTATTTGTTGGAAAGGGTTAAAAGTGTGAAAATGTATATACAATCCAATTTTAAAAAGATTGTCATTTCCTTTTATAAATTTTTCTTGTATGGTTTTTTTCTGTCATGGCGCTATGGGTTATAAATTAGTAAAAACAAATTTTTAGAACTTGGTTTTCTAACTTAAAATAAAACAAGACAAAGCAAAATAAAAAAATTGAAAAAGATTTGGGGTGTTTAGCGGTTCCAAGTCGAGTTTTGTGTAAGGCTTGTTTTAGGACAAAAGATTCAAGTTTCCCCCACACTTAAATTACACATTGTCCTCAATGTGTCCAAAATGGATTAAATTTGATTAAAGGTGTAAACGTGGGTTAAAACAACAAAATTTTTTAGAAACTGGCTCTTGGAAACGGGGACGTGTTAGGTAGGCACAGCCCGTGTAAAAAGTGCCAGTATCGTAACTTACAGAAGATTGAGCACGAGGGCATGCCCAAGACACACGGCCCCATGTGACAGGTTCTGAAGCAAAATTGTTTCAGTAGTGTAGAGGCACAGAGGCGTGCTTACCTCACACGGCCCCGTGCTGAACTTACTGTAATGAAGATTTCGAGTCGGGGGACTTCTGTTTACATGCATGGGGCTTTGGTGTAACGTCCTTTGGCTAGCTTCATCCCTCTTTCGATTGTATTTTATTCCTTCAAAGCATTAACTAAGAGTTAAACTAAATTTTAAACATAATTATAACTTTTCAAAAGGAAGCCATACTTTTGAAACCGGGAAATCTATGTTTAAGTAAACTACTTTTATTGATGGATGGTGTAGGATCGTTGTTGAACCCGAATGAGTCAATCAGAAGAGTTGTTTATCCAATTCAAAGGCGGAATCAATGAATCAGACGCTCAAACTAATTATAATGCTTCTTTGATTGATTTTAACAATGTTTACAACCTGAAAGAAAATTGGCAGCACTTCGTTACATGTTCCTGAAGTTACCAAATGAACAACACAATGCACTATTTGTAGTATGAATAGTTTCGCTTATATGGACTGTCCATATGAGCGAAACCTTTAGCTTGTGGTTTCGCTTTTATGGACAATGACCACATAAGCGGAACCTTTTGCTAAATTACCAACTTTCGTTTCTCGAACCTCGTGCACTGGATATCCTATCCTATCCTATTCTATTACATGATACATGACGAAGTCAATAGACGTAATACACTAACAGACTCCCCCTCGGATATTGACGAAGTCTTCAGTGACCATTCTCTGTTATGACACCTCTTCCGTCTTGATCATTTTGCCATCTCATTCAAATAGTAACAATGTAAGTATCCATCACTCTTTCTCTTTGAACAGCTTCACACTTTGACTTTTTCACCAGGATCTCATCACTGGCTCTATCATCAACAACTTCATCATCAGCAGGCTCCCCCTTTCATCAAGCTTCCGTGCTTTTAGGGATCGACACCTCTCTTTCCAGCTACAAGCTCATCCTCACTGTCAGCTTGTCTTCAGACTCCTCCTCAGTCTCTTCTTCCGGGATCGTAATCTGGTATCTTTCTTATCCTGCAATCACTCAAATACTATATAAGTAACAACATTTTAAAACCAACAAATAAATTCTCTAATCCACTCCCCCTATCAACCAACTTAACAGATATGGCAGTGTTAAAGAATCCAACTCCCTCACAGTTTATCATCCAAGTCCAAACTAATGACCTTGGAGATATCACAAACTGTTTTTGAAATTTTTGATTTTAATTCAAGTATCAAATTAATGAACTTGTTTTATTTTCAGAAACACAATCAGCTTACTTAGATTTTAAAACTCAGCATTTCAGACATCGGTTGTCGAAAATAAAACAGAAATCAAAATCTTTTTGTATTTTCTGAAAATATACAGCAGAAAAGAAATATATACAAACATATTTACAAACAATTTTCTAATGTTTTTGTATTATCTAACAATTTTTCTCCCCCTAAAATGCAAAATCATTAAAGGAAATTTGAGAAACCGATACTGATAGCTTTGTCTCGCCATCCATTTTCAGCTAACTATGCACTGAAATTTATTAAAACAGTAATTACCCCCATGATTTACAACACATTGATTTTAAAGTTTGAAAACCGTTTTTCAATCTGATGAATGTAATCATGTTTGTTCAGCCGTGAGGGTTTCGACGTATTCAATCAACATTTATTCAAACAAAAACTGAAACATAACATATTTTTGGTTTTTTTTCAGATTTTATCAAATTTTTAGGATTTTGAAAATATTGTTTATTTATGTACAAACAACACTCAAACTAAAACTCCCTATTCAACCAAACCAGGGTCCTGCAACCTCTTCCTGTGCCAGGTTGCTCCAACTATCATTCTCACAATCTTCAGCTTCGTTGAGCACCTGCACATTCAAACTTTATCATTCATTTGAACAATTTAGCCCAGGCCTGTTGGACCTTAGGCATTTCAACACAATAACTTTCATTAAATTTTGGAAATTCTTTTACATTTAAAACTTTTTCAGCTTTGATTTCAACTTTTTCATCTTTTACCGACATCACTTGTTTCTTAACACTCTACACTTGACCATTCGGAGTACCTCTTTTGTAAAAGTTTGTTTCTTTTTGAACCTTTTGATTTTGAACAACAACTGGTTTCCAGAACTGTTGAGGTTTTGTCATATCAACAGATGTTCTCCAACTCTCTGTTGTTCTCAATTTGGGTGTGTGAGAATTCCAGGTTTGTCTTGATTCGAACCTTTTCAGGTTTGATTTCCAGTTTTGATTTGAAGCAAACTTGTTTGTATTGTACCTCCAAGTTTGTTTCTGTAGGATCGTTTGCTGACCCGATGAGTCATTCAGAAGAGCACTTAGACTAATCCAGAGGCGGAATTCATTGAATTAGTCTTCGTAAAGCTTGATTTCACACTTTAACGTCTCCTTTATTGATTATATATCAGTTTACAAGCACATGGAGACAATCGGACAAGGCTTCGCTTTTACACCTTCGAAAACACACATCGACTTCTACCTGGAACCGCCCATATGACACCTATATATAGGAGTCTTGGGCCGCTCATATGGACAAGTCCATATGAGCGATCCTAACAGGTGACAGATGAGCGGTCCACTATGAATGCCACAAAAGCGGTCCAGCTCAACTACCTTATAAGCGGTCCTAAATCTAATACATGATTTCTCGTTTATCGTTTACTATACAATCAGCCCTATCCTAAGACTCGAACGAAGATGTAGTCGACAGACAACTGCACCAACAGACTCCCCCTTGAATGTTGACGGAATCTTCAGTGAGAGTCTTCAAGCATTCACAGCACTTCAATCTTGTTCGATCTTCTTCAGGAACTCTGCCTGGAAATATTTCTTCTTCAGGAACTTCCTCCTGGAATCATATGCCTGGATCTTTCTCTGGCTCTAACTTTCATCAGACTCCCCCTATCATCATGCTGTGATCTCTGTCTGGAAATAGTTATTACCATTGAAATCAACTCCTGGCTTTCTCTGTAGCAACAGGATCAGAAGCCTGCAAAACTCAAACACTCTACCACAAACCAAAATAATTGTGATTCAACTTAATGAATCAACTAATCATTTGATAGCTTTTTCAAATTAAACACTGATACACAATTTTGAAATATTTCAATTTCTGATTCAACCTAATGAATCATTTTAAACATTTCAAATGATTTAACCAACCCGTCTCTTCATCAAGTTTAGCCTTTGAGATTTTGAAAATCAGCTCTTCACCATCAGTTGTCGAAAATCTTTTTGGATTTTTCAAAATATAAAATGTAAATGCGAAGACAGAAATTTAAATGCAAAACAAACATATTTTTGTGAGTTTGTGCAAGAGGATCACATTAGTTTTTGAGACATAACACAAGCACCGTTAAACTTTTAATCGTTTTAAGTTCTAAACGATTCACATAGATTGACGATATAATTGTCCTCTTAAATTTTCATACAATTTTCAATCTATTCAGGATACTATTTAGGTATTTTATGGACTTAGTTCAATTCATGTGTCCCACCTCTTGAATATACTCCCGTATCCAGAATCTCAATATTCAGTCTTACAGGTATGAATACTACAATGATGTCTGTACATAAATTAGGGGAAAGATGCGAGAACTGAGGGATCTCAGGTCAGAACTTCCGTTCAGCAGAGAGATATCAGCTTCGACTTAGCAGTGTGTCCCCTTTAGAGGATCTTTTAGCTACAACAGAAGATTATCAATTTTATTGTCTAATCATTCTGAGGGCTATAATGCTATGTTTAAAGCATTTTGTGGAAAGTATTAGCCAAGGACTAGGTCAGAACTACCGTTCAGCAGAAGTCCCGAAATAATACCCCAGACATCATAGAGTATAAACACCTAGTATATCAGAATACGAGACCTTTCAAACGAGATTTCAGGGGTTACCTATATATCCAAGTAGTGTTCCCCACGAATTTCACAAGTTTGAAATTTTAGGTTTATATCCCGAATAAATCTACTAAATGTACAAAAACCTATCGTTACATCATCAGTGAGACCGTTTATTACATTTTGCATTACATTTCTTTAGCGTGCTGTGATAGTCTAACTGATTTACTATCATTTCCTCTTGTTTCGCAACAAAACTCATTTTTACAATTTTTTAATGTTTTTGACATTTTCAAATTTTTCTAATTTTTTTAAAATTTTACTCCCCCTAAAATCAAAATATGTCTCAATTTTGATTTTCTGGGAAAATTTGAAACAAACTGTACAAAAATGACAACATGATGAGAATCACTTCAATTCTCCATCCATATGGCATAAACAATCAGAACTCCCCCTCACAACAAACTAATTTCCCATTGTGATTTCAAAACACTTAAGTTTGTTTTAATCAAAATGGTTTTTCCGGAAAAACTAGTTTGTGAACCAACCATTTGTAGGTTCGGGGTTATCTCTTCATCTTGTTTTCTTCAAACATTTTAAAGATATATCATTTCCAGTTTTAACATAATCCATCTGCAGAAAATCAAGTACAATTTAATGTCCCTGATTTACCACATTTAAAGCGAAAAATCACCAAAGTGAAATTTCTCAAGAAATGTGCCGATTCATGATCCACGATACCATCTTGGGATCTCCGGCAAGTCAGGTTTTTCATTTAAACAGATTCACCCAAGCCTGACGGTCCTTGGGTGATTTCGAATTCTTGTTCAACAATGGTGGAAAATTTGCATCATCCATTGCTAAACCTGAATTCTCCTTTTTTACCTCAACCAAAGGCTCCTCTGGTTTTACCGTACCAGAATCATTGCCTACAGGTGGCTTGTCTGACTTTAATGAGTCAGATTCATCGCCGACATGTGGCTCCTTTGTTTTCGAAGAAACAGATTCATCGCCAACCATTTTCTTCTTTTTCTCTCTTTTTTCTGTCCTCAGATTTGTATCTGATGAATCTGTCTTGCTTGACTTTGCAATCGAGGAAGTTGATTCATCAGAGCTCTTATTCTTTCCAACAGATGAACCCGAGGACAAAACCTTCTCAAGATACTCTCTTGCCTTCTTTCTTTTCTTCCTCAGTCTGTCTTTCTGCCCCTGTGAAAGCTTGACTTTCTTTTCTTGAATTTTCTGTTCTTGAACTTTAGGTTTCAGAACCTTCTGTTCCTGGGGCTTGACTTTGACTGGAATTTTTGCCGATTTCTGAGAATTAGCCCTCAATCTTTCATTCGATCTCTTTGGGCAATCTCTGGCAATGTGACCTTTGATGTTGCAGTTATAGCACCTTCTAGTCTCATAACTCCAATATTGGCAGTTAACAGCAATGTGTCCATGATATCCGCAGCTGTAACACACTCTGTTATCGTACCTATCACCATTTTAAGTCCAAACACTCAGATCAAAACATTGTTTGGCTTGGTGATATTCTTTTCTCAAAACTGATGGATTTAGCTTTTGAGCATTATGGTTGGATGATCGATCTGATGACTTTTTACTATCTTTTTGTTTCTGTTCCACTTTCTTCTTCAAAGGTTTCTGTTTAGAACATTCACCTTTTTCAGTTGATTGTAGAACAGATTTCTGAGATTTTTCTTTCAAATTTAAAACCAATTTTTGTTTTTCAATTTTAACCTTTTTATCATCAGATTTTCCATCACAACCTTCAACTTTGACATGATCAAAGTTTGTGACTTTGTCACTCATTGGAACAGAGTTGATTGGTTTTGGACAAGGAATATTTAACTTGTCAGATGAAATCACAAAACCGATCAATTTCTTTTCAAGTTCATCAATTCTGTTCCTCGAATTCTCAGCTTCACTTTCAAGTTGAGAGATTCTTTCAAGATGAGACTTGATTGAATTTTCATTTTCATTTTTCAAGTTTTCAAGAACAGTCTTTTCATTTTCCAAAATTTTTATCTGTTCCTGAAATTTTGATTCACTGGCTTTCAGGTTTTTGTTTTCAAGCTTGATCCAGAAATCCTCATCTTCTGACGATTTCTGTTTGTTTTCAAAAACCTTTATATTTTCTTTCAACTTTTTGTTTTCCAATGTCAAACTGTTCAGATTACTTAACAGTTTGTCATTTTCAACTTTCAACTTTTCACAATTTTCCTGAACTATAAGAATCTGCTTATCATCAGTTTGCTTCACATCTTCTAGCTTCTTGACTTCCAATGTCAAACTTTCCGCATTCTTCAAGAGTTTGTCATTTTCAGTCTTGAAGCGGTCACATTTTGAACAAACTGATGCAGAGCTTGAAGTTTCATGCTTCACAGATTCTTCAACCTTCGGCACTTGTTCTTTCTCTATCTTATATGTACCTGCACCAAAGATTGTAACAAGATCAAGAGGATTTCTATCATCATCAATATAACAGCCTCTTTTCATATCATACACCGACTTTCTTTTTGTTCCCAAACACAAATTAATTCTTTTGTTTATTTCTTTTATCACTTCTAAACTCAAATCTTCCAAATTTATTTTTATCTTATCCAATAATTCTCTCTTCTTTTGATAATTCTCATAATCATGATTTTTAAGTTCGCCGATGAATTCATTCATAGTTAATTTTGAAAAATTAGAATTTTCTTTCAAATTTTTCAAAAAATCATCCCATTCAACTGATAAACCATTAGCGAACTTTGATACCATCTCAGCTTCTGATATCACTATTTGATTTTCTTTCAAATAGTCTATCAAGCGATCGAAACGTTTCTCCAAATCATCCAGTTTTTCATCTTTCTTACTCAAAAAACCTTTGAAACGTTCATACCAAATTTCTTTTGATATTTTCTGATAAGAACTACTAAGATATCCTCGATACCAACTATTCATTCTCTCAAGATCATTATTTTCCTGCACATCAAACCTCATTGTCATTTTACCGAAAATTCCGACAAATCTTTAGTGATCACAAAAGCGAATCAACAATTTGTTAGATAAGCGGACCAGACTTTGTTTGAATAAGCGGTCCAGACAAGCTATCCAAACTATTCCAAATAAGCGGTTCAGAACCAATCCAGATAAGCGGACCAGAAATAGTTCGTTCGAGCGAGCCAAGAATTATCCGTCCGAATGAGCGATCCAAGACCTTGTCTGGATAAGCGGTTCGGGAATTTGTTCGGATGAGCGGTTCAAGCTATGTAATTTCGAGCGGTTCAAGTCAATCGACCTTATGAGCGGTTCTCAAATGTACAGATAAGCGGTTCCAAACAATTGGTTTCGAGCGATCCAACAATGTTCAGAAACGCGATCCCATTTCAAACATCAATTTGATCCACTAAAACTTCGAATTTTGATCTGAAACTTTCCAGGGTTTGTCACGGTACTATTGCGCACAATCCCTGAGATTTTCAGTAAATTTCGACCGTGAAAACTCTCCGAATCAGAAAAAGAAGGTGTAGAAGTGAGAATTTCGAACGAAAATTGAGCTAAACGGTAAGAACTCTTCCTCCTGAGGTCTGATACCACATGTAGGATCGTTTGCTGACCCGATGAGTCGTTCAGAAGAGCACTTAGACTAATCCAGAGGCGGAATTCATTGAATTAGTCTTCGTAAAGCTTGATTTCACACTTTAACGTCTCCTTTATTGATTATATATCAGTTTACAAGCACATGGAGACAATCGGACAAGGCTTCGCTTTTACACCTTCGAAAACACACATCGACTTCTACCTGGAACCGCCCATATGACACCTATATATAGGAGTCTTGGGCCGCTCATATGGACAAGTCCATATGAGCGATCCTAACAGGTGACAGATGAGCGGTCCACTATGAATGCCACAAAAGCGGTCCAGCTCAACTACCCTATAAGCGGTCCTAAATCTAATACATGATTTCTCGTTTATCGTTTACTATACAATCAGCCCTATCCTAAGACTCGAACGAAGATGTAGTCGACAGACAACTACACCAACACTTTCGAATCAAGTCTGGTTGACCTTGGTTTCACACTCTCAGATTTCTGTTTTTCAACATCAACAGGCTTTGGATTTTGACACTTTCGTGCAACATGTCCAATTTGATCACATTTAAAACACACTTTCTTTGAAACATCCTTGGCCTGTTGTTGTTTCTTTTTCATAGCATCAAACTCCTCATTAGATTGTTGTCCAAATTTGAGTTTTTCCTCTTCTTTCAAACTTTTCCCTTGAACAAAATTCATCTTTTGTTGCAATTTTTGGTTTTTTGTTTGATTCCAATTATGTTTCCTTTTATAACCCAAACCAGCCTTCATGTTTTTCTTCTTAGAACCAGGTTTGTTATAAAAAGATTTATGACCTTTACCAGCAAACTTCGGAATCTCAGACTTCTCAATCTCAACCATTTTGAAAACTTTATCAACCTTTTCTGAAATCACATTCTGAATCGGGAATACAACATCTAAGAATAATTTGTCCGATCCTATCATGGTATAAACCAATCCCTTTGAATCATCATTCAAATTTTTCTCGGATTTTGTGTTTTTCAGATATCCATCATAAAGATTTCCTTCATCTTCATTCTGTGATTCAAACTTACCTTTTGTAAACTCATCTTTTAGAACGCTATCAACAACCTTACTTACCACCTCTGAATCATCAGCATCATCAGATTTGGTGTAAGTCACATCGATACTTTCAGGTAATTGGTCAGCTATGTTCAAACCCTTTGCCACATTTTCCTCATCATAAAAAGTATAATTGTTTCTCAATGGTGGTGGTACCTGATGAAATTCTGAACCAATACCCTTTTTGCAATTATTAGTATCTTTGTCATCTGGTGTGATGTTGAAAATGCGTTCGAGAATATACAAAGAGTTATGATAACTTTGAAGTCTTGTTCAATTCAATTTGCTTTTCTTTAAACTTTCTTTCATACATTTCTTTGGTTGTTAAAGTTTCAGACAGTCTTTGATCAAAACTTTTGACTTGGCTCGTCAAAGTATCATAAGCTTCTTGTACTCTCTGACTCGACCATTTTAAAGAATCATATTGTTTTTGTAACTCTAGAAACTTAGATTCTTTCTCAATACAATCAACACATTTTGCGGCACATTTTTCTTTCAAAATCTTATTTTCTTCTTCAAGATCATGACATTTCTGTGTTAACTTCTCAACTTTTAATTTTAAAATTTCTTCTGTTTCAATTCCTTTTTTACATTTCATTTTTAAAACATTTTCAAGTTTGTTCATTTCATTATCTTTTGTTTTTATCAGTTCATCTTTATCAATATAAGCTCTACATGTTTCCATGCATTTCTTGCATTGTTCAATTGATTTTAAGATCTTAGAATCAGAATTTACCTCAGTGATTGACACCTCGGCGTGCTCAGCTGCCTCTGTCTGTTTCAGCTCTTATATCTTCTCGTTATCAGCACCATCATCACTAACAATCTTCACCTTCTCAATCTTTTCTTCAATCTCTTTCAGCACCAGTTCTTCTTTCTTCTTTTGTTCTTCCTCAACTTTTTGATCCTCTTCAACAGCAATCTTTGCGACAGTCTTCACTTCTTCAATCATCTTTTTCAATTCTTCTTCTTTTCTCTTCTACATTTCTATCACCTTTGGTAGACTTGCTTCAAAAACCTCCTTTAACTTGTTCATCAAATCTGGCAGATAACTTTTATCAGAAAGCCTTCTTGTGTTGAAAGTACCCTCACTTGGAAACAAATTGGTTACAACATCAAAATCCACTTTTGACGGATCAACTACTGGATTACCCTGTGGATCCATGTAACACTCCAACTCTTCATTCCATCTCTTGGCTCTTTGTGCTTCTTGAAATGGTTCATTCAACTTGCTAATCTCCCATCTCGCACTGTCTCTTCGCCACCAGGTATCATGATCATCATTTGCAACAAATGCATATCCAACTGCATCTTTTTCTGGGCAGACTTCTTGACTCCAGTCATAACCTTCATCATCATATCTAACTGCAAGAGCCCTTGATTTTTCTTCTGGCTGTTTCAATCTTGGTGGCTCAGACTTCTTCTGATGGTAAATCGCTTTCTTGTAATAATCTTCGTTGAACGGGTTCTCAGAATCATCAGCAGCATATGCATTTCTGCACTCACGATTAAAGTGACCTTTTTGTTTGCATAAAAGCATGTCACTTTGGATTTATCAAATCCCAGTTTGGTAGATGGTCCCCCAATTGACTTTCTCCCCGTGATCTCCATGAACCGCTGTGCTCGACGAACCGCACTGGCCATGCACCATCTTATATCCATTAGTTCCATCTCCTCGGGGTCTGATTGATCATAATCTTCTTTCGTCAAATTGGTATTGCCAATCTTCCCTGCAACGAGGCTTTCATACGATTCAAGTACAGATGCCAAGAAAACCATCTGTTGTTTCGCCGATTCTTCGCTGAAGTTCTGCCCATTCTTAAAATCAACTGCGATATTACACTGGAATAGATTCTTTGAAGCAGATTGGTCTGAAGTGTTTGAAGAAGATCCACTGTGAAAACCACTATGAAGACTTTCATTGTTCACTGAATTTGAACTTTCTGCAGAAAACGTTGTTTTTGGAGATCCAGCCTGTGGTGCATTTCCTCTGTAGTAGAGTTCCACATTCTGCTGATAAGCTGGACTGTTGACTTTTGATCTTTTTATCTCCAACTCATGGCTTTCAAGCCTTTAAATCAGCAAATCCACTTTTAGATCATCAGGCTTGATTGTATTTTTCAGCATTAAAGCGAAGTATTGCCAATCTTGATCATTGGGCAATGAATCAAACAATTTATCCACCATTATCTCTTCAGAATATTTGATTTCATGTCTGGCCAGCTCCATTTTCAGATGTCCAAATCTCTCGATCATTTTACAAACAAATTCATTTTTCATACAACTGAATAAGTCAAACTCTTTACGCAACAATTTCTTTTTGTTTTTGACAATTTCAATTACTTCCTACACACTTTCTCTCTAACGCTTCCCACAATCTCTTTGAAGTTTTTTCTTGTTCAAATAACTAAATAATATCCTCTCTCACTGACTGTTTGATCAACGTTATCATTTTATATTCAGCCACAATATTTTTTATATCTTTTTCAGTAAAATCTTTTTCATCTATTAACTCTCCTCCTTCTTTCTCTGGTGCTTTATATTCACTTACTAATTTTAACCAGCTTTCAGGAGCGAAAGCTTTTACCCAACCCTCAAATCTGTTTTTCCACCAGTTATAGTCTTCAAGTTTCATTAGCTTTGGTGGCTTCTGCTGACTTCCGTACATGTTCTCAAACTTCAAATTCTCTGAAATCTCTCTTGAATATTCTTTCAACTTAGATCTTCTATCTGTCGATTCGGAAGTAAACGCGTTGTAAAATGTGTTGTAGAACTCCTCACCATTGCTTGACATCTTTAATCACCTGAAAGTCAATGACATGAAAGCAAACAAACAACCTCAATCAGTTTTAAACAATATCAAGTAATCTGAAATACACTGACACTCGATTGTCGTGAAATGATCTTGACACGATAAAGTTCACTTTCAAGCGAAATATGACACACGGGCGAAATCAGATCAAACGTATGAACGAAACCCAAGTTGACTAATGAGCGAACCCCGATTGGACTAACAAGCGGATCTCCTATTGATCTAATAAGCGGATCTCCTATTGGACCGAATGAGCGAACCCTTATTGGACCAATAAGCGGACCTCGTTGAGCTGAATAAGCAGAACCTTTGATGACAAATAAGCGGACCAGACTATGTCCAGATAGGCGGATCTATCAATTGTTCGTTCAAGCGAAAGTCAATTGTTCGAATAAGCGAATCTAATATGTCCGTTCGAGCGGAACTCAAATTGTCCGGATGAGCGGAACTACACAGTTCGGATAAGCGGAACTAGACAGTTTCGAGCGAACCTCATGAGCGAACCTATGATTTTTGAGCAGAACTAATGTATTTCAAGCGGAACTATGTGTCTTTCAAGCGAACCTATTCACTGTCTGAATAAGCGGAACCACATCCGAAAGTTATTTGGTCCATTTTTAGGTCGATTTTTGATATGAAACTTTCAAGGGTTTGTTATTATCCACTAATACACATCCTGTGAAAAATTTGGCCGATTTTAACCGTGGAAACTTGTTCAAATCGAAAAAGAAGGTGTAGACGACAGAAAACAGATCCAATTGAGCTAAACTCTTCCTCCTGTGCTCTGATACCACTTGTAGGATCGTTGTTGAACCCGAATGAGTCAATCAGAAGAGTTGTTTATCCAATTCAAAGGCGGAATCAATGAATCAGACGCTCAAACTAATTATAATGCTTCTTTGATTGATTTTAACAATGTTTACAACCTGAAAGAAAATTGGCAGCACTTCGTTACAAGTTCCTGAAGTTACCAAATGAACAACACAAAGCACTATTTATAGTATGAATAGTTTCGCTTATGTGGACTGTCCATATGAGCGAAACCTTTAGCTTGTGGTTTCACTTTTATGGACAATGACCATATAAGTAGAACCTTTTGCTAAATCACTAACTTTCGTTTCTCGAACCTCGTGTACTGGATATCCTACCTATCCTATTCTATTAAATGATACAAGACGAAGTCAATAGACGTAACGCACTAACAGATGGTCCATGGAATGCCTCCATGGTGCGCCACTTTTATGAGGGTCCTTGGCTAGACTCAAAGTTGGTCAAATGTTACCCGAGTGGGATGACTCGCATCCCAAGTTGCACTGGCTGAGTGCGTAGTCCTAGGTCGAGTCTATTGCCTTGATGTAGTTGAGCAGGTCATCCTGTACACGTTGTCCTACTTCGAACTTCATTTCCCTGTCGCCAACCCTCAATGTTAGCTTTCCGTCACTCCTATCCACCATGGCCCGTGCGGTGGAAAGGAATGGTCTCCCTAATATGAGCAGGATCTTGGTGTCTTCTTCCATGTCAAGGATTACAAAGTCAGCCGGAAAAACAAATTCCCCGACCATAACCAAAAGATTCTTAGTGACACCTTAAGGTTATTTTACCGACCTATCAGCAAGTTGGATGCTCATCCTTGTAGGATATGGCTTCCCTAGTCCGAGTTGTTTGAACATGGAGGTAGGCATTAGCTTAATGCTAGCCCCTAGGTCGGCAAGTGCATTGCTTATTGGCGATCCTCCAATGGAGCAAGGAATTGTGAAGCTTCCGGGCTCAATCTTCTTTTAGGGGAGTTTGTTGAGGAGTGCCGCCGAGCATTCTTCGCTTAGGTTGACTTGTTGAATTGATACAATCTTCCTTTTGTGGGTGAGGAAGTCTCTCATGAGTTCGGAGTATTTTGGCATTTGTGTGAGGTCTTTGTTGGCCCATGAAATCCTTCCTTGAAGAACAGATGATACAAAAGCCAAAATTGGTTCTCAACAGTTGATCCACAATAAGCAGTGTTTAAACTTAATTCCCTCCAATGGCAGTGGCTTCTAACAACTGATGACTCTAAATACTGTTGTGCACGAAGACTGTTCTATCAAATCTCTGTTGATTACAAAGAATGTTAAGGCTTATCTACTGCTGATTGTCAAAGTGTTGTTGAAAACAAAGTACTGCTGGAATCAAAGGCCTGATCAACCTAAGAAGAAAGCACTGCTCAGAATCATCAGTGATTAAAGCATCATCAGTGGATTGCTTCATCAGTGCTTAGTATAGTTTGTTTATCAATATAATAGTGTTTTGTATAGTCAGTGTTTAGAGGTTGTTATAACTGTTAGCTGTCACTGTCTAGGTGAGGTCAGCAAAGATGTCAGTGGTTAGGATTTGTATTACAAATAGACAGTGCCTGTACTGTTCTATTTAGCTCTTTTGCACACACACTCATCTTGTACGAACAACCATAGTGTTCATGCATGCATAAGTTGAATTATTGCAATCTTTCAATCTTTTGACTATGAAACATTGTATGATCAAAGCTAATCTTTCCTTGATTGTCTTACAAAGTTTTGCATTCATTTCCACTGCAATTATTCTCTGTTTTATGTTCTTCCATTAATCATCTTAATTAAAACTACACAATCAAGTCAATCTCAGATCCTAACAATTG
The DNA here is from genome assembly GCF_002127325.2 of Helianthus annuus. Taxonomy (NCBI): domain Eukaryota; kingdom Viridiplantae; phylum Streptophyta; class Magnoliopsida; order Asterales; family Asteraceae; genus Helianthus; species Helianthus annuus. The sequence goes on from NC_035443.2 coordinate 136,989,660, forward strand.
GTATCAGAGCATAGGATAGTCAAATTCAATCTAACAATCAATTTGACATAAAAGTTCGGCTCAAATTCATTGATACTAAGTTGTTCGTATCAGTTGAAAAACAGAGTACAAGTGTAATCACGTCTAAAGTTGATTATTCGAAAACTTTTGTAAAACAACCAAGATGACTTCACACTCACAGGACCCTCACAACACCGGAACACTATTCAAGCCACCTATGCTTGTCAGATCTGAATACAATATCTGGCAACGTAGGATGGCCAATGTGTTAGCATAACAAAACATTAGCTGCTGGAAGTTTGTCATCTTTGGATCTCATGTTCCAATGGTGCCAAGCACAAAAGATCCCAAGGCCCAAGTGCCTAAAAGCCTTGAAAATTACTCAGATCAGGATTTTCAAAAAATTGAATTAGATGCAAAGGCTTTTAGCATTGTGGCCTCAGCTCTTCCAAGTGACATATATGCTGGACTGTTACATTGTAATAGTGCCAAAGAGCTTTAGGATGCACTGAAAGAGCAGTTTGGTGGGACAGAAGAGGTCATAGAAAACAACAGGGAGGTTTTAAACCAACAATACAAAACGTTTTATCTTGTTAAAGGAGAGTCACTAACCCAACAGTTTGAAAGATTTAGCTGTCTCATTAGTGAACTTAAACTGGTTAATGTTGAATTTGCAAAGTCCACTTTAAATAGTAGGTTTCTTAGATCATTACAAGATAAGTGGGACACTATAGCTTTTGTGACCAGAAATTTTGTGGGATTCAAAGAGTTAAGTCTGACCCAACTTCATGGTAGGCTTCTCACCTATGAGAGAGAGCTGAACCAGAAAAAGATGTTGCAGGAATCTGGAAAAGTTGCTGATGATTACACTTTTGGTAACACAACACTTTTGGGTCAAGAAGAGTCATCTGGTGGTAGTTAGGACCAGAGTTATGATCATTACATTGACAAAACTGCAGGTGGAGCCTTCAACTCTAAGCCATATTCACCCAATTATGCTTTCACAGCTAACGGGGAAAACCAGAACTCTGACAACTTATCCTTTGAACTCAATGACCTCCAACATTTTGATCTCACTGATCTGGAAGAGATGGACATGTTGCACCAATTGGCCTTGTTGAGTGTAAGAACCAGCAAGTTTTACAAGAGAACTAGGTAGAAAGTTTCCAGGATTGCATGGGAATTTAAAAGTAGGGTTGGATAAGTCCAAAATTAAGTGCTACAAGTGTAACGGGCTTGGTCACTTTGCTAGGGAATGTAGGAGTCAAAATAGTGGTCCAATCATAACTCACTCTAGCCCAAGACCTCAAAACACTCAAAACACTATGCACTATTCCCAATATACCCCTACTCCTCATATGTAAAACATTGTTCCAGTGCAATATGTTCTAACCACTGTTCCACAAATCCAGTATGCCCAAGCCCCTATCTCTCAGGTCCAAGTACAACAACCTGCACCACAACATACTGCACAAACATCTGCCCAAGCAGAGGCCAGTCAACAGAGTTTCTTTACTCAGGATTTTCTTGATTGGAGCAGTATGCCTGATGATTTGACAGATGAAAAATTTTCTCTATTTGCTAATTCTGATGATCCTTGTGATGAATTTTGTTTTATGGCATTAGAGTCAACACTAGATGGGCAGGAATCTGATGAAGTGGAACCTAGTGCTGAAATAGTGGATGAAGTCGCTAAAGCAGTGGTTACTGCTATTGTTGGTGAACAGATGTTAGAGAAGAAAGTACCTGAACCACTGTTGGAACCTCTTGCTAACCCATGGGATTGTAGAGAGTGTGAGGATGAATGTGACTGTGCCATGATGGCTGCAGCTAAGGTATCACCTCAGGTCTTGAAAAATTTATGTTTAGATAAATGCATCATTGCATTTGCAAATATAAAAGAGGTGAATGAAAACCTCAGGGATAAGATTTTAAAAGATGAAGTACAATTTGAAAAAAAAACTGTCAAAGAGTTGAAAAACAAATTGTATGAAAAAGAAAATGAAATCTGCAGTCTGAAACACGAACATAGCATAACCAAAGACCAACTCCAAGCTATGGTAGAAATATACCAAGTTTGTAAAAAGGAGCTTGAATCCACCCAAATAACTTGTGAAAAATGGGTGGAGTCTTGTAAAGGTTATGAGCTGATGTTAGAGAAGTAGATCAAGAGCAATGTAAAGTTTGGCATAGGCTTTAGAAAATATGACCAAACTGAAAACACTGCTGAAACTGATTCTGGCTTAGTTGAAAAATTCCAACAAATCTGGTTGGTCAAGAGATTAAAGTCACAGATAAAAATGGAAAAAAAATCTTTTTAGAAAAACCAGAAGGGTCATCAACCTTTGAAGAGATAGAAAAATATCAATTCAAACCCACCGGGTCAGTCAGATGAATGTGACATTCTCGATAATTTCAAGCCAATGGAGTTTTCCATAGTTGAGGGTGTTAAAGCACCTAAGGCTAAGGTCATTCCTCTTAAAGACATCCCAACTGAGGTTAAAAACTCTGTTGAAAAGGAAGTTGAAAAGAGGAAGTGAAGAGAAAAGGTTAAAAACTTGTTTTGTGATTTTTGTGAGAAAAGAAATCATTCCACAAACGACTGTTTTCATTTGAAAGATTTTGATATAAACAAAACAAGTGTAATTGATCCTGCACATAAGTGCACCATCTGTGGAAAAACCAACCATCTTACTCAATAGTGTGTGTACCTCAAAACTTTTAAGGTCAAAAGAAAAGAGTACCTTCAAAAACACTAAACACTGGAGAGTCCTCAAAAACCATCCATCAAGAACAAACAACCTTTTGTGCCTATCCAAACAGCTGTTACAAAACAGTTTAACAAAACCTCTGCTCCCAGAGAGGTGCAAGTGACCAAAAAGCTTGTCCAACACAAGACCCAAGCATCCTATATATAGGCATGCTGACTTCGTACAAACCCACATGGTTGCCCTCGTACGAAGCTGGAATGGTCTTGGACAGTACGAACCCACAAAGCAGTCCCTTCGTACGAAGTCACTCCCTTCGTATATAGGTACTATTACATCACAATACCTTTGTTTCATACTGGATTTCACTCTATTATACCCTTATACAATTAGCAACTTGGGTTATGTCCTATTTATTTAAAAGTCACACCCTTTAGTTTATTTTACTCACACCATTTCATTTTATACATAAGTTAGGACACACCAAACAACATGATTTTTACGCTAAAAAGCAAACCGTTGCATTGTTCCCTTCATTAATTACTAGCGTTTCAATCAAAGGTTATGTCAAAAAAGGTGTCCCTTCATTTATAATTACCGTTTCAATATTAAAGTTATTTAATGATTATAGTATTATTTAAATAATAATAAATCAAGACAAAAATGAATCGGTGTAACTGTTTGTCATTTGTGAAGCAACGTATCCTTTCATTTCAATATCTTAAAGTTATTTGATTTGATTATTACTATTATTTAAATAGTAATAAAGCATGACAAAATTAAGCGTTGCAAATGTGTTTCATTTGTGAAGCAATGTGTTCCTTCACTGAAATATTAATTTGATTACTACTATCATTTGAATAACAATAATAATGCATGCCACAATCAAGCAGTGTATATGTTTTTCATTTGTGAAGCAACATAACTTCTAATGTGAACCGACCTATTTAGCGTTTCAAGGTTCAAATTATTTTACTATTATTATTTATTAATAAGACATCGCATATGAAGATGTGTGCTTCTCATTTGTGAACCGACAAAACTTCCCATGCGAACCGACATATTTTGAGTGATACCTTTTGGATGATGAACCATGACATCACTTCAAAATATTACAAAGGGTTCTGTTGCGACCTATAAATAGAAATCATATCATTTGGTTTCACATCCAATTTTTACACACAACAAACTTTCTCAAGTATTCTTCAATCTCTCTCTATCATAGCAAATTAAAGTGATGGATTTGAAAAATATTTGTTGCCTGTTTTTTATATGAATCGAATAAACGTTGTGACTTGGATTGTTATTATTATTTTTCATAAGGCAAAATCGAAACCAATTAATCAGTCACATTTTACTTCAAAGGTTAGATTTTTAAAGTTTCTTCAATTGATTCAACAATGCACATACATCGACGTAGTACATATAACGATTCAAGCATATAATTTTCCATAATCCTCCTTGAATCGTGATTATGGCATCCATTCACGGGGTGACTTCGTAGAATTCAAGAATAAAAATTAACAAAACAAATAACTTAAATGATAAACATGAATCGTATATATAAAAAATAAAATTTACAATTTATGATTTGCTTTTGGGTGAGAAATCAACAAGAAGAGAATGTTTTTAATAAACTTGAGAAATTTCACATCTTATATCGTGATACTAAAACATTCATAATCAACATCCCGCTGCAACGTGCGGGCTAACGTCAACTCGTTCTATACAATATTCAACACACGCTCTATCTAGCTATTCGTACAGTGGCAGACATACAAAATATGCACCAACAGATTCCCCCTTGGTTTTCACTATCAAATCGTCACGTTGAAAACCTTGAGCCATGTATGAATATTCTGTAACTTCAAATATTCTACAACTTCAATCAGGCATCTTCAAATCTTCAATAGATTCCCCCTTGATTGATGATCCGGGTTTGCTTTTGACAATTATGCATGAATTCCCCCTGAAACAAGTCTTTAGGTCTATGTTTGCATAGTTCCTGACTCCTCCTCTGATTTCCTAAACTGTAACCATCACGAACAATCACCAGCTTGAAACTAATCAATGCAGTAATCTCTGTTTTAGCTTTAACCTCATCAGCGTTCAGTTCTTGATATAGCATTTCAGCACCACGATCTCGCATTCTGCTTGCTAGATCTGAGTATAGTATAAAAACTCAACTGACAATTGATAGAAACTTCAAATACCCCACTGGTTAACTTCAAATCAGTGATTCCCCCTGAAGATCTGATATCCCGTTTTCCGTGATCACCTTTGGGCACCGTCAGAATGATTGATCCGTGTAAACGGTATTCTCCACAATTAGCAAATCTTCATCGGATAACAAATCATCTGGTAACACATTCAGATCTCAGAAACATTCATTCACGGTCAGAATCACATTCTTCCTCTTCAGTCACGATAACAAATGTATAGTCTTCTCCGCTAGCTCCGGCAGCAACTTAACCAACAAACATCATAATTTCCCGACGGTTAGTCCGAAAACCAATTCATCTGCTCGAAGAATAACCAATCTGACACTTTACACTATCACACGTCTGTGATATCTTATAAGTATCCACAATACAGTTGCACCTCCTAATGCTAATCCTGCTGATGGCTTGACGAAGACCCGGGACTCAAACCCTAAGACCTCAATCTGACCATGATCTGTAAAGTCTGAACTTCCTATGATCACCAATGTATAAATCCAGATTCTATGCATTTTTAGACAACCCTGAAGTCTGAACCACCCGAATACTGTTGTAGGGTCACGAATTCCAAAAATGCTGGAATTTCATCCGAAAAATTTTATTCCCCCTCATTTTTGCAAATTCTAACGTCTTATCACTGAATCCCCCTCAAATTGAGCAATTCAATCCTCACTTATTTATGAAAAACTCGACTATGCCAAAAATATGACATTTTTGCCCGAAACCGTCAGTTTTTCATCATTACAGATTTTACGTTATGGCCCATTAATAGTCTGCTAACCCAGATGATAAACATTTTGCACCAGTATCATGACTACCCCACTAATTTTCACAATCTGTGATCGCATCATCAAATCTGTTCGCTGAAGCCCCAGACGGTGTCCCCGAACAACCCAGCTTGGTCATTAAAAACTCAGAAAAATTTTCAGTCACCAAATTTTTTCTGGAGACTCACCTCGTTATTGCGATCAGAAAATGCCTTTGTTTTGGATCAAATTGACATTTAGCACCATGGTTCTGGATCAAAAAATGCGATCAATTTTTTTAGGCATTTGTTCTAGATCAAATTGACATTTAGCACCATGGTCCCTTCGTACGAAGCTACACTGATATCACAAGAACACTTCCTAACACATTTTTCGATCGAGAATCTTTATTTCTGTGAATTTCATGATGAAACTTCCCAGGATTGTGCGAAAATCAATCATGAACATGATGATGTCTTCAATTTCAAATTCCATCCATGAATTCACATTCAATTTGATGTTTATTTGATGTTTTACGTTATAACCCACTACACATCCAAAAATAATGAGCGTAGGTGATTCAATCAACTGTTAGATCGATTGAATCGGTACCGTAGCTCTGATACCACTTGATAGTCTAGGAAACGTCGAGTTTGACGGAGCTTTGGTCCCAAAACGACCGGTTCGATGATAGGAAATGAGTAGAATATAGAGAACGACACCGAACGATCACTTATAATCTGGTTTCTATTGATATATGAAAGTTACATGCCCGTAAAACCAGTTGAACAACATTTCCCCTTAGGGACCAAAAAGCTTGTCCAACACAAGACCCAAGCATCCTATATATAGGCATGCTGACTTCGTACAAACCCACATGGGTGCCTTCGTACGAAGCTGGAATGGTCTTGGATATTAGTACGAACCCACAAAGTAGTCCCTTCGTACGAAGTGACTCCCTTCGTATGAAGGTACTGTTACATCACAATACCTTGGTTTCATACTGGATTTCACTCTATTCTATACAATATTCAACACACACTCTATCTAGCTATTCGCACAGTGGCAGACATACAAAATATGCACCAACAATTTCAATATTATTTCAACAATAATTTACAATTCAATTACACAAATTTACAACAAAAATCATTTTTTGAATAAAATTTTACGATACAAAATTTTATAATAATTATTAATATAAATTTATTAAATGGAATGTTAACTATTGTCTTGATATTCAAAATTCTAATAATAATAATAATAATAAGGGTTAACTTATAGTACAAAATGGTTAAAAATATAAAGTGTAAGAAGCCATCCTAGAGTGACAAATATGAAGGAATTATAGATTCTTCTATAGTGCGAAGGAAACATATTAGGTATTCAAGTATCAGGAAATTTTTAAGCAACTAAAACTATATGGTTTATTAACCTAATTTATTTAGAATAGTCCACTCCTATGATATATCTCTTAGTGCAAAAGTGTATCTATGTAGTGCAGTGAAACCAAAGGGTTTATAGTCTAGCGGTGACTAGATTTGTTGGAAAGATGTTTTTCCACAAATTGGTTGAGGGTTCCAAGTTATGGTGAACAAATTTGTAGATTTAGGCTTATACTGGGCAAATGTGTAGATTTAGGTGTAGAACTAGATGATGTGTAAGTTAGCCAATAGAAATCATTTTTCTAAACAAAAATTTTATGATACAAAAATTTAATAATAATTAAGTTTCCATATTATTTTAAAAAAAATTATAATTTTATACACAAAGTTACCATAGAAATCATTTATCTGAACAAAAATTTATAATACAAGATTTTAATAATATAAATTTCAATAGTATTTTAATAAATGAAATGTTAGCTATTGTCTTGAAATTCAAATATTTAACAATAATAACAACAACAATAATAATAATAATTATAATAATATTAATATTAATATTAAACTAATGTAACATAATATGACATGATATAATATAATGTTATGGGATAATATTATAATAATAATAATAATAATATTAATAATAATAATAATAATATACGATACTATACTATACTATACGATGTAATCTAATCTAATATGACACTACTAGAAAATTGAGCAATTGCCACCAGAATTTGTGACCAAAAAAATTGGTTTCAAAATTTGTGACCATTTTTTGACCGATCTCTTATTAGTAGCAAAATCTGTTATTGACTATAATTACGGTCGCTATTCAATGGGAAATCCCCAATTGAAATAAAAAAAAGTCTAATGATATGGTAAGGTCACAAAATGGTGGCAAATAAATAAAAAAATGAAAACGTTGGTGGGTTTACGATTGATTTGGGACCGCTATCTTTGCCACCGTATTTTGCAGTCACAATATTGATAAAAAATATTAGCGGGCTAAAAGGAAAAAAATAGGCGGGCTAAAAGGAAAAAAATAGGCAGATCATTTAGGGTTTATGTTTCCATAATTTTTGGAGGACAGATAGCAATTGCCGTATTACAGAATTGAGGTATTCCTCACAATTACAGAATCCCTCCACTACACCATTACTTGTCCATTATCATCTCCCAAAAGTTCTAATTAATCATTCGCCCGGTGAAGAATCATCTCTAAGTTGAAGTTCTGATTAATCGTTCGCCGGTGACGGACGAAAGGTACGTTTGATTCTTGACTTAATTTCCTTCTTTAGCAATTTCATCACTTTAATTTGTTCTTATGTTTTCGATTGTTGTTATCAATGATATGGGAGGCTTGAAGAAAATAATAAAGTTATTATTCCAATAATAAACATGGAATACCTAGTAGTATTCGTTGTCTAGGAACATATCTATGCATCTCTTTACTTTGTCTTTGGTTTTACGTGGTGTTGTGGTGAGTTTTAGAACGCCCCTCTTTGTCTCTAATTAATATGTACTTTTTGTGGAATGAGTGCATCTTTCCGTGTCTAGCGGTTTATGTCTAGCGGTTTGTAATCGTTGCTGCCTTCCTGAAAGAAAAAAAAAACAACAAAAACAAGAAAAGATAAGCATTTTGATTACCTCCAAAAGCTTCCCATCATCCTGTACAAACTGCTCATACCTGGATAACAATACAACCATCTTTTTTCAGCATGTGCCATATGAAACATGATATAACTATTGTGTACGCTGTAGTGAACTATAGTTTCGGTTTTACAAACGTCTATCATTCCTAAAACACATCTTATATGACATCTTTCACTCTTGTGCATCTGTATTTGGCGGGATTATCCTTTGAAAGCAACTCGGTGATCGGTTCGTACACCTCATGACCCATACTCAACCCGAACCAACCCGGAACCGTTTCAACCCGACAAAAGTTCCGAGCTTAACTTTTCAACTATGGATTCCTTTGTTGATGTCGTGTCTTGTTTCATTTGCATTCGTTCGTCTAGCCAAGATTCTGATATATGAAGAATCATTCCATCTCGGGTCGATCTATAGCTTGAACCGTTACCTTTATCAGGATTTACATGCTTCAACGAGTGCAATTCGTGTTCATAGTTTTTTATCCCCCATGCAAACTCGTCACATAGATCTTCCAAAAGTACCCTGGATCTCCACTCTTTTTCCAAGTCTTTTATAGGATTCACGAGGTTCGTTTTCGTCTCGTAAAGCTCCTGCGCCAGTTTCCGGTGAAGTGCCTCTGACCATTTTCGTAATTTCCTTTCGTCTTCAAGCTCGTCCCGGACAGATTGAATAGCGGCAGTGGCATGACCTTGTTTATCTTTGGTTAGTTGCCTCATCAAGTGTTCCATCTCGTGGCGGTCACGGGCCAGTTCTTTGATCTTTGAACGGGCCAGTTCTAGTTCGCGTTTCAAATCCCGAACCAGGGTTATGTTAGCTGCGTGTAATTCTTCGAGGCTCCAGATTCTGTTCAAAACTTTGAGCAGCTCAGTTGATGTTTTGAGACTATAGCCCGTCTCATCGTTTCCTCCTCTAAACTCGATAGAACTTGTAGGAGTAACAGCAGGGTTGTAAGGTGCTACCTATGATAAAATTATCCAATTTTCAAACAAATGATAGTTCAAATACAATTCAAAAGGTTTTTATTTGCATTTGAGTTAAATGCCATTTTAGTCCCTGTGGTTTGAGCCATTTTGCAAGTTTAGTCCAAAGGTTTCATTTTTAACCTGTGGGTCCAAAAAGGTTTTACAGTTGCCATTTTAGTCCACTGGGTTAACTTCATCCATTTTTTCTGTTAACGAGAAGGCCAATTTGGTCATTTTCAAACAAATGATAGTTCAAATACATATATTGTTTCTTTATGTGCATAAAAAAATGTTACTAATATGGTTTTGTATTCATTGCTTTCATTTTGTAGATTTAGTAATCAAGGGACTGCTACCCGGGTTATTTTATCAAATTTAATAAGTTTGTGGTCCGGTCCATGGGAGAGCTGGAGACATGTTCCTAATGAGCACAAGACACGGTTATTTGAGCGATTCCAGGTGTGTGTACTTAGACCATTCTTATTATTTAACTGGTTGGAACTTTTTGTACGTTTATTTAAAGTTTTTTCTTCATAGATGCATTTCCAGTGGGAGGATAAATGGAATGCACGAATTCATAGGTGCTGGGAGAAGTGCATTGCTGGTAAATTCCCTAATTTGTTGCGGAACGTACGAAATGATGCTAAAGCTACAGCGAAAGAAAAAGGTAAAAATGTTGGAGAGGATATGACCGATCTTATTGACTTTAAACCAGCATGGATAAGATCTGAGATATGGAAACAAATGCTTGACCACTGGAACACACCTAAGTGGAAAGCAAAGTCTTTAAGAAACAAAGAAATTAGAGGTAGGGCAACTGGAGGCAAACATACACTAGGATCTCAATCCTATGCGAGCATGAAAAGAAAAGCGGTAAAAATTGTTAATTTCCCTCTTATATATATATATATCATGTAAATATCATTTTTATTAACTTCTAAATTCCACATTTATAGGCTAAGATACTTGGGCGTGAACTGTCAGTTCATGAAGCGTGGAAGCAATCACGCTGCAGGAAAGGAAGTCGACCATTGGATAAAGATCTAAGTTGTAGTAGTTCACTACTTTTGGATGTTGATTCGGAAGGGAACACTCAAGAAGAAAATATTGTATGGGTTGATGATAGGGCAGAGGAGACTTGGGTAAGTTGATTGATTAGTAAATCCAAACAACATATTTCAAAAACAGAAGTTTATTAAAATGAGATTTGAATAATATAATTATGTGTTTATCCCGTTAGGTTAAATATGATGGTTTTCTTGTGGAAAAGTACGGGAAAGAACGCATTAAACATCCAAAATTTGATGAAGACTTATGGTCACGAGCTGCGGGCATGAATAAAGGAAAAGTGTACGGGTTAGGCAATGTTAGTGACCCGTGTGTACATAACAGAGAAGACCCTGAGGTATGTTTAATCCTTTTAGACTAATAGTTTTTCGAAATATAAATAAAATTGTTTGCTCTTTGGCATAAGTGGAATCACATACATTAGTAATTTTTGTGCATTTCTGTTTGTTTGGTTTGCGATGTTTGTTTTTTTATCGTTGGGGTTGACATTCATATTGAGGAATTTCATATTGGTTTGATTACACTTTCTATACGGGTTGTTTCATACAAAAATTTGCTTGTGAAATTAGGTATAATTTCCTTCTAAATATGTAAACATTTAAAATGTAGCTCACAATTGTATTATGTTTTCTTTGCAACCAACTTGACCCGTTATTACTTTTGTTAGTTCTGACTTCTTGATTCTATTCGTTGGTTGTTTTGTAGATTGAAAAGTTGAACTTAGTTATCAAGGAGCTCGTTAAGACTAATGATGAAGAAAAAGAAAGGTTAGATGGAATTATTGCAACGTTGTTGGCTGAAAAAGAGAAAGATAAAGCGGATAAAGATGCTCTGCTCGAGAGGATGTCACAAATTGAAGCTATGTTAACGGCTACAGTTCGAAAATAGGCTATAAACACTTGGTTTCGAATGTTATGATGTTTTATCATATTAGGATACTTTTGGTTGTTTTATGTTTTAGTTGGTATTTTTATTAGAATGTTTTATATGCTTTTGAAACAGAGATGTTTTATATAACTTTGGGATTTTGTTATTTTATTAGACTTTTTATATATATTTTGGAGTTTTATTGATATGTGATTTGGATGAAATAGCAGGGAGAAATCTGAATCAAAACCCACCAAACAACTCCGTAGCAAATAAATGGTGGTGTCAAAAAATGGTGGCTAAATGGTATTAAATGGTGGCTAAATCGTGTCGCTAAATGGTGCATGGTGTCAAAAATGGTGACTAAATGGTATTAAATGGTGGTTAAATGGTAGCTATTATCTAAAAAACTCTGGCAAAATGGTGGGAAAACGGTGGCAAAATGGTGGGAATACCGGTGGCTAAATGGTAGCTAAATGGTATCTGGTACAAAAAAACGGTGGCAAAATGGTGGGAATATCAGTGGCTAAATGGTATCAAAGCGGTGGCAAAAAAACTCGTCACAACATAGGTGGCAAAAATGGTGGCAATATCGGTGGCTAAATGGTATCAAAGCGGTGGCAAAAAACTCGTCACAACATGGTAGAAATGGTGGCAATAACGGTGGCTAAATGGTATCAAAGCGGTGGCAAAAAACTCGTCACAACACGGTAGCAAAACAAGGTGGAGCGTAACAAACATGTAGCGGTGGCAAATAATTTTGACCAGTTTTGTGGTGGCAAAAATTTGGTAGCAAAATATTAAAATGGTCACTATTTGGTGGCATTAGGGCAATTGACACGGATGTTTTTGTCACCGCATTTTCGGTGGCAAAATGGTGACAACAAGGAAATTACTACCATTTTGTGACCGAATATTTCATAGCAAATACCCTTTTTTCTAGTAGTGTGATATTTTATTGAGGGATTATAAATATCCTTAAAAAACATTGTATCTCTTTACATAGCTTTTTTAAAAAGTCCATGATTGAGTCGCTAGTTAAAGTCGTATGTCAGTTTAGGCCAGGCCGAACAAAGTAAAATTACAAGTCATTAGTAAAAAAAACATTTATTAGAGTGGTGAAAATTTTTAACTAAAGCGATTTGGTATATAGTGAGAACTAAATACACTTAAACACCGTTATAGATAATACTTGACTCGAAATTTGCTATGATCCATATTTATTTAATAGATCAAAAAACTGATGCCAATTAAATAATTTAACACATCTTTTAAAACCCTTTGAAAAACACTTTTACATAAAACCTAACAATTTACACTGGTGTCCGGCACCGGTTTATTATATTACATCTTTTACAAAGATATCTCTTTATTGTAATTACCTTTTAATACAAATGTGACTTTTTATTATTGGTGTGCGTTAAGCGTGATATGATTTTATTAATATTTTAAGCCTATTTTACGCATTAGTCAAGTTTTAAATTTATAAAACACGATATTGTGCTAACACTAAACACACACTTGGGCAAGTGCACTCATCGTGAGCGTAGTATAGTGTCGATAAGATACCAAGGTCATCCAAGGACACAAGAGCTTTTAATACCGGTTTATCGTCAACGTCTAATCAATCTAAATTTTTTAAAAGAGAGTTTTTAAACATGAAAATAAAACAAAAAATGAAAAGATAAGTAAAATGAAAAACAAATAGACAAGATAGAATCACTTAGATCCAACTCATCTTTAATGTATCCTTTGATGATTTTCGCACATTCGAACTTTTTAAGAGATTATCTTAGTTATAGTAGTAGGCCCCTCTTTTGAAGGTGACGTTACCCTTGGCTAAGTGGTTTGAGTCAGCAAGTATACAATCCCAAGAAGCCGATTTAAAGTATTAATAGTAGTTTACATATGAGGGGTTCAAGCTATTCGCACCCCCGCCTTCCAATACCTTTGGGGCATTGAAGGATGTCCTAGTAAGCTTGAACCAAGTCCTCGCAGGATCTATACAATGAACGATACAAGAACTTTAGCAAACCACCCTCCTAACCCTCTTCCAGGTCGTTAACGCGCTTTATATAGACCATAAAGACACGAATGAGCAAATCAATGAAATCATGAAGAAACGGTAAAGAAAATCAGTTTCAACATAAGAAACTAGTTATTAAAGTCATTAATACAAACCCAATTAAAAATTGCAGAAAGATTAAAAATCAAAAGTAATACATTAAAGACTTGTCTTCACCAAGTGATGTAAGAGATTAGCCAAACATGACCTTTGATTGACAAGAACTCTTACGATCAACCTTGGATCCCGAGATGACTAAACACTCTAAAGATGAAAGATGGATTATGGTGGTGGTTGTTGGTGTTGTAGTGATGGTGGAGTGGTGGCAAAGTGGGAGAGAAGTGGTTAGCGAAGGGATGCCTTTGAAGTGAACCAAGCACCCCTATTTATAGCCAGAACAGAGCCCCGGCCACGGCCCCGTGTCCATTGGGCATGGCCCGTGGCCATCCTTCTTCTCTTCCTTCATTAATTGCATCCGTCAGCAGAGGGCCCCACACGACCCCGTGTGTTCTGGGCATGGCCCCATTGTAGGATCGTATATGGACTCGAAACGAGTCGTTCAGAGGCGTTCTACTCAATATGAAAGGCGGAAACTGACATATCAAGTTTGATTCAGCTAGATGTTCACTTTAAATGTCTTTCTGATTGAATTGACAAAGTTTTACAGCAAGACGACACTTCGGCAGCACTTTGGCTCCGGAAACAACTATCTAATTTCGTACCAAATGAAACGAGATCAGAGCTATTTATAGACAAGCTAATTCTGCGTGAATGGTTCATGCGAAATTATAGTTCACACGAAACTAAGGTTTCATGCGAAATTACAAAGTAATTTCGCACGGAATTACCTTATCACCATTCCAAACGAAATTACCCAGTTCATGCGGAATTAACCTTTTGACATGATTTTTTGAACTTCGTGCCCTGATCTAACTAATACAATACAAGACTCGATACAACACGAAGTCGACAGACGTATGCACTAACAGACTCCCCCTCGGATGTTGACGAGTCTTAAGTGACGAGTCTTCAACGTCTTCAGTCTTTATCAGTCTGTCTGCACTCTCTGAAGTATCTGACAATGTAAAACTTCCAACTTTTCTCCTCTCTTTTCATCAGCAGCAACAGACTCTCCTCGAACAAAGAATCTCCCCTCGGATGTTGATCTTTAATGAATCAGGATCTCAATCTGGCTCTCAAGCTTTCTAATTCTCTTGATCAGATCTCTTGATTCTTTAAGTTTATCAGCATCAGCAATACCAAGATCGTAACCAAGCTCACATTCTACTCAGGTATATACAGACTCCCCCTTTCGATATGCTAGATCGCAGTTTGGCTTTTTGAAAACACAGAGTCCTCAGGTATTGGAACCTGGCTCTCCATCATTCAGAATCAGGATCTGAAACCTGGCTATCCTGCACATTCTCTACCACAAACATAAGCTTTATAACATTAAAATTTGACACATTTATATCACTTGCAGGTATCTTTCCATAAAGATTTAATCATCTAACTGTTTCTGATGACCACTTGTAAGCATAACATTCCAAAGACTTTTCTCATTAACCACAAACTCTCCCTCATGAAATGTTCATCATGTTTAGCACTTAGGATTTTGAAAATCAGCTTTTCTACAACAGTTGTCGAAAATAAGATGAAATAAAATCTCTTTGGATTTTTCAAAATTTTATGCTAAAACACACTGAAAATCTTTTTGGATTTTTTTTTTTGAATAAAACGAAATGCAGTAAAGAAATATTTACAAACAATATTTTTGTGAGTTTGTGTAAGAGGATCATATCAGTTTTTTGAGACAAATCACCAACACCATTAAGCTTTAAACATTTTAAGTTCTAAACAATTCACTTAGATTGTCAGTATATTGATCCACTTAAATTTTCACACAAAGTTCAACTGTTCTGAGATACGAGATTAATGTTTTAAGCACTTAAACTTATTCGCGTGTTCCACCACTTGAATATATTCCCGTATCCAGATCCCAATATTCAGTCTTACAGGTGAATATACCTAGATGATATCTATTAAAGGGTGAAATGCGAAACCGTGAGAGCTCAGGTCAGAACTTTCGTTCAGCAAAGAGATGACGGCTCGTCTTTTGGTGTGTTTTCTTTAGAGAATCTTTTCTTCAACAGCACATGATTAGTATTTTTCAATGTTTCATTATTTTTTTTACTGAGGGCAGCGCTATATTTCAAGCAAGCAGAAAGTATTATACGGGGACTAGGCCATTGCTTCCGCAAAATCAGAAGTCCCGGGATAATACCCCAGATATTACTGAGTATAAAGACCTAGTATCTCAGAAAGAGGGACCTTTCAAACAAGATTTCGGGGGTTACCCATATATCGGAGAGATGTTCCCCACGATATAAGCAAGTTTGAAATTTTAGATTTATATCTCAAAAACAATCTACTAAATGTGCAAAAACCTACTGGCACATCCATAGTGAGATCGTTTTTGAATAAAATGAAATAAAATCTTTTTGGATTTTTCAAAATTTTATGCTAAAACACACTGAAAATCTTTTTGGAATTTTTTTTTGAATAAAATGAAATGCAGCAAAGAAATATTTACAGACAATATTTTTGTGAGTTTGCGTAAGAAGATCATATCAGTTTTTTAGACAAATCACCAACACCACTAAGCTTTAAACATTTTAAGTTCTAAACTGTTCACATAGATTGTCAGTATATAGATCCACTTAATTTTTCACACAAAGTTCAACTGTTCCGAAACGAGATTAATGTTTTAAGCACTTAAACTTATTCGCGTGTTCCACCACTTGAATATACTCCCGTATCCAGATCCCAATATTCAATCTTACAGGTGAATATACCTAGATGATATCTGTTAAAGGGTTAAATGCGAAACCATGAGAGCTCAGGTCAGAACTTCCGTTCAGCAAAGAGATGACGGCTCGTCTTTTGGTGTGTTCCCTTTAGAGAATCTTTTCTTCAACAACACATGATTAGTATTTTTCAATGTTTCATCTTTTGGGACTAGGCCATTGCTTCCGCAAAATCAGAAGTCCCGAGATAATACCCAAGATATCACTGAGTATAAAGACCTAGTATCTCAGAAAAAGGGACCTTTCAAACAAGATTTCGGGGGTTACCCATATATCCGAGAGATGTTCCCCATGATATAAGCAAGTTTGAAATTTTAGATTTATATCTAAAAAACAATCTACTAAATGTGCAAAAACCTACTGGCACATCCATAGTGAGATCGTTTATCACATTTTTGACTTTTCAATTCTTTAGCATGTTGTGATAGTCAACTGATGTACTATCATTTCCTCTTTTTCACAACAAAACTCATTTTGAACTTTATCATGTTTTTGACATTTTCAAATTTTCTAATGTTTTTGGATTTTCTGAAAATTACTTACTCCCCCTAAAATTCAAAATCAATAAAGAAAAATTGAAAACAAACTGAACAAGTAAAGTGACAACTGTTGTGAATTGCTTCAAATCGCCATCCACTTGGCATAAACAATCAGAACTCCCCCTTACAACAAACTATTTTCCCATTATGATTTCAAAACACTTAAGTTTGTATTAATCAAAATGGTTTTTCCGGAAAATAAGTTTTGTTGATTTTTCAAACCACTTGTAGGTTCGGGGTTCATCACATTGTTCTTTCAATCACTTGAAAAATTTAACAATTTTAGATTTCATCAACAATCAACACTTGTAGAAAATCAAGTACAACTTAATGTTCCTGATTTGTCTTTGAACTCTCACCAACTTCATATGTTGAATTTTCAAAAATTTTAAATTTGTTAGTTGGTGGTTCATTTTTCTTAACAACTTTTTCTTTGAGTTTTTCAGAGACTTCCTGTTTTGTTTTTGTTGCTTGAGAACAGTTCCATGCAACGTGACCAACTTTATTGCATTTGTAGCAATTCTTGTCTCCTTTCTTTGATAAGCTCCATCCTTCATTTTCTTTGCTTCTTGGCATGGAGTTCTCTGTTTGATTGCTTCCAGAATGAGCTTTTTGATTCCTCTTCACAGCTTGTCCCTGGAACAAATTTTGTATTTGTTTTAGAAATTTTCTCATTTTTATAATTTTCAGGTGGAATAAAACCCAATCGTTTCTTTTTGAAATTACTGTTATGGTTTGGTTTCTTTTGAAAACCAGAACCAGAACTGTAACCTTTTTTCTTGTTTAATCTTTGTTGAACTCTTGAAGTGTATTTTTTAGGTTTTGCATTAAGATTTAAATCTTTTATTTCAGAAATATTAATTTCTATTAATTTGAAAACCTGTTTAATCATTTCAAATTTAACACTTCTTATTGGAAATTCTTTATCAGAATATAATTTGTCTGAATCATTCAAAGTATATGCCACTTTGAATGGTTCGTCATTCAAATTATATTTTGATAACAAGAATTCTTTATTGTAATCTCTTTTAACCGACGTCTTTGAACTGTTGACCGACGAACTCGAACTTTTGACAGACGAACTTGAACTTCCAGACTCGGACTTTGACTCAGACTCCTCATCTTTATCCAACACCTGATCGACCATCTTTTTTATTAACTCGGACTCATGATCAGTGTCAGACGATGTAAATGTGACAACAATATTGTCTGGTAAATCATCAGTTGTTTCATATTTTAACTGTATATTGACTGCCTTTTTGACTTGATCCTCATTCAGTTTTCTGGGAGAATATCCTTCCCAGATCGGAGGCGGACACTTGTTATAACTAACACTTTGTTTCTTACCAGTATCCTTCTTCTTTGGCTTCTCATCTTGAAATGCTTCAAGACCTGCAACAGTTGGATAAATTAGATCAATCAAATAATCAGAACTAGAATAACTTTGTAAGAGTCTTCTCATTCTTTCATTTTCAATCCTCTCAGTCTCTAACTCTTGTTTTAACTTTGCACACTCTTCAATGTAATGATTGATAGCTTTCTGTTTCGACATCATCACTACATTCATCATTGTCAATGCATCTTCTCTTTCAGAATTTTTCTTTTGTAAACCAGTTACCGTTCTGTTCAACACATCATAAGATCCTTTCACATAATTGAGATTGAACAATAATTGTTCCTTCATCTTATCTTCACACTGTTTGCAAGATTCTGAACATTTAAGACACGGTTTCATAACTTCAACAATCTTTTCAACTTCGATTATCTTCTCCACTTCAACAATCTTCTCAGCAATTATAACTTCTTCATTTTGAACAATCTTTTCTTTTTGAGCAACACTCTCACATTTCTTCTTTTTCTATTCTTTTGCTGCTCGTCTCTCCTTCAGCTTCTCCAAGCGATCTACAAAATAAAATTGAAAACTTTCAGGAGATAAATGAGTTTTTCAACATTAATATGCATTTCTTCCTCATCATCACCACTGTCATTAGTTGGTGATTGATCAAAATCTATTGTCTTTTCTGAACTATCATCTGAAGAACCAGAATCAGATGGTGTTTGATCAAAAACTGCTGTTCTTTCTGAACTTTCATATGATGAAACAGACTCTTCTTCTTGATTAGTCTCATTACTGGCAAACGCTTTCATCCATTCTGTCATTAAATCAGGCTCTTGAACTATTTGTGCAATGAGAGCTACAACTTTTGAATCAGGTGGAATGTATTTGTCCCAGCCGAAACCTTCTGCCATTTTTTCATCTTCTTGATCAATGATACCATAATAAGCTTTTTTTGTTTGCATCTTCGATCATTTTTGCATGTGCTGTTTGCGGTTCCTTTTGTTAATGTGGTTGATGAGCAAGTTGTTGATATATGGCTTTCCGATAGTAATCATCTTTTCCAAACGGATTCTTTGCTCCACTTGCTTCTTGATTTTTACATTCTCTCTTAAAATGACCTTTCTCCCTGCATCGAAAACAAGTAACTTTAGAATTATCAAAACCCAAAGTAGAAACATTTGCATCTAAGAAATCATTTCTTCCTGTAATCATCTTAAACTTTTCTGCTCTCCTCAAAACACTAGCTAAGCACCACTTTATATCCATGAGCTCTATCTCTTCAGCATCAATCTGATGGTAATCCTCTTTCGTCAGCATAGGATTTCCGATCCTTCCTGCAACCAAACCCTCATAGGATTCCAGCACAGTTGCAAGTAACGCCATGTGATCTTTTGCAACTTCTTCAGAAAAACTTTGACCTCCTGGAAGACTCAATGCAATGTTGCATTGTATCACATACCCATTTCCATTCTTTGACCCTTGAGACTGATAGCTTGAAGCTGAAACATTCGGATTAACATTCGGATATAAAGAAAATCCACTACTATTGTTTGAACTTTGATTGTTTGATCCGGATGTGTTTTCTGCACTGAAAGCAGTTTGAATTTTCGGACTTGCTTCGACATTCTAAACACTCCCTTTGAAGTACATCTTAACATCTTGTTGTGCACTCGGATTGTTCATTCTTGCAATCTTTTGTTGCTCCAGATCTTGACCTTCAATCTTTTCGATGAAATGAGAAATCGTCAACCCATCATATTCTCTAGTGTTCTTTAATATCATCAAATACGTACCCCACTCTTTCTGAGGTAAAGCATCAGCTAATTAATCAACCCATTCCTCTCGCTCTTTATTTATACCCAACAACGACATTGAACGTACTAGGTGACAATATCTTTCAATCAATTTCTTTGTATCTTCTCCCGGTAAACTCGAAAATAAATCAAATTCTTTCTTTAGCAATGCTTTCTTGCTCCTAATCATTTTTTCGCTACCTTCGAACTTAGTTTTAAGCGCATCCTAGATCGATCGTGAAGTATTGTCGTGTTGAAGCAATATGAAGATGTCTTCTTTAAGAGCTTGTTGTAGCAGACTGATCATCATCTTTTCTGCTTTATACATATCTCGTTCTTTGTCATTTAGTTCAGAAATTGCTTTGATTACTCCCAACTCAGTACGTGGTCTAACATACTTTTTCTCGATACATTCCCAAGATCTCAAATGAGTTGCCTGAACCCAATTCTCAAAACGATCTTTCCATCCATAAAACTCTTCAATGCCCATTAGCTTCGGGGGTTTTTGTAAAGTTCCGGTTTCATTTTCCATATTCATGCTTTGAGCAATGGCAGCCGGAGTAGTTGAGGATGTGGCAAATGCGTTGTAAAATTCTTCTTCCATGATTCGGTAACAAATTTATCAAAACAAACACTTTCAAACAGAATTAAGTTTTTCAAATGAAATCTCTCAAGCGAAATTAACCCACAAGCGAAATTACCTACACAACAACTTCAAGTGAAATTAGATGTTACAAACGAAATTAGGAATTTCGTAAGAACTGGCCAATCGAAACTTAATTTCGTACGAAATTAAACACCGGTTCAAACGAAATTAAATTTGAAGCGAAATTATAATTTCGTATGGAATTACTCAAACGAAATTACAATTCAACGCGGAATTAGGTGCAATTTCAAGTGAAATTAACTCTAAAATGTAATTCCGTGCGAAATTAGAGAACAATTTCAAACGAAATTATGCTGATGTCATCTTGTTCGAACTGATTTTCAAGCGAAATTACAAATTTTATTAGTTTTAGATCGAATTAAGTCCAATTCTTTCAAGGATTCGTTAATACACTGTTTCGCTTATAATGTGAGAAATTCAAACCATTTTAACCGTGAAATCTTGTTCAATTAACAAAAGAAGGTGTAGAAGATAGAAAATCCGAAGAAATCAAGCTGAAATCGGTAGAATTCCTCCTCCTGAGCTCTGATACCAGTTGTAGGATCGTATACGGACCCGAAACGAGTCGTTCAGAGGCGTTCTACTCAATATGAAAGGCGGAAACAGACATATCAAGTTTGATTCAGCTAGATGTTCACTTTAAATGCCTTTCTGATTGAATTGACAAAGCTTTACAGCAAGACGACACTTCGGCAGCACTTCGGCTCCGGAAACAACTATCTAATTTCGTACCAAATGAAATGAGATCAGAGCTATTTATAGACAAGCTAATTCCGCGTGAATGGTTCATGCAAAATTATAGTTCACACGAAATTAAGGTTTCATGCGAAATTACAAAGTAATTTCGCACGGAATTACTGTTAGTGCATTAATGTCTATCGCCTTCGTCAATCCGAGCCGTAGCGAGAAACCGAATAAATCAAGCTTTTATTGTAATATTTAGATAGTTTTAGCAAGGTGGCATTTTGGTAATTAATGAGAAATCTCATTAATTCCAAGGCCTATAAATAGGAGAGTTATGACATAAGTTGTAAGACTTTTGCTCATTTGGTGATTTAGGAGATTCAAGTCTAGAGAGAGAAAGTTCTATCCACATGATTCTTGCATTGTACACGTCTTCTTCTTCAATAAGAATCACGGTTCTAGTACGTTCTTGTGTGTTCGGTTACGCACGTTCATGGATTCCGCACGTCGAACGTTCGTTACGCAATTGAACGGTGTCAAAACCAGTCCTACAAGTGGTATCAGAGCTAGGAGCTCGATTGCACTGATCAAACACATTGATTCATACCAGATTTCAGCGTTTTCAGATCCGAATTGCATCTTCTTCTTCTTCTACTCATTCTTTCACGTTTTTCACTGTTTTTCGTCAAATTGAACGGGATTTTACGGTCCGGATCGGCTGATTTTTTTATATGTTGTGCGAAAACACCTGATCTATAACCCTACCAAGTTTCAGATTCAAACTCCTAACCGTTTAGGAGAAATCAAAGGTTTTAGGTCTGATTTCGCGTCAAAAGTGCTGATTTCGCTCATCATTACACCCTGATTTCGCTCTTAGTGTCCTGATTTCGCTCAAGTTACAGGCTAATTTCGCTCTTGTGACACATTTACTTTGAGGTTTCGCTCATAGCTACCTGATTTCGCTCCTGTGTCACAAAAGTTGAGATATTTCGCTTTTGTGAACATCAGATATCGCTTTTGAGTGCCTTGTGGTTTTGCTCCAACGGTCCAATAAAATCAAATTGTCGGCCAAATTTAAATCATAACTATCCAATAGAAGAAAGGTCCAATGAGAACTTAAGGGTCTTTGAAATTATCGACCACCAATTTGCAAAAATCAATAACTTTGCATGTGAAAAGGTAATGAGTAAATTGAAAGGCCCAATCAGAGTAAATTGAATTTTCGGCTTAATTGTGCTTAGTTGTTTGGTTCTATCACCGACCCAATAAAGCTTAGCTGTCCAATAACAATTAAAGTAAATTAAACGTTGTTGGTATAGTGCAAGATGAGGCCCAATGAGATGTAAGTGGTGAATGTAGTTTGTCGGCACAAGAGATTAGTCAAATAACATCGGCCCAATCACAATTAAAGGTTGTATTGTTTGTCGGCCATTCATTGTTTGTCGGTCACATTTAATTAGGCTTTTGCAACATATCATTAATAACAAATAGTATACGGCCCAATCAGTTGCATTTTGTCAGCCCAATCAAAGTTGTCAACAAGATTAAATAAGAATTGAGCGGATTTCAGTAACATTCATTGGTCTTATTCTCGGCCCAATCATGTAAAGGATAAACATTATCATATTGCATGTGAGTTTTTGATAGTTGTCAGCAATTTTCGAATTGAGTGTGCATGTGATTTGTTCTAGATTTTGTCGACCACTTGTGACTATAAGTGTTGAATTGAGTGTTTGAACAGGTTGTTTTTGAAAGTTAGTAAAAATGTTTGATGAAGATGAAAATTATAATTTTGAAAGATTTAACAATTGGAATCGAGGGTTTATAGATGATAGTTATAGAAATGTGAAAAAAGATGGTTGGGTCAAAAGGTTTAAATATTTTGTATGTTTGAAAAATGAAACTTTGGAAGATTTAGAAAACCGATATGAAGTCTTACTTGAATACTTAAAAAATATGAGATATTTCTATCAGATGCTGAAAAGATAGAAAAGTTTGCAGATGCATTACCTATTAAATGGAGTGAATGTTTGAAAAATTTAAGAAAGGACTCAAATTTTTCAAAATTACATCTGAAAGGATTCATCAACAAACTTAAAACTCATGAATTTGAAAATGGAAAGAAAAGGAAAGATTTGATAAGGGAATTGGAAAAATATCTAGTGGATATGAGTTTAGATGTGATTGATGAGATGAACAAAAGGGTTGTTGAATGTATTAGAGCAAAATATGTAATGAATACGATATCAAGAGGGGGTGTTATATTGATGAGAATGTGAATCCTCTTGATTTCGTTAAAATATTTTGTGCAGGTACATACAAAACAGAGGAAGAGCAAGTTCCAAAGAATAAAGAATTTGTGAAGATTGGATCTTCAGAATCTGAATCAGTATGTTCTAAATGTGATAAACTTGAAGCTGACAATGACAAACTCTTAAAAGATGCGGAGAGTTTGACATTGGAAAACAAAACTTTGAAGATCGAGAAGAAAGCTGATGATGAACAGATTCTGGTGTTGCGCTTGAACTGTGAAAAACTGAAATCTGAAAATGACAAACTTTTGAAGAATATTGAGAGTTTGTCTTTAGAAAACAAAGATTTTGAAAAAATTAAAAGTGAAAATAAAGATGTTTATTGGATAAAGCTGGAAAACAAAGTTTTGAA
Organism: Helianthus annuus; assembly: GCF_002127325.2. Classification (NCBI taxonomy): domain Eukaryota; kingdom Viridiplantae; phylum Streptophyta; class Magnoliopsida; order Asterales; family Asteraceae; genus Helianthus; species Helianthus annuus. Next base: position 137,013,892 of record NC_035443.2, read on the forward strand.
AGAAAAAGAAACAGAATTTCAAAATCAAATAAAGATTTTAGAAGATGAGAAAGATATTTTTGGTAAAAATAATCTTGAAAAACAAATTGCAATAAATTCTCATCTTGCTAAAATCATTTAGCTTGAAAAAGAAGCTGAAAGTGATCGGAATAAAATTGCTGAGTTAGAAAATAAGTTGAAAGGTTTTGTGACTTCTGCACCATATGTGTGTCCAGAACCGATCAATGAAATTCCAATAAGTGACAATGTCACAAATTTTGACAAAGTCAAAATTGAGGATTGTGATGATAAAACTGATGATGAAAATGAGAAAAATGAGAAAAGAAAAATATTTTTAGAATTAAAAGAAAAATTCAAAAATACTGTTTTGCAATCTACTGAAATAGGTGAATGCTCAAAGCAAAAACCTGTTAAGAAGATTGTAGAACAGAAACAAAAAATAAAAAATTCAAAAAATTTTCAAAACAAAAATAAAAGCTCATCAGTTCGATCATCCAATCGTGATAAAAAAACCACAAAAATTGGAAAATCAAAACTCACAAAAAGTTGGTAATAAGTGGTGCAGGTTTGACCACAGTGCTCAAAAGTCAAATCAAGCTTACAAGAGGAGTGAGGATTACCACAAAGCCAAACAATGCTATGATTTGAGTGTTTGAATTGATGGTGGTGAATGGTACGATAACAGAGTGTGTTACACTTGTGGTGTTCAAGGACACATTGCTATTAACTGCCAGAATCAGTGATTTGAGATGATGAGATGCTATAACTGCCAAATCAAAAGGTCACATTGCCAGAGATTGCCCAATGAGATCAAATGAAAGATCGAGGGCTGCATCTCAGAAAAGGATGATGAAGTCAGTCAAAGTCAAAGAAAAGCCCAAGGAACTGAAAGTTTCAGAATAGAAAGTGAAAGAACAGAAAGTTCAAAAACAGAAAGTGAAGCTTTCACACGGGCAGAAAGACAAACTGAGGAAGAAGAGGAAGAAGGCGAGAGAGTATCTGGAGAAGATTTTGTCCTCGGATACAACTGGAAAATCAGAAAGCAGTTCTGATAAATCTTTTTGCTCTTCAAAGAATGATAATTCAAGCAAAAAGAATTCATCAGATACAAATCTGAGGACAGAAGAGAGGGTAAAGAAAGAAAAAATGGTTAATCAAAAGATTAACAAATCAAAGAAAGTGAGATTTTCACTTCTTGGCAATGAATCTGTTTCTGTGAAAACAAAGGAGCCACATGTCAGCGATGAATCTGACTCATCAAAGTCAGACAAGCCACATTCAGGCAATGAATCTGGTGTGGTAAAGCCAGAAGAGCCACGTGTTGAGGTAAAAGTTGAGAATTCTGATTTAACAATTGATGATGCAAATTTTCCACCATTGTTGAACAAGAATTCAAAAGCACCCAAGGACCGTCAGGCTTGGGTGAAACTGTTTAAATGAAAAACCTGACTTGCCGGAGTTCCCAGGTTGGTAAGCATGGAACATGAATCGGCACATTTCTTGAGAAATTTCACTCTGGTGATTTTTCGCCTTACATGTAGTAAATCAGGGACATTAAGTTGTACTTGATTTTCTACAAGTGATGTTTGAGATCTAAAACTGAAATTGTAAAATCTGTCATGTGTATGAAGAAAATAATGTGATGAAGTGACCCCGAACCTACAAATGTTTGGTAAACAAACTAATTTTTCTGGAAAAACCATTTTGATTAAAACAAACATAAGTATTTTTAAATCACAATGGGAAAATAGTTTGTTGTGAGGGGGAGTTCTGATTGTTTACGCCAGGTGGATGGAGAATTAAAGTGATTCTCATCAAGTTGTCAAGTTTGTACAGTTTGTTTCAATTTTTCCCAGAAAATCAAAATTGAAACATATTTTGATTTTAGGGGGAGAAATTTTTTTTAAAAAATTAGAAAATTTGAAAATGTTAAAAACATCGAAAAATTTAAAATGAGTTTTGCTGAAACAAGAGGAAATGATAGAAAATCAGTGGACATCACAGCATGCTAAAGAAATAAGTCTAATAGTGATAAACGGTCTCACTAAAGATGTGACGATAGGCTCAGCTAAACTAGTAGATTTGCAATAACGATACAAACTAAAAGAAAAAGCCTAGTTCTAGTGGGAAACACGGTCAAAAGCATAATACTTAGTTTTGTCCTTCTTGATTGTGTGCCTGCTCAGTAATCGCTGAATGCTAAAAGAGCATAAAAACCGGTCAGTTTGTGAACTTTCACAACTTGCTGAAAAAGTCACTGTGATTGTGCATTTCATTTTGCAAAGATTTAAACTTGTTTGATTTTTTTATTTTGTTTAAGCACTCGACATCCTCTGCGTGTACGTGAGTATCGACCTGGATGTTAGTGCCTAAACGTTCTGCTTTATTTTCTTTGGTGTTTCGTTTAAGCTTTGGATCTCCTCTACGTATACGGAAGTATCGACCTGGTGGTTAAAGCCTAAACAATTTCAACTTGTTTTTATTTTTCTTATTTTGTTTAAACATTGGACTTTCTCTGCGTATACGGAATTATCGATCTGATTGTTAATGTTTAAACATTCTGCTTTGTTTTTGCACAAATCACAGTTGATGAAAGTTTAAAGGCATTACTTGAGTTAGTGTATTGCATGATGAGGGGATATGCTGAGATCGTGGGATCCATAAGAATTTAGTGCAAAATTAATATACCTTAAACGTATCGGTAAGCATTTCGAAAGTTTTTAGATTGAGCTTAAGAGGACAACTATATCGTCAATCTAGGTGAATTGTTTAGAACTTACAATGAAATGAAGCTTAACGGTGCTTGTGATGTGTCTCAAAAACTGATATGATCCTCTTACACAAACTCACAAAAATATGTCTGTATATAGTTTATTTCCCAAAATCCAAAAAGATTTTAGTGTGTTTTAGCATGAAATTTTGAAAAATCCAAAAAGATTTTCGACAACTGATGTTGAAAAGCTGATATTCAAAATCTCAAAGGCTAAACAAGATGAATAATTGGTTTGGTTAAGATGATGAGAAGTTGGAAGATAATCCTCAAATGTTTAGATGATTCATTAATTTGAATCACAATATTGTGTGTTAGCTGTTTGAGAATTTTGAGTGAATTCTTTTAGAGTCAAAATTATTTTGTCTTACGAGAGGTTGAGATGTGTAGGTTTCTGATTCTGTTGCTTTGGAAAGCCAGGCATCGATCCCAAAGCACGGAAGCTTGACGAAAGGGGAGCCTGAAGAAAGAGACTACCAAGAGGGAGAGCAACTGAAGCTAAAGACATATCCACGGGGATTCTGTTCGAGAAAGAGAAAGACAAGACGCTACGAGATTGACTGCGGCAATATCCAAGGGGGAGATTGTTAGTGCATTAATGTCTATCGCCTTCGTCAATCTGAGCCGTAGCGAGAAACCGAAGAAATCAAGCTTTTATTGTAATATTTAGATAGTTTTAGCAAGGTGGCATTTTGGTAATTAATGAGAAATATCATTAATTCCAAGGCCTATAAATAGGAGAGTTATGACATAAGTTGTAAGACTTTTGCTCATTTGGTGATTTAGGAGATTCAAGTCTAGAGAGAGAAAGTTCTCTCCAAGTGATTCTTGCATTGTACACGTCTTCTTCTTCAATAAGAATCACGGTTCTAGTACGTTCTTGTGTGTTCGGTCACGCACGTTCACGGATTCTGCACGTCGAACGTTCATTACGTAATCGAACGGTGTCAAAACCGGTCCTACAATTACCTTATCACCATTCCAAACGAAATTACCCAGTTCATGCAGAATTAACCTTTTGACATGATTTTTCGAACTTCGTGCCCTGATCTAACTAATACAATACAAGACTCGATACAAGACGAAGTTGACAGACGTATGCACTAACACCCGTGGTCAACTCTTTGTTGTACTATCAAGATTCTGCAAATCTAAGAGTTGACCAAACCCCATGGTGAGCTGGGCATGGCCCCGTGGTGGGCGTAGAAGCTTCAGCAGAGTTTGTATTCTTGTGTCAGGGCTGACCACGCCCCATGGTGAGCTGGGCACGGCCCCGTGGTGGGCATAGAAGCTTCTGCAGAGTTTGTATTCTAGTGTCAGGGCTGACCACGCCCCATGTCCAGCTGGGCATAGCCCCGTGGTCAGTTTCTGTCTTCTTGTTTTTGCTTTGGGAGATGCTGCCGAGGGGTCGGGCATGACACATTATTCCTTCTTCTTGTATTTATGTTGGTTTTGGCTGCTTATTGGTTCCTTTTTTTCTTTTAAACTCATTTAGTCCTGTAAATTCAAAAGGAAGAAGGAAACGTGCTTTTTCTAACATTATTACTAAAAAGGGTTGGTTTTATGTCTCGGTTGATGTAATTTATATGTTGCATTTTGTGCACATCAAATACCCCCACACTTGAATCTTTGCTTGTCCTCAAGCAAAACTCTTTAAATGTGGCTTACACACCTAAATGGAAGAGATAGAGAAGAAGTTTTGTGTCTTGTCTTGAGTGTCGGGAATCCAAGATCTTCATTAAGTTTTGTTTTTATTTTATTTACAATCCTATTCGTCATGATTTATTTAGAACACTTGTTAAGAAAAATTATTTATTTGGGCGTAACATGCCTTCTTAAAATTTCATTTATATACAAGTTCACATACCTCACGGGAGATCACTCAACACTCGCCCGATTGTGTATTTTTGTGAAACACTCGATACCGGCATGGGACTTACTTCTACCATATGCTTGCAAAGCGATCAATCCTCCTCTTAAACTATAAACCTTTGTAAATATCAAGAGGACTTGGGAAAGGGCTAGGCTTGGGCTAAGGGTAGGTTGGTTTTGGGTTAGTAGTTAGTAAAATGGCGAAAAGAGTAAAAAACGTCGGTTGTCGTAAAACTTTTTGTTTTTGTGACATTTATTTAATCAAAGCTTATTCAAACAAGATTTCTTTGAGGAACTTGTTTGGTTATTGAAAAATTCTCTATTTTTTTGTGTCACAAGATAACCAAGCTTTATACTAAGACAAATGGGTTTGAAATGAAAAAGGGTTTTGGTGGGTAATGGGTGTTTATTTTTCGAGTTTTGAAATGAAAAGGTTTAGGCTAATGCCTCCATCATTTACTTACTAGGGTTCTAGTTGGTAAGGACTGGGAGTGTATCGTCTTGGCAAGTTCTAGAGTCGTAAGAACCAAGCAGCTATTCACACAAGAAACAAAAATGAGCATTTAGTTTAAGGATGTATGCATGTATGCTAAATAAAGGCTCAAAACTCACTTATTGTAGAAATGGGTTTATATTGATTTGCGCAAAATGCAACATATAAATTAGAGAAAAATGCCCGGATAGTCCCTGTGGTTTCGCATTTTTTCACCTATAGTCTCCAACTTTCTAAAATTACCTGAATAGTCCCCAACTTTTCATTTTTTGTTCCCGGATAGTCCATGGGTCTAACTTCAATTTGTTTTCTCAGTTAAGTGGGTGTGAAATGACCAATATACCCTTTCCTTTAAAAGGCCAAACCATAGGGACTATCCGGGCATCTTCTACTTTTTTAGAGAAAAACCCCACCACCGCACTTCATCTTCAACCTCCACCCACCATCACCCTCCTCCACCCTCCACCCTCCACCATCACCTTCTTCTCTGCAATTTTCTTTGAAGAAACCCTAAAACACCCAAGTCACCTCACAACCCCGCCCCCCATCCACGGCTAACCTATCTAAACCCACCTCACTACCTGAAAACGCACTTGTAGCCCAAAACAATTTAGTCTGAATCCTTGCCATTTTCAGATTTCAGCCTGAGCTATAGCCATCGTCGCCAAAATACCGGGTCGCCGCCATCCTTCTGGTCGTCAAATAAGGCATGACCTAATCGGAACCAGGTGACGCCATCCTTCTAGCCGTCGAACCAGGGTATGAATGAATCATATATGTCAAATCAATATTTTTGATGGTCGTCGGATCTGTCATGGGCCCAAATCGTTGTTTGTGCTCCAGTCTTGTGGCAGGTGGTGGTCGTTTCAGCAGCGGCGGCGGTTTCCCCTTAACCCTTCTCCTTCCTTGATGCGGTATTAGGGTTGCGTTTCAGGCGGCAAGGGTTTGTTGGAAATTATGATGGTTGCTTTTTTAGTTTTATAAAGAAGATCCAAACATTGGCCAATTATTTATCTCAGATCCATTATATCACAATTTGATTGGGTAAAATACCCATTATATCACAATCGTTATTCATTCATCTCAGATCCATTAAAAATGAAAATTTTGGTACCAAAACAATGGAATCGATGAGTGTTGTTGTTGCCATGGAATAAATGGGTATTGGGTGTTGGTGGTGGTGGCGGATGAGAGAAAGGGAAATAGATATTAACAGAGAAAACAATCAGGTGACTGTGGTGGTGATGGTGGAGGGTGGAGGAGGGTGATGGTGGGTGGAGGTTGAAGATAAAGTGTGGTGGTGGGGATTTTTTCTAAGAATGAAGAAGATGCCTGGATAGTCCCTGTGGTTTGGCCTTTTAAAGGAAAGGGTAAATTGGTCATTTCACACCCACTTAATAGAGAAAACAAACTGAAGTTAGACCCAGGGACTATCCGGGAACAAAAAATGAAAAGTTGGGGACTATTCAGGTAATTTTAGTGAGTTGGGGACTATAGGTGAAAAAATGTGAAACCACGGGGACTATCTGAGCATTTTTCTCTATAAATTACATCAAATGTGGCATAAAACTAACCCTTTTTTTAGTACTAATGTTGGAAAAAGTGTGTTTTTGTCTTCCTTTTGTATTTTCAGGATTAAATGAGCTCAAATGAACAAAAGAAGCAAAAATGCAGCCAAATCTAACAAGAATACAAGAACAGGAATAAACGTGGTATGCCCGACCCCTCGACAGTATCTTCCCAAACAAAAACAGGAGAACAGAAGGCTGAACACGCCCCCCTGCTCATTGAGCACGGGGGCGTGCCCAAGTGTCTGCAGAAAAGACAAAGTTGTAGAAGCTTCTATCACCCACCACGGGGGCATGTCCAGCGGACACGGGGCCATGGTCAACTCTAAGATTCGCAGAATCTAGGAAAATCTTGATAGTACAGATACGCTTCTGCACATGGGGTCGAGCCCAGCGGACACGGGGGTGTGGTCAACTAAGCAGACAAACTGTAATTAATGAAGAAAGAGAAGATGGGTGGACACGGGGTCGTGTCCGGGCTTCTGTGAAGGCTATAAATAGGGGTGCTTGGCTCATTTGCAACCCATCCCTTGGCAAACCACCTCTCTCACACTTCACCCACCCACCACCACCATCACAACCCACATCCACCACCATCATCCATTATTGAGTGTGTGAGTAGTCTCGGGATCAAAGATTGATTGTAAGAGTTCTTGACAATCAAAGGCCATGTTTGCCTAAGTCTTTTACATCACTTGGTGAAGACAAGTGTTTAGTGTAATACTTTTTATTTTTTATCTTTTCGCACTTTTTATTTGGTTATGTATTAATGACTTTAATAACTAGTTTCTTATGTTGAAGGTGAGTCTTCCTTATCATTTGTCCGTGGTGTCTTGGCATTATTTTACTGTCTATATAAAATAAAAGATTTTCACCATTCATATCTCCACGGTCTATATGTAGATATGTTGGCTACCTGGTCGGGGGTTAAGGGAATGGTTTGGTAAGAGTCTTGCCTTGTTCAGTGTATAGATCCTACAAGGACCTGGGTCAACTTTAGTAGGACCTCCTTCAATACCCACTGGTATTGGATGGCGGGGGTCCGAACTCCTTGACCCCCTCATATGTAAACTACTATTAAAACTTTAACCCGGCTACTTAGGATTGTATCCCTGCTGACTCAAACTACTTAGCCGAGGGTAACGTCACCTTCAAAAGAGGGGCCTACCACATTACGCATTAATAACTTAAGTAATTATCTTTCAATAATCCAACCCTTTAGGATTGTATCCTTGCTGACTCAAACTACTAGGTTGAGGGTAACGTCACCTTCAAAAGAGGGGCCTACTACTATAACTAAGATAATCTCTTAAAAAGTGCAAAAGTGCGAAAATAATCAAAGGTTACACTAAATGCGAGTCAGATCCAAGTGATTCATCTTGTCTATCTATTTTATTTTTATTTTCAGCATTTTTAGTTTTTATTTTCTAGTTTAAAACCTTTTTCTAAACTTTTGATTTGATTAGACGTTGAGGATAAACCGGTACTAAAAGCTCTTGTGTCCGTGGACGACCTCGGTATCTTGCCAACACTATACTACGCTCATGATAGGTGCACTTGCCCATATGTGTGTTTGGTGTTAGTAAAATAACGTGTTTTATAAATTTAAAACTTGACTAACGTGTAAAAAGGGCTAAAAATATACATAAAAACCTATACCACCACACGCGCATCAAGTTCTTGGCGCCGCTGCCGGGGATAAAAGGATTTTAAGAAAGCTTAAAATCAACGGCCTAATCAGTTTTTCAAAACCTTTTTAAAACGCGCGCAAATTTTTCTGCATTTTAGTTAGTTTTGCATTTACAGTAGGTTGAACACGGGCCGTGCTCACTGAACACGGGGCCGTGCTGCATTTTTTTCATAAAACACCCAGATACAGAGTCTGAACACAGGGTCGTGCTCACTGAACACGCCCCCGTGGTGCACAAAACCAGTCACTTTAAATCAAACGCCCAGATACAGAACCTGAACACGGGTCGTGTCCACTAAACACGGGGCCGTGTCCAGCCTCTGTTTCCGTTTTTATTTCTGTTTTCTGGTCTCAAGACTCTGTTGTGGTCTACTGAGTGATTCTTATGGATCAATACTCTGGAGGCTACAACAACACCTATGAGGAGGATGATTTTAGGGAAGACTATTGCACCATTTGTGGTGACCCAGACTCGGTTCAATATTGTGACTTATTTCAACCATCCACTTCATACACCTACGATGATGACCCCAGGTACGAGCCATCGACTTCATACACATCCTATGAAGACCAAAGGTATGAACCTTCTCTCTCATACTCATATTTTGATGAACCAATATGAGCCTTCATACTCATACTTTGTGGAACCAAGATACAAGCCACCACCTTCATATGCTTATTATGAGGAACCATGGCGTGAACAACCCACCTCATATGAGTATTATGAAGAACAAAATTACGACCCTTATCCATCATATACTTACAATGAAAAACAATGGTGCGAACCATCTACTTCCTATGAGTATTATGAGGAACAAAGGATCGAAGATCCAGATTCAAGATTTGAGGATCCCGATCCTTATTCTATCACCGACATAGCCGATAGGATAATAGAAACAATTAAAACTATCGAACGTTGCATACTAGAATCTCGCACAAGAGAAGAGGAGTCCCGCGCAAGAGAAGAATTAAATAAAAAGAGATAGTTGAAAATGTAAAAACGGAAGAAAAAGTAAGTGAAAAACCGACACATGAGTTAAACAACGAAAAGGGTGAGTCTGATAACGTTAAAATTCTCAGAAGAGTCTAGTTTTGAACAAATTAATCTCTTGTTACCTTCTTTCGAAAATCATTGTTTAGTACCCACTCATGCTAAGTTTTTAAAAGAGTTAAACACTAACACTAAAATTGACGAAACGGTAAGCATTAGGTTAACAAATGATCAAACGTCGCTAATAAAAGAAGACCCATTTGAAATCTCAACATTCCATGTTTTTTTCAAAACTCCTTTATTAGTAATATCACAATCGATAAAGATCTTTGTGTTAATATAATGCCAAACTACATTTTCAAAAAATTAAGTATTAGTGATTTTTCTCCACTTCAAATACCCATTTTTCTATCCAATCGGAAAGTAATAAAATCAATCGGTATAGTTGAGGATGTCTTGGTCCAAACGAATCAAATGGTAATCCCAACCGACTTTGTCATCCTTAATGATGCTCCTCTAGTGTTGGGACGACCTTTTGTAAAAACCCACGAAACTTTAAAAAACCGGAAGTACAACAATCTATCTATTCAATTAGGGGCATTTAAAAAAAGTGTCGATCTTGAGCATTCAATGAAATATCCATTCGGCAATAATGACCCCCTAATTGAAGATGAAGATGAACCACCTGATACAAAAGAAGAAATTGACCACTTTGTTCAATGAAATATCCATTCGGCAATAATGACCCCCTAATTGAAGATGAAGATGAACCACTTGTAATTATTTAATCAAAATTAAGTAGTATAGAAAAAGAAAAATTAATTAAGCTTTTGAAAAAACACAAAAATGCGATCGTCTGGAAGCTTGTAGATATTAAAGGAATAAGTCCTTCCATGTGCACGCAAAAAAATTTTATTGAATGATGACTATAAATCGGTAATACAACCACAACGTAGAGTAAATCCAAATGTCCAAGAAGTGGTTAAAAACGAAGTCATCAAATTACTTGACACCGGACTTGTTTACCCTATCTCCGATAGTCCTTGGGTAAGTCCCGTCCAAGTAGTTCCAAAGAATGGAGGTATGACGGTGATAACTAATGAGAAAAATGAATTAATACCAATGAGAACCGTCACAGGATGGAGGGTATGTATAGATTATAGGCGATTAAATGAAGCAACAAGGAAAGATCACTTTGCTCTACCCCTTCATTGATCAAATGTTAGAAAGATTATCTGGTCATAAATTTTATTGTTTCTTGGATGGTTTTTCAGGTTACTTTCAAATCCCGATAGCACCCGAAGACCAAGAAAAGACAACATTTACATGTCCCTATGGAACTTTTTCTTATCGACGCATGCCATTTGGTCTATGCAATGCCCCTGCAACCTTCCAACGTTGCATGGTGGCCATCTTCCACGATATGATAGAAAAGACAATGGAAGTCTTCATGGACGACTTTTCTATCTTTGGAGATTCATACGACCAATGCCTCGATAACCTTGAACGAATGCTATCCCGATGTGAGGAAACTAACCTCGCCCTTAACTGGGAAAATGCCTTTTCATGGTAACAGAGGGAATAGTACTCGGTCACAAAATCTCAAGTGAAGGAATGGAGGTTGATCGAGCAAAAATAGACATTATTTCTCGATTACCACCCCCATCCTCCGTTAGAGCTATCAGAAGTTTCCTACGGCATGCCGGATTTTATAGACGATTTATCAAGGACTTTTCTAAAATCTCAAGGCCTCTAACAAAATTACTTGAAAAAGATGCCCCTTTCATCTTTGACAAGGATTGCAATCAAGCATTTCTAACACTAAAAGAAATGCTAGTCAATGCACCTATCATGATAGCGCCTGATTGGAAATTACCTTTCAAAATCATGTGTGATGCAAGTGACTTTGCAGTTGGAACAGTCTTGGGACAAAGAAAAGATAAGCATTTTCACCCAATTTATTATCTTGTATTTGCTTTGATAAATTTCGTTCTTATCTTGTTCTTTCTAAAACAATAGTCTATACAGATCATGCAGCCATTCGATATCTCTTCAAGAAACAGGATGTTAAACCACGTTTGATTCGGTGGATTCTACTCCTCCAAGAATTTGACATTGAAATCAAAGACAAAAGAGGAGCAGAAAACACCGCAGCAAATCATTTTTCGCGCTTAGAAGACCCAGCTTTGGAGGCAACCAGGGATGAGTAAATAAATGAAAAATTTCCAACGGAGTCCCTGGAAATTGTGGAATACAGAGCAGAACCATGGTACGCCGACTATGCTAACTATCTAGCTAGCGGTATAGTCACGAAAGGTTAGCCACATCATCAAAGAAAGAAATTCTTTGCTGATGTGAAGCATTATTTTTGCGAAGATCCTTATCTTTTCAAAATGTGTGCCGATCAACTCATCCGCCGATGTGTACATGGTAGTGAAGCAAGAAGAATTCTCCGCCATTGTCATGAAGGTCCATACGAAGGACATCATGGTGCCGCTAGTACTGCACGAAAGGTATTTGATTCAGGATTCTATTGGCCAACCATTTACAAAGACGCCCAAAGTCTTGTCAAGACATGTGACGCTTGCCAAAGAAGAGGTAATATTTCTTCCAAAAACGAAATGCCACAAAATGGCATACTTGTTTGTGAAATCTTTGATGTGTGGGGACTCGATTATATGGGACCCTTCCCACCGCCAAAAGGAAACAAATATATACTTGTGGCAGTAGATTACTTGTCTAAATGGGCCGAGGCCGAGGCACTTCCAACAAATGATAGAAGAGTCGTGGTAAGATTTCTGAAAAAATTATTCTCTCATTTTGGAACACCTAAAGCATTAATAAGTGATAGAGGTACCCATTTCTGTAACCATCAACTTGAAAATTTTTTAACAAGATATGGGGTCTACCATCGGGTCTCAAAAGCATATCACCCTCAAACAAACGGACAAGCCGAAGTGACTAATAGAGGTTTAAAACGAATACTCGAGAAAACCGTAGGGTTAAATAAAAAAGAATGGGCCGATAAATTAGATGACGCTTTATGGGCTTTTCGAACTACTTATAAAACAACAATAGGTACCACCCCATATAAGCTCGTCTATGGAAAAAGCTGTCATTTGCCAGTAGAAATTGCACACAAAGCCTACTGGGCAATTAAAAATGTAAACTTAGATTTAGAATTTGCCGGTAAAAATCGATTCTGTCAATTAAACGAATTAGACGAATTAAGGAATTATGCATACTCTAACTTTGAAATTTATAAGGAAAGAATGAAAAACTTGCATGATAAACACATTAAACCTAATGAATTTCGAGTAGGAGATCAAGTTCTATTGTTTAATTCACGACTTCGATTGTTTACTGGTAAATTAAAGTCTAGGTGGTGAGAACCTTTTTCCATCACCCATATTTTCCCACACGGTGCAGTAGAAATTAAATCTCGGAATGGAATTCCATTCAAAGTCAATGGCCAACGGCTGAAGCTCTTTCAAGGATTCATTGAGGATGAGGAGGAAGAAATCTCGCTTCAAACGGTCGAAGAATGAAAGCATCGACATCATACCTGGTAAGTTACGAACAAGCGGGTTGACATCTAAATCGGTAAGTCTTCTAACCAAGTTTTTGGGAAACAGGGCACTCACACGGGCACTTAAAAAATTTTTAATTTGCCCGCCCACAGGGCCGTGCTCAGCGAGCACGGGGCCGTGTCCTCGCAACTGTCGGGATAAAACCCCCTTTTCAACACAGTTTTTTCATTCCACACGCCCCGTTTCCCCGAAAACTCTCTGGTTCAGGCGATTTTTCTGCAAGATTTCGACGTCTCCTCTACTTCTAACAACATCAAGGTATGATTCTATCATTATTAGTAGTTAGATTAAGCACTTGCATGTAGTTTAACATCAAGATTTGGGGAAAAATCTAGGGTTCTTCAACTTGAACCGGATCGAACCTCAAATTTTGGCATAAATCTGTTAGCATTAGTTTAGATACATGTTATAGGAAGTAAATCAACTTATATTGTTTGTAGATTTGCCCGATTTCTCTCAAAAACCCCAAACCCTTGTTTTTAAACCGAAAAAGATAAAATTAAAGGGGTAAACGGTTTGTTTTGAGAAAAACGGCACTTGGGGTTTCATTTTCGGGGAAAATCGCCCCTACTGGACCAAAAATTTTTAAGTTTTCTGGACCGGGTCGAAAAATGGGAATTTTGGTAAACAGACGCCTGGACACGGGGTCGTGCTCGCTGAGCACGGGGGCGTGTCCAACTAAGGTCAATCCAACTCGGGGCGTGTCCGCTGAACACGAAGGCGTGTTCAGTCGACTGTTTTCTGTTTTCTCCGCATTTTTCACTGTTTCTTGCTAATATTTTGGTGTTTCCTTTCAGATGGCCAAGAAGTTCACTCGATTCAATGCAAATGAGTTGGATGCTAAAGCAAGATACGATATACTAAGAACTAGGCCGGAGGAGTAACCGTGATAAGCATGCATGGATCTTCTAGGAACAGTGAACCAGCTAGACCGATTTAACAACATTGTCATCGGCCCATTAAGAGCCGCCCTGTGCACTCGGCTTCGCTCAGTCCATGAAAACAACATGGAATTCTACAGCACTTTTGCTTTCAAGTCGAGAGCCGATCCATTTGATAATGATAGGGTAGAATTCCGTTGTGGGGGGACTGTGTACTCAATCTCGATAGCACAGTTTGGGGCAATAGTTGGGCTGTACGCGGATGAAAATACGGGGGATGAAGAAAACACCGGCGGTCTACGTGAGATCCAACCAAATCAACGCCAAGCTGCTTGGGCTCAAATAGGAGATGGCAACTATAATTCGAGCCAAACTAAGAGCACACAGCTGAGAGACCCTCTTTACTGCTATATCCACAAGGTCCTCACCTACTCTCTTAGCCAAAGGCACAACAGCAACGGCATGGTAGGGTTACGAGATCTGGTGGTCCTCCATTGCATTCACACCCGTACCAACCTTGATGTTCCATACCTACTACTCCGAAACATGCACCTGAACCAACTTGCTACTCCACCGACACTTATCTTCTTTGGAGGGTGGATTTACCGCCTTTTCAAACATTTTGTTGATAGGATGCCAAGGTCTTTCCAAAAGACCCCATGGTCGGGGAGAGTGGACATGGTCATTTGCCACTCCATGAACTTGATTTATGAAGCGGATGACGGGACGGTCAGTTTTCAAAGAGTTCAAGGGCATGCTTGGAACCCACAAGAGGCACTCGTCTTACACGCCCCACACATCCGTCCTCCTCCTCAGTACCATAACCAGCCCTAGGGTGATCCGGGTCAATCCTCCTCTCAAGGAGGCGGTTTTCCTAACTTCCAAAGCTTACATGATCTATTGCAGGAAAACCTTATGTGCACCAGGAACACCTACAACATGGCCAGCAACACGTACGCCCGAGTCGGAGCAACTGAGAGAAACATCTCCGACATACAAGATGACATTAGGAACATCCGGGAGTACATGGCGGGGCACGGAGGAGACGATGATGATGAAGACGAGGACATGGACTGAGCGGGAGGAGTGGAGGTAGGATCAGCCGGTTGGAGGTCTATCAGGTTAACCCCCCTTATCTCACGAACAATTTTCGGCCTGCGTGCCGCTTGTTGAACAATTAACTTTCTTTAACTCTTTTTAATTTCTTGCATTTTCTTTTTCTTTTTAACTTGTGATGTGGATTATTAACTTTGGTAATTTAGGATGTTTGCTATGATTGGTGTGGTATTTGTTAGTTAAACAGGTACATACGAGGCTTAGAGTGCTAAACATTAGTGCTGCTAAAGCCGGGACAGGAAAACCAGAGCCAGAAACCTGTTTTTCACCTTTGCAGTTTGTCCACACGGGGTCGTGTTCAGCCAACACGCCCCCTTGCCCATTGCCCTAGACCTGTTGTTTGTCTAAATTATGCAGATTTTTGCCAGACACGGGGTCGTGCTCAGCCGACACACCCCCGTGTCCACCTTCAGTAAGTTCTCGTTACTGGAAATCTGACCACGGGGCCGTGCTCATCCGATATGGGGCCGTGTCCAGATTCCCAGTAACATAAAAATTTGTTTTTAAACGCACTTTTACCCATTCAATCAACCTAAAAACTTATTTTTGGGACACATTGAGGACAATGTGTAATTTAAGTATGGGTGGGATGCTAAAACCTTGAATCTTGCAAATCCTAATTACAAGCCTTACACAAAACTCTATTGGAACCACTAAACACCCCAAATTTTTTCAAAAACTTTTTCATTTTTTTTTACTTGTCTTGGTTTAATTTGGGAATTACAAGTTCTAAAAAGGTTATATTTTTACAAATTTACAACCGATAGCGTCGTGATAAAAAGAACCAACAAAAGAAAATTATGAAACAACATCACAAATCTAGTTAAAATTTGATTATATATACTTGATCACATAAAAACCCATTCCCACAAAAAGTGAGTTTTGAGCCTTTATTGGGCATACAAATACACATCTTTAAACTAAATGTTCATTTTTCATTTCTTGTGTGAATAGCCGCTTGGTTCTTACGACTCTAGAACTTGCCATGACGATACATTCCCGGTCCTTACTAACTTAAACCCAAGCAAGTAAATGATGGAGGCATTAGGACTAACCTTTTTTTCTTTCAACACCATTATTTTTTTTTACCACCTACCCAAAAATCCCCCTAGTTAACCCCTTTGAGCCTAAACCTTTTCATTTCTTAACCCAAAACAAACACCCTTTTACTCACCAAAACCCTTTTTTATTTTAAGCCCTTTATTTTAGTAACAAAGCTCGGTTTTTCTTATGACTTCCTTATCAAAAAAATAAATAAATAAATAAAAATAAAAAAAATGATGATGAAGCTGTAGGATCGTTTGCTGACCCGATGAGTCGTTCAGAAGAGCACTTAGACTAATCCAGAGGCGGAATTCATTGAATTAGTCTTTGTAAAGCTTGATTTCACACTTTAACGTCTCCTGTATTGATTATATATCAAATTACAAGTTCGTGGAGACAATCGGACAGGACTTCGCCTTTACACCTTGGAAAACACACACACAAGACTACTACTGGAACCGCTCATATGACCATATATATAGGAGTTATGGGCCGCTCATATGGACAAGTCCATATGAGCGATCCAAACATCAGCCAGATGAGCGATCCACCATGATTGCCATATAAGCGATCCACCCTATATACCCTATAAGCGGTCCTATACAATTCTAGATTTCTCGTTTACCGTTTACTATACAGTCAGCCCTATCCTAAGACTCGAACTAAGATGTAGTCGACAGACAACTGCACCAACAGACTCCCCCTTGAATGTTGACGGAATCTTCAGTGAGAGTCTTCAATCATTTCCAGCTCTTCACTCTTGTTCGGTCTTCTTCAGGAACTCAGCCTGGAATCAAATCTTCTACAGGAACTTCTCCCTGAAAACATATGCCTGGATCTTTCTCTGGTTTTAACTTTCGTCAGACTCCCCCTATTATCATGCTAGGATCTCTTTCTGGAAATCGTTATTACCATTGAAATCAACTCCTGGCTTTCTCTGTTTAAGCTCTTCTCTGGTTCTGATATGTCTCCTGGCTATCTGTAGCAACAGGATCAGAAACCTGCAAAACTTAATCACTCTAACACAAATCAGAATAATTTGTGATTCAATTTAATGAATCAACTAAGCATTGATAATTTTTACACTAAAACACTGATTCACAAATTTGAAACATCTCAATTTCTGATTCAACCTAATGAATCATTTTAAACATTTCAAATGACTTAACCAACCTGTCTGTTCATCAAGTTTAGCCTTTGAGATTTTGAAAATCAGCTCTTCAACATCAGTTGTCGAAAATCTTTTTGAATTTTCAAAATATGAAACATAAATGTAGAAATGCAGAAATTAAATGCAGAAATGAAATATGTACAAACATATTTTTGTGAGTTTGTGCAAGAGGATCATATCAGTTTTGAGACAAATCACCAACACCGTTAAGCTTTTAGACATTTTAAGTTCTAAACGATTCACGTAGATTGACGATATAGTTGTCCTCTTAAATTTTCATATAATTTTCAATCTATTCAGGATACTATTTAAATTCACGTAGATTCATGTGTCCCACCTCTTGAATATACTCCCGTATCCAGAATCCCAATATTCAGTCTTACAGGTATGAACACTACAATGATGTCTGTATATAAATTAGGGGAAAGATGCGAGAACTGAGGGATCTCAGGTCAGAACTTCCGTTCAGCAGAGAGATATCAGCTTCGACTTAGCAGTGTGTCCCCTTTAGAGGATCTTTTTAGCTACAACAAATGATTATCAATTTTATTGTCTAATCAACTGAGGGCTTTATGCTATGTTTCAAGCATTTTGCGGAAAGTATTAGCCAAGGACTAGGTCAGAACTACCGTTCAGCAGAAGTCCCGGAATAATACCCCAGACATCATAGAGTATAAACACCTAGTATATCAGAATACGAGACCTTTCAAACGAGATTTCAGAGGTTACCTATATATCCAAGTAGTGTTCCCCACAAATTTCACAAGTTTGAAATTTTAGGTTTATATCCCGAATAAATCTACTAAATGTATAAAAACCTATCGTCACATCATCAGTGAGACCGTTTATCACATTTTGCATTACATTTCTTTAGCATACTGTGATAGTCCACACTGATTTACTATCATTTCCTCTCTTTCCGCAACAAAACTCATTTTTAATTTTTCAATGTTTTTGACATTTTCAAATTTTCTAATTTTTTAAAATTTTACTCCCCCTAAAATCAAAATATGTTTCAATTTTGATTTTCTGGGAAAATTTGAAACAAACTGTACAAAAATGACAACATGATGAGAATCACATCAATTCTCCATCCACCTGGCATAAACAATCAGAACTCCCCCTCACAACAAACTATTTTCCCATTGTGATTTCAAAACACTTAAGTTTGTTTTAATCAACATGGTTTTTCGGGAAAATATAAGTTTGTTTTTATCTTTTGTAAAATGGGGTTCAAATCAGCACTTTGTTTACCAAATTCTTAAATGATAATTAAATCAAGTCCAATTTAATGACCTTGATTTAATCACTTGTAAGATCTACACCAATCACTAACATACAACCACTTGTAAGTTTAGCAATTCAAGCTCTTCAAACCTGTTTTCCAACCAATTACCATCTTTAGGTTGAATTCTCAAAATGCCGATTCCTACTCCTCGCTTACAAACCTGGGAGTTCCGGCAAGTCCTGCAACTTCACAAACAGATTTAGAAAGATGCCGATTCATGATCCGCAATACCATCTTGGGATCTCCGGCAAGTCAGGGTTTTTCATTTAAAAAGATCCACCCAAGCCCGACCATCCTTGGGTGTTTTCGACAATTTTACCTCAACCAATGGCTCCTCTGGCTTTGACGAACCAGAATCATTGCCTGAATGTGGCTTGTCTGATTTTGACCTATCAGATTCATCGCCGACATGTGGCTCCTTTGTTTCCGAAGAAACAGATTCATCGCCAGGAAGTGAAAACTTCACTTTCTTCTTTTTCTTCTCCTCTTTTGTCCCCAGATTTGTATCTGATGAATTCTTTTTGCTTGTCTTTGCAACTGAGGGAGTAGATTCATCAGAACTTTTATTCTGTGTGTCTCGTGAACCCGAGGACAAAATCTTCTCGAGATATTCTCTTGCTTTCTTCCTCTTTTTTCTTAGTCTGTCTTTTTGCCCCTGTGAAAGCTTTACTTTCTTTTCTTGATTTGACTGTTCTTGAACTTTGGGTTTCAGAACCTTCTGTTCCTGGGGCTTGACTTTGACTGGAATTTTTGCCAATTTCTGAGAATTAGCCCTCAATCTTTCATTCGATTTCCTTGGGCAATCTCTGGAAACGTGACCTTTGATATTGCAATAAAAGCACCTCCTGGTCTCATAACTCCAGTATTGGCAGTTAACAGCAATGTGTCCTTGATATCCGCAGCTGTAACACACCCTGTTATCGTACCGATCACCATTTTGTGTCCAAACGCTCAGATCAAAGCATTGTTTGGCTTGGTGATATTCTTTTCTCAAACTTGCTGGATTTGGCTTTGAAGCAGTGTGGTCCGACCTGCACCACTTATTACCAACCATTTTAGAATTTTCATTTTTTATTTTTTTTAATTTTTTCTTTTGATTGGATGAACAATCTGATGAACTTTTAATATCTTTTCGAACAATTTTCTCATTATTAATTTTTTGTTTCTGTTCTGCTTTCTTCTTCAAAGGTTTTTGCTTCGAGCATTCACCCTTTTCAGTTGATTGCAGAACAGTTTTCTGAAATTTTTCCTTTTTATCATCAGATTTTTCACCACAATCTTTAACTTTGACTTTGTCAAAGTTTGTGACTTTGTCACTCATTGGAACAGAGTTGATTGGTTTTGGACAAGGAATATTCAACTTGTCAGATGAAGTCACAAAACCGATCAACTTCTTTTCAAGTTCATCAATTCTGTTTCTCGAATTCTAAGCTTCACTTTCAAGCTGAGAGATTCTTTCAAGATGAGACTTGATTGAATTTTCATTTTCATTTTTCAAGTTTTCAAGAACAGATTTTTCATTTTCCAAAACATTTATCTGTTCTTGAAGTTTCACTTCATTAGCTTTTAGATTTTTGTTCTCCAATTTTATCCAGAAATCTTCATTTTCTAATGATTTCTGTTTGCTTTCAAAAACCTTTACATTTTCTTTCAACTTCTTGTTCTCACATGTCAAACTGTTCAAGTTACTTAACAGTTTGTCATTTTCAACTTTTAGCTTCTCACAATTTTCCTGAACCAAAAGAATCTGCTTATCATCAGCTTACTTCACATCTTCTAGCTTCTTGACTTCCAATGTCAAACTTTCCGCATCCTTCAAGAGTTTGTCATTTCCAGTCTTGAAGCGGTCACATTTTGAACAAACTGAAGCAGAGCTTGAAGTTTCATTCTTCACAGATTCTTCAACCTTTGGCACTTGTTCTTTCTCTATCTTATATGTACCTGCACCAAAGATTGTAATAAGATCAAGAGGATTTCTATTATCATCAATATAACATCCTCTTTTCATATCATACACCGACTTTCTTTTTGTTCCCAAACAAAAATTTATTCTTTTGTTTATTTCTTTTATCACTTCTAAACTCAAATCTTCCAAATTTATTTTTATCTTATCCAATAATTCTCTCTTCTTTTGATAATTCTCATAATCGTGATTTTTAAGTTCGTCGATGAATTTATTCAGAGTTAATTTTGAAAAATTAGAATTTTCTTTCAAATTTTTCAAAACATCATCCCATTCAACTGATAAACCATTAGCGAACTTTGATACCATCTCAGCTTCTGATATCACTATTTGATTTTCCTTCAAATAGTCTATCAAACGATCAAAACGTTTCTCCAGATCATCCAATTTTTCATCTTTCTTACTCAAAAAGCTTTTGAAACGTTCATACCAAATTTCTTTTGATATTTTCTGATAATAACTACTAAGATATCCTCGATACCAACTATTCATTCTCTCAAGATCATTGTTTTCTTGCACATCAAACCTCATTGTCATTTTTCCAAAATATCCCGACAAATATTTTGTGAACACAAACGCGAATCAGATATCCAAATCAGAGAATCGAATGATCGAACTAAACAATCCAGACCAAATAAGCGGTCCAAGCAAAATTAGTATGAGTGGTCCAAACTAAACCTATGAGCGGTTCAGACAACTGTACTAATAAGCGGTTCAGACAGATTTTGTTCGAGCGATTTCAGAACTGTTCGAACGAGCGGTTCACACACTGATCGGATAAGCGGTTCAAGCAATTTAACTTGGAGCGGTTCACAATTTCTAATTTGGAGCAATCCAAGTTCAATTGATCAAATGAGCGATCCAACTATGTCTAAACGAGCGGTCCAAGAACTATACAATTTCGAGCGGTCCAACAATGTTCAGAAACGCGATCCAATTTCGGACATCAATTTGAGTCACTATTTCTTTGAATTTCAATACCAAACTTTCCAGGATTTGTCTTTGTACTAACGTGCACAATCCCTGAGATTTTGAGCAAGTTTCGACCGTGAAAAATATCTGAATCTGAAAAAGAATGAGTAGAAGAGAGAAATTCGAGCGAAAATCGAGCTAAACGGTAAGAACTCTTCCTCCTGAGCTCTGATACCACATGTAGGATCGTTTGCTGACCCGATGAGTCGTTCAGAAGAGCACTTAGACTAATCCAGAGGCGGAATTCATTGAATTAGTCTTTGTAAAGCTTGATTTCACACTTTAACGTCTCATGTATTGATTATATATCAAATTACAAGTTCGTGGAGACAATCGGACAGGACTTCGCCTTTACACCTCGGAAAACACACATGTCACACCCCCAAAATCCACCTGCGGATAACACCCGCTTCGGGGGCGTGACTGACCAGGATCCAGCCACCAATTATACCGAATACTTAAGTTGTTAACAAAAGTAATACTTACTATTCATAAGCTTAGCAAATATTAAGTTCAGAGTTTAAAGTTTTAAGTTCAAAACAGTAATAAGTAGCGGAAGCATAAGTAAGGTAGTTTAAAACAAAGTTCATGGTTCAAAATAAGGTAACACCCAACACAAGGGTGAACAGACACTACACGTTCCCAAGCTGCAAGCTCCATCGTCACTGGTTACCTGCAAAGCATGCAGTAAGGGGTCAACAATAATGCTGAGTGAGTCCACTAGTTGTCCAGTTTTAATTACCAAAAACATTGTTTCACCGGTTAATTTATCCGTTTATACATGCCCTGGGGAGCTACCCCAAAAGTTAGCGACTAAACTGTTTTTCCAATACCGAACACTAGGTAACCGTTGCGTATCCGCAGGATGCCCCGATGTCAATGTTCTATCATCATTGACGAATATCTGAGTACATTAGTTCACGCCCGTCCCAAACCAGGGCACGGTGTGAGGCTGGTAAACACCTAAATAGCGCTATCAACTAATAACCCGTTCGCCTAACCCGGCGACTAATCGGTATTTGTAGTAGGGACTTGAGTGATAGAGTTTCGTTTAGTGCCGTTAGTTGCAATCCGTATAAACAGTAATTAACCAAAAGGTTTCCCAATACCCGGGAAGAAAAAGTAGGTTTTGTTCCCAATAACTAGGGAAGGTATGTAAATGGTATCCCCTTTTACCAGGGGATAGGGTTGTTAGTCTCGTGTCCCAAACCACCGGGACGCATGCTTTTAAGTTGTGAACTCACCTTGGGTTGCTCGGTAGGTTTAGGTTACTTGTCAATCACGTTGGTCACCACGTCCTAACATGGTTACCGGTATAGGTCAGGTTCGGTGTACAAGCATCCACGTAAAACACATATAGGCACGTAACTAACACGTATCAAGCATATAAGTAAACAGTGGGTTACTGGGCCGGCCTAAGTAATTAAGCAGTCAACAGCAACACATAATCCAGTCAACAGATAGTCCAAGTTAAACACATATGGGCCCAGTAACCAAAATGAACAGCCCACTCGCAACCAGCTGGTCTCGAGTCGCAACCAGGTGGTTTCGACTTGTCGCGCTGTGGTTGCGAGTCGTAACCGTGGTCTCGAGTCATCATGCTGTGGTTGCGAGTCGCAACCGACGTAGTCTCGAGTCGCAATCACGTGGTTTCGACTTGTCATGCTTTGGTTGCGAGTCGCAACGGTGCGGTTTCGAGTCGGAAGGCTGTCGTTGCGAGTCGTAACCTGTCACTTTCATGTACACGTGATGATGCAGGCGCATCAGTCCCTTTTGTACCAAGAATTCAGGCCCATTTTAGGAAACTACCAATAAGGTTTCACTAACACTTTGCCAAAGCTGAATACTAGTAAAGATAGATCAAACTTTGCCATTTTTACATCTTCAAGCCATATTCAAACAAGTTCATCCTATCTTCATATTTTTCTAGGGTTTTCATGCCAATATAAACACATATTTATGAACCGAAAATCACACATTTAACAAGATCTTGATGCTAAACAAGAAAACATACATTATAGCCGAAAATCTTATGCTAAACATCATCATTCTTGCAAGAAACAAAGAAGCATAGTGTAGTTGGCTATGAACACTTGTAAACTACCAATATCATGTCATTTTTAGTCATGTTAACACATATTCACAAACTTTGCAAAACATCCTAATAATCATGCATAAACTACTAACCAACCATTTCTTAGTTCATACAACATACATACATCTTATACACAAAAGATAACCCACAAGATAGCACTAACCGGTTATGAGAGGAGGAGCCGAAAACAAAGAAAAGAGAACCAAGAAGATGGAATGTCCGAGTGATAGTCTTGACCGAGTTTCTTGTCCGGGATCTTTGCTTGAACCGAAAATAGGAAGGGATTGGGGTGTGTTGTTGAGGGTTTCTAGTTGAGAGAGTTTGAGGAGTGTTTGTGTGTGTAAAATGGAAGAAGTGGGGGAAAGGTGGGATATATATACAAGGGGATGTTTCGGGTTGGGCTTGGGGGTTTCGGCCCAAACCGGTTTCGGCTCAACGGCCCACTCGAGACCGAGTGGCCCACTCGCAACCGCCCGGTTGCGAGTCATGGTCTCGGGTCGTGGTTTCGGCTCTCATATATATATATATATATATAATACATACATACATCACATATAATGCACAAAGGTCGCGTTTTCATTTAATAATATTTATATACACAAAATATTACAAGGTGATCGTTCGGAAAAACCTCGAGTGTCACATTATCCCCAAGTTTTAAGAACTTTCGTCCCGAAAGTTGAAGCAGCCACTGCCAAGCTAGCGTGTTTCAACGGGGTGTCACATCATCCCCCCGTTAGTTTGGAATTTCGTCCCGAAATTCGGCTGTAGCTTCAGTGCTGGGGTTTTCGTTTGGGAATAACTGGGGATACTTGGACTTCATCTGGTCCTCCCGCTCCCAGGTAAACTCTGGGCCGCGTCGTGAGTTCCAACGAACTCGCACAAGGGGTATCTGGCTACGTTTGAGGGTTTTGATTTCTCGATCCGTGATCTCAATCGGTTCCTCAGTAAAGTGTAGCTGTTCATCAATCGTCAGTTCCTTAAAAGGAATTACAAGTGTCTCATCCGACAAACACTTCTTCAGGTTAGATACGTGAAAAACGTTGTGCACTGCACTCAGCTCTGCAGGCAGGTTTAATCTATAAGCAACCTTACCGATCTTCTCGGTAATTTCGAATGGTCCAACATATCTTGGATTCAGCTTGCCCCGTTTACCGAAACGGACCACACCCTTCCAGGGTGAGACTTTAAGTAGAACCCGGTCCCCGACCTGGAATTCTAACGGTCTCTTACGCTTGTCAGCGTAGCTTTTCTGACGGTCACGAGCTGCCGCCATGCGTTGACTGATCTGGGAAATCTTTTCTGTTGTGTCTACCACTAGTTCTGGGCCTGTGAGTTGACTGTCACCTATTTCCGCCCAGCAAAGAGGTGATCGGCATTTACGACCGTACAATGCCTCAAAAGGTGCCGCCTGAATACTAGTGTGGTAGCTGTTGTTGTAGGAGAATTCCACCAACGGTAGATGCTTCTCCCAGTTCTTGCCAAAATCGATCACACATGCTCTAAGCATGTCTTCCAGGGTTTGGATGGTGCGTTCAGACTGCCCATCCGTTTGCGGATGATAAGCGGTGCTCATGTCCAAACGTGAGCCAAAGGATTTGTGCATAGCTTGCCACAATTCGGAAGTAAAACGAGCGTCTCGATCGGAAATAATAGAAGTTGGCACCCCGTGCCTGGAGACTACTTCCTTTAAATAGATTTCTGCCAAGGTAGAAAACTTGTCTGTTTCCTTAATGGCCAGAAAGTGTGCAGACTTAGTCAAACGATCTACTATCACCCAAATAGTATCATTCCCGCGTTGAGATCTAGGTAGCCCTGTAACAAAATCCATGGAAATCTGTTCCCATTTCCATTTCGGGATTTCGGGTTGCTGTAGTAGGCCTGCTGGTTTCTGATACTCGATCTTGACTCTTGCACAGGTCAAACATTTGCCAACATAGGTTGCTATGTGGGCTTTCATGCCAGGCCACCAGTATGTGGTTTTCAAGTCGTGGTACATCTTATCTGCACCAGGATGTACTGAATAACGGGACTTATGGGTTTCGTCCATCACAAGCTCTCGTAGGTCTCCGTAAAGTGGGACCCAAATGCGCCCTGCCACATAGTAGGCGCCGTCCTCTTTCTGTTCTAGCTGTTGTCTTGATCCTCGCAGGGACTCAGCCCTGATGTTTTCCGGTTTCAGAGCTTCAATCTGAGCATTTCGAATCTGGGTAGGGAGACTAGACTGGATGGTAAGTTGTAATGCTCGCACGCGCCGTGGTATAGTGTCCTTTCGGCTGAGGGCGTCTGCCACGACATTGGCCTTGCCCGGATGGTACTTGATGGCGCATTCATAATCATTCAGAAGTTCGACCCATCGACGTTGTCGCATGTTTAACTCCTTCTGCTTGAAGATATGCTCGAGACTCCTGTGATCGGTGTAAATGGTGCACTTGGTACCGTACAGGTAATGTCTCCATATCTTAAGCGCAAATATTACCGCTCCCAGTTCCAAATCATGCGTTGTGTAGTTCCTTTCATGTGTCTTAAGTTGTCGAGAGGCGTAAGCAATAACTTTCTCGCGTTGCATCAACACGCAACCGAGCCCATGAATAGACGCATCGCAGTAAACCACAAAGTCGTCCGTTCCTTCAGGTAACGAGAGAATAGGAGCACTGCAGAGGTTATCCTTAAGCCTCTGAAAAGCAGATTCCTGTGCTTCATTCCACTTGTAGGTGATGCCTTTCTGAGTGAGTGTCGTGAGAGGTTGTGCAATCTTAGAGAATCCCTGAATAAATCTGCGGTAGTAACCTGCCAATCCTAAGAATTGGCGAACTTCAGTGGGAGTCTTAGGGGTAGGCCAATTCTTTATAGAGTCGATCTTTGCAGGGTCGACGTGGATTCCGTCCTTGTTAACCACGTGCCCAAGGAAATGGACTTCTCGAAGCCAGAAGTCGCATTTCGAGAACTTGGCATACAGTTGCTCATTGCGAAGGAGTTCGAGGATAAGGCGTAGGTGTTGTTCATGCTCTTCCTGACTTTTCGAGTAGATCAAGATGTCGTCTATAAACACAATCACGAATTTGTCGAGGTAGGGTTTGCATACTCGGTTCATAAGATCCATGAACACTGCGGGGGCGTTGGTCATTCCGAAGGGCATAACGAGGAATTCATAATGACCATAACGAGTTCTGAATGCAGTTTTGGAGATGTCTTCGTTACGGACCCTTAACTGATGGTAGCCGGATCGCAGGTCAATCTTAGAGTAGTAGCTCGATCCTTGCAGTTGATCAAACAAATCGTCGATTCGAGGGAGAGGGTAACGATTCTTGATGGTGACTTTGTTCAACTCACGATAGTCAATGCACATTCGGAACGTGCCATCTTTCTTCTTAACAAAGAGTACCGGTGCTCCCCAGGGTGACGAACTAGGGCGGATAAATCCATATATATAGGTGTTATGGGCCGCTCATATGGATAAGTCCATATGAGCGATCCAAACATCAGCCAGATGAGCGATCCACCATGATTGCCATATAAGCGATCCACCCTATATACCCTATAAGCGGTCCTATACAATTCTAGATTTCTCGTTTACCGTTTACTATACAGTCAGCCCTATCCTAAGACTCGAACTAAGATGTAGTCGACAGACAACTGCACCAACAGAAGCCAAAAGAAATAAACAAATAAGTTTATCAAAAAGAATTTTGTTTGAAGAAATGCTTCATTAAAATAAAAACTTATAAAAATAAAGAAGTCTTACAAAAACCGACGTTTTTTACGCCTTTCACCCTTTTCTACTAACCACTAACTCAACCACCTACCTTTAACCCAAGCCTAACCCTTCCCCCAAAAGTCATCTTGATATTTAAAAAGGAGGAGGATTGATTGCTTGGCAAGCTTATGGTAGAAGTAAGTTCCATGCCGCTCTCGAGTGATTCACAAAAATACATCTTCGGCCGAGTGTTGAGTGATACCCCGTGAGGTATGTGAACTTGTATATAAATGGAATTTTAAAAAGGCATGTTATGCCCTAATAAGTAATTTATCTTATGTAATGTTTTAAATAAATCATGACGAATGGGATTGTAAATAAATAAAAATAAAACCTACTAAAGAATCTTGGAATCCCGACACTCTATGACAAGCCCACAAACCTTCTCTTCTACCCATTCCATTTAGGAGTGTAAGCCACATTATAAACAGTTTTGCTTGAGGACAAGCAAAGATTCAAGTGTGGGGGTATTTGATGTGCGCAAAATGAAACATATAAATTACATCAAATGTGGCATAAAACAAACCCTTTTTTTAGTACTAATGTTGGAAAAAGTGTGTTTTTGTCTTCCTTTTGTATTTTCAGGATCAAATGAGCTCAAATGAACAAAAGAAGCAAAAATACAGCCAAATCTAACAAGAATACAAGAAAAGGAATAAACGTGGGATGCCCGACCCCTCGACAGCATCTTCCCAAGCAAAAACAGGAGAACAGACGGCTAAACACGCCCCGTGCTCATTGAGCACGGGGGCGTGCCCAAGTGTCTGCAGAAAAGACAAAGTTGTAGAAGCTTCTATCACCCACCACGGGGGCGTGTCCAGCGGACACGGAGCCGCCGTCAACTCTAAGATTCGCAGAATCTAGGAAAATCTTGATAGTACAGATACACTTCTGCACATGGGGTCGTGCCCAGCGGACACGGGGGTGTGGTCAACAAATGCAGACAAACTGCAATTAATGAAGAAAGAGAAGATGGGTGGACACGGGGCCGTGCCCAATGGACACGGGGCCGTGTCCGAGCTTCTGTGCAGGCTATAAATAGGGGTGCTTGGCTTATTTGAAACTCCTCCCTTGGCAAACCATCTCTCTCACACTTCACCCACTCACCACCACCATCACAACCCACATCCACGACCATCATCCATCATAGAGTGTTTGAGTAGTCTTGGGAACCAAGATTGATCGTAAGAGTTCTTGACAATCAAAGGCCATGTTTGCCTAAGTCTCTTACATCACTTGGTGAAGACAAGTGTTTAGTGTAATACTTTTTATTTTTTATCTTTTCGCACTTTTTATTTGGTTATGTATTAATGACTTTAATAACTAGTTTCTTATGTTGAAGTGAGTCTTCCTTATCATTTATCCATGGTGTCTTGGCATTATTTTACTATCTATATAAAATTAAAGATTTTCAGCATTTCATATCTCCACGGTCTATATGGAGATATGTTGGCTACCTGGTCGGGGGTTAAGGGAATGGTTTGGTAAGAGTCTTGCCTTGTTCAGTGTATATATCCCGCAAGGACCTGGGTCAACTTTAGTAGGACCTCCTTCAATACCCACTGGTATTGGATGGCGGGGGTCCAAACTCCTTGACCCCCTCATATGTAAACTACTATTAAAACTTTAACCCAGCTACTTAGGATTGTATCCCTGCTGACTCAAACTACTTAGCCGAGGGTAACGTCACCTTCAAAAGAGGGGCCTACCACATTACGCATTAATAACTTAATTAATTATCTTTCAATAATCCAACCCTTTAGGATTGTATCCTTGCTGACTCAAACTACTAGGTTGAGGGTAACGTCGCCTTCAAAAGAAGGGCCTACTACTATAACTAAGATAATCTCTTAAAAAGTGCAAAAGTGCGAAAATAATCAAAGGTTACACTAAATGCGAGTCAGATCCAAGTGATTCATCTTGTCTATCTGTTTTATTTTTATTTTTATTTTTATTTTCAGCATTTTTAGTTTTTATTTTCTAGTTTAAAACCTTTTTCTAAACTTTTGATTTGATTAGACATTGAGGATAAACCGGTACTAAAAGCTCTTGTGTCCTTGGACGACCTCGGTATCTTGCCAATACTATACTACGCTCACGATGGGTGCACTTGCCCATATGTGTATTTGGTGTTAGTAAAATGTCGTGTTTTATAAATTTAAAACTTGACTAACGTGTAAAAAGGGCTAAAAATATACATAAAAACCTATACCACCACACGCACATCAATATTATGATCAAGTATATATAATCGAATTTTAAAAAGATTTGTCATGCCTTTTCATAATTTTCTTATTCGGTTCTTTTTATCACGACGCTATCGGTTGTAAATTTGTAAAAACTTGTTTTTCCCAAATTAAACCAAGATAAGTAAAAAAATGAAAAATTTTGAAAAGATTTGGGGTGGTTAGCAGTTCCAATTGTGTTTTGTGTAAGGCTTGTTATTAGGACTTGCAAGATTCAAGGTTCTAGCATCCCCCACACTTAAATTACACATTGTCATCAATGTGTCCCAAAAATAAGTTTTTAGGTTGTTTCGAATGTGTAAAAGTGTGTTTAAAAACAAGTTTTATGTTACTGGGCATCTGGCCACGGCCCCGTATGGTCCAGGCATGTCCCGGTGGTCAGATTGCCAGTAACAGAAATGAACAGAAGGCTGGCCACGGGGCGTGTTCAGTGAGCACGACCCGTGGGCAGTTACCTGATTACTTGTTGTTTTCTGCAGAGTCTGGGCACGGGTCATGTTGGGCTGGGCACGGCCCCGTGCTGCACATGCTGGAAAGTTGGAAAAGTTGTCGGAAGGTGCTGTTTACGTGCATGGGGTGCGGTTTTAACGTCCCTTTGGCAATTTTCGTCTTTTCGAGTGTGATTTATTCTTGAAAAGTAAGACTAGACTAGAAAACATAAAAGTTAAAGTAAATTAAAGCTAAGGATAGTTCCGCGGAATGCCTCCGTGGTGCGCCACGTTTATAAGGGTCCTTGGCTAGACCCAAAGCCAGTCATATATTACCCGAGCGAGATGTTTCGCATCCCGTGTTGCACCGTCGAAGAACGTCATCTAAGCTTGAGTCTATGACATCCATGTAGTTGACCGGGTCGTCCTCTACTTTTTTCCCAACCCCGAATTTCATCTCCTTGTCTCCAACCCTCAATTTAGCTTCCCATCACTCATATCCACCATGGCACAAGCGGTGGCGAGGAATGGTCTTCCTAGAATGAGGGGAACTTCGGTGTCTTCTTCCATGTCGAGTATAACAAAGTCGCCCGGGAAGACAAAGTCTCCGACCTTTACCAATAGATTCTCGGTGACACCTTGTGGGTATTTGACGGACCTATCGACGAGTTGTATGCTCATCTTTGTGGGGCTCGGCTTTCCTAGTCCGAGTCGATCAAACATTGATGCCGGCATAAGATTGATGCTAGCCCCAAGGTCGGCTAGTGCATTTCGTATGGGCGATCCCCAAATGGAGCAAGGGATGGTGAAGCTTCCGGGGTCGATTTTCTTTTATGGGAGTTTGTTGAGGAGTACGGCTGAGCATTCTTCACTTAGCTTGAACAATTGCAAAGATTCAATCTTTCTTTTGTGGGTGAGGAAGTCTCTCATGAATTTTGAGTATTTTGGCATTTGTGTGACGACTTCTACAAATGGAGGACTAATATGCAATTGCTTTAGCAAGCTAATGAATATTTTGAATTGCTCATCGGTCTTTTGACGAAGTAACCGACCGGGGTATGGTACCGAGGGGTTTTTGGTGGGTTCAGATTTTTGTGGAATAGTAGTTTCTTGGTGGGTTGAGGGTGAGTTTGTGGTTTGGTTGGGAGGATTATTGGTTGGAGGTAGTGGTGTTTCCTCAGGACCTACGGTCCGGTTTCTTAATGTTATGAGGTGTACTTGCGCCTTTGGATTGGTTTCGGTATTACTACGTAATGCGACTTGTGGTCTCATGGAGAAGTTTTGGGCTAGTTGGCTTATTTGTTTTTCAATGTTTTGAATACTAGCTCGTTGGTTTCTAATGTCGGAGTCCGTTTGTAGGATCGATCCGAGTACCTTTTGTCGGTTTTGGAGATGAGGCGTGTGATGAGGTCTTCAAGCCTCTCCCGGCCCCCTTGTTGTTTTTGAGTGAAATTTTGTGACTCATTTCTTGGTTGTTGTTGAAAGTTTGGTCATTGATTTTGATTTTGTTGGTTACGACTATTCCCAGGCTCCCCCCAACCAAGGTTAGGGGGGTTCCGTCATCCTTGGTTGTAGGTACCCGTTGGGGGACCCGACGGTCTAGGTCGATTATAAATGTAGTTTACCACTTTCGTTTGATTTTCCATTTCTTTCATACAACTCCAATTTTCATGTGGCCCACCACACCCTTCACAGGCCATAACCGAGGCTGTTTTTGCCATTTCTAATTTTTTGATTTTTGAGGATACGACCTCGATTTGGGCTTGTAAAGAGGTGTTCTTATCTAATTTATAGGCGCCCGGGACAATAGACTTTGAGCCTCGGGGTGTGTGGTAACAACCCTTTATAGAAAGTGGACACTTGTTGCCACACCGAGAGACCATGATGAGGGCATTTCCTCAATATCTCCTTGAATCTTTCCCAAGTTTCATATAAGGATTCCCCGTCCTCTTGCGAATATGTATTTATTTCAGTCATTAATTTAGCGCTTTTAGAGGGCGGGAAGTACTTATATAGAAATTTTTGGGCAAGTTCATCCCAAGTGTTTACCGAACCATTTGGGAGGATGTTTAGCCAAGCCTTGGCTCGGTCTTTTAGTGAGAATGGGAACATTTGGAGGCGGACATCGTCGTTTGATGCTCCGTTGATCCGGAAAGTGTCACATATTTCCAAAAAGTTGGTAATATGTAAATGAGGATCATCATCAGGTAAGCCATGGAATGTTGCGGAGTTTTGGAGCATTTGGATCAAATGCGGCCGAAGTTCAAAGTTGTTGGCATCGACATTCGGTGTATTGATGGCGGCTCCGAGGTTACCGACCGTGGGCTACAGGTAACCCATTAGGGTACGTTGATCCGCCATCGGGATTCGATCCCCCAAAGCTTTCTCTTGATTCTTGGCTTTTAGTCTTTTCGTTAGAAAGCATTCGGGTTCGTCTTGAGGTTCTTTTATGTCTTTATCCGAACTGGAGCTCATGCACCGCGTAGAGTTTTCAAGTCCTGCAATTGAGTTCTAAGTCCTGCAATCAAAACAGAAAAGAATGTTGGTCAGATTCTTCACCACGGCCCCATGGTCAATGAGTACGGCCCGTGGTCGTGTTACAGTTGTTGTTTTCTAGATCCCTAGTTACTGGGGAGATCAGCACGGCCCTGTGGTGCACCTCCACGGCCTGTGGTCACTCTTCTGTAACTTAGAAAACAAAAACTGCCACTGAATTTGATGGGCACGGCCCCGTGTCTGATCGGGCACGGCCCGTGCTGAGCTTCTGCAGATTTTGAAAAACTAAGCAAAAATCCTAAAAATTTAAGAAAAAATGCAAAAAAATAAAAAGTTGGTAACGGCTCCAAAAACTTGGTGTGCGTTAAGCGTGATATGATTTTATTAATATTTTAAGCCCATTTTACGTATTAGTCAAGTTTTAAATTTATAAAACATGATATTGTACTAACACTAAACACACACTTGGGCAAGTGCACCCATCGTGAGCGTAGTATAATGTTGGTAAGATACCGAGGTCGTCCAAGGACACAAGAGCTTTTAATACCGGTTTATCGTCAATGTCTAATCAATCTAAATTTTTGAAAAGAGAGTTCTTAAACATGAAAATAAAACTAAAAATGAAAAGAGAAGTAAAATGAAAAACAAATAGACAGGATAGAATCACTTGCATCCATCTCATCTTTAATGTATCCTTTGATTATTTTCGCACTTTCGGACTTTTTAAGAAATTATCTTAGTTATAGTAGTAGGCCCCTCTTTTGAAGGTGATGTTACCCTCAACCCAATGGTTTGAGTCAGCAGGGATACAATCCCAAAGGGTCGGAATATTGAAGGACAATTAAGTAAGTTATCAATGCGAAAAGTGGTAGGCCCCTCTTTTGAAGGTGACGTTACCATCGGCTAAGTGGTTTGAGTCAGCAAGGATACAATCCCAAGAAGCCGGTTTAAAGTATTAATAGTAGTTTACATATGAGGGGTTCAACCTATTCACACCCCCGCCATCCAATACCTTTGGGACATAGAAGGAGGTCCTAGTAAGCTTGAACCAAGTCTTCGCAGGATCTATACACTGAACGAGACAAGAACTTTAGCAAACCACCCTCCTAACCCCCTTCCAGGTAGTTAACGCGCTTTATATAGACTGTAAAGACACGAATGAGCAAATTAATGACATCATGAAGAAATGGTAAACAAAATTCACTTTCAACAAAAGAAACTAGTTATTAAATTCGTTAATACAAACCCAATTAAAAAGTGCCGAAAGATTAAAAATCAAAAGTAATACATTAAAGACTTGTCTTCACCAAGTGATGTAAGAGATTAGCCAAACATGGCCTTTTATTGACAAGAACTCTTACGATTAATGACGTGTGCGTATATATACATAATTTTTACAATGAAATTACACACGATTTGGTTTTAAATTTATAAAAGTGATTATTACTTTTACATCAAAACACACACGAAAGGGCAAGTGTACCCCGTCATATATGTAGTAAAGTATCGGTAAGAACCAAGTATCGATCCACGGAAATGGGCGGAGAAATAATACTAGACCTTTGCCACTAAATTACCGGTAAAAACATAAGTTGTTTTGGTTTTAACTAAACTAAAGTAAGCATAAATAAATATTTATAAAACATAGTAGATTATATATAAATAGCCTTGCTTAATACACAACCAAAGCATGTTAACTAAGTCGGTTTTGGCACTAGAAGCATTCGGTCAATTTTCCATTTTGAGACAATTAGTATCCCTTTCGGGAATCCTAACATGACAATCATTCGGAAAGTTAAAACAATAAACACACTTTAACCACCTAAAATTGTTCTTTAACGTGCAATTGATTAATGTCTACAAAAATCTCCTAAAAATAAGTTAGTCATCCGTTTGGAGTTTTCTAACCTCACTTAATCAAGGAAAGCGACACCGATAAACACAATGCAACCACCGAGACAAGCATAAACTAGATTAAATCACAACCGAGTTCATTTTACAAATCTTGCACATAAATTCACCATGATAGCAATTTTGGCCGAAACTACTAACTAAGCTAACAAATCATGGCAAAAATTCATAACAACACCATCTAACCCGTTAGAGTCCTTCCGTGAGGGCAAGCTTTCTTGTTTAACAATAATTACATTTTATTAAACCACTAACCATTTCTAGTATCATGGTGCCCACATTTTAATC
Organism: Helianthus annuus; assembly: GCF_002127325.2. Taxonomy (NCBI): domain Eukaryota; kingdom Viridiplantae; phylum Streptophyta; class Magnoliopsida; order Asterales; family Asteraceae; genus Helianthus; species Helianthus annuus. The sequence goes on from NC_035443.2 coordinate 137,048,522, forward strand.
AAGTTAAACTAGTTAACCACATTAAAAGTTTACTAATACATGATTAATTAAGCTTCATTTTTCAACTATCTTAACTAACCAAGCACCAATCATCCAACACAATTACTTATAATCAAGAAGTCAATATCATTAACAAGGTTGCAAATTAATCATCGAAGATAATCATAGAAAATACTTTTAAAATGTCATTACAAACAAAGATTAACTTACTAATGGCTATAATCAAGCAAGGGATTGTTGTGTTTTTGCCCTAAGGCTACAATAATACATAAATATTAATCTAAATGCTTGAAACATTAACAAAATTATGGAAAGATTAGAAATCCAAACCATAAACAAGCACAAGATTAAGAATCCGGATAGTAAACGAGCAAAACCGGGCAATGTGGCTTGAATCCGAGTGAAAGCAGAAGCCTTCGGAGCCTCAAAATCGCCTACAAAGCTCTCCAAAATTCCATAGTTACTAACAGAATGGTTCTGTTCAGTTCCGAGGTTGGCTTGATCATCGGAGATGCACGGGGTGCATGATATGGAACGACCGTGCATTCCCGGGTTGACCTTCAATGCGGAGTTGCACCCTCGTTCACTGCCGGGGTCTTCATGAATCATCGATAACGCACGGTCGTGCATCAGGTCGCACGACCGTTCCACACGCCCAGGTCAGTTTTCTAACAGAAGTTTCGCAGCTTCGTCGTTTTGTCCGGAAAGTCCTCGTTTTTGCTGTCATCTTGTCTGGTATGCTGTTTTAGGCCTGTAAACAAAAGTGTAGATAATTAAGTATCCGAATGACGGTTTTACGGCCGAAAACGTATAAAACAGGGGTAAAACGGGGGACTAAAATATGTGTAAATTAGCGAATATCAATCAATCTTGGATCCCGAGACTACTATACACTCTAAAGATGAAAGGTAGATGATGGTTGTGGGTGTTGGTGTTGTAGTGGTGGTGGAATGGTGGCAAAGTGGAAGAGAAGTGGTTTGCCAAGGGATGCTTTTGAAGTGAACCAAGCACCCCCTATTTATAACCAGAACAGAGCCCCGACCACGGCCCCATGTCTATCAGAAGAATTGCATATGTCAGCAGAGGGTCCCACAAGACTGTAGGATCGTTTTCAGCCCTGAATGAGTCGATCAGAAGAATTCCTATCCAAAACAAGAGGCGGAAACTAATGCTTTGGTGCAATCTCAACTGTATTCACTTTTAACTGTTGTATTATTGCTCAATTGATCAATTACAAGCTCTGACAACACTTCGGCAGCACTTCGTGGCTTACCGGAAGAAAACACCTAGAACTATGCATATGATTTCGCTCCTGATACCCCATATATATAGTGTATCAGATTTCGCTCCAAAGTACACATTCATTACGAGCGAAATCACCTAATAACTATTAGGAGTAAAATCAGGATCTTGAACCACTTCGGGCGAAATCATAGTGATAAGGTTTCGCTCCAAATGACATCTTGTCATTTGGGGCGAAATCACTTCTAAAAACAAGTTTCTTGGATTCCGTGCCCTGTACTATCCTATTCAATGCAAGACTCGATACAAGATGTAGTCGACAGATGGATGCACCAACAGACTCCCCCTCGGATGTTGACGGAGTCTTTAGTGTCGAGTCTTTGATTGTCAACCTTCAGTCTTTATCAGTCTTCAATCTTCCTCTGAAGTATTTGTCATTTCAAGAATCCTCATTCTCTATCTTTATCATCAACAAACTCCTCTCCCTCGGTTGTTGAATCTTTAAACTTCATCAGCATCAGCAAATCCAAGATCAATACTGGCTTTCCCTGCTTTATTAACATTGTCTTCAGACTCCCCCTCTCAATCTGCTGGGATCGTAGTCTGGAATTTACAGCTTCAAGATTCATTCCAAGATCGTTACCAGGCTCTCTTTTGGTTCAGGATCGTCACCTGGCTCAAGATTACCTGCACAATCTCTACCCAACACATAAGTTTCTTTTAAAGATTAAACCTTTAAACTTTTAGAAAATTTTGTAAGAAGCATTTAATAATAATTTTTACATTCAGGATATTTTCCTAGCTCTTATCATGTAAACTTAACATCTTCACATACTCTCTCCCAAACCTGTTCGTCAAGTTTAGCACTTGAAATTTCGAAAATCAGCTTCTCAACACCAGTTGTCGAAAATCTTTATGAATTTTTTTCAAAATTTATGCTAAAACACACAAAAATATTTTTGGATTTTCTGAAAGAAAGTAAATGCAATAACGAAATATTTACAAACAATATTTTGTGACTTCGTGCAAGAGGATCATATCAGTTTTTGAGACATATCACTAACACCGTTAAGCTTGATTTCATTTTAAGTTTTAAACAATTCACCTAGATTGTCAGTATGTTTGTCCTCTTAAATTTTCACACAAAGTTTAACTGTTTCGAGATATGCAATTAGTGTCTTAATTACTTAAACTTATTCGTGTGTCCCACCACTTGAATATACTCCCGTATCCGGATCCCAATATTCAGTCTTACAGGTGAGTATACCACAGATGATATCTGTAAAGGGGTTAAATTGCCAGGGCCGTGAGAGCTCAGGTCGATACTTCCGTATACGCAAAGAGATGACGGCTTCGACTTTTGGTGTGTCCCCTTTAGAGGATCTTTTTGTTACCAAAGCAGTGACTATCAATTTTATTGTTTCATCAACTTGCTGAGGGTGATGCTATATTTCAAGCATTTGCAGAAAGTATTATACGAGGACTAGGTCAGTTTTTTCCATACAACAAAAGTGCTGGTATAATACCCCAGATATCACTGAGCATAAAGACCTAGTATCTCAGAATAAGGGACCTTTCAAACAAGATTTCAGGGGTTACCTATATATCCAAGAAGTTGTTACCCACATAATAAGCAAGTTTGCATTTAGGTTTATATCTCGTTACAGTTTTCTAAATGTGTAAGAGCCTACTGACACATTCATAGTGAGATTGTTTATCACATTTTAACTTTACATTTCTTTAACGTGTTGTGATAGTCCACTGATGTACTATCATTTCCTCTTTTATGCAACAAAAACTCATTTTTCATTTTATCATGTTTTTGGCTTTTTCAAATTTTCTAATGTTTTTGGATTTTCTAAAAATTTCTTACTCCCCCTAAAATTCAAAAACATTTAACGAAATTAAAGACAAACTGTACAGAACATGACAAATGATATTGAATTGCCTCAAATCTCCATCCTCTTGGCATAAACAATCAGAACTCCCCTTTACAACAAACTATTTTCCCATTAAGATTTCAAAACACTTAAGTTTGTTTTAATCCGAATGGTTTTTCCAGAAAATAAGTTCGTTTATCAACCACTTGTAGGTTATGGGGTCATTTCATCACATTGTTTACCAATCTTATTAATGATAGTTAATTCAAGTTCAAATTAATGACCTGGAATAACCGCTTGTAGAAACAATGATTGGACCACTTGTAGGATTAACAATCAAACAATTCAAACCTATTTTTCAACCAATTACCATCTGTTGGTTGAATTCTCAAGGTGCCAATTCCTACTCCACGCTTACAAACCTGGGAGTTCCGGCAATTCCTGCTTTTCAAAAACACATTTTACAAACATGATCAAGAATGATGCTGATTCATGCTCCGCGATTACCAACTTGGGAGCTCCGGCAAGTCAGGTTTTACTCTTTGAAAAATATATCCACCCAAGCCTGACCTTCCTTGGGTGTTACAACATCTTCTTCTTCATCTTTTCTTTCAACAGAATTGTGAACACGTCTTTTAGAAGCATAAAATTCTTTGACACTTTTGGCCTTACCATTGACCATTTGTCCAAAAATGTGTTTCACATTTCCGTTGAAAGTCTTTTCAACATCAAATTTCTTCTTGTCAGAATAAAATTGATTTGAAATTTCTACTTTTCCAACTTTCTTCGTAAAATTTTCAGCACGCAAAGGTGGAAAATTTTCATCATTCATAGTTGGAACCGATCTTTCAACCTTTCTTTCAACACGTGGCTCCTCTGATTTTGTGGAATCAGACTCATCACCAGAATTGTTACCTGAACCTTTCACAACACATTTTTGATTTTTTACATTTTCTTTTCTTTTCAAAGCACTCTTTGAACATTCTCCCTTCTCAAAGGTCGAATTTTCAAAGCCTGTAAATTTTCGGGTTGAAAGTTCAGTTTTCTCGACAACTTTCTCTTTCAATTTACAAGAGACTTCCTGTTTTGGTTTGAATGTCTTTGGACAATTCCTAGCAACATGACCAACAGTTTTACACTGAAAACAGGTTCTCTTTTCAATCTTCTTCTGAACAACATTCTTCTTCAACTCTTCTTGCTTCTTGGCAAGGAATTCCTGATTTGTCTGCTTTCTGAATGCTTGTTCTTTCTCAGCTTCTGATGTTTTTCCTGAAACAAACACAGTTTTTGGTTTATAAACCTTTTCATTTTTATAGTTTTTCGGTTGATTAAAACCTAATCCTTTCTTTTTGAAATTACGATTATGGTTTGGTTTCTTTTGGAAACTATAACCACAATTGTAACCCAATTTCTTGTTAATTCTTTGTTGTTCTCTTGAAGTGTATTGCTTCGGTTTTCCAAAAAGATTTTAATCTTTTATTTCAGAAATATTAATTTCTGTGATTTTGAAAACCTTGTTAATCATTTCAAGTTTAACACTTCTTATTGGAAAAGTTTCATCCGAATATAATTTGTCAGAATCTTTCAAAGTATATGCTACTTTGACCGATTCATCATTCAAATTAGATTTTGATAGCAAAAATTGTTTATCATAAACCCGTTTGTCCTTTTTGATTGTCGGCTTTGACGTATCAGACTCAGACTTTGACTCTGGTTTGGACTCCGGTTTTGACTCCTCAATATCATCTTTATCTAACACCTGATCGACCACACTTTTTATCAACTTTGACTCATGATCAGTGTCGGATGACGTGTACGTGACATCAATATTTTCTGGCAAGTTATCCGACGGCCCAGACTCCCATTGAAAGTTTATTGCCTTTTTGACTCTTTCGGAATTTGGATTTCGAGGTGAATATCCATTTTCGACCGGGGGCGGGCATTTATTGTAGACCACACTTGGTTTCTTACCATAAATTTTCACTTCATCTTCGTCTTTTGTCACGGATTTCTCTTCTTCTGAAGTCTTTACTTCTTCAAAAGTCTTCAAATTCTCCACAATCGGATAAATCCTGTCAACAACAAAAGTAGAACATGAGTAACTTTCTAATAACTTGTTGACTCTTTCAGTTTCGATTCTTTGTGTTTCCAGCTTTAATTCCAGCTCAGCACACTTCTTTATGTGAAAATTGACATCATCAAGCTGTCCTATGTACGCTCTCTTCAGTGTATTCATTGCCACAGCTTGTTCACAGTTTGAATCTGTATACTTGTTGATTTCTTTGTTCATTGTATCATAGGATTCTTTCAATCTGTTTATATTGTGCAGCAACTCATTGTTCTGCTTGATTAAAGAATCACAATTCATGCACTTTTCAGGAACTTTGACAGGTTCTGCATCAACTTTGACTTCAAATTCAGGAACAACTTTGACTGTTCTGTTTGATCGTAAAATTTCAGCTCTTCTCTTTTTCTTAGCTTCAGCTTCAGCTTTTAATCTCTCTACCTCTTCTTCCTCTTCTTCAATCCTTCTCTGTCTTTCTTCAGCAGCTTCTCTGACTTTTCTGTATTTTTCTGCCCATTTCAGATCGTAGGCATTTGTAATGAAAGCTTTAACATTTGAAGTGTCTTTGACATCTCTTTGGCCATGAATTCTTGGTCTGAGCAAAAATTGTCTCAACTGAAACCTTCAGCCAACTTTTCATCTTCTTGGTCTGCCAAACACACTTTGCTTTTTGTTGGAAGATATTTATCCCAGCTAAAATTGTCATATTTGCCTTGATTAACTAGACATGCTCTTTTTGAATCTTCAATACTTCTTCCATGAGCAGTTTGTGCCTGATGCGGTGCTGGTGGTGTAATTTGATGATAAATCGCCTTTTTGTGATAGTCGTTGTTTCCGAAAGGGTTCTGAGTTCCACTTGCTTCTCGATTTGCGCACTCTCTCTTGAAATGCCCCTTTTCCCTGCAACGAAAACAAGTAACTTTAGTCTTATCAAAACCTAAAGGTGAAACATGAGCCTCACAATGTGACACCTGTGTCACTTCAACCATCAAACAAATACCAAACCAATGAAATATTGTATTTCATACTTGGGATTTTGTGTAAATATGTGTATCGTTTGCACATATTAATTCTTGTTCGATTTCGGGCTCTAAATCGCTTTCTTGAGAGTTATAAGCGCACTGATGCGTAAATATAACTAGTTTAATGCAACAAACACTCCGGAATAGTGACATAGGCTTAGCATACCTAACATAACCCTTACATAACTTAGAAATAAGTTTTGGATGGTTTGGTATGCCGAAATCAAGTTTATTCACTTACAAGGACTAAATTCGACAAACTGCGAAAGTATGTCAATTTGTACTGTAACAGACCCTCCGGAACATGATCATAACTTAAACACACCCTAAATATCCTTTACATAGCTTAGAAATAGGCTTTGAGGTGTTCGGTGTGCTAAAATAAACTTTATGCTCATTCAGGGACTAAAAGTGTCAAAAAGTGCATAAGTTTGCATTTTCGCGCATATCTTACGTTCTGAATTCATCCGGACATCCAAAAATTTATGTAAGCATTAAAATATTATGTTTTAGTGTTTGGCTTGTCAAAAATCCATTCGTCGCGCAATTTGGACCGTTTTTGCATCCGTTACGACTTCCGTCGTAATTAACCGAACAACGCAATCGTACGGCCAAACGAACCGACATCCGGCTTATTATTGAGCATATTTCAAGTCCCCTATACTTTAAATTCATTTTAGAGCCTTAAAATGGGGTTAACGGGGCATAAACGTGCCAAAATGCATCAAAAATCAAGTTTGGGAACACAGGGGCCTGTTCTGCCAATTGCTGAAACTTGCTGCCAGCACACAAGGTCCTTACGGACCGTATGGAGGTGCTTACGGTCCAATTGCCCTCTCCAGCACAACAGACTTCATTTTTAATAACCCAGCTGTTCCCCATTGTTTTGCACATGGTTTTGGCCATTCTATGGGCTGGTTTGAAGGCTCCCATGGTATTCAAATCAGTGGGTATGATGTGTAGGGCTTGGATCAAAGCACGGGTTTCAAGAAACGATCCTAACCGTTCTAGAAATGCGTTTGAACTTCATAACGTGAGCGTAATCACGATGGTTATAGTTCCTAGTAACTATACCTACTGATTACCACGTTATCTAGGCTCAGTGACGAGTCGTAGTTTCGGCCAAAATGCGTTTCCTCGCGTATTTTGTAACCAAACTACTCTAGGGTATCAAAACCGTTTGTCTTGATACCAAACCTGTTTTCTAACTTTACTAAACATGTTCTAGCATGTTTAGCTCGTCGCTTTTAGATTTGTGCTTGTTTAGGGTCGTAAAGGTAAGCGATCTAATCAATCGCTTATGCTTTCGAACCCGACCCATTTGGTCGATCGTTAGGATCCGACCAAACACTTTAGGTGACCATAGTTGTATAGGGAATAACCTTCCGAGGTTATACCTTATGGTCTCGACGTTTAGTTAGTTATATGATAGGTAGTTTATATGCCTTAGGTAAATTACCAAAATGCCCTTTTTACGCATAAATTCATTTTAAGTCTATGTAACGAAATTTTTGACATATAAACTGATCTAACAACAATATTAAACATGTTAAGGCATATCTTGCTTGTCATAGGACTAGTTAGGCATTCCAAACGCGTTTTACGCAAACGACGCGTTAAAGTGGCGTAAGCTACCTAAACGGGTCGTAATGGGTCAAAAGCACTTAGGATAGGTTTCGTTTTAGTACGTAGGCTTTGTTAAACCATATTACATAAGTTCCCATACTTATTTGGTTTACGAACCCTTGTACTACCCGATCCTCCGATAGGTCCGTTTATTAATGTAGATACCTATATTAGGTGTCGTTTGATTTCTGTGATCTTCTAGCTTTGCTTGGTGGTTATCCTAGGACTTCTAAGCAATCTCAAGTGAGTACATAGTCCCCTCTTTTACTGTTTTCCAAACATTTTGGGGTGAAACACATGTGCCTACTTGTTACTTTCATGTTTTTCGGGTTTTCACATCGTATACTTGCTATGTTCATTAGTACATTATTAGTACATGATTTCATTATGTTTTTGCTATGTATGCCCATTGTGTGCATACTTAGTACATCGTTTTACATAACATTTCATGCTATGTATGTTCATCATACTTAGTACATTTTACATCACATGCTATGTATGCCCATTGTGTGCATACTTAGTACATCGTTTTACATAACATTTCATGCTATGTATGTTCATCATACTTAGTACATCGTTTTACAAGATATCTTATACTTGGTATCATGCTATGTATGTCCATCCGTCACATACTTAGTACATTGTTTGTGCATTCTTACCTATGGTTTGGTTGTTACATATTTCACTTGCCATACATGACATTTTGTTTACACAATACTTGATTGACATTTGACAACGGTTTAGACATGGGCAATTTACATTGGTGGTTTATGTGGGTAAGTGATTTGAGTAACGAGACGTGTGTAATGTGATACAAGCATGGTGGATACGCCGCTGGTACTTCCTATATATAAGTCCTTGTATTATATTACATGGCATAGCGTTATTTAAATCATTCATTTGGATTTATACATTTTTACAGAAATAACATATTTTTCACAAGACATTGTTTTATGTCACACCCCCAAAATCCACACGCGGAGTATCACCGCTTGGGAGCGTGACTGACCAGGATCAAGCCACCAATCATATTGAACATGTAGTTAATATTAAGTAAAATAAAAGTAAACCATCCATTCAATACGATGGGTGTTCAAAACATAACCATAATTTCAAAGTGTAGCAGAAGCATAGTAAATAAACCAACAATAATTAATAGTTTTAATGTCATAATAGTTCAACGTAGAAACCACGATCCTTGCCCACAACGACCCGCTTCTCCAGTGCAAGCTCCAAGTACCTAACGATCTGCAAGGCATGTAACAGAATGATCAACAAACTAGTTGAGCGAGTTCACAGTTAATAGTTTAGTGTAGGTAATAGTGCGTTCGTTCAATTAAGTTTCATATCGTATCAGTTCCATCGCGGCCTCCCAGGCATGTGTGCGAAGATTAGGTTCGTTAGTTCGCGACCGTAGTCTTTACCGACCAGGGTGTGTGCGAAGGCAATTGATCAGTTCGCGACCATAGTCTTTACCGACCAGGGTGGGTGCGAAGGCAGTTGAGTAGTTCGTTCGCGACCATAGTCTTTACCAACCAGGGTGTGTGCGAAGGCAGTTCGACAAGTATCATTTAAGCATGCACAAACAATCATCCAACCCATTCCCACCCTGGGAACCCATGCCTTGGCTGTGTGAACTCACCTTGGTTTGCTCGGTATGTTATTGCTTCTAGCGTTAAATAAATGTCTAAATCCGTTACCCAAGACCTAGACACATTGCACATGATTCGATGTAAGTGTTTGAAATCAATTAGGGTTTACACGTCTTGGTGTTCAATCGACTGTGTGTGATAATTGATTACATACTGATCTGACATGGTTTGCACATAAATACAGTAATATACAGCAGTTACAGCAACATATGGTATCATATCATGCAGAACAGAACACAGTTAACACTTAGCAGTCAATAGGGTTAATCAGCTTGGCTCAACAGAAATTCATATGCTTTACTTTTTATACGTAACACAGTCAACATGTTTAACGGGGTTATCTGAGTTAACCGATATAACAGTTGAACCACATCAACTTTTATAAACAAATTCGGACAAGGTATTCAAAGCATAGAACTCGGACATCATAAGCTTCAAAAGTTCGGACCCCTTGATTCATTAACAAACTCGGACAAATCTTTTAAGGCCTAACACTCGGACCAAAAGGTTTTGTTACAGAAGGTCGGACATGTTTACTTATATATAAAAGTCGGACCAGTGAGGGGGGGGGGGGGGGGCTTCCCTGGTTAGAAACTCGGACAAAGGGGTGGCTACCCCCAAAACTCGGCCACCTTTTGCACATCAAAAGTCGGTGCCTACCTCATTTGATATAAAGTCGGACCAAGGCTTTTAAGTCTCAAAAATTCGGACTATTATCAATATGCAGGAATATTAATTCATCACATAATTATTTATCCTAATTACGAAAGCACTAACAGCAATCATATCCAATCGACCAATCTTATTATCCATGCTAACAAGAATCAAAGTTGAAAACAAATAAACCTTCACATGCTTTCTGACACATCCATGTGCAATTATGAATGCTAAACCGATATGTTTTTCTTTTTCATTTGGCTTCACATGCATAACATCAATAATAGTCAATAGAGTACATAAAGTGGCTGACAACTATACCCTTAAACCTAATACCACTGGACCAAAATTCTGCCAATTAATTCTAAGTCAAAAGGTACAAAATTCATGGATGCCTCCACTATTTTTGATTGGACCACCAATACATAACCAACCATTGGACCTCCAATATCCCTTCCTACTAACCCAAAGCATGCGACAATATGGATCATTAAAAAAAATCTCGATTATCATCCAGTCATCATTCAACATTAGTAGTCATTATACAATCATGATCATCAGATATTCAACATGTAGTTTGATAACATCTATTCATTTAATTCAAGAAGTCAAGGCAAAAATACAAAACCTAAGAACATGATATTCCAACCCCAGAACATTACCTACTCAATTTGAATAATAAAAAAAATACAAGCATGTAACCCAACAACAGGGTGCACTAACCGAGTTATGCTGAATAAAGAGGCTTGATGCTATCTAGGGTTTGAGGACCTAGATCTTGATGATACGTCGCACAGAAGTAACGAGAGAGAGAGAATGGCTTTAGGGTTTAGCCACTAACAAAAGTCTAACTTAGAAAGGTCAATATCACAACACTATAATCGGTTATTACTGGGCCGAAGCCCATTCTGTATTCGTTGGCAACATAGTGGCCGAAAACACTAAGTTGTTTTCGTGGGGAGGGGTGTCTTCAAGTGGGGTGTTTTCGGGTGTAGGGTTCCACTATCTTGTTTTCCATTATACAAGCAAATACTCAATACAATATACATATAACATCTATATACATATCATGTATACTACAATCTACACCCAACACGTGTATTCTACATCAAGTAATTATAAAGGCACACTTAACACCCACCATATTACAACGTGTTCCGTTGCGAAACAACTAGTCGTGTAAACAAACAACATAAATAAATAACATGCAATAAATGCGAAAATAGAAATCTTGGAAGTTCGAGTTGTCACATTATCCCCAACTTAAAAGAAATTTCGTCCCGAAATTTGGTACGCACTCACTGAGGGAGCTAGGTAAGCTGTATCGTTTACTGGTTTTCCTGGGGTGTCACATCATCCCCCCGTTGATTTGGAATTTCGTCCCGAAATTCAGTAGTAGTAGCTTCGGCCTCAGTAGTGGTTGCACTGGTTTCGAATAACTGGGGGTACTTTTCTGTCATCTGGTCTTCGCGTTCCCAGGTGTACTCTGGACCACGCTGGGAGTTCCAACGAACTCGAACAAGAGGGATTCTCTTGTGTTTGAGGACCTTAACATCCCGGTCCGTGATTTCAACTGGTTCCTCGACGAACTGCAGCCGCTCGTCGATAGTGAGTTCCTTAAAAGGAACTATAAGGGTCTCATCTGATAGGCATTTCTTCAGATTCGACACGTGAAATACATTGTGAACTGCACCGAGTTCAGCTGGTAGGTTTAATCTGTAGGCTACTTTGCCAATCTTTTCTAAGATTTCGAATGGTCCGACGTACCGCGGATTCAGTTTGCCTCGTTTACCAAATCGAACCACACCCTTCCAGGGTGAAACTTTCAATAAAACCCGGTCCCCGACCTCAAATTCCAATGGCTTTCTACGCTTGTCCGCGTAGGCTTTCTGACGGTCGCGTGCTGCCGCCATGCGTTGTCGTATCTGTGCTATCTTTTCTGTGGCGTCCACTACAATCTCTGGACCCGTAATCTGACTATCCCCCACCTCTGCCCAACAGAGAGGTGACCGGCATTTACGTCCGTACAATGCCTCGAATAGAGCGGCTTGAATGCTGGTGTGGTAACTGGTATTGTATGAAAACTCCACTAAAGGGAGGTGTTTTTCCCAGCCGTTGCCGAAATCGATAACACACGCTCGAAGCATGTCTTCTAGAGTTTGAATCGTGCGCTCAGACTGCCCATCCGTCTGAGGATGATATGCTGTGCTCATGTCTAGTCGTGAGCCGAAGGATTTGTGCATCGCTTGCCAAAGCTCTGACGTAAATCGTGCATCGCGATCCGAAATAATAGAAGTGGGCACTCCGTGCCTTGAAACAACTTCTTTCAAGTAGATGTCTGCTAGGGTAGAAAACTTATCCGTTTCTTTGATAGCCAAGAAGTGAGCAGACTTTGTGAGTCGATCAACGATCACCCAAATAGTGTCATTCCCACGCTGGGATCTAGGTAAGCCCGTAACAAAATCCATGGAAATTTCTTCCCATTTCCACTGCGGTATCTTGGGTTGTTGAAGTAGGCCTGCTGGTTTCTGATATTCCACCTTGACTCTCGCACAGGTTAAGCATTTTCCAACATACGTAGCGATGTGAGCCTTCATACTAGGCCACCAATAAGTAGTACTGATGTCGTGGTACATTTTATCCGACCCTGGATGTACCGAATAGCGAGACTTGTGAGCTTCATCCATTACAAGTTCGCGTAAACCGCCATAAAGTGGGACCCAAATACGCCCCGTTACATAGTAGGCGCCGTCTTCCTTTTGTTCCATTTGTTGCCTTGAACCGCGTAAGGCTTCAGCTGTGACGTTTTCGGGTTTCAGAGCTTCCATCTGAGCAGCTCGTATCTGTGCAGGAAGACTGGACTGAATAGTAAGCTGTAGCGCTCGCACGCGCTTAGGTAGAGTGTCTTTCCGACTGAGGGCATCAGCCACAACATTGGCCTTGCCTGGATGATACTTGATGGCGCATTCATAGTCGTTTAGAAGTTCAACCCATCTCCGTTGACGCATATTCAAATCCTTTTGCTTAAGAATATGCTCGAGACTCCTGTGATCGGTGTAAATCGTGCACCTGGTACCGTACAGGTAGTGTCGCCATATCTTAAGCGCGAAAACAACAGCTCCCAGCTCTAAATCGTGCGTCGTGTAGTTCCGTTCATGAACCTTGAGTTGTCGAGAAGCGTAGGCTATCACTTTATCACGTTGCATCAATACACATCCAAGCCCCTGTATCGAAGCGTCACAATAAACTACGAAGTCATCCGTGCCCTCTGGCAATGAGAGAATAGGTGCGCTGCAAAGCCTATCCTTTAAGTACTGAAAAGCGGTCTCTTGCGTATTACCCCATCTGTAAACGACTCCTTTCTGTGTTAGCATAGTAAGTGGTTGCGCGATCTTTGAGAAGTCTTTAATAAATCGCCTGTAGTAACCCGCCAAACCCAAGAATTGGCGTATTTCTGTCGGTGTACGTGGTGCTGGCCAGTTTCTGATCGAATCAACCTTGGATGGATCAACATGAATCCCATCCTTGTTTACCACATGGCCTAAGAAGTGGACTTCACGAAGCCAGAAGTCGCATTTTGAAAACTTTGCGTACAGTTGCTCCTTTCGAAGAAGTTCCAAGATAAGGCGTAAGTGCTGCTCGTGCTCCTCCTGACTCTTGGAGTAAATCAAAATGTCGTCGATGAAAACGATAACAAACTTGTCGAGATAGGGTTTGCACACCCTGTTCATAAGATCCATGAAGACTGCAGGCGCGTTCGTAAGCCCGAATGGCATGACAAGAAACTCGTAATGACCGTAGCGAGTTCTGAAAGCGGTTTTGGAGACGTCCTCATCCCGGACTCTCAGCTGATGATAACCTGACCTTAAATCAATCTTGGAATAGTAACACGACCCTTGCAACTGGTCGAATAGGTCATCTATGCGCGGAAGAGGATAACGATTCTTCACCGTCACCTTATTGAGTTCGCGGTAGTCGATGCACATCCTGAACGTACCGTCTTTCTTCTTCACAAATAACACTGGGGCTCCCCAAGGCGAAGAGCTTGGACGAATAAAGCCCTTTTCCAAGAGCTCTTGTAGCTGCTTCGACAGTTCTTCCAATTCGGTTGGAGCTAAACGATACGGTGCGCGGGCTATTGGTGCTGCTCCTGGAGCGAGCTCGATTTGAAATTCGGCCTGACGATGAGGCGGTAGACCAAGTAAATCTTTAGGAACACCTGAGGAAAGTCGCGTACAATCTGTATGGTCTTCCAACTTCTTTTCTTTCGCTGATGCGTCAATAACGAGAGCCATATTTGCGGTGTGGCCCTTCCGCAAACATTCCTGGGCCTTCAAGAAAGAGGTGATGCCAACCACAACACCACGCTTGTCGCCTTGAACGTCGAGAGGTTCTTGACCAGAACGAGGAATGCGAACAATCTTCCCTTTGCATAGGATTTCTGCTTGCTGTCGCTGCTGGCGGTTCCGATTTGCGGGTTGTGGGCTCCTGAATCCTTAGCTCCATGGCCCATCTTGAGACACCTCAGGCAACGTCCCTCGTTGCACTAACCACCGTGGTATCTGTTGCATTAGTTTCACGTTGAGTGAATTCCCCGATATTCGCCCTGCCCCTGACCACCAGAAGTTGGCTGACTCGGCTCTGGTGATCACTATTCTTGCGTTGCTGCTGTGCTTGAAACCGAATGGTAGCTGAACCCTTGCTGGAATACCCATCCCTCTTCTGCTTGTTGTCACTAGGAGTAGCGGGAGTAGCAGAAGTGATAGCGGTAGTAATAGCGCTGATACAACTAAGCAGCCTGTTCTGTTCCACTGCCTGATCCGTGAGGCGATAAGCAAGACGCTGAATGTCTCGGATATTGTCGAGGTTAGCCGATGTAGCATGGCTCTGAATCTCTGAGGCTAGACCCTTGAGGTACAATTCGATACGCTTGCTTGGAGGGTCCACCATGGTTGGACACAAGATGGCCAGTTCGTTCGACCGTTTCGTATGAGCTTCAATTTCTGACCCCGTCATTTTCAAATGGTAAAGCTCTACTTCCAACTTGTGGATGTCATCACGCGTGCAGTATCCCCTTTTAATGCATTCTTTGAATTCGTTCCAGGGGGTGGCGTTAACAGCTGTCAACCCTAGTATCTGTACTTGCGCGTTCCACCAGGTTAGCGCGATCCCTTCCAGTGGCGTACTTGACCCTGCGAGCCTCGGGGCATTCGCACATCTCGAATACCGACTCGAGTTTCCCAAACCAATGGAGTAGTCCCACTGCTCCTTCTGTGCCACTGAATGTGCTTGGACGACAGTCCATGAAGTTCTTGAATGTGCAGACAGGTTGCTGTGCGTTCCGACCCGTTGCGCGAGAAAGATAGGTCAAGGTTAAGTGCGAGAGTTGGGTCATGAGAGTAGGATCTAACATCCTGGGATAGGTTTGGAATTGCAGGTTATACCTCCTGCTTGTTCGGCTGCAAGCGCCGCAGAAACTTGTTCGTTAATGAGAGCCGTCAACCGGGCTTGAGTCATGTTAACACGTCCAGACATGATCGAGCGGTAAAGGTAGCGTAAGTATGAATGGTTCGCGAGTAGTGCGATGACAGAAAAGTGTAGGCATAAAGGTGTTCTCAAACGGTAACAAGTAGTGAGCAAAGTAATGTAAGCATACTACGAGCAAAGTTCTACGCAATTCTAGCATGTAGGCAATAAACATAAACCTTATTACCTAGGATGTCGAGTCTTGCACGTGGAGCGAAGCGTCGTTGTGGATCGTTGAGAGCACTGTTCAGGTTATAGTCTGGTTTTAATAAAAACGTTTTCCCATATTAAAACCAAGTTCTCTATAACCAATGGCTCTGATACCAATCTGTCACACCCCCAAAATCCACACGCGGAGTATCACCGCTTGGGAGCGTGACTGACCAGGATCAAGCCACCAATCATATTGAACATGTAGTTAATATTAAGTAAAATAAAAGTAAACCATCCATTCAATACGATGGGTGTTCAAAACATAACCATAATTTCAAAGTGTAGCGGAAGCATAGTAAATAAACCAACAATAATTAATAGTTTTAATGTCATAATAGTTCAACGTAGAAACCACGATCCTTGCCCACAACGACCCGCTTCTCCAGTGCAAGCTCCAAGTACCTAACGATCTGCAAGGCATGTAACAGAATGATCAACAAACTAGTTGAGCGAGTTCACAGTTAATAGTTTAGTGTAGGTAATAGTGCGTTCGTTCAATTAAGTTTCATATCGTATCAGTTCCATCGCGGCCTCCCAGGCATGTGTGCGAAGATTAGGTTCGTTAGTTCGCGACCGTAGTCTTTACCGACCAGGGTGTGTGCGAAGGCAATTGATCAGTTCGCGACCATAGTCTTTACCGACCAGGGTGGGTGCGAAGGCAGTTGAGTAGTTCGTTCGCGACCATAGTCTTTACCAACCAGGGTGTGTGCGAAGGCAGTTCGACAAGTATCATTTAAGCATGCACAAACAATCATCCAACCCATTCCCACCCTGGGAACCCATGCCTTGGCTGTGTGAACTCACCTTGGTTTGCTCGGTATGTTATTGCTTCTAGCGTTAAATAAATGTCTAAATCCGTTACCCAAGACCTAGACACATTGCACATGATTCGATGTAAGTGTTTGAAATCAATTAGGGTTTACACGTCTTGGTGTTTAATCGACTGTGTGTGATAATTGATTACATACTGATCTGACATGGTTTGCACATAAATACAGTAATATACAGCAGTTACAGCAACATATGGTATCATATCATGCAGAACAGAACACAGTTAACACTTAGCAGTCAATAGGGTTAATCAGCTTGGCTCAACAGAAATTCATATGCTTTACTTTTTATACGTAACACAGTCAACATGTTTAACGGGGTTATCTGAGTTAACCGATATAACAGTTGAACCACATCAACTTTTATAAACAAATTCGGACAAGGTATTCAAAGCATAGAACTCGGACATCATAAGCTTCAAAAGTTCGGACCCCTTGATTCATTAACAAACTCGGACAAATCTTTTAAGGCCTAACACTCGGACCAAAAGGTTTTGTTACAGAAGGTCGGACATGTTTACTTATATATAAAAGTCGGACCAGTGAGGGGGGGGGGGGCTTCCCTGGTTAGAAACTCGGACAAAGGGGTGGCTACCCCCAAAACTCGGCCACCTTTTGCACATCAAAAGTCGGTGCCTACCTCATTTGATATAAAGTCGGACCAAGGCTTTTAAGTCTCAAAAATTCGGACTATTATCAATATGCAGGAATATTAATTCATCACATAATTATTTATCCTAATTACGAAAGCACTAACAGCAATCATATCCAATCGACCAATCTTATTATCCATGCTAACAAGAATCAAAGTTGAAAACAAATAAACCTTCACATGCTTTCTGACACATCCATGTGCAATTATGAATGCTAAACCGATATGTTTTTCTTTTTCATTTGGCTTCACATGCATAACATCAATAATAGTCAATAGAGTACATAAAGTGGCTGACAACTATACCCTTAAACCTAATACCACTGGACCAAAATTCTGCCAATTAATTCTAAGTCAAAAGGTACAAAATTCATGGATGCCTCCACTATTTTTGATTGGACCACCAATACATAACCAACCATTGGACCTCCAATATCCCTTCCTACTAACCCAAAGCATGCGACAATATGGATCATTAAAAAAAATCTCGATTATCATCCAGTCATCATTCAACATTAGTAGTCATTATACAATCATGATCATCAGATATTCAACATGTAGTTTGATAACATCTATTCATTTAATTCAAGAAGTCAAGGCAAAAATACAAAACCTAAGAACATGATATTCCAACCCCAGAACATTACCTACTCAATTTGAATAATAAAAAAAATACAAGCATGTAACCCAACAACAGGGTGCACTAACCGAGTTATGCTGAATAAAGAGGCTTGATGCTATCTAGGGTTTGAGGACCTAGATCTTGATGATACGTCGCACAGAAGTAACGAGAGAGAGAGAATGGCTTTAGGGTTTAGCCACTAACAAAAGTCTAACTTAGAAAGGTCAATATCACAACACTATAATCGGTTATTACTGGGCCGAAGCCCATTCTGTATTTGTTGGCAACATAGTGGCCGAAAACACTAAGTTGTTTTCGTGGGGAGGGGTGTCTTCAAGTGGGGTGTTTTCGGGTGTAGGGTTCCACTATCTTGTTTTCCATTATACAAGCAAATACTCAATACAATATACATATAACATCTATATACATATCATGTATACTACAATCTACACCCAACACGTGTATTCTACATCAAGTAATTATAAAGGCACACTTAACACCCACCATATTACAACGTGTTCCGTTGCGAAACAACTAGTCGTGTAAACAAACAACATAAATAAATAACATGCAATAAATGCGAAAATAGAAATCTTGGAAGTTCGAGTTGTCACATTTTACAAAACAGTTTGTTTTATACAAACTCATTATTACTTGGTTATTCATTTAACCTTACATCATTTTTTTAACTATACATATCTATCATCGATTTTCAAACGTTTTATAAAAGCAAACACTTAAACTGGATTCATGATAAGTTTTTGGTTAAACATTTTCTTAAACCTAAGTCATGGATCCTATTTTTCATAAAACCTATGTACTCGCCGGCATTTTTATGCTGACGTATTTTCACATGTGTTTCAGGTACAATAGTTGATGATGTTTGATGATGATATTGATGCATGCTCACATAGGATTGGACGAGGCCTTAGTGGCATTAAAAGATGCAAGACTAGTTAATTTTTGTTATGTTTCTTTATTGTTAAGACATTATAACTCATTTAATTCAATAAAACGAAATGTGTTTAATCCATGGTTGTGAAACAATGATTCTGTTACAACACTCCCCGACGTTTCCGCCACGTTTTGTTGTTTTACGTGGTCGGGGTGTGACAGAAGAGTTGGTATCAGAGCCAATGGTTATAGAGAATTAGGTTATTAGTAATGCTTTGACCTAGATTATAACCTTCCTAGGACCCTAACGCGAGTTTACTTGCGTTTAGTCATAAAACAATACCGTCACTTATCCTTAAGTGACAACCACAACGAGAACATAAATTTAAATCTGCCTTGAAAACTAATCATCTGTTCTAGGATGATTGATTACTAGGTTTTGAACCCTTTGTTATAAGGTTTCGAACCCTTTAAGTTTTCAAAATTCCGTCAAAGTTTGGGTCTAAATAATGTGAACACGTGCAAACTGGAAGAGTTGGTGCCTGTACCCTGAGTTTTCTGTCTAAGGCTAGAGTGTTCGTACAAATCCGCAGTATCGGACCAGTCACTCTTACCTGGGAACTCTTGGGGTGAGTGTCCACTTATAGGCGAGCATGTCTTCGCGATACATTATGGGGACCTATTTACTTTGATTCAGCCTTTGTGTGTCGTTTGTTTGCTTCGTGGTTCAAACAAATGACCATCACCCATGCTTTTGGTCAGTAATTTCCTATTCTTACCCAATGCCATTTCACTGGTTTCTCTCTCTTGTTTCCCTTTTAGAATGCCTCCACGACGCGAGAATCAAATACCTATTGAAGATCTGACAGCTGTCATTATGCAGCAAATGACTGCTGCAATCCCGAACATCGTTGCTCAATGCAACCAAGCTCTCAACAACAATAATGCCCCTTGCAACTTCAAGACGTTCAACTCAGCTAAGCCATCAAAGTTTTCTGGGTCTCAAGGAGCGACTGCACTTCTGCAATGGTTCGAGAGTCTGGAGAGCACCTTCAGACATGTTCAATGCCCGAACGAGCGAAAGGTAGAGTTCGCATCTAGTGTCTTCGAAAAGCGGGCTCTAACATGGTGGAATGGTGTAATGAGAGATAGGGGTGCCGATGTGGCACTAGCTCAAACATGGGAGGAGCTTCGAGCTCTGATGATGAAGGAATTCTGTCCTCGTCACGAGATCAGGGCCTTAGAAAGGGAATTCGACGATCTTAAGCAAGACAGCGGTGAACATCGAGCTTACACTGATCGATATGAGGAGCTGAGCCTGTTGTGTCCTTCCATGGTTACGCCTTTGGATAAGGCGATCGAAAAATACATTGATGGCCTCCCTGACTCAGTTCAGGACATTGTTACTGGTAGTAACCCCACTACGGTTAGGCAGGCCATTGAGCTATCTGCAACTTTGACTGAATCTCAGATCAGGAAACGTAAGCTTTTCCGAAAGGGTGACAAGAAACCAGTCGAGGAATCGAAACCAATCGAGGAATCAAAGACCATGGATGAACAGACTGGATCCCCTAAGAAGTCAAGGAAGCGAAAGGCTTCCCAGAACTTCGCCATGGTTACTCACAATGATCAAACCGTCCTCAACCAACCAGCTCAACCCCCTGCTAGGAAGCCCTACAACGGAACTGCACCCTTGTGCAACCAATGTAGCCTACATCATCATGCTGGTGTGAAGTGCCGCAAATGCCAAACTTGTGGACTCGTAGGCCATACAGCAAGAATTTGCCCAGCTGCAGGTGCACCAAATCAAGCTGGCAACAATCCTGCTCAAGGTCGTTTTCCACCAGGTTCTTGCTTCAACTGTGGCGAGATAGGCCATTTCCGGAGAAATTGCCCAAAGCTTGCTAATGCGAATCCAGCGCAAGGATGAGCATCTGACCGATTGGAAGACAACACTTTTTAGAAATAATCAAGCTTTATGCATTATTTTCTTTTGTTGTCAAAGATCTATGAAACAGTTGTAATTGTTATCTTTTTATTTTACATTGCAATGTGCAAATGTGATGGCATGTAATAAACAATGTATCCACTTCAATACCGACAATCAAGGAGCCGTATTCCTTGAAAAACATACTACCCCCAAAATCCTTCCATTTTATGATCTATTGCGTTTTCTTGAAAACAAAATCGAATCTTTGGTAGATCATTCTATCTTTATAGATAGATTCTTGAAAGTGATTAAAGTGCCAACTGAAATCCACGGATTGGATTCCTGGTGTACTTTAAGTATCCGCGTCCAAAGATAACGAATTAAAAGTCAAACTAAACAACTTTGTGATTATGTGCTTATGTTCTCCCTTTATGTTCTTGGTGTGATCCAATTTTATTTGTTGTTATCCAAATCCTTGTAGAATCTTCTATAAGGGATTCATAGTAGGATATCAGAAGGTACTACCTTAAATCCTTAATGGGCTTCTACGTAATAGTTAAGACCCATGGACTATACAATACTATTCCATAATTAGACCCCCTGAGTGGCCTAGTTAAACAGATTGATCCAAAAATCTGGTTAGGAATATCATGTAATGATATAGCTGAAAAGACTCCTTGGTGGTCAAATTAAAGTGATCATTTGTCGATCTAATTAAAAAGGACCCTATGGTAGTCTAGCCACACTCATTACAGGTTTGATTTTCTTCCCCTACACATTATGAAACGCACTGTGCGAACTATGCAAGGAATCACATAATTATGGACGCGTACATAATTATGGAATTTAGTGCACAGAAACCACAGCGAGTTTTGTCATGAGTCTAGAGTGAACCCTGTTCATTTCCAATTCTGATGAAGCACCCGTTGAAGAAAAATGAACTAGCTATTCATTTTTCACTTCTGAAAGAATATCCGTTGATGGAAATGAATATCCGTTTGTTTAATCCTTTCATTTCCGTTTCTGAAGAAGCAACTGTTGGAAATGACTCCGTTTGTTCATTTCCGTTTCTGAAGATTATCCGTTGAGGAAATGAATATCCGTTTGATTATCCTTCATTTCAATTTCTGAAGAAGCAACCGTTGGAAATGACTCCGTTTGTTCATTTTCGTTTTTGAAGAATATCCGTTGAAGGAAATGAATATCCGTTTGATTATCCTTTCATTTTCGTTTCTGAAGAAGCAACCTTTGGAAATGACTCCGTTTGTTCATTTTCGTTTCTGAAGAATATCCGTTGAAGGAAATGAATATCCGTTTGATTATCCTTTCATTTCTGTTTCTGAAGAAGCAACCGTTGGAAATGACTCCGTTTGTTCATTTTCGTTTCTGAAGATTATCCGTTGAGGAAATGAATATCCGTTTGATTATCCTTCATTTCCATTTCTGAAGAAGCAACCGTTGGAAATGACTCCGTTTGTTCATTTTCGTTTCTGAAGAATATCCGTTGAAGGAAATGAATATCCGTTTGATTATCCTTTCATTTTCGTTTCTGAAGAAGCAACCGTTGGAAATGACTCCATTTGTTCATTTTCGTTTCTGAAGATTATCTGTTGAGGAAATGAATATCCATTTGATTATCCCTTCATTTCCGTTTCTGAAGAAGCAACCGTTGGAAATGACTCCGTTTGTTCATTTTCGTTTCTGAAGAATATCCGTTGAAGGAAATGAATATCCGTTTGATTATCCCTTCATTTCCGTTTCTGAAGAAGCAATCGTTGGAAATGACTCCGTTTGTTCATTTTCATTTCTGAAGAATATCCGTTGAAGGAAATGAATATCCGTTTGATTATCCTTTCATTTCTGTTTCTGAGGAAGCATCTGTCGAAAATGATTCCGTCCATTCATTTTCGTTTCTGAAGAATGTCCGTTAAGGAAATGATAGGATTATCCCTTGCATATCTCTGGTGGTTATTTGACACAAAGTCACGGACAGACTCCTACGAATAAATTTCGGGACGAAATTTCCTAAAGTAGGGGAGACTGTGACACCTGTGTCACTTCAACCATCAAACAAATACCAAACCAATGAAATATTGTATTTCATACTTGGGATTTTGTGTAAATATGTGTATCGTTTGCACATATTAATTCTTGTTCGATTTCGAGCTCTAAATCGCTTTCTGGAGAGTTATAAGCGCACTGATGCGTAAATATAACCAGTTTAATGCAACAAACACTCCGGAATAGTGACATAGGCTTAGCATACCTAACATAACCCTTACATAACTTAGAAATAAGTTTTGGATGGTTTGGTATGCCGAAATCAAGTTTATTCTGTTACAGGGACTAAATTCGAAAAACTGCGAAAGTATGTCAATTTGTACTGTAACAGACCCTCCGGAACATGATCATAAGTTAAACACACCCTAAATATCCTTTACATAGCTCAGAAATTGTAGGATCGTGTGATGACCCAAACGAGTCGTTCAGAGGCTTTCTCCTTGGTTTCAGGTGCGGAATAACAAGAAACTAAGGTAGAAAGCCTCTGAACGACTCGTTTGGGTCATCACACGATCCTACAATTGGTATCAGAGCTCAGGAGGAGGTTCTCTGCAGAAATTAGCTGGTTTTCGTCACTTTTTCTTACTTCTACACCTTCT
This sequence comes from Helianthus annuus, assembly GCF_002127325.2. Lineage (NCBI taxonomy): Eukaryota > Viridiplantae > Streptophyta > Magnoliopsida > Asterales > Asteraceae > Helianthus > Helianthus annuus. The sequence goes on from NC_035443.2 coordinate 137,071,993, forward strand.
TTTTCAGATTCAGACACTTTCAACGGTCGAAATTTGCTGAAAACTCAGGGATTGTGCGCGATGGCATAGAGATAAATCCTGGAAAGTTTCGGATCAAAATTCAAAGTTTAAGTAGGTCAAAATTGAAATTGATTGTGAACCGCTCATTCGGTCGGATCGACCTTGAACCGCTTATCCGGACGGTTGGAAATCGCTCATTCGAACATCTTGAATAGCTCGAAAGATACAGTCCGCTCGAAGGATAAGTTCTATTTGATCGAAAGATAGTTGGATTCGCTCGAAAGATATATTGTTGGTCCGCTCGAAGTGACAATTGGGAACCACTCGACCGAACAAAATTCTGGATCGCTTTTTGATCAGTTCCTGGTTCGCTCATCCAAACTAATCTGGACCGCTTATTCGGATTGATTTGGATCGCTTTTTTCAGACAAATTCTTTGAACCGCTTATTCGAACATCGGTTGGATCGCTTATTTGGCAGTTTGAAAAACCGAGTTAAGAAATCATGGGTTTCGATGTGTTTAATATGACTCAGGAAACAATGGATAAAATAAGGGAATTAGAGACAGAATTTGATTCATTTTCAGGTTTTCCAGGAGAAAGCACAAGAAGTATCATTAAGAGATATATCCATCTTGTTAGTTCAATGTCTGATTTAGAGATTACAAAAGCACCAGAAGAGTGGGTTGAAAAATTTATCAGTGCTTTACCGAATGAAGAATGGGAAGATTATGTCTTGAACTTGAAATGTTCTAGAGAATTTTCTCAACTGACAATTTCTCCACTCATTAAAAGGATTGAAGAACAGATGGTGATCAAGGATGAGAAAAAGAAAGAAAAAGCTGTAAAAGTCAAAGAATCAGTGAAGAATGAATTGTCAAGGTCTGCATCAGTATGCTCAAATTGTCACAACTTCAAGACAGTCAATGACAAACTTGTGAAGGATGCAGAAAGTTTAGCATTGGAGATCAAGAAGTTGAACAATAAGAAGAAAGCTGATGAAAGACAGATTCTAGACTTACAGGGTATTTGTGAGAAGTTGAAAGTCGAAAATGTCAAACTGTTGGGTAGTGTGAACAGTTTGACATTAGAGAACAAAGGTTTGAAAGAAAAAGAAAAAGTTTTTGAAGAAAAGATTAAAAATTGTGAAATTGAAAAAACAAAAATTGAGAAAGATTTTCAAAATCAAATGAAAATTCTTGAAGATGGGAGAAATGTGTTTAGCAAAAATAACATTGAAAAACAGAAAATGATGAATTCCCATCTTCAGAAAATCATTAAACTTGAAAAAGAAGGTGAATGTGCTCAAATGAAAATCAAAAAGTTGGAAAAAGAACTTGAATGTAAACAGAAATCATCAGAAGATGAAGATTTCTGGAACAAGTTGGAGAATAAGAATTTGAAAGCGAATGAATCAAAATTTCAAGAACAGATAAAAGTTCTGGAAGATAAAACATTTGTTCTTGAAAATTTGAAGTTTGAAAATGAAAATTCAATCAAGTCTCATCTTGAGAGAATATCTCAGCTTGAGGAAGAAGCTAAGAATTCCAGGATCAAGATAGATGAACTTGAAAAGAAATTGATCAGTTTTGCGACTAAATCTGACAAGTTGAATATTCCTTGTCCAAAACCGATCAATTCAGTTCCAATAAGTGACTGTGTCACAAACTTTGACTCTGTCAAAGTTGAAGATTGTGATGATGCATCCGATGATGAAAATATTAAAAAAGAAAAACAAAAATTGTTTTTAAATTCGAAAGAAAAATTTCAGGAAACTGTTTTGCAATCGACCGAAAAAGGTGAATGTTCTAAGCAAAAGCCTTTGAAGAAGAAAGCAGAACAGAAACAAAAAGATAATAAAAGTTCATCGGATCGATCATCCAATCAAAAACAAAATTTACAAAAAATAAAAAATGTAAACTCAAAAAATGTTGGTAATAAGTGGTGCAGGTCAGACCACAGTGCTAAAGCGTCAAATCCAACAAAGTTGAGGAAGAAATATCACCAGGCCAAACAATGTTACGACTTGAGTGTTTGGTACAACGGTGATAACTGGTACGATAACAGAATGTGCTACAGCTGCGGCTATCATGGACACATTGCTGTTAATTGCCAGTACTGGAGATATGAGACCAGGAGGTGCTATAACTGCAATATCAAAGGTCACATTGCCCGAGATTGCCCGAGGAGATCAATGGGAAGATCAAGGGTTATGTCTCAGAAAGTGGCAAGAATTCCAGTCAAGGTCAAGCCCGAAGAACTAAAAGTTCGAGAACCAAAAGTTCAACAACCGAAAGTTCTAGAGACGAAAGTTAAACTTTCTCAGGGGCAGAAAGACCGACTGAGGAAGAAGAGAAAGAAAGCGAGAGAATATCTCGAGAAGATTTTGTCCTCGGATTCACCAAATAGAAAGAGTAAAAGTTCTGATGAATCAATTTCCTCGATTGCAAAGTCTAGCAAGACAGATTCATCAGATACAAATCTGAGGACTAAAGAGGAAAAGAAGAAAAAGGGGAAGGTCGGCGATGAATCTGACAGATCGAAGTCGGACAAGCCACCTTCAGGCAATGATTCTGGTTCGTTAAAACCAGAGGAGCCTTTGGTTGAGGTAAAAAAGGAGAATTCAGGTTTAGCAATGGATGATGCAAATTTTCCACCATTGTTGAACAAGAATTCGAAATCACCCAAGGACCGTCAGGCTTGGGTGAATCTGTTTAAATGAAAAACCTGACTTGCCGGAGATCCCAAGATGGTATCGTGGATCATGAATCGGCACATTTCTTGAGAAATTTCACTTTGGTGATTTTTCGCCTCAAATGTGGTAAATCAGGGACATTAAGTTGTACTTGATTTTCTACTGATGGTTTATGATCAAACTGGAAATAATAAATCTTTAAAAGGTTTGAAGAAAACAAGATGATGAGATAACCCCAAATCTACAAATGGTTGGATCACAAACTAATTTTTCCGGAAAAGCCATTTTGATTAAAACAAACTTAAGTGTTTTGAAATCATAATGGGAAAATAGTTTGTTGTGAGGGGGAGTTCTGATTTTTTTTTGCACGAGAATGGTGAATTGAGGTAATTCACATAATGTTGTCAAATTTTTGTATAGTTTGTTTTTCAATTTTTCCTCAGAAAATCAAAATTGAAACATATTTTGATTTTAGGGGGAGTAAGAAAATTTTGAAAAATTTAAAAAAATTGAAAAATGAAAATGAGTTTTGTTGCAAAAAGAGGAGATGATAGTACATCGGTGGACTATCACAGCATGCTAGAGATTTGTAAAGACAAAATTGTTTTTAAACAAGTCTTACTAATGATGTGTCAGTAGGCTTCACACAGTTAGTAAATTGTATTCGAGATATAAACATAAAATCAAACTTACTTATTTTGTGGGGAACACTACTTGGATATATAGGTAACCCCTGAAATCTCGTTTGAAAGGTTTCTTATTCTGGAATACTAGGTTCTTGTACTCAATTGATGTCTGGGGTATTATTCCGGGACTTCTGCTGAACGGTAGTTCTGACCTAGTCCCTGGCTAATACTTTCTTCATATGCTTGAAACATAGCATAAAGCCCTCAGCTGATTAGACAATAAAATTGATGATCAGTTGTTGTAGCTGAAAAGATCCTCTAAAGGGGACCCACTGCTAAGTCGAAGCTGATATCTCTCTGCTGAACGGAAGTTCTGACCTGAGATCCCTCAGTTCTCGCATTTTTCCCCTAATTTATATACATATATCATTTGTAGTTATACTTACCTGTAAATCAGAATATTGGGATCTGGATACAGGAGTATATTCAAGAGGTGGGACACTCAAATAAGTTTAAGTGCTAATACATTAAATACGTATCTTGAATCAATTGAAAATTTGTGTAGAGGTTTAAGTGGACAACAATACTGACAATCAGAAGTAAATTTGTTTTTAACATTTGCTGATTAATCAAGATCAACGGTGTTGGTGATATGTCTAAAAAACCGATATGATCCTCTTGCACAATCTCTCAAAAATAGTGTTCATTTCTGTATTTCTCAAAATGCAAAAATCCAAAAATATTGTATTTTTGTTTGATATTTGAAAACTACAAAAAGATTTTCGACAACAGAGTGTGAAGAACTGATTTTTGTCATTTCAAGTGCTAAACATGTTGAACTTGTGGTTTGAGAGAGAGTGTTAAATTGTGAAGATTTGAAATGCAAATTTGGTTCATTAACTTGATGAATAAGTTGAATGGTAACCTACAGTTTGATCTTCATAATTTTTTCTTATATGATTTGCTGATTCATTAAGTTGAATTGCAAATTGTATTAGTTTGTAATAGTATGGTTGAGTTTTGCAGGTTTCTGATCCTGTTGCTACGAATAGCCAGGAGACACATCAGAACCAGAGGAGAGCTTAAACAGAGAAAGCCAGGAGTTGATTTCAATGGTGATAACGATTTCCAGACAGAGATCTCAGCATTATGTTAGGGGGAGTCTGATGAAAGTTAGAGCCAGAGAATGATCCAGGCATATGATTCCAGGAAGAAATTCCTGAAGAAGATATTATTCCAGGCTGAGTTCCTAAAGAAGGCCGAACAAGATTGAAGAGTTGGGATTGTTTGAAGACTCTCACTAAAGATTCCGTCAACATCCAAGGGGGAGTTTGTTAGTGCATTTGTCTGTTGACTACATCTTCGTTCGTGTCTTAGAATGATAGAATGATAAAGAGAGAGAAGCCCGAAGACTGATCAAGACTGAAGAACTGAAGACAGCATTGTCGTGACTCGATAGTCGACTCCATCAACATCTGAGGGGGAGTCTGTTGGTGCACTACATCTGCTGATTACGTCTTGTATCGAGTCATTGTCTTAGAACGTTAGATCTGGGCTTGAAATACGAGAAATGGTCAAAATGTATAGGTTTTAGGTTAGTGGATCGCTCATTAGGCCCATTAGGATAGTGGACCGCTCATATGTACTTATGGTGGATCGCTCGAACGGCTAACATGGTTGGACCGCTTTTGGAACAACATGTGAACCGCTAATACGTACATCATGGGTGGATCGCTTAATGGACAGGTCCAATAAGCGGTCCCAGAGGTCTATATATACCCTTGGGGCGATTCCAGTTGTTAAGAGTTGTAACAGTTGCGTAGAAGTCGTACCGAAGTTCTGCCGGTGCGAGATTTGAGCTGTAAACGTTTGAAATCAATAAACAAGTAGTTAAAAGTGATTTGCCTGCTGTTTCTACCTTAGTTTCTTGTTATTCCGCACCTGAAACCAAGGAGAAAGCCTCTGAACGACTCGTTCGGGTCATCACACGATCCTACAGAAATAGGCTTTGAGGTGTTCGGTGTGCTAAAATAAACTTTATGCTCATTCAGGGACTAAAAGTGTTAAAAAGTGCATAAGTTTGCATTTTCGGGGCATATCTTACGTTCTGAATTCATCCGGACATCCAAAAATTTATGTAAGCATTAAAATATTATGTTTTAGTGTTTGGCTTGTCAAAAATCCATTCGTCGCGCAATTTGGACCGTTTTTGCATCCGTTACGACTTTCGTCGTAATTAACCGAACAACGCAATCGTACGGCCAAACTAACCGACATCCGGCTTATTTTTGAGCATATTTCAAGTCCCCTATACTTTAACTTCATTTTAGAGCCTTAAAATGGAGTTAACGGGGCTTAAACGTGCCAAAATGCATCAAAAATCAAGTTTGGGAACACAGGGGCCTGTTCTGCCAATTGCTGAAACTTGCTGCCAGCACACAAGGTCCTTACAGACCGTATGGAGGTTCTTACGGTCCGTAAGCCCTCTCCAGCACAGCAGACTTCATTTTTAATAACCCAGCTGTTCCCCATTGTTTTGCACATGGTTTTGGCCATTCTATGGGCTGGTTTGAAGGCTCCCATGGTATTCAAATCAGTGGGTATGATGTGTAGGGCTTCGATCGAAGCACGGGTTTCAAGAAACGATCCTAACGGTTCTAGAAATCCTACAAAATACCCCCCACGCTTCACTTGCAAAATCCACACTTGATTTTCTGAGATTTCTCTAAGTTGATGTGCTAGCCACTTCATACCTGAGAATACTTGGGAAATCAAAGCTTGCGGGGACCTTTTGTAAGTATTCTTTCGTTCTTTTCATTCGTTTCTATTGTTAAAGTCAAACTGCATTTGACTTTCTGCTTTGACCAGTTTATGGTCAACGCGAAGTTCGTTTGAACTTCATAACGTGAGCGTAATCACGATGGTTATAGTTCCTAGTAACTATACCTACTGATTACCACGTTATCTAGGCTCAGTGACGAGTCGTAGTTTCGGCCAAAATGCGTTTCCTCGCGTATTTTGGAACCAAACTACTCTAGGGTATCAAAACCGTTTGTTTTGATACCAAACCTGTTTTCTAACTTTACTAAACATGTTCTAGCATGTTTAGCTCGTCGCTTTTAGATTTGTGCTTGTTTAGGGTCGTAAAGGTAAGCGATCTAATCAATCGCTTATGCTTTCGAACCCGACCCATTTGGTCGATCGTTAGGATCTGACCAAACACTTTAGGTGACCATAGTTGTATAGGGAATAACCTTCCGAGGTTATACCTTATGGTCACGACGTTTAATTAGTTATATGATAGGTAGTTTATATGCCTTAGGTAAATTACCAAAATGCCCTTTTTACGCATAAATTCATTTTAAGTCTATGTAACGAAATTTTTGACATCTAAACTGATCTAACAACAATATTAAACATGTTAAGGCATATCTTGCTTGTCATAGGACTAGTTAGGCATTCCAAACGCCTTTTACGCAAACAACGCGTTAAAGTGGCGTGAGCTACCTAAACGGGTCGTAATGGGTCAAAAGCACTTAGGATAGGTTTCGTTTTAGTACGTAGGCTTTGTTAAACCATATTACATAAGTTCCCATACTTACTTGGTTTACGAACCCTTGTACTACCCGATCCTCCGATAGGTCCGTTTATTAATGTAGATGCCTATATTAGGTGCCGTTTGATTTCCGTGATCTTCTAGCTTTGCTTGGTGGTTATCCTAGGACTTCTAAGCAATCTCAAGTGAGTACATAGTCCCCTCTTTTACTGTTTTCCAAACATTTTGGGGTGAAACACATGTGCCTACTTGTTACTTTCATGTTTTTCGGGTTTTCACATCGTATACTTGCTATGTTCATTAGTACATTATTAGTACATGATTTCATTATGTTTTTGCTATGTATGCCCATTGTGTGCATACTTAGTACATCGTTTTACATAACATTTCATGCTATGTATGTTCATCATACTTAGTACATTTTACATCACATGCTATGTATGCCCATTGTGTGCATACTTAGTACATCGTTTTACATAACATTTCATGCTATGTATGTTCATCATACTTAGTACATCGTTTTACAAGATATCTTATACTTGGTATCATGCTATGTATGTCCATCCGTCGCATACTTAGTACATTGTTTGTGCATTCTTACCTATGGTTTGGTTGTTACATATTTCACTTGCCATACATGACATTTTGTTTACACAATACTTGATTGACATTTGACAACGGTTTAGACATGGGCAATTTACATTGGTGGTTTATGTGGGTAAGTGATTTGAGTAACGAGACGTGTGTAATGTGATACAAGCATGGTGGATACGCCGCTGGTACTTCCTATATATAAGTGCTTGTATTATATTACATGGCGTAGCGTTATTTAAATCATTCATTTGGATTTATACATTTTTACACAAATAACATATTTTTCACAAGACATTGTTTTACAAAACAGTTTGTTTTATACAAACTCATTATTACTTGGTTATTCATTTAACCTTACATCATTTTTTTAACTATACATATCTATCATCGATTTTCAAACGTTTTATAAAAGCAAACACTTAAACTGGATTCATGATAAGTTTTTGGTTAAACATTTTCTTAAACCTAAGTCATGGATCCTATTTTTCATAAAACCTATGTACTCGCCGGCATTTTTATGCTGGCGTATTTTCACATGTGTTTCAAGTACAATAGTTGATGATGTTTGATGATGATATTGATGCATGCTCACATAGGATTGGACGAGGCCTTAGTGACATTAAAAGATGCAAGACTAGTTAATTTTTGTTATGATTCTTTATTGTTAAGACATTATAACTCATTTAATTCAATAAAACGAAATTTGTTTAATCTATGGTTGTGAAACAATGATTCTGTTACAACACTCCCCGACGTTTCCGCCACGTTTTGTTGTTTTACGTGGTCGGGGTGTGACACACAAAAATTATCTCGCCCTGTAATTTGTTTAAACTTTTCGGCTTGTCTCAACACACTGGCCATGCACCATTTAATATCCATCAATTCCATTTCCTCGGCATCGATTTGATCGTAATCCTCTTTCATGAGCATTGGATTACCGATCTTTCCGGCCACAAAACTACTATAGGATTCCAACACCATTCCCAACAAAGACATTTGATTTTCTGCAACTTCCTCAGAATAATCTTGATCACTCTCAAGATTTAATACAATATTGCACTGAAGTTTTCTTCCACTCTTTGTTGCAGAAATGTTTGGATCGAATGATGAAAATCTTATGCTGCTTGATCCCTGGGATTTCTTTTCAGAAGAGTCTTTCGCACTGTAAGCAGTTTCAACTTTTGGAGAAAGATTTGTCGTTCCAGTAACACCACTCTTGTAATACAAGCTGATGTCCTGTTCTCCATCATAATTCTTCATCCTGGCGATCTTCCTCTGCTCCATCTCTTGAGCTTCCAGGTGTTTGATGAAATCTCCCAGTGTCATACTTTTATAATCTTTTCTGTTGGATCTCCGCATCATCAGAAACGTTCCCCAGATTTCATGAGGTAGCGCATCTGCCAGTTTTTCAATTAATTCATCAGTATCTTTTTTAATACCAAGTTTCGACATATTTCTCACCAAGTTACAATATCTCTCGATAATTTGCTTGGTGTTCTCAGATTTCAAACCACGAAACAAATCAAATTCTTTCTTCATGAGAGACATTTTGTTTTTGAGCATATCATCACTTCCAACAAATTTTGCTTCCAGTTATGTCCAAATTGAATAAGCAGTTCCATCATGTTGAAGCAGTATCAAAATATCTTCTTTTATCGCTTGTTGAAGCAGACTCACCATCAATTTCTCATCTCTATATTTCTTTTTATCTTCAGTACTCATTTCTCTAATTGTTAACTGAGTATTATTCCTTGTGGGCCTTTCATACGGCTCTTCAGTGTGTTCCCAAGCATCCAAATGATAGGCTTCAACCCAGTTTCCAAAACGTTCAGACCACGCATTGTAATCATCAATATCCATGAGCTTAGGCGGTTTCTGAGATGTTCCTATTTCATTTTCAAGTAATGCATTCTGAGTGATTGTAATCGGACTAGTAAAGGCATTATAGAATTCGTTATCCATTGTTCAATTGTCCAAGAGTTCACAAATTCCAAGTTTAGGCAAAATTAGGGTTTAGAGTGAAATCAATCAAGTTCAGTTCGAGCGAAATCCCAAATTGCTGTTGGAGCGAAATCAACTTGTTGTTTATGCGCGAAATCACACTTTTTGAATTTTGGAGCGAAATCCCCTTTTAACCTTGGAGCGAAATCAGATATAATGTCAGCTTGGAGCGAAGTTAAACACAAATGATCAACAGAAGCGAAATCAGCCGAGATTACTGGAGCGAAATACCAACTAACTCATGATTTCGAGCGAAATTAGGTGTCAACTACGAGCGAAATCATCATGACGTCACTATATGCACGAACAGTTTGGAGCGAAACTAAGAAAAACTTAGGTTCTAGATTGATTTTAACATTGAAACTTTCAAGGGTATACTAATACATGATTACGAGTGCTGTGTGTGAAATTGAGCCGGTTTTACTGAGAAAAATTTCAAAAATTAGAAAGAAGGTGTAGAAAAACAGAATATGCAGCTGAAATGGCAAGAACTCTTCCTCCTGAGCTCTGATACGACTTGTAGGATCGTTTTCGGCCCTGAATGAGTCGATCAGAAGAATTCCTATCCAAAACAAGAGGCGGAAACTAATGCTTTGGTGCAATCTCAGCTGTATTCACTTTTAACTGTTGTATTTTTGCTCAATTGATCAATTACAAGCTCTGACAACACTTTGGCAGCACTTCGTGGCTTACCGGAAGAAAACACCTAGAACTATGCATATGATTTCGCTCCTGATACCCCATATATATATAGTGTATCAGATTTCGCTCCAAAGTACACATTCATTACGAGCGAAATCACCTAATAACTATTAGGAGCGAAATCAGGATCTTGAACCACTTCGGGCGAAATCACTTCTAAAAACAAGTTTCTTGGATTTCGTGCCCTGTATTATCCTATTCAATGCAAGACTCGATACAAGACGTAGTCGACAGACGGATGCACCAACAAAGACCCCGTGTCTTCTAGGCACGACCCTGTGTTCAACTCTTTGTTGTACTATCAAGATTCTGCAAATCTAAGAGTTGACCACGCCCCATGGTGAGCTGGGCACGGCCCCGTGGTAGTCGTAGAAGCTTCTATAGAGTTTGTCTTCTTGTGTCAGGACTGACAATGCCCCATGCCCAGCTGGGCACGACCCCATGGTCAGTTTCTGTCTTCTTGTTTTTGCTTTGGGAGATGTTGCCGAGAGGTCGGGCATGACATGTTATTTCTTCTTCTTGTATTTATGTTGGTTTTGGTTGCTTATTTGTTCCTTTTTTTTCTTTTAAGCTCATTTGGTCCTGTAAATTCAAAAGGAAGAAAGAAACGTGTTTTTTTCCAACATTAGTACTAAAAAAGGGTTGGTTTTATGTCTCACTTAATGTAATTTATATGTTTCATTTTGTACACATCAATTATATACAAATTTTTACACGGCTTTATTAACAAATATTATTTTAAAATCCTGTTTCAACTCTTCATTCTTTTCGTTTTTTTTTTCTATTTCTTATGTCCCGCTTGACAATCACTAACATATATAGATGATACAATTGATACAGTTGTAATTTGAAAATGGGATTTTGGGGACGTTACAGCAACCGCATATGTAGGTTAGTTTAGACTCAACCATGTAAAATCACATATCACTTATATACAAAACACATATATTAGAGCGGTGAAAACTTTCAATCTTATATTTTAATTCATCTTTTACAACCCTTTATTTTGTTTTAATAGATTAAAACAACGGTTCTAATTAAATCATATATTTTAATCTATTTTTCAAAACCCTTTGGAAAATACTGTTCTAAAAAACCTAACAATTTACATCGGTGGAAACTCAACGGTTTATATTACAATTTGCACACTTAGATTTTGTTTTTATTTTAATATACTACTTTTAAAAAATAAATTTAACGAAGATGTGCTTTATTTTATCTGACTTTCATATTTTATTTTATTGTTACATATAAAAAACGATGTTTTTTCTTAAAATAATGTTGCAGACAAAAAAAAATACGCAGAGAAATAATAGTTAATTTTCAATATTAATTCAATAAACAATTTTCAATTAATTACCCGAGTTTTTATCCGAAATCATTATTTTTAATAAAATTTTATGAAACAATATTTTAATAATTATTAAGTTATAATATTACTTCATCAAATAGTGTTAACTATTGTCTTGAAATTCAAAATTCTAATAATAATAATAAGGATAATAGTAATAATAATAATAATAATAATAATAATAATAATAATCTAATTTAATATAGTATAATACAATATGATATATTAATAATAATTATAATAATATATAATGTAAGTGGATATGTTATGATATGATGTCGTTTTTTCTATCATGTATATCATACTTCATGAGTGATCATACATGTCCCTCAAAAACATTGGTTCTCTATACATAGCTTTTTATTCAGCACGTGAATGAGTCGCAAGTTGCAGCCTTAAACATAGGTCACACATTAAACTGAACCACATAAAATCACTAGAAGTGCTACTTAAGTTATATATTATAATACATCTTTTAAAACCCTTGGAAAAAGACCGTTATATAAAACCTAACAATTTTTATAGGTGAAAACCCACCGGTTTATTATATTAAATCTTTTACATCCCATTGTTTTATTTTAATAGATTAAAAAAACGGTGATGATTAAATTATATATTTTAATACCCTTTGGAAATAAGTTATAAAAAACTAATGATTTACACCGGTGCGAACCCATCCGTTTATATTACAATTTGTTAATCTTTGTTTATTTAAAAAAATTAATGCACTTCTTTTAATATATCAATTTAATGAAAATACATTCTTACATTATCTGACTTTCATATTTAATTCTCTTGTTACAAATTAAAAAGCCGATTTTTTTTTTTAAATGGTGTTGCTGACAAAAAAAAAAAAATTGTGCAGTGAAATAATAATTAGTTTTCAATATTGTCTCAATAAATAATTTACAATATGATTACACAAATTTATAGTAAAAATCATTACTTTGAATAAAATATTATAATACAAAATTTAATAATATCTAAGTTTAAATATTATTCATTTAATGGAATGTTACTGTCTTGAAATTCAAAATTCTAATAATAAGAACAATAATAAAAATAACAAAAACCTAATAAATTATAATATAATATGATATGATACAATATGATATAACCTAATGTAATAATTAAAATAATAATAATAATAATAACAATAATAATAATAATAATAACAATAATAATAATAATAATAATAATAATAATAATCTAATGTAATATAATACGATATCATACTATATGATCCAATATAATGCAACGTGATATGTTATCCTGTCATATCATATCATACTTGATACTTCATGAGTGATTATACTATACATATTCATAAAAAAATTGGCTTATATGTACATAGCTTTTAAACAACCTAGGTATTAGTCGCTAAGTGCAACTACAAACATAGGTCAGTTTAGACCAAAGGAAGTAAAATCACATGCTATTTGTACCAAAAACATATACTTGAGCGGTGAAAATTTTTAAGTAAAGCGGTTCTAGTAACGAAAATAGTTAAACACCGTTATAGATTTTTTTTCTTTTAAAAGGCTAAACTTGCACACCATATGGATTGAACCCATGACTTCCTAGTACCCTAACCTTTATCTAATTCACCAACACCACCGGGCTATTCTTAAGTTAATTTAATTGATTAATGCAACAACGCTAATTAAATTATATATTTTAATACATCTTATAAAACCCTTTGGAAAACACAATTATATATAATCTAACAATTTACATGGGTGGAAGCCTACTGGTTTATTATATTACATCTTTTACAACCCTTTATTTTATTTTAATAGATTAAAACAACGTACTAATTAAATCATATATTGCAATACATCTTCTAAATCCCTTTGGAAAATACGGTAAGAAAAAACCTAACAATTTACACTGTTGCAGGCCGGCTAGTTTATATTACAATTTGTTAATCTTAGTTTTTTTTTTTAATTTAAGGTGCTTCTTTTAATTTATCAATCTAATGAATATACATTTTTACTTTGTCAGACTTTCGTATTTAATTTTGTTGTTACAAATTAAAAGGATGAGTTTTTCTTAAAATGGTATCGCAGACAAAAAAAACTGTGCAGTGAAATAATAGTTAATTTTCACTATTAATATCAATAAATAATTTACAACTTGATTACACAAATTTGTGTAAAAATTATTTTTTAAATAAAAATTTTGTGATAAATTTTTTAATAATAATTAAGTTTAACATTACTTCATTAAATGGAATGTTATTGTCTTGAAATTCAAAGTTATAATAATAATAATAATAATAATAATAATAATAATAATAATAATAATAATAATAATCTAATGTAATATAGTACGATATTATATTATACGACGTAACATAATGTAACGTGATATTATCCTTAAAAGACTAGCTTCTGTGATATATCCTTAAAAGACTAGCTTCTGTGATGTATCCTTAAAAGACTAGCTTCTCTGTACGTAGCTTTCAAAACCTGTGAATGAGTCTCTAATTGAAACCGCAGATGTAGGTCAGTTTAGAACCAACCATGTAAAACCACATGTCACTAGTGTTAAATTCATATATTAGAGCGGTGAAAAGTTTTAATCTTATATTTTAATACATCTTTTCCAACCCGCTATTTTAATTTAATAGATTAAAACAATGGCTCTGACTAAATCATATAATTTAATACATTTTTCTAAAAACCCTTTGGAAATTACTGTTTTAAAAAACGTAACAATTTACATCAGGGGAAACTTAACAGTTTGTATTACAATTTGTTACTCTTAGTTTTTTTTTAATTTTAATGTAATTCTTTTTAAAAATCAATTTAACAAAAATGTGCTTTATTTTATCTGATTATCATATTTAATTTTATTGTTACGTAGGAAAAAACAAAAAAAAATTAAAATGGTGTTGCCGACAAAAAAAGTGTGCGATGAAATAATAATTAATTTTTAATATTGTTTGAATAAACAATTTACAATTTAATTACACAAGTTTGTGAAACAAAATTTTAATCATAATTAAGTTTTAATATTAATTGATCAAATAATGTTAACTATTGTTTTGAAATTGAAAATTCTAATTCTAATAATAATAATAATAATAATAATAATAATAATAATAATAATAATAATAATAATAATAATAATAATAATAACTTAATGTAATGTAATACGATACGTTATGATACTATAAGATCTAATCTAATGTAACTAGATATGTTATCATACAATGTTGTATCCTATCATGTAACACCACAGTTGACGACAACGGAATTGTCAGAGGAGACAAAGACAATAATAATAAACTAATGTAACATAATATGACATGATATAATATAATGTAATGTGATAATATAATAATAATAATAATAATAATAATAATAATAATAATAATAATAATAATAATAATAATAATATAATACGATACGATACGGTACTATACTATACGATGTAGTCTAATGTAATATGATATTTTATTGAGTAATTATACATATCCTTAAAAAACCTAGTATCTCTGTACATAGCTTTTTAAAAAAATCCATGACTGAGTGGCTAGTTACAGTTGTGGACGTATGTCAGTTTAAGCCAGACCGAACAAAGTAAAATTACACGTCATTAGTAAAAAAACATTTATTAGAGTGGTGAAAATATTTAACTAAAGCGATTCGGTATATAAGGAGAACTAAAAACACTTAAACACTGCTATAGATAATACTTGACTCGAAAATTGCTATGAACCATTTTTATTTAATAGATCAAAAACCCGATGCCAATTAAATAATTTAACACATCTTTTAAAACCCTTTGAAAAACACCTTTACATAAAATCTAACAATTTATAGCGATGTCCGGCACCAGTTTATTATATTATATCTTTTACAAAAATTTCTCTTTATTGTAATTACCTTTTTATACAAATGTGATTCTTTATTATATACAAATTTTTACACCGCTTGGTTAACAAATATTATTTTAAAATCCTGCTTCAACTCTTCATTCCTTTTTTTTTTTCTTATGTCCCGCTCTCTACAGACAATCACTAATATGTAGATGATGCTGAACTAGGTTGTGTTGCAGTTCGAGAACTCTCCTTTATTATTTTAATGATTTTTTGCAGACGAGATTATAATAATTATCAATGCTTATAAAACTTTAATTGGACATATAAGAAAACAAATTTTAATTTGACATATAAGAAAACAATTCATCAGCCTCACTACAACATAAATAATTTTATGGACAACTTTAAAAAGAAAAAAATTATGGACAGAAAGTCAAAGCTTTGACTAAAGACTGAAAATGATCAAGCACACAAGAAATTCAAGCAGCATCCTTGTCCTCCTCCCTTGTGGGCGATTTGTTAAGATCAGGGAGCTTAACATGTTTAGATGATTGCTTTCGCACATCTGGATCCCGAATGACTATGTTAACAGAAGCAACAACCTTGGCATTTCCAATGCCTGCTGCTTCACGTTCCTCCTGTGTGTGCCACCTTATGTGGCCGTTAAGTGCCTTTTCATGGCACAGATCTCTTTTGCACACTCGGCATATCGCGGATTTTGATTTGTTCTTCGAGGGTGATGACATTGGACGTGGTGTGGTGGAAGATGATGTATCCTGCGATTAATAGATAAAACGAATTTTGAAATAAAAAAATGATCAGAAGGGTTCAAAACACAAAATCCTAAAAGCACAAATCAAACACATGGATACCAAAAGATGAATCTCTATTTTTGGTATCCATGTGTTTGATTTGTGCTTTGAGGATTTTGTGTTTTGAACCCTTCTGATCAATTTTTATTTCAAAATTCGTTTTATCTACTAATCGCAGGATACATCATCTTCCACCACACCACATCCAATGTCATCACCCTCGAAGAACAAATCAAAATCCGCCATATGCCCGAGTGTGCAAAAGAGATCTGTGCCATGAAAAGGCACTTAACGGCCACATAAGGTGGCACACACAGGAGGAACGTGAAGCAGCAGGCATTGGAAATGCCAAGGCTGTTGCTTCTGTTAGCATTGTCATTCGGGATGCAGATGTGCGAAAGCCGGAATCATCTAAACCTGTTAAGCTTCCTGATCGAGTTTGTCACCAGTTTCGTCCGGAGTTAGATGCTGGGAACAAAATGAAGATAAGTTAGAAAAATCAGGGAAGAAAATGTCTATTTTTAAACTATTGGAGCAAAATCGTTAAAATGACCAAACCACGGGGAGCAAAACGGAAGTTTACACAAAATAAAAATTAATAAAAACTAGTTAAGTCATTTAAATAAATACCAAAACACATATGTTTTTATATAAATGCCTATGTTTTATTTTCTACAAAGAAAGTTTAATGTATTCACATTTTTACATATATATATATATATATATATATATATATATATATATATATATATATATATATATATATATATATATATATATATATATATATATATATATATATATATATATATAT
This sequence comes from Helianthus annuus, assembly GCF_002127325.2. Lineage (NCBI taxonomy): Eukaryota > Viridiplantae > Streptophyta > Magnoliopsida > Asterales > Asteraceae > Helianthus > Helianthus annuus. The sequence continues at coordinate 137,088,972 of NC_035443.2, forward strand.
ATATATATATATATATATATATATATATATATATATATATATATATATATATATATATATATATATATATATATATATATATATATATATATATATATATATATATATATATGCTAAGGTTCATGCATTAACCGTCCTTATTGCTAGAAGAACCATGAGAAACCAATGTAAATACAACAAAATAATCTTACCCCACCACCATCAAATAACCTAAACACCCACCCCCACCCCACTATGACCCAAAAACCTAAACAACCCCCCCCCCCCCTAAAAAAACAAAAAAACAAAAACTATACCTCCCCAAAAAACCACCCAAAAACCTAACCGCCCCCCCCCCCCACCCAAAAGAAAGAAAAACCTAAACCACCCAACCCCAAAAAAACTAAACCCCCCCCCCCATCCACAAGAACCTAATAAACCTAAACCCCCCACATACGCTCTAAAAAAAGGCCGCCCTACCTAAACCAATCATGATATCTTCACTGGCCATGGACTACTCAATCAATCGGACTTCTTTTTGACTATATGAAATCCACACTTTGACACCTGAGATTCCGTCCCCCCCCCAAAAAAAAAATAAAAATAAAATAAACCTCCCACCTACCCTACCCAAGTTAAATGCCAAAAACTAAACCCTAAAGTAAAACCTAACAGCTTAAGGAAAAATAAAAAAGATTTTTTGTGTTTTTTAAGTAGTTTTGGTTGTGTTCACATTGTTTCTGGTGGTTCTCACAATAAAGGGTGGTTCCTAACGAATTCTTGCCATATATATATATATATATATATATATATATATATATATATATATATATATATATGGCCATTAATTATTTATGAAATGATTAAACAAATATTGGTCATTGATTTACATCATCAAACTGTAAAATACACTTGTGTATTGATAATCAAGGGGGTTGTTCACTATTGAACTTAACCTTATATATATATATATATATATATATATATATATTTAATAATTACATCGATAAAGCTTATATATGTGGCAAATAAATCAAAAAATTAGTTCACTAGTGTGTACCCTTGGCATAATAATTGATACGTCCTTAGAATTCCACAATTGCAACATGTGTCTACTTTCTTCATAAATCAAAAAAGATATTCAAGAACACAAATATAAGTATTTAGACAATGTTATAGCCTTAATCAAGGATTTAACTCTGGATTAGTCAGAACAACTAAAAGCTTAACCAAACACATATACACAAAAAGGGGACAATTCTGCAGAACAATTAGATCTCCAGAAACACATCAACTTTCACAAGTAGCAAACTTTTAATTAGGTAAGAAATTAAATAGCGAACTTGCGCCACATTGATCAATAGATTTTTTCTAAACATATTAAGAAGATATACACACACAAATATGTGCTTATAATCACTTATGTACCTTGTCTAGAAACAGAATTGCTTTTCTAGGTGCGTAGGACGATAAAGCAAGTGTATGCACCGCTTTATTCTTGCACACTGTAGAAGAATATGGATGAGTTGGATCAACCTAATGATCTTATTGTACTTATAAGGAGTAGGGTTGGTGGGTGCGGGAAGGAGGAGATTCTAAAGTGACAGGCTATGTATATCATATTATTCAAATAGCATTACTATACAACACACGCCTTTAAGATGGTTTTGGTTGATAGGTGTGAAAACAAATATACGAATTTCATTTTAACATTTTTCATAAAAGAAAAAAACTAACGTGTTTTAGAATTTAATGTCCATCTTTTATCATTTACTAACAAATTTGTTGAATCCTATTAAGTATATTTTTTTTATTTTTTTTTTGTTATTTAAAACTTTGAATGACTAAAACCTTCAAGGGGTTGGCGCAATGGTAAGCCATTGTGTATTTGCCTTTAACTCTTAGGGTCCATGAATTTTTAGGGGTTCTTGTTGGTTCTTGATGATGTCTATAGCCTAGTGGTGATGTCAATTATATGGTGTTTAGAATTTGCCTAGAAAATTTGTTTAGGAGTTTTGATACATATGTTGTACAATTTACAAAAGCCCCATTCGCTCGGAATTTCTAGTGAATGGGAGCAACAAATATGGCCATTCGCTAAAATCTTCTAGCGAATGGCAACTGCTTATATACGTAGATGGAAAATGTCTATAGCCGCGTAGTTGTAAAGTTGTTGGTGTTAACAAGTTGAATTTTGTTTAGAATGTAGTTGTTTTACAATAATTGTTACATATGGTACGCCCACTTTGGCTGTTAGCAAATGGAATCCCTTTCGTGGGGGAATGTCATGGAATGGGTTGGAACGATTGAACTCATTATCTAGATTACCCGTTTCTATATATAATTTAGGGAGTTATACATTCGGTGTCTAATCTTAGACCCAAAACGTGTATATGATTTTTTCAAGTTTTTGAGAAGTGAAATGCAATTGTAAATGTTTACTTACCTTGTTTCTTTGTTGAGCATGTTTGTTTAGATTCCACATAAACGTTTATATTAGAAACACATAGAATTCATAGATCCAGTCCGAAAAATGAGCCTACAAGTGGTATGAGAGCCTGGAGCTGGATTTTATTGCGTGTTATCAACGTGTTAAAACTTATCGATTCTATTCTATTGGGTGTTAACGACGTGTTGGAACTTATCGATTCTATTGCTTATTCGACCCAAAAGAAAGAGAAATTTATATGAACTCGATATAAGATGCAACATCCGGCCCCTCGCACCACCAGTATTGTCCACTTTGCCCCCGATGGGTTGCCCATCCAGGAACTCACAAATTTGTTTTTGGTTGCCCTGGTGGAGACTTCCCAGGAGGTCACCCATCCTAGCACTACTCCCACCCGAGCACGCTTAACTACGGGATTTTCATATGCTCCACAACCAACTAAGCCCAAAACGCGTTGCTGATTTAAGAGGCATTGGATTATTTATGAACCAGGGATCTCTCCTGACCACGACCGATGTGGAATTTGCCTAGGGTGTCACAATGGTCCATGTTAATCTTTTGGTATTGGTATCTGTATCGTTACATAAGTGCTCCTGAAAATCATGAAAAATACACTTGTCTATTAACCAATGCTACCAAAAAGGAGTTGATTTCATGGCACCGAAGAATCCCTGATTGGAAATTACCTTTCGAAATCATGTGCGATGCAAGTGACTTTGCAGTTGGAGCTGTCTTGGGACAAAGAAAAGATAAGCATTTTCACCTAATATACTACGCTAGTTAAACACTTAACGATGCACAAGAAAATTACACAACAACTGAAAAATAATTACTAGCTGTAGTATTTGCTTTTGATAAATTTCGTTCTTATCTTGTTCTTTCTAAAACGATAGTTTATACAGACCATGCAGCCATTCGTTATCTCTTTAAGAAACAGGATGCCAAACCACATTTAATCAGATGGATTCTACTCCTCCAAGAATTTGACATTGAAATAAAAGACAAAAGAGAAGCAAAAAACACCGCTGCAGATCATCTATCCTGCTTGGAAGATCTAGTTTTGGAGGAAACTAGGGACGAGCTCATCAATGAAAAATTCCCAACGGAGTCCTTAGAAATGGTGGAATACCGAGAAGAGCCATGGTACGCTGACTACGCCAACTACCTATCTAGTGGAATAGTCGCAAAAGGATGGTCGCATCATCAAAGAAAAAAGTTCTTTGCCGATGTAAAGCATTATTTTTGGGAAGATCCTTATCTTTTCAAAATGTGTGCCGACCAACTTATCCGACGATACGTACATGGTGGTGAAGCAAGAAATATTCTCCGCCATTGTCATGAAGGTCCATATGTAGGACATCATGGGGCCGCTAGTACCGCACGAAAGGTAGCTGATTCAGGATTCTATTGGCCAACCATTTACAAAGACGCCCAAAGTCTTATTAAGACATGTGATGCATGCCAACGATCAGGTAATATTTCTTCCAAAAACGAAATGCCACAAAATGGCATTCTTGTTTGTGAAATTTTTGATGTGTGAGGACTCGACTTTATGGGACCTTTCCCACCGTCAAAAGGAAACAAATATATACTTGTGACAGTGGATTACTTGTCAAAATGGGCCGAAGCCGAAGCTCTTCCAAAAAATGATGGAAGAGTTGTGGTAAGATTCTGAAACGATTATTTTCTCGTTTTGCCAAAAGCGTTAATAAGTGATAGGGGTACCTATTTTTGTAACCATCAACTTGAAAATTTTTTAACAAGAAATGGGGTCTATCACTGGATCTCAACCGCATATCACCCTCAAACAAATGGACAAGCCGAAGTGATTAATAGGGGTTTAAAGAGAATACTTGAAAAAACCGTAGGGTTAAATAAAAAGGAATGGGCCGATAAATTAGACGACGCTTTATGGGCTTTTCGCACTGCCTATAAAACAACCATAGGTACCACCCCATATAAGTTTGTCTATGGAAAAAGTTTTCATTTGCTAGTAGAAATAGCATACAAAGCCTACTGGGCAATAAAAACGTAAACTTAGACATAGAAACTGCCGGTAAAAATCAGTTTTGTCAATTAAATGAATTACACGAATTAAGGAATCATGCATACTCTAACTCCGAAATTTATAAGGAAAGAATGAAAATTTTGCATGATAAACACATTAAACCTAATGAATTTCGGGTAGGAGATCAAGTTCTATTGTTTAATTCACGACTTCGATTATTTCTCGGTAAATTAAAGTCTAGGTGGTCGGGACCTTTTTCTATCACCCATATTTTTCCACACGGTGCAATTGAAATTAAATCTCGGAATGGAATTCCATTCAAGGTCAATGGACAACGGCTAAAGCTTTATCAAGGATTCATTGAGGATGAAGAGGAAGAGATCTTACTACAAGCGGCCTAGGAGTGAACGAAGGTTTGTGCACCAACATCATATCTTGTATGTAATGGCCGTCGGGGAAAGCATCTAAAATCGATAAGATTTCTAAAAACCAAGTTTCAGGAAACAGGTCACTCACACTTGCACTTAAAAAAAATCAGTTTTTACCCGCCCACGGGGTCGTGCCCACTGGACACGGGCCGTGGCCGGCTACTGTCGGGCATAAAACCCCTTTTTCTTCTCATTTTCACTTAACACGACCCATTTCCCCCCAAAACTCTCTGGTTCAACCGCAAATCTCTGCAGATTTTTACGTCTTTTCTCAATCCTACATCAATAAGGTATGATTCTATCATCTTTTATAGTTAGTTTAACGATTTGCATGTAGTTTAGCATCAAAAATTTGGGGAAAAATCTAGGGTTCTTGAACTTGAAACGAACCAAACCTCAAATTTTTGCTTAGATATGTTAGCATTAGTATAGTTGCATGTTATAGGAAGTAAATCACTTGAAGTTGTTTGTGGATTTTCCCAATTTCGAACAAAACCTCAAACCCTTGTTTTTGAACCGAAAAAGATGAAATTGAAGGGGTAAACAGTTTGATTTCGAAAAAACGGCACTTGGGGTTTGATTTTCGGGGAAAACCGTTGTGACATATGTGCTTGTGTAATCATTGGATAACTCTAAACAATTCAAATATCAATAAAACAATGTGATTTGATCCCAATATTTGTTTATTAATGTTTGACATTTTGCACATTTTGATTTTGTTTGATTTTAAACTCTTAATCGCTTTTTGGAAAGTTATACGCAAACTGATGCGTAAACGTAATCATTTTAATGCAACAAACACTCCGGAACAATGACATAAGCTTAACATACCTTAAATAAACTTTGCACAACTTAGAAATAAGTTTTGAAGGGTTTGGTATGGCAAAAACAAGTTTATTCGGTCACATGGACTATTTGCGTCAAACTGCAAAAGTCTGCCGATTCGTATGGCAACGTACATTCTGGAACATGATCATAAGCTAAACATACCATAAACAACCTTAACATAGCTTAGAAAGAAGCTTTGAGGGGTTCGGTGTATGAAAACGCGCTTATTTGATCATACGGACTAAAAGCGTCAAAAACTGCATAAGTTTGCATTTACGCGCATATCTTACGTTCTGACCACATCCGAACATCCAAAAATTTTTTTATCACTAAAATATTATATTTTAGTGATGGGAATGCAAAAATACCATTCGTCGCTTAATTTGGATCGATTTCGCGTCCGTTCGAGTTTCGTCGTAATTAGCCAAATAACGCGACCGTACGACCAAACAAACTGACATCCGTGATATTTCCAAGCATATTTCAAGTCCCATGTACTTTAACGCCCTTGTAAAGCCTTGAAAATGGCTTAACGGAGGTTAAATACATCAAAAATACACTTTTTTGTGTGCAGGGAGTGATCTTGTAAATTCAGAAACTTCTGTAGCTGCCCTCGCGCTGCGCGACGACCAGGGGGGGTCTGATGTCGCGCCACGCGACACCCTTGTGTCGACAGAACAGTTCTTTTTCAGCTGCAGCTGGTTTCCACCTTGTTTCCTTGCTAGTTTCCTTTGTTTAGTGATCAAGTTAACACCTCTCCAAGGCTTTGAACCACATCCACACAATTGTAGGGTCAAGATCATTCCTTGGAGACCACACATACACTTGTCGTGATCCTACAAACTTCCAACAAGTATAAATAGCCTTGAATTCTCATTCACTCATTGCTCATTCTCATCTTTCTTCTCTCTAAAACTCTAAGTGGAGGCTACCATCTATTGGAGGCCACCTACCTGAGTTTCTAGTGCTTTTTCTAGCCTTTGAACATTTTGTAAGTGTTCTTTCATGGCTAGTTATTATTTTCAGCAATTAAAAAGCTGAAAGTCAAATAGTTTGACCACGTTGACTAGTCGTAGTGATGAGTCAAAGTTTCGGTCAAAGTGCGCATTCACGTGCATTTTACGACAGAACTATTTTCGGGTGTCAAAACACTTTGTTTTGATACCAAATCAGTTTTCTAACTTAGTTAAATATGTTTTAACATGTTTAACTCGTCACTACTAGTTTAGTGCTTGTTTAGGGTTGTAAGTCAAGCGGTCTCGACAGCCGCTTAGACTTTCGAACCTGACCGTTTGGTCGATCATCAGGATCCTACCAAAAATATTCTGTGACCATAGTTTTATAGGGAATAACCTACTGAGGTTATACCTTATGGTCACCTTGTTTGGTTAGTTATTCGTTAAGTCGTTATTATGCCCATTAAAAATGACCAAAATGCCCTTTTCGAGCATTAATTCATTTTTAACATATATAATCAAACTTTTGACATCTAAACTGATTTAGTAACATATTTTTAAACATGTTTGGGCATGTAAGACTTAACATATGACATAAATAACCATCCGACCTTAGATTTACGCAAACGACACGTTAAAGTAGCTTAAACTACCTTAACGGGTCGAAATGGGTCAAAAGCACATAGGATAACTTTCTATTCAGAATGTTAGGTCTATTAAATCATACCATATGAGTTCCAATACTCATTTGATTTATAGAACTTCATTCTATTCTATCCCCGATTTAGGATCCGATTATTAACATAGTTACCTATATTATGTGCCGTTTGATTCCGTGATTTCTCAAGCTTTATTTGGTCTTATTTCCAACACTATTAAGCAATCCCAAGTGAAAACATAGTCCCCTCTTTTACCGCTTTCAAATATTTTGGGGTGATACACATGTGCTTACATTGTTACTTTCATGCTTTTCATGCTTTTATGACATATGCTTGCTATGTTCACCTAGTACATATATAGTCTTGGAATGATTTGCTATGTATGTTGACTGAGCATGCTAGCACATTGATTTCATAAAAATTTTTGTTGCATATGTTTACTCAGCATATGGGCACATTGATTTCATGAACATTTCTACTTCATATGTTTACTTAGCATACTTAGTACATGGTTTTTACATAGCATGCTTACATAGGTTATGATATTTGGAATGTTTAAGGGACAATAATACATTCATTAACATTGATCACGCCGCTCGGTAGTATGTAATAGTACCATAGGACTTGACAAATCCCGTCCCCGACTTCCTAGGTTTGTTTGGAAGTAGGGATTGACAAAATCCGAAAACATTATTGATAAACCTTTAACTTGTTAAGGGTTTATCCGACAGTCTCAAGGTTTGAATGTATGCGATGAACATATCCACATAAATGTTTGTAACTATAAAGTATGGGTTTTTGCAAAACATAACTTTTGATTTAAACATAGGTTTATTCAAAGACATTGTTTTGTGGATTATACATATGGTTTGAGTAAATACTTTTTACTTGTCATACAAGACATTTGATTATACAAGACATGGTTTACACTTGACATTAGACATTATTTACACATAACATTTTGACATTGGTTTACACAAGGCATTTTTGGTGGTTATTGATAAGTGATTTAAATAACAAGGCGTGTGTAATATGATAAAAGCATGGTGGATACGCCGCTGGTACTTCCTACATATAAGTGCTTTTTATGATATTACATATCGTAGCGTTATCTAAACCACTTCGACAAGGACATGATACATTTTATACAAATAACATATTTTCGCAAGACATTGTTTTACAAATGACATACTTTATACAAACTCATTTTCACTTGGTTATTCATTTAACCATGCATTATTCTTTTATAGCGTCTAATTTTCATATCGATTTTCATATGATTTTATAAAAGAAAACACTTTTAAAGGTTCATGATTACTTTTGTTAAACATTTCTTTTAACTACAAGTTATGAATCCTTCATCAAACAAAACCTATGTATCTCACAGGCATTTTTATGATGACGTACCTATTTTCACATGTGTTTCAGGAGCTAATGTTTGATGATGATTGTGCTACACTTAGGCGGACTCGGGCCTTAGTGACTTAAAACTATGACAGTTTAATTCGTGTTATGTTTCCGTTATTTTCAATGACAATGTAAACACTTTAATTAGTAAAACCAAATCATTAAATACCATGGTTGTGAAAAATATAATTCTGTCGCTCCGCTCCCCGACGTTTCCACCGCGGTTTGTTGTTTTACGTGGTCGGGGTGTGACAGAAGAATTGGTATTAGATCTCATGGTTATAGGGAATTAGGTTATTAGTAATGCTTTGACCTAGACTATAACCTTTCTAGGACCCTAACACAAGTTATCTTGTGTTTAGATCTTAAAACACTAAACATCACCTATCCTTAGGTGATTACCAAAACAAGAACACAAATTTTCAAAACGATTTAGAAAATAATCACCCACCCTTGGATGATTCATTTTTGGCTTAATTCATTCCAAATTTTCAAAATCTCGTCAAAGTTTGGGTTAAATAATGTGAACACGTGCAATCTGGAAGGGTGGATGCCTGTACCATGAGTTTTCTTTCTAAGGCTAGAGTGTTCGTACAAATCCGCAGTATCGGACCAGTCACTCTTACCTGGGAACTCTTTGGGTAAGTGTCCACTTATAGGCTAAAGCATGTCTTCGCGATACATTATTATGACCCATTTACTTTGATTAGTCAATGTGTATCATTTGTTTGTTTTGGGGTAACGAACAAATGACCACCATCCTTACTTTTTGTCGATATTTATGACATCTCAATTTTCATCATATCATCTCACTCGTTTTCTCTCATGTTTCCTCTTTTAGAATGCCTCCTCGATGAAACGTTCAACAACCCGATGCCAAACTGGCAACTATTATAGCACAGCAGATGGCTGCTGTACTACCAAATCTCATTACTCAAATCAACCAAGCCAACAACAATAACAATAATGCACCTACTCCGTGCAACTTTAAACAGTTTAATTTGGCAAAACCGCTCAAGTTTAGTGGTTCTGAAGGAGCAACTCGGCTCCTACAGTGGTTTGAGAATCTTGAGAGTGCCTTTCTCCATGTTCAGTGTCCTAACAATCGTAAGGTCGAGTTTGCTTCTAGCGTATTCCAAATGAGGGCTCGCATGTGGTGGAATGGGTTAATGAGAGATCGAGGGGCTGATGTTGCTTGGGGTCAGACTTGGGAGGAACTTAGAGCTCTTATGATGAAAGAGTTCTGCCCTCGTCACGAGCAGAGGGAACTAGAGGATGAGTTCCATGATCTAAAGCTGTCACATCCTGACTTTTGCGGAAGCGTGATTATGGTGTGACTTTCTTAATATCATCGCATTCAATCATAACAACAGCTATATGATAAAACCATTGGTTTGTCATCCATTGAATAAGTTTAAAACATAACAACAATGTTTAAAACGTAGTCTTCAAATTTAAGTTTTACAATCATACCAAAATGTTTATGAGTTCACAAAGGACTCATCGAAAGATATTAAATAGCACCAAGGATTGGGAGACGTGTCTCGTCCAGGAATAAGACACACCGACCAAACCCAGAGACCATGCATGACATCTTTATACTTAACATGACTTGAAACACCAACGCCCGCCAGATCCATAGTTAATTTCCTGAAATACATGTAGTTTGAAAAACATCAACAAAAGTTGAGCGAGTTCATGTGTATGTGTATAGATAGCCTTTAAAGTATGTCTGTATAAATGTATGTCCTTGGTATGTAGCAATAAGGAAAAACAGATCAATTAATGTGTAGCTAATACATTAATAAGTGACATGGCCTAGGAAGCACTCAAACCTGTATGCGTATTTCGTACCGGCCCCTCCGGCGGAACGACATAGTCACCACATGCAGCCACTCGCAGGCCCATGGGTGGGGCTCGTAACACCCAATAGAGCTATCACTCATGCCCCTCGGTCCTTATACAAGGATTAATGGTCTTAAGACAATAGCCTACCCATTCACGTGATCTAGCAGTACATTCCTTAGCTAATCATACCATGTATAAAACGTTTGTAATCAGTATGTAATATGTATTTCACCCCCGAAGTTGTAAAACTGAAAACAGTTAAAAGAAAAGGGGGACATGAACTCACAGTTTTGCGTTCTTCGAATCTGCCTGTAACTCAAGGTGTCCTCTGGTGTACACGACTACCTACAATGTACTATGGTCTTATTAGACGAGCGGGTCGTGCCTTGACTTAGTATTAATTGGTGCCTTTGAGTTACGTTTCCAAGTGTCTTCTTCATTATTCCAAGTTATATAATTAGTTGTTAAAAAAATAAATATTTTAACTTGAATTTCTGAAATAATTTGTTAAACAATGTTTTTGTAGTAATACTTCTCATGTATTCGTATTCGTATCTCCTTCCCAAGGATGGGGGGTATCTCATACATGTGTATTCGTATTTTTGTATGTGTGTCTTTAGCCATGTGTTGGTGTCGTATTCCGGTGTATTATTCCAATTAAAATATACCAATATATTCCCAATATATATTTCCAAAACAATATGTTTTCAAGTCTCACTTAGAAAATTTATATACAACTTATTTGTCAAAAATGATGTATTCCAAGAAAATATATATTTTTTTCAAAAAATCATATATTTTCTAAATATACTTAGGAAAAATATATTTTTAACTCCCCAAAAATAATATATTTTCTCTTTGTCGAAAATATGATATACTTGGTAATATGTACGAAAATAGTATTTTCACTCCTTTCGTTCTCAAATTAATACTTGCCAAAAATATATTTATAAGAGTATTTTCCAGAATATTTCATAAATTACGTTTTATCGCTCGGCTTTACAATATTAAGTGTGTAACTCATATTTCATTCCTTGTGATTTTTGGTATTATTTTGGAGTTGTAAATGTCATGGTATTTTGTTAAGTTATATTATTTTACCCTAAAATAATATAACTATTCCACAAAATAAACAAATATCCACACAAGTATCTTAATATAAAATATATATATTCTAAATATATATTTAACCATTTTTATTTTCAAAAACCAACCTCCGATACTTTGTATTTTTGTTACAAAACCTATGGCAAAGTTTATATTGAAAAACAAAGTTAAATACATACTTGTAAATACTTGTTTAGAAAATATTCTCTAAGTGTTTATATTTTTAGAAAATTTCGCCATAGTTTCCTCTAAAAATGGAGGTGTCCATGCTATTAAAGCATATCATTTTCTTTTAAAATCATCAAAAACAATCAACAATTTAACCAACACTTCCCAAGTGCCAAAATCATGCAATTTATGCAACAACACGAACTTGAACTTTTATATAATCTTGTAGTAACTTACTATGATGTTAAGTAAGCTTTGTTACCCTTAAAAATGTGGTTATTTGTTTGTAAATCTTATTCTTGTAAAATTTAGTCTTTTACAACTTGTATGGTGATTTTCCAAAAAATCAATCTTCTTGTATTTTTCTTGTTAACAAAGTATTCTATACTTGATTTACCACTAAAAACATAGTTACTTTCTTTAAAACCCATGATTATGTAAATCTTGTGCATAACCTTAGTCTCTAAAGAAAATATTTCTTGAGGTCACCCTTTTAGAAGACTTGTATTGTGTTTAAATCATCTTCACATATGAAAACAATTTTTATTATTCAAGTTCATGTCTACATAGAGTATGATCTTGGTCTTTCACAAGATCATCACTTTAACTTACTAGATCATGTGTTTAATCACAATCTAGTAGGTTTCATATGATGTCTAACATCATAAACACAAACAATCAACCAACAAGTAGCAAAACAACACTAAACAACATGTTTTCTTGTGGTTTTAAGCTTTATGTTAGTGATTATGTTCTTATTCATTAGTGTTCTTCATGATTTGCATCATACATCCTCTTTTAACCAACTAAATAAGAAGTAAAATAGTATGTAGAAGACCTTACTACTAGCTCAAGGCTAGGGATGAACAAGTGAAAAAATGAAGTGGATAAAAGCAACCGGTGGAGGTCCTTCAACTTCCGAAAGCTCCAAGCTTCCTAACTTAGCTCCTTACACCTTTGTTCATATGAGGAATGAATGGAAAATGGTTGATGATGATGATGGTGTTGTTGTTGTTGTTGGCCGTGAGCACAAGAGGGAGAGAAGAGAGGGTAGTGTGTTGAAAATGAAATGAAGAACTCATGGTGCCATCTTATAATCCATTTCAAGTCCATAACCCTTGGATATTATGTCTTCTATGTACAAGACAATATATTTCATTAAATCCTCCAAGATTCCATAATATCTTCTCAAGATCACATAAGATCCCCTATTTAGGCCATGTGGGCCGTGAGCATGGTAGGGGGGGGGGTCTAGTATAGGTTAAACTAATTAGTTAGATATTTAGTTTAATTTCAAGCATTAGTTACACATCTTGGTTATTAGATATTTTTAGTAGGTGTTATGATGTTCGGGGATCATAACTAGCTCAGAAATAATAAAACAATGCTTTTAGTTATATTTTGGTGTTCCGGGTAGTGTCCGGTTGTTCGGTTAGATACCGGTTTGTTAAAGTGTCAAACTATTCCGTTTAGTGATCTTTCAGTACCCTTTTGTGACACTTTTAATTTCCGACACTTAGGAAAGTATTCAGGACCATTTTGCCATACTTTTGCGTGTTACTAGCATGTTAAAATGCTGGTTTTTGCTGAATTATGCAGAATTCTGCACTTTGAATGGGTTTTTGGCACTTCCCGGCACTTAAACTATCATCTAGTGACGCAGTTTTATGGTCCTCACTTCCCTACACTCCATATTAGTGTGGCACTTGTCTCTGGCCCTTACGGGGTCTCAAAACACTGTCTGTCTATGTACTGACATCGTTAGCATGTTTCTGAGTTATCCCCTAACTGTGCTTTGTGCATCGTTGATGTCACTAGAGTTTCTATGTAATAAATGATGTGACATTATGTAATATGTGATGCACATGTATGTATGATGTAGAAATCCGAAAGCAGTTTATATCATCAGTTGTAATTAAGCACAGTCATTAAGCATAAATCAATATTAATTATTGTACGGATACCTGGATTTATAAGGGTTGTCACATTCTCCCCCTGTTAAGAATATTTCGTCCTCGAAATTTGTACTACCTTAACTCCTTAGGGTTACATTGTGCGTGTATGTATATGAATAACACTGAGGTAGGTAATCCACAACACCGAATCAAATCTTATTCATATCGGTGAGTCCGGAGATATATTTCAACACGAATCCAATGGTTAAAAGGTAGGTGATTTTAAGCATTTGATGTTAAAGGACACGAGATGTATAGACGTATAGTCTAGTGTAATCCAGCTAACAGGGGTTCCACAAAAGAGGAGTTTTGACTAATAAGTTTCTCAAACGATCGATCGGAATATGCAAACGAGCTTTCGCAAACCATAGCATCCGCTATATGAATTCAAAATCAACAACTCAAATGTAATAGTAAAATGATCTGTCACTCCCGAGTAATTGGATGGTAAGGTTTAGTGTGTTGACATTCTTAAATTTCGAAAGTACACCGAATGAAATACAAGCGAATCTGGTGTATCAATGTTTTAATCCGTAGTTGCATCAGGAATGTTTAAATGACAAGCCAATCAAAAGTATGTGTGGTTTGAGTGAAACGGTTGACCCTGGCTAGCACAAGCTGCAAATTCACACTAACACCACAAGGTGTCATAATTGACATAATGCAATAATAGTGGTGATTGAACAATTTCACCGTGTTTGAAATCAAATGAAAGTGTACTGAAACAATCTGAAGATTTGATTTACACAATGTCGTAGCGTTTTTAACTGAGTACGAGACATCAAAGAACCACTGTTTCTGATAAAAGAGCAATAATTACTGTGAGAGACCTTCGACCAATAATGAAAGAATCGTTAAGAGGTACATTGTGATATGAAATGAATCAATGTACCATTGCCTTAACACACAACTGTGTTGAGACTGCTTTGGTTATGATAAGCAAAACGGAACAAATAAACATTTGAATCCGTGTATGAGGTGCATAAACAACTTAGCGCAAGCTTCAATTTTGTGAAAGTATCACCACAAGGTGTCAGAACCGACAAACGATTTAGTGGAGTCGTAGATCAACCAAGTCCACTACGACTCGAAATACAAGAACTTTTGTAAAAATATTTGAATATGATGTTCCCAATACATCATATGACGTTTTAAATTGATTATGCGAAATGGATAAGTTCAAGCAATTGAACTTGGTAACCTAACAATAAACGTATGTATCAACGAGGGTATCTCAGCATGGTTACGGAGATAAAGCATGAATGTAACTTGAAAGAAATGAAGTCTCAAGAAAGTGTGTTGACTTGGTAACAAAAGAGCCAACAATTACAATAGAGCAGGTCATTCGAATTACAAGTCTGTAACTAAATTTAGCAAAATAATTTTTGAATTTCAATGAAGCGTTTGTTTGAATCGAAACCACATGCGTAGCAAATGGTGCATGTGTGTCATAAAAGTTTCCGAGTCCTGAAATAATGAGTATTTGCTAAGATGAAGAAATGACCAAGTATCGAAACAAAAGTGTGTTCGCTCTCAGCGAAGAAAATTGGTGCGATGAAACTACCATCAGGGGAGTAGAGGTGCAAACATCTACTCGCTAGAAGCAAAAGTGATGATCTCAACACAAGAAATTTAAGTACTTTCTGTTTGGTTGACTGAAATGGCATATATGTCAGGTTAATGGTGTTTGATTGAGTCAACATATGTGGTTCCTAAGTGACAACCTTTACGAGTTTGGACCTGGGTTCCCAAGATCCTAAGTACATGTTTTCTAGATTCCCAGAGTTTCGTATTCTGTGTAAAATTGTTATGTGCATCGTGTAGGAAACACCATCTTGTGCATGTCTAAAACAAGTTATTGTCCCACAATCTCCCCGGTATGCTGTCTTCCTGAATCCTCAGCTAATGATACTCGGTCATCGATCGGTCGTGAAATGGTAATTGAATCCTCATAGTTAGTTAAATAAGAAATTCGTTAATCCTTAGCAAGAGTCACCGACTCTTGTTGGTTAGCTCGTTCGGCTCCTGATAGTTTGGTGTTCGTACGAAAGCTATCGTTATTCATCTTGACGAGCAAAACTGGGGTTACCTAAAGCAGGAAACTTGGTCTGTTATCTCCCTTCTCTATCAACTACTGAGGCTCCACTATCAATCCTTGCATCTCCACAGGTGTAAGTCGCCAGGGTGCACTAACAGCAGGCACGGCGCCCGGAATCAAATCGATGCGAAATTCGACTTGTCGATGAGGAGATAATTCTGGCAAGTCTTCGGGAAAGACTTCAGGACATTCCCTTACCACAGGGATATCTTCAAGTTTTGGTTCTTCAGCTCCCTTGTCCATGACATGAGCCAAGAAAACATCACGTCCTATGGGCGAAAAACTCCCGTATCTTCAACGACTGATAGTCCGTAGGGGCGTTCCCTGCTCCATGAATCACGATCGATTCTTCATTTTCCATCGGAGTGCGGGTAATACCCTCCTTTTGATTACCCGACAACCAATCCATCCTAATTACCACGTCGAAGCTTCCCTTCAGCTAGTTCTACCGAATACTAGATATCTATCTTGCTTACTATTAAAACAAGTATATTCTAAAGCTAAAATTTGACAACAATATCAAATAGCACAGACGCATAACATTGACTACTATGAGACGTACCGATAGCCATGTTTGGATCCTGGCGTGCTTCCCTAGCTCTGGTGTTTGACAGTCTTCCCACGATTTTGTTTAATCTCCCTTGGGCAATCTTTCTTAAAGTGCCCCATATCACCGCAGTTATAACATCCCTTACCTTTCTTTCCACGTTTCGTCTCATGCCTGCACGTTTCCCTGTTGTGGCCCACTTTGCCACAGTTGTCACACTTTCCATTTTTACATCGCCCGGTATGATGTCGTCGGCACTTGTCGCATTGAGGTAGTTTACCCATGTACTGTTTTCCCTTTTTGGCCTTGTTGTTGATATTAATCTGAGTACCCTCCTTGAAGTTTGCGAACTTTCTCTTGTTGTCTCCAGATGATTCTACATGAGTCTCCTTTTTCTCCTCAGAGGTTGAAATTTTGTTCAACCTGATCGCCTCTTCAGTCAAGGTTACACTTAGATCAATGGCCTCAGCGATTGTTGCAGGCTTTGCTGTCGTCACCATGCTCATGATTTGGGGTGCCAATCCCCAAATAAAACGCTCAATCTTCTTAAATTCTGGTTCTACCATGTAGGGGACAATACGCGATAGAACATGGAATTTCTCCACGTATTCAGCTATTTTTGGTCCTTCCATCTTCAAGTTCCAGAACTCAGTTTCCATCTTCTGGCTTTCTGTTCTCGAATAGTATTTCATATGCATTAGTTCTTTCAGTTGATCCCATGTCAAAGCATACGCAGCAGCCTCGCCCATTGTCTAGACATGGAGTTTCTACCATGACAGAGCCCCATCTTGGAATAGTCCGGAAACGTACGTATCCTAATGCTCTGGGGCGCACTTGCTCACACGTAAAATGGAATCCGTCTTCTCAACCCAGCGTACGAAGCCTACGACACCCCTAGTGCCGTCGAAATGCAGGGGCTGGTAGCCTAAGAACTGCTTGTAGGTGCAGCCTGCGATATAAGCAACATTATTCGCGTAAGGAAATAGCAAAACACTTGTGGAAATGTCCAAACGTTTTGTAATGTGTCTTCAGGGACTAAACATTACCGTTGGGTGGGTTGTTTCCTGAGGTACCTCCGCTGCGCTTGGAGCGAAGGGCCTCGTACTTTGCAATGCCTTGTAAGATGTGTTCTCGAAATTCCGCCCCTGTCGTCGGCAGAGGGTTGTTGGTATCGGTGTTTCCTTGAGTCGACATCTTCCTAGGAGAAGGTTGGTCAGGTCAGGTCTTATTAAAGACGTAAGTACAAATGCAATCTTCTTAACGAATGAGACTTCAGAGGTGTATTACATATATGTATATACGCAGTTGTTATAACAATCAGTCACATATCGTCACAATTATAGCATAACTTGTAGATAGGAATGTAGCAATTAAGCATGTAGCATTATAGTTATAGCACAAATATGCAGATCAACAACGTGCTTAGCGAGAATCATAGCGATTGAGCTTTCATTATTTACCAACCAAAATCACACTGTCTACGAAGTGCAACACATCACAAGGGACACAGGGTCACCCTACCCTTGCCCAACAAATCTGTCAGTATATTAATATTACATGGTCAAAGTAGTCTTTAAAAAGTCTTCGCAATCTCAACTCATTTGTAGTGTCTTTACCCAAGAGTAATGCAATCCGCTTAAATTCAGAAACCAACTATACTGGTGACTGAGGTGGATAAGGGAAGAAAAGCAAACTGCTAACATGTGCGAGCTCCTCCTCGAGTTTGTATACACGTCGAAGTAATTAACTGGTCTGCTGCTGGATAATAAGGAAACGAGTGTCAACACCTAAGAAAGGTGCAAGAGCAGCAGGTGAGAGTGCAAAAGAAGCCTTTGATAATTGTGGAGGATCAAAGTATACTGGCAATAAACAGGGTGGAGGTTGTGGTGTCAGCTCAAGCTCCAAAACCTTGCGACTTATATCCACAAACTGTAGCTGATGTTAGAGGAGCACTCATTCCGTGTGTAGCCTCCATAATGTGAGGGATGGCAAGGGTCTAAAATCAGCATAGTCTATTATAGGAACCATCGGAATGGCTCGTCCAGCGTTCTAGAGGTGAATGTAGCAAACGGTGCGACCTGTGAAGTTGGGGAAAATGCTGTTGTAGCAAAAGAATTGTTATGTGGGTGCTGACCTGGAGTACCTTCCCAGGGTGCGGGTATGTCCTGAAAGAAAGCGGTAGGCATGTTGGTGCAATGGATGTCGGTCTTCATAGGAGCAACATCAGCGGGTGCAGGTGGAGCAGAAATGTCTCAACGAAAGGATAATCAATAGGTGCAGGTACTGGCCCTGGTACAAGGAGTGCAATGTATTGTAGACCAAAAGAAACAAGGTCATGTTTAAGTAGGATCAGCAGGTGCAACATCAAGCTGTCTCAACAGGAAAAGGAGCTGGCTTAGGAGCAGACCCTAGGTCGTGTAAGGGTGTGGGATCTCGAGCAGGTGGTAGTGCAACAGTCATAGTGGTGTCGTCGTCCGAGTCAGTAGCAAAAAGCGGTAGCCTGACCGTCTGTAAAGCCGTAAATGACGCAGACTCAAAGGAGTCTGAAATCGAGTGTATACTAGAATCAGAGGATAGCTTGATAACAGGGATCTCCCAGTGTAAAATTAGTAACAACGTTCCCATCTAATTTTCCATCATCCTGGGTGTCAACGGGAGGATCATCAACAAGCAAATTATTGTCGTCATTAAACAATTTGTCAAAGAGGCAAATCCTCGGAGGAAATAACCACGAGAGGTACGGTGTCGAGGATCGGAGCCAGGAGGTGCTCTCCACCGAAGTGTCCAAATGGTAAGGTGGTCGTGGACCGAAACAAGAATGACAGGAAGATTCTCGTCAAGAAAGCCATCAGCAAGGGTAATTCATCGCCAAAGTCTGGCAGTGCGGACGGTTGGAGGTCGTCCTCATCCTTGGTCAGCATGTCAGGGTCACTCTCAGTGTCTGACGTAAATATCTCCGGCACAATTACGGTCTCATCATCTATGGCGGTGGCCATAGGGTCGTCATCATCTGGCAATTCGTTACCTGAGGAAGGTGACGTGTATGCCGGTACATAATAGTCATAGCATGCATATTCACAGTAATCATTAACACTTTGTGTATTGCAAATAAAGACAATTCATAATGTAATCATGTATTCATATATTCGTCCTAGTCTTTCCAGACTATCCCACCCAGCCTCTCAGACAGAACTCCCTAGTCTCTCAGACTAACTCCCTGGTCTCTAAAACCAAATCTCCCCAGTCTCTAAGACTAACTCCCTGGTCTCTAAGACCAAATCTCCCCAGTCTCTAAGACTAACTCCCTGGTCTCTAAGACCAAATCTCCCTAGTCTCTAAGACTAAGTCCCTGGCCTCTAAGACCAACTTTCCCCAGTCTCTAAGACTAAATCCCTGGTCTCTAGGATCAAGTAATTCTCCCCAGTCTCTAAGACTGAACCTCCCTCAGTCTCTAAGGCTGAACCTCCCTCAGTCTCTAAGACTGAACCTCCCTTAGTCTCTAAGACTGAACCTCCCTCAGTCTTTAAGACTGATCCTCCCTCAGTCTCTAAGACTGAATTATAAACATAAATTTTGAAATGTGTATTTGTGCCTTTTGTTTGTAAAAATGTTTGTTCCCTGGATCCCTGGATCTGGACGTTTTGTGTATGCAACGAAAACATGTCGTAAAACATTTTCGTGAGAGCCCTAATGATCGTAGTCTAGACTCGAGAAGGAATCCTAGTTCACTACGATCGAAGCTCTAATACCAAGCTGTCACACCCTGACTTTTGCGGAAGCATGATTATGGTGTGACTTTCTTAATATCATTGCATTCAATCAGAACAACAGACATATGATAAAACCATTGGTTTGTCATCCATTGAATAAGTTTAATACATAACAACATTGTTTAAACGTGTCTCGTCCAGGAATAAGACACACCGACCAAACCCAAAGACCATGGATGACATCTGTATACTTAACATGACTTGAAACTCCAACGCCCGCCAGATCCATACTTAATTTCCTAAAATACATGTAGTTTGAAATACATCAACAAAAGTTGAGCGAGTTCATGTGTATGTGTATAAATAGCCTTTAAAGTATGTCTGTATAAATGTATGTCCTTGGTATGTAGCAATAAGGAAAAACAGATCAATTAATGTGTAGCTAATACATTAATAAGTGACATGGCCTAGGAAGCACTCAAACCTGTGTGACAACTCGAACTTTAGACTTGCTTTGATGTAACGTTTGTGCACGATATGTGATTTTATAAACCCGAATGATTAATTGATTTCATGATACATGTTATGTTATATGCATTATGTGTGTATGTATGTCGTATGTTTGTGAACCGACCACACAAAGCCCTTTGGGCCACTCCTTGTTCTCGGGTCCATTAGACAACCGAGTGGGCTCGGCCCACTCCCCACTCGCAACACAAAACCGAGTTTAGGGGTTTTGTTTTACCACTTTTGCAAATCACAAACACACACACCTAACCCTAGCTCCTCTATCTCGTCTCTCTCTCTCTCGGCTTGCTTGGAACCCGACGACACGCACACACACTTTGAAACTTGTGAAGTGAATCGATCCTCTACCTTCAATCCAACCGGTTAGTGCTACTTACGTTAATTACTTTTATATTTGATATGATTGATGGCTTGATCCTGGTCAGTCACGCTCCCAAGCGGTGGTATTCCGCGGGTGGATTTTTGGGGGTGTGACAGATTGGTATCAGAGCCATTGGTTATAGAGAACTTGGTTTTAATATGGGAAAACGTTTTTATTAAAACCGGACTATAACCAGAACAGTGCTCTCAACGATCCACAACGACGCTTCGCTCCACGTGCAAGACTCGACATCTTAGGTAATAAGGTTTATGTTTATTGCCTGTTTGCTAGAACTGCTTAGAACCTTGCTCGCATTACGCTTAGATACACATGCTTTGATTACATGAGAACACCTATATGCCTACGCTTTTCTGTCATCGTCCTACTCGCGAACCATTCTTACGTATGCTACTTGTTACTATGAAGATCATGTCTGGACGAATCAACATGACACAAGCCCAGCTAGAGGCTCTTGTTCAAGCTCAAGTTGCTGCGGCAGTTGCAGCAGCTCAAGCAGGTAGTATATCCTGCAGTATAGGCACACACTAGGATCTTTAGATCCTACATTAACTCTCGTATTTAACTTCGTCCTATTCGTACACAATAGGTCAACACGCGCAGCAGCCAGTCTGCACTTTCAAGAACTTTATGGACTGTCGTCCAAACTCTTTCAGCGGCACAGAGGGGGCAGTGGGACTCCTCCATTGGTTTGAAAAGTTAGAATCGGTATTCGAAATGTGCGAGTGCCCTGAGGCTCGCAAGGTCAAGTTTGCCACCGGCACTTTGGAAGGAATAGCACTGACTTGGTGGAACGCCCAAGTCCAGATCTTAGGGTTGGCAGCTGCTAACGCCACCCCATGGAACGATTTCAAGGAACTCATCAAGCGTGAGTACTGTACACGTGAGGATATTCACAAGCTGGAAGACGAGCTTTATAACCTGAAAATGGTTGGATCGGAAATCGAGGCGTATACTAAACGGTCTAATGAACTGGCCGTTCTGTGTCCTACTATGGTGGACCCTCCATACAAGCGCATTGAGTTGTATCTCAAGGGATTGGCGCCAGAAATTCAGAGCCACGTGACGTCGGCTAACCTCGAAAACATCCAGGAAATCCAGCGCCTTGCTCACCGTATCACCGATCAGGCAGTTGATCAGAATAAACTGCCCAAGCGTGTTAACGCTACTGCTAACGTCACCACCTCAGTTACTCCTGCTACATCTGGTGACAGTAAAAGGAAATGGGATGGGGATTCCAGCAAAGGTTCAGCGACCGTTCAGCCACAAGCTCAGCAACAGAAAATCGACCACTATCAGAGTCCCAGTCAGCAATCCTCTGGTGGTCACAGACAGAGGAGATATCAGGGTAGTCAACCCAGGTGCCACAACTGCAACAGGCATCACCACGGCCCATGTAACAAGGGTCGCTGTCAAAGGTGTCTCAAGATGGGTCACGAGGCCAAAGATTGTAGGAGCCCTCGTCCTGCGAATCAGAATCAGCAGCCTCAGCAACCAGCTCCACAGAACCAGCAGCAGCAGCAGCAGCCACAGCGTGGAAACCGGGGATGTTTCCAGTGTGGGGCTGAAGGTCACTTCAAACGCGATTGCCCTCAGTTGAACCAGAACCGCAACAACAATAACAACCAGGGCAACGGGAACAACAACGGTGGAAACAACAACAACAACGGCAATGAAGCTCGTGGTCGTGCTTTTGTGCTAGGTCGAGGCGACGCAGTGAACGATCCCAACGTTGTCATGGGTAAGTTTCTCCTCGACAATATTTACGTTACTGTTTTATTTGATTCGGGTGCGGATACAAGCTATATGTCTGTGAAAATGTGTCAACTGCTAAAACGTGCACCAACACTTTTACCCACCAAACATGTAGTAGAGTTAGCTAACGGTAAAAGTCTAGAAGCCACGCACGTAGTTCAGGGTTGTAATCTTATCCTAGCTGGTCAAGCCTTCTCCATTGATCTCATTCCCATAGTTTTGGGTAGCTTCGACGTCGTGATTGGGATGGATTGGCTTTCCCAACACCAGGCAGAAATCTTATGCAGCGAAAAGGTTATTCGCATTCCTCGTTCTGGTCAGGAACCTCTAGAAGTTCAAGGCGACAAGAGTGGTGCAGTGGTGGGCATCATCTCTTTCTTGAAGGCTCAGAAATGCTTACGTAAGGGTCACACAGCCATTTTGGCTCTTGTTACAGACGCCTCAGCAAAGGAAAAGAAATTGGAAGACATTCCAGTTGTACGTGATTACCCTCAGGTGTTTCCTGAAGACTTACCAGGCTTACCGCCTCATCGTCAGGTTGAATTTCAGATCGAGCTCGCTCCAGGAGCAGCACCCATAGCTCGCGCACCATATCGTCTAGCTCCATCGGAATTGGAGGAATTGTCAAAGCAACTGCAGGAACTCTTGGAAAAGGGTTTCATTCGTCCAAGCTCTTCGCCTTGGGGAGCTCCAGTACTTTTCGTGAAGAAGAAAGACGGTACGTTCAGGATGTGCATCGACTACCGTGAACTCAACAAGGTGACGGTGAAGAACCGTTATCCTCTTCCACGCATAGACGACTTATTCGACCAATTGCAAGGGTCGTGTTACTACTCGAAGATAGACTTGAGGTCTGGGTACCATCAGTTGAGAGTCCGGGATGAGGACGTCTCCAAGACAGCCTTCAGAACTCGTTACGGTCACTACGAGTTTCTCGTCATGCCATTCGGGTTAACGAACGCGCCTGCGGTATTTATGGATCTTATGAACAGGGTGTACAAACCCTATCTCGACAAGTTCGTCATTGTGTTCATCGACGACATCCTGATTTACTCCAAGAGTCAGGAGGAGCACGAGCGGCATCTTCGCCTGATTTTGGAACTCCTTCGGAAGGAACAGCTGTACGCTAAGTTTTCTAAATGCGACTTCTGGCTTCGTGAAGTCCACTTTCTAGGCCACGTGGTGAACAAGGATGGGATCCATGTCGATCCATCCAAGGTAGATTCGATCAGGAACTGGCCTGCACCGCGTACACCGACAGAAATACGCCAATTCTTGGGTCTGGCAGGTTACTACAGACGGTTTATCAGGGATTTCTCGAAGATTGCTCAGCCGCTTACGTTACTGACACAGAAGGGTGTTACCTATCGCTGGGGAGAGCCCCAGGAGACTGCTTTTCAGCACCTAAAGGATAGACTTTGCAGTGCACCTATCCTCTCATTGCCAGAGGGCACAGATGACTTCGTGGTTTATTGTGATGCATCCATTCGGGGACTTGGATGTGTGTTAATGCAGCGCGACAAGGTTATCGCTTACGCCTCTCGTCAACTCAAGATTCATGAACGCAACTACACGACGCACGATTTAGAGCTGGGAGCTGTTGTTTTCGCGCTTAAGATATGGCGACACTACCTGTACGGTACCAGGTGCACGATTTACACCGATCACAGGAGTCTCGAGCATATTCTTAAGCAGAAGGATTTGAACATGCGTCAACGACGATGGGTCGAGTTACTTAACGATTACGAATGCGCCATCAAGTATCATCCAGGCAAAGCCAATGTTGTGGCTGATGCCCTCAGTCGAAAGGACACTTTACCGAAGCGCGTGCGAGCGCTACAGCTTACGATTCAGTCTAGCCTTCCAGCACAGATACGAAATGCTCAGGTAGAAGCATTAAAGCTCGAAAACGTCAAGGCTGAAGCCTTACGCGGCTCCCGACAACAGATGGAACGGAAGGCAGACGGCGCCTATTATGTAACGGGCCGGATTTGGGTCCCTCTCTATGGCGGTTTACGAGAACTTGTAATGGATGAAGCACACAAGTCTCGCTATTCGGTACATCCAGGGTCGGATAAAATGTACCACGATATCAGCACTACTTATTGGTGGCCTAGTATGAAGGCCCACATTGCTACGTACGTTGGAAAATGCTTGACCTGTGCAAGAGTCAAGGTCGAATATCAGAAACCAGCTGGCCTACTGCAGCAGCCTAAAATACCGCAATGGAAATGGGAGGAAATTTCCATGGATTTTGTTACGGGTTTACCTAGATCCCAGCGTGGGAATGATACTATATGGGTGATCGTGGATCGACTCACTAAGTCTGCACACTTCCTACCGATTAAGGAAACGGACAAGTTCTCCACACTTGCAGACGTCTATCTTAAAGAAGTTGTCTCGAGGCACGGGGTGCCCACATCTATCATTTCGGATCGCGACGCACGATTCACATCAGAACTATGGCAAGCGATGCATAAATCCTTTGGCTCACGACTAGACATGAGCACAGCATACCACCCTCAGACGGATGGGCAGTCTGAGCGAACGATTCAAACGCTTGAAGACATGCTTCGGGCATGCGTTATCGACTTCGGCAACGGCTGGGAAAAGCACCTCCCTTTGGTGGAGTTTTCTTACAATAACAGTTATCACACCAGCATTCAAGCCGCTCCATTCGAGGCATTGTACGGGCGTAAATGCCGGTCACCTCTCTGTTGGGCAGAGGTGGGGGATAGTCAGATTACGGGTCCAGAGATTGTAGTGGACGCCACGGAAAAGATAGCACAGATACGACAACGCATGGCGGCGGCACGCGACCGTCAGAAAGCCTACGCGGACAAGCGTAGAAAGCCATTGGAATTCGAGGTCGGGGACCGGGTTTTATTGAAAGTTTCACCCTGGAAGGGTGTGGTTCGTTTTGGCAAACGGGGCAAACTGAATCCGCGATACGTCGGACCATTCGAAATCATAGAAAAGATTGGCAAAGTAGCCTACAAGTTGAAACTACCAGCTGAACTCGGGGCAGTTCACAATGTTTTTCACGTGTCGAACTTAAAGAAGTGCTTATCAGATGAAAACCTCATCATTCCTTTTAAGGAACTCACTATCGACGAGCGGTTGCAGTTCGTCGAGGAACCAGTTGAAATCACGGACCGGGATGTGAAGGTCCTCAAACACAAGAGAATCCCTCTTGTTCGAGTTCGTTGGAACTCCAAACGTGGTCCAGAGTACACCTGGGAACGCGAAGACAGAATGACAGAAAAGTACCCCCAGTTATTCGGGAACCAGGCAACCACTACTGAGGCTGAAGCTACTACTTCGGAATTTCGGGACGAAATTCCAGATCAACGGGGGGAGGATGTGACACCCCAAGAAAATCAGTGAACAGTACAGTTTACCTAGCTTCCTCAGTGAGTGCATACCAAATTTCGGGACGAAATTTCCAATTAGTTGGGGATAATGTGACAACTCGAACTTTAGACTTGCTTTGATGTAACGTTTGTGCACGATATGTGATTTTATAAACCCGAATGATTAATTGATTTCATGATACATGTTATGTTATATGCATTATGTGTGTATGTATGTCGTATGTTTGTGAACCGACCACACAAAGCCCTTTGGGCCACTCCTTGTTCTCGGGTCCATTAGACAACCGAGTGGGCTCGGCCCACTCCCCACTCGCAACACAAAACCGAGTTTAGGGGTTTTGTTTTACCACTTTTGCAAATCACAAACACACACACCTAACCCTAGCTCCTCTATCTCGTCTCTCTCTCTCTCGGCTTGCTTGGAACCCGACGACACGCACACACACTTTGAAACTTGTGAAGTGAATCGATCCTCTACCTTCAATCCAACCGGTTAGTGCTTGATAATTAGATTGCTTGTTAA
The DNA here is from genome assembly GCF_002127325.2 of Helianthus annuus. Lineage (NCBI taxonomy): Eukaryota > Viridiplantae > Streptophyta > Magnoliopsida > Asterales > Asteraceae > Helianthus > Helianthus annuus. The sequence continues at coordinate 137,115,678 of NC_035443.2, forward strand.
ATGGTTATCGTATGGTTTTGTATGTTGGTGTTGCTTAACCGAGAATTCTTGTTAATGTATTGATTGGGATGATAATTGATTTAGTTTTGTTAATCGACTCATGTATGCTAAACATGATCACAATAATTGACGTTTTGGATATAAGCACCGAGTAGTTAGTAATCGGCTGTTAGACATTGTTTGATCGGGTAGAGTTGGTAATCGGGATCCATGTTAGAATGTATGTATTGTTATGAATGTTACTATTGTTCATATGCATGATTACTAATTAAATTGCCGGTTTGATGTTCTTGAATTGTTATGGATATGCATGAAATCTGAATTAACTGTTGATGAATTTCTGTGATTGATCTGATTTCGAAACTGCCTTAGATGTTTGCTAGAATCACGGATAAGTCAATGCAGGAATTATGGAAATCAGTTACATACGCGGTTTCGACACCTGGTTGCGAGTCGGGACCATAGTTGCGAGTCAGAATCCCACTCGTAACCAAGCCAGCACAAGTCGAGACTACGGTTGCGAGTCCCGTTGCGACTCGTAACCAGCACATGATCAGTCGTAACCAGGCCATGATGAACCGAGATCACCGTTGCGACTCGCAACCAGCTGTTGCGACTCGTAATCTCCGGTTGCGACTCGAGATCTCCGGTTGCGACTCGAGATCTCCGTTGCGACTCGAGACCATCGTTTACACGCACACTGTTGGGCCTTCACTGTCACGGGCCCAATCTATTGAGCCCAACGATTTGAACTGTGGACTGTTTATTATTGGACTTGTTTGTGCTTGCTATTTGGGCCGATTGAGAATCTGGACTGTTTTGTTATTGGGCTGCTTATGTCATTGGGCCGGGTATGGTTGGACTTAGACAATTGGACCCTCACATGCTATGTCTTATCTGCTTACGTGCGTACATGCTTGCCATGACTATACGTGATTACTATATACGTGCTATATACAAACCTGACTCGTATAATAACCATGATAGGACGTGAGTGACCATTTACTTGCTACTTATATTCTTTGTGTATCTGCCGAGCAAACCAAGGTGAGTTCACACAGCCAAGGCATGGGATTCCCGGGTTGGGAATTGGGTTGGATATGATGGATATGGAATGATTACTCGTACTTACGCATACACCAGACTATAGACCATCGTCCTCAGGTTAGTCAGGACACGTTACGTAAAGCCTACGTAACCCAGTATACTTGCCTTATGTCTCCCGGGTCGGGAGGACACGTTACGTAAAGCCTACGTAACCCAATACCATCTACTGGCTTCCAGGTCGGAAGGCCACGCTGCGTAAAGCCTACGTAGCCCCCACGCGTACCACTGTCCTCGGGGAAGGGCACGTCACGTAAAGCCTACGTGACCCTGTACGTATTCCTGTTCTCGGTAAAGAAGAACACATGGTCGGATGTTAGTCTAGTAAGTACCGTTAATGAGAAGCCCTCATTGACCAGGATGAACATGGGAAGCCCCCACCTTTAGTACACACTAGTATGGGAAGCCCCCACTAGCTATACTTATGCATGTTATGAACTTACTTTCTGTGAACTCGCTCAACTAGTTTGTTGAATATTTGCTGCATGCCTTGCAGGACCTTAGGTACTTTATGGAGCTTGCACAAGGAAGGAGCAGGTCGTTGTGGGCAGATGGATCATGAACATTATTGAACTTATAACTTTATTTGGGTTTACTTTACATTGCTTCCGCTACTTAAAACAGTATTTGGTTTTGAAACATCAATCATGTCATGGAGACTTACGTTAATTACTTTTATATTTGATATGATTGATGGCTTGATCCTGGTCAGTCACGCTCCCAAGCGGTGGTATTCCGCGGGTGGATTTTTGGGGGTGTGACAACCTGTATGCGTATTTCGTACCGGCCCCTCCGGCGGAACGACATAGTCACCACATGCAGCCACTCGCAGGCCCATGGGTGGGCCTCGCAACACCCAATTGATCTATCACTCATGCCCCTCGGTCCTTATACAAGGATTAATGGTCTTAAGACAATAGCCTACCCATTCACGTGATCTAGCAGTACATTCCTTAGCTAATCATACCATGTATAAAACGTTTGTAATCAGTATGTAACATGTATTTTACCCCCGAAGTTGTAAAACTGAAAACAGTTAAAAGAAAAGGGGGACATGAACTCACAGTTTTGCATTCTTCGAATCTGCCTGTAACTCAAGGTGTCCTCTGGTGTACACGACTACCTACAATGTACTATGGTCTTATTAGACGAGCGGGTCGTGCCTTGACTTAGTATTAATTAGTGCCTTTGAGTTACGTTTCCAAGTGTCTTCTTCATTATTCCAAGTTATATAATTAGTTGTTAAAATAATAAATATTTTAACTTGAATTTCTGGAATAATTTGTTAAACAATGTTTTTGTACTAATACTTCTCATGTATTCGTATTCGTATCTCCTTCCCAAGGATGGGGGTATCTCATACATGTGTATTCTTATTTTTGTATGTGTGTATTTAGCCATGTGTTGGTGTCGTATTCCGGTGTATTATTCCAATTAAAATATACCAATATATTCCCAATATATATTTCCAAAACAATATATTTTCAAGTCTCACTTCGAAAATATATATATAACTTATTTGTCAAAAATAATGTATTCCAAGAAAATATATATTTTTTCCCAAAAATCATATATTTTCTAAATATACGTAGGAAAAATATATTTTTAACTCCCCAAAAATAATATATTTTCTCTTTGTCGAAAATATGATATACTTGGTAATATGTACGAAAATCATATTTTCACTCCTTTCATTCTCAAATTAATACTTGCCAAAAATATATTTATAAGAGTATTTTTAGGAATATTTCATAAGTTACGTTTTATCGTGCGGCTTTACAATATTAAGTGTGTAACTCATATTTCATTCCTTGTGATTTTTGGTATTATTTTGGAGTTGTAAATGTCATGGTATTTTGTTAAGTTATATTATTTTACCCTAAATAATATAACTATTCCACAAAATAAACAAATATCCACACAAGTGTCATAATATAAAATATATATATTCTAAATATATATTTAACCATTTTTATTTACAAAAACCAACCTCCGATACTTAGTATTTTTGTTACAAAACCTATGTCAAAGTTTATATTGAAAAACAAAGTTAAATACATACTTGTAAACACTTGTTTAGAAAATATTCTCTAAGTGTTTATATTTTTAGAAAATTTTGCCATAGTTTCCTCTAAAATGGAGTTGTCGATGCTATTAAAGCATATCATTTTCTTTTAAAATCATCACAAACAATCAACAATTTAACCAACACTTCCCAAGTGCCAAAATCTTGCAATTTATGCAAAAACACGAACTTGAACTTTTATATAATCTTGTAGTAACTTACTATGTTGTTAAGTAAGCCTTGTTACCCTTAAAAATGTGGTTATTTGTTTGTAAATCTTATTCTTGTAAAATTTAGTCTTTTACAACTTGCATGGTGATTTACCAAAAATCAATCTTCTTGTATTTTTCTTGTTAACAATGTATTCTATACTTGATTTACCACTAAAAACATAGTTACTTTCTTTAAAACCCATGATTATGTAAATCTTGTGTATAACCTTAGTCTCTTGAGAAAATATTTCTTGAGGTCACCCTTTTACAAGACTTGTATTGTGTTTAAATCATCTTCACATATGAAAACAATTTTTATTATTCAAGTTCATGTCTACATAGAGTATGATCTTGGTCTTTCACAAGATCATCACTTTAACTTACTAGATCATGTGTATAATCACAATCTAGTAGGTTTCATATGATGTCTAACATCATAAACACAAACAATCAACCAACAAGTAGCAAAACAACACTAAACAATGTGTTTTCTTATGGTTTTAAGCTTTATGTTAGTGATTATGTTCTTATTCATTAGTGTTCTTCATTATTTGCATCATACATCATCTTTTAACCAACTAAATAAGAAGTAAAATGGTATGTAGAAGACCTTACTACTAGCTCAAGGCTAGGGATGAACAAGTGAAGAAATGAAGTGGATAAAAGCAACCGGTGGAGGTCCTTCAACTTCCGAAAGCTCCAAGCTTCCTAACTTAGCTCCTTACACCTTTGTTCATATAAGGAATGAATGGAAAATGGTTGATGATGATGATGGTGTTGTTGTTGTTATTGGCCGTGAGCACAAGAGGGAGAGAAGAGAGGGTGGTGTGTTGAAAATGAAATGAAGAACTCATGGTGCCATCTTATAATCCATTTCAAGTCCATAACCCTTGGATATTATGTCTTCTAAGTACAAGACAATCTATTTCATTAAATCCTCCAAGATTCCATAATATCTTCTCAAGATCACATAAGATCCCCTATTTAGGCCATGTGGGCCGTGAGCATGGTGGGGGGGGGGTCTAGTATAGGTTAAACTAATTAGTTAGATATTTAGTTTAATTTCAAGCATTAGTTACACATCTTGGTTATTAGATATTTTTAGTAGGTGTTATGATGTTCGGGGATCATAACTAGCTCAGAAATAAAAAAAAAACAATGCTTTTAGTAATATTTTGGTGTTACGGGTAGTGTCCGGTTGTTCGGTTAGATACCGGTTCGTTAAAGTGTCAAAGTATTCCACTTAGTGATCTTTAAGTACCCTTTTGTGACACTTTTAATTCCTGACACTTATGAAAATATTCAGGACCATTTTCCCATATTTTTGCGTGTTACTAGCATGCTAAAATGCTGGTTTTTGCTGAATTATGCAGAATTCTGCACTTTGAATGGGTTTTTGGTACTTCCCGGCACTTAAACTATCACCTAGTGACGCAGTTTTATGGTCCTTACTTCCCTACACTCCATATTAGTGTAGCACTTGTCTCTGGCCCTTACGGGGTCTCAAAACACAGTCTGTCTATGTACTGACATCGTTAGCATGTTTCTGAGTTATCCGCTAACTGTGCTTTGTGCATCGTTGATGTCACTAGAGTTTCTATGTAATAAATGATGTGACATTATGTAATATGTGATGCACATGTATGTATGATGTAGAAATCCGAAAGCAGTTTATATCATCAGTTGTAATTAAGCACAGTCATTAAGCATAAATCAATATTAATTGTTGTATGGATACCTGGATTTATAAGGGTTGTCATAAAAGCAAGATAGTGGTGAACACCATGCTTACACTGACAGATATGAGGATTTAAGCTTGCTCTGTCCGACAATGGTCACGCCTTTGGACAAGGCGATTGAGAAATACATAGATGGGTTGCCAGATCCTGTTCAGGATATCATCACTGGCAGCAATCCTACTACGGTCCGACATGCCATTGAGCTAGTTGCAACCCTAACCAACTCTCATGTCAAGAAGGGTAAACTCCACAAAAAGGGTGACAAGAAACAGAAACAGTCTGATAAGACCAAAGAGCAAAAGGGTAAGAAGGCTGAGTCCTCAAAGAAATCATGAACGCGTAAGGCTTCCAAGAATTTTGCCGTTACAGTATAGACTAATCAGGCAGCTCCTAATCAGCCTGCACAACCTGCTGCCAAGAGGCAGTATGCTGGCAATGCACCTCTGTGCAATAAATGTAACAGCCATCACCAACCACATATACAGTGCCGCATTTCCACTAACTGTGGGAAACCGGGTCATCTTACCAACACCTGTCGCTTTGCTCCTAATCAAAATCAGGCAGCACAAAACCCTGCACAGCAGCCTGCACGACCTCACTACCCACCTGGTTCATGTTACAATTGTGGGGATCTGACCCACTACAGGAACAATTGCCCGAAGTTGGCAAAGGCAAATTAGGCACAGACTCGTGGTCAGGTCTTCTATGTGAATGCAAATGAGGCGCATGCAGATAACGAAGTGGTGAACGGTGCGTTCTTTGTTAACAACCAACCTACTTCTGTTCTTTTTGATTCGGGTGCCGATAAGAGTTTTGTATCCTTAGCTTTTGAGCCTTGGCTTTCCATGACTAGAACAAAACTAGGAAAGCCCTTGACAGTAGAAGTAGCTAGTGGCGAACCCATTGTACTCGATTCCGTCCTTCGAAATTGCCAGTTGAACCTTAACAACCATCTTTTTCCTATTGACCTCACGCCGATGCAACTTGGGAGCTTCGATGTAATAGCAGGAATGGATTGGTTAGCCAAATACCACGCTGAGGTGGTTTGTTTTGAAAAGATTGTCCGAATACCGCTTTCGGCTGGTGAGATCTTAGAAGTTCGTGGGGAGAAACCCGTTAGTAGTCTTAAACTCATGTCTTGTACCCAAGCCCAAAAATACCTACGAGAGAATTATGTGGCCTTCTTGGCACATGTCATTGAGGAGAAAGGCAAAGGTAAGACTATTCAAGATATCCATGTTGTTCGGGATTATCCAGAGGTATTTCCTGAAGAATTACCTGGTTTACCCCCAGCACGTCAAGTTGAGTTTCGTATCGATCTTGTACTTGGTGCAAATCCTGTTGCTAAATCACCTTATCGTCTTGCACCGTCTGAGATGGAAGAGTTATCTAAACAGCTTCGGGAGCTTTCTGACAAAGGATTCAGCCGTCCAAGCTTTTCACCTTGGGGTGCTCCCGTCCTATTTGTGGAAAAGAAAGATGGATCTTTCAGGATGTGTATCGATTATCGTGAGCTCAACAAGCTCACCATCAAGAATCGATATCCCCTATCTCACATTGATGATCCCTTTGATCAGTTACACGGTGCTACTTGCTTTTCAAAGATTGATCTACGTTCTGGGTATCATCAACTTCAAGTGCTTGAAGAAGATATTCCCAAGATAGCTTTTCGCACACGATATGGTCATTATGAGTTTACTATTATGCCCTTTGGTTTGACTAATGCTCCTGCTATTTTCATGGACTTGATGAATAGGGTCTGTAAGCCTTATTTGGATAAGTTCATCATTGTTTTCATTGATGACATTTTGATCTATTCTAAGACACGAGCTGACCATGAACAACATCTTCGTCTTACAATGGAACTCCTGAAGAAAGAACACCTTTTCGCTAAATTCTCCAAGTGCGAATTTTGGCTTAAAAAAGTTCAATTTTTGGGACACATCATTAACGAACAAGGTATACATGTAGATCCCGCCAAAATCAGTGCGATTAAGGATTGGGATACACCTGCTACTCCTACCAAGGTTCGTTCATTTCTTGGTCTCGCGGGTTATTACCGTCATTTTATTGAAAACTTCTCCAAGATTGCGGTTCCTCTCACTGCTTTAACTCATAAGAATAAACCTTTTGAGTAGGGATCCAAACAGGAAGAAACTTTTCAGACCTTGAAACAAAAACTTTGTGATGCACCTATCTTATCTTTACCTAAGGGCAACGATGATTTTGTTGTATATTGTGATGCATCAAATTTAGGCCTTGGCTGTGTTCTCATGCAAAGAAACAAAGTCATAGCCTACGCATCAAGACAATTAAAGGTACACGAGAAAAACTACACGACTCATGATCTTGAGTTAGGTGCAGTAGTTTTTGCCCTCAAAATCTGGAGACACTACCTGTACGGTACAAAGTGTGTAGTGTTTACTGACCACAAAAGTCTCGAGCACATTTTCAATCAGAAAGAACTAAACATGAGGCAACGACGTTGGGTTGAACTTCTAAACAACTACGATTGCGAAATTCGCTACCATCCTGATAAGGCGAATGTCGTGGCTGACGCATTGAGTCGTAAGGAACGTATCAAGCTTCATTGTGTTTAGGTTCGATCTGATATTCAAACCCGCATTTCTCAGGCTCAACATACTTGTGTTACACAAGACTTGATGGACAATGGATTATTCTATTTCTTGGACCGTTTGTGGGTCCCAAGTCAAGACAATCTCCGCACCTTGTTAATAGATGAAGCTCACAAATCTCGTTATTCGATTCTTCCTGGTGCAGACAAAATGTATAAGGATCTTACAACCCAGTATTGGTGGCCGGGTATGAAGAAAGACATTGCCTTATACGTGTCCAAATGCCTTACTTGTCTAAAGGTTAAGGCTGAAAATCAACATCCCTCTGGATTACTGGAGCAACCAGAGATACCGGTTTGGAAATGGGAAAACATTGCTATGGATCTCATTAACAAACGACCATGAACTAATAGAGGTCATGATGCCATTTGGGTAATCGTTGATCGTCTTACAAAGTCAGCATATTTCTTGCTGATCTGTGAGGATCTATCTGCTGACAAACTTGCTAAAATATATGTGGATGAGATGTATCCCGACATGGTGTTCCTTTGAACATTTTATCTGACAGAGATGCTCGATTCTCGTCTCACTTTTGGAGAACCATGCAATCTGCCATGGGAACCCAACTTAATTTAAGCATAGTGTATCATCCTCAAATGGATGGTCAATCTGAAATAACAATCCAGACACTGGAGGATATGCTTAGAGCTTGTGTGATCGATGTTGGTAGTAGTTGGGATTCGCATCTACCGTTGATCGAATTCTCCTACAACAATAGTTACCACTCTAGTATCAACATGGCTCCTTTCGAGGATTTATACAGTCGAAAATGTCATTCACCGGTCTGCTGGAATGAGATAGGTGAAGCTCAGCTTACTGGACCTGAACTCATTCTAGAGACAACAGACAAAGTCAAAAAGATTCGCGATAACCTTCAGACAGCTAGAAGCCGTCAGAAGAGTTACGCGGATTAACGACGCAAGCCCTTAGAATTTCAAGTCGATGATCACGTCCTACTCAAGGTATCCCCTTGAAAGTTGTGATTAGATTTGGAAAGAAAGGAAAACTTGCACCACAATATGTTAGACCATTCAAGATCATTGAAAGGATCGGAAAAGTAGCCTACAAACTTGAGCTACCTCCTGAACTTGGAAATGTTCATCCAACTTTCCACGTGTCCAATCTCAAAAAGTGTTTAGCTGATGATAACCTCCATATACCACTAGATGAAATTCGTGTTGATGACACGATGCACTTCGTTGAGAAACCTGTGGAAATCATGGACCGTGAAGTCAAAAAGCTCAAAAGCAAGCGCATACCAAATGTTAAAGTTTGCTGGGAATCTAAACGTGGCCCAGAATTTACTTGGGAACGTGAAGATCAAATGAAAGCGAAATATCCACATCTATTCTCACAAGTTTCCACTAAATAAATTTCGGGACGAAATTTCCTAAAGTAGGGGAGAATGTGACATCTGTGCATGTGTAATCATTGTATAACTCTGAACAATTCAAATATCAATAAAACAATGCGATTTGATCCCAATATTTGTTTATTTATGTTTGACATTTTGCACATTTTGATTTTGTTTGATTTTAAACTCTAAATCGCTTTCTAGAAAGTTATACGCACACTGATGCGTAAACGTAATCAGTTTAATGCGAAAAACACTCTGGAATAGTGACATAATCTTAACATACCTTAATTAACCTTTACATAACTTAGAAATAAGTTTTGAAGGGTTTGGTATGGCGAAAACAAGTTTATTCGGTCACAGGGACTATTTGCGTCAAACTATAAAAGTCTGCCGATTCGTATGGCAACGTACATTCCGGAACATGATCATAAGCTAAAAATACCATAAATAACCTTAACATAGCTTAGAAATAAGCTTTGACGGGTTCGGTGTGTGAAAACGCGCTTATATGATCACAGGGACTAAAAGCGTGTAAAACTGCGTAAGTTTACATTTACGTGCATATCTTACGTTCTGACCACATCCGGACATCCAAAATTTTTTTAATCATAAAAATATTATAGTTTAGTGATGGGAATGCAAAAATACCATTAGTCGCTTAATTTGGATCGTTTTCGCGTCCGTTCGAGTTTTGTCGTAATTAGCCGAATAACACGACCGTACGACCAAACAAACCGACATCCATGATATTTCCAAGCATATTTCAAGTCCACTATACTATAACGCCCATGTAGAGCCTTGAAAATGGCTTAAAATAGGTTACAAACATCAAAAATAAACTTATGTGTGTGTAGGGACTGATCTTGTAAATTCTGAAACTTCTATAGCTGCCCTCGCGCTGCGCGACGACCAAGGGGTCTGCTGTCGCGCCACGCGACACCCCTGTGTCGACAGAACAACTGTTTTTCAGCTGCAGCTGGTTTCCACCTTGTTTCCTTGCTAGTTTCCTTTATTTGGTGATCAAGTTAACACCTCTCCAAGGCTTTAAACCACATCCACACAATTGTAGGGTCAAGATCATTCCTTGGAGACCACAGATACACTTGTCATGATCCTATAAACTTCCAACAAGTATAAATAGCCTTGAATTCTCATTCACTCATTGCTCATTGTCATCTTTTTTCTCTCTAAAACTATAAATGGAGGCTACCAACTTTTAGAGGCCACCTACCTGAGTTTCTAGTGCTTTTTCTAGCCTTTGAACATTTTGTAAGGTTGTTTCATGGCTAGTTATTATTTTCAGCAATTAAAAAGCTGAAAGTCAAACAATTTGACTACCATTTGACTTTCGGTTTTAACCATGAATTGGTCAAATCAAAGTTCAATTGAACTTTGCAACGTGATCATAATCACAATGGTTATAATCCTTAGCGATTATACCTACTGATTACCACGTTGACTAGTCGTAGTGACGAGTCAAAGTTTTGATCAAAATGCGCGTTCACGTGCATTTTACGATGGAACTATTTTCAGGTATCAAAACACTTAGTTAAACATGTTTTAACATGTTTATCTCATCACTACAAGTTTAGTGCTTGTTTAGGGTCGTAAGTCAAGCGGTCTCGACAGCCGCTTAGACTTTCGAACCCGACCCGTTTGGTCGATCATTAGGATCCAACCAAACATATTTTGTGACCATAGTTGTACAGGGAATAACCTACTGAGGTTATACCTTATGGTCACCTTGCTTGGTTAGTTATTCATTAAGTCGTTATTATGCCCATTAAAAATGACCAAAATGCCCTTTTCAAGCATAAATTCATTTTTAACATATATGATCAAAATTTTGACATCTAAACTGATTTAATAACATTTTTAGACATATTTGGGCATGTAAGACTTAACATATGACATAAATAACCATCCGACTTTAGATTTACGCAAACGACACGTTAAAGTAGCTTAAACTACCTTAACAGGTCGAAACAGGTCAAAAGCACTTAGGTAACTTTCTAATCAGAATGTTAGGTCTATTAAATCATACCATATGAGTTCCAACACTCATTTGATTTATAGAACTTCATTCTATTCTATCCCCGGTTTACGATCCGATTATTAACATAGTTACCTATATTAGGTGCCGTTTGATTCCGTGATTTCTCAAGCTTTATTTGGTCTTATTTCCAAGACTATTAAGCAATCCCGAGTGAGTACATACTCCCCTCTTTTACTGCTTTCAAATATTTTGGGGTGATACACATGTGCTTACATTGTTACTTTCACGCTTTTCATGCTTTTATGACATATGCTTGCTATGTTCACCTAGTACATATATAGTACATGATTTCAATTATGATTTGCTATATATGTTGACTGAGCATGCTAGCACATTGATTTCATAAACATTTTTACTGCATATGTTTACTCAGCATATGGGCACATTGTTTTACATTACATTTCTGCTGCATATGTTTACTCAGCATATGGGCACATTGATTTCATAAACATTTCTACTTTGTATGTTTACTTAGCATACTTAGTACATAGTTTTTACATAGCATGCTTACATAGGTTATGACATTTGGTATGTTTAACGAGACAATAATACACTCATTAACATTGATCACGCCACTCGGTAGTATGTAATGGTACCATAGGACTTGACAAATCCCGTTCCCGACTTCCTAGGTTTGTTTGGAAGTAGGGAATGACAGAATCTGAAAACATTATTGATAAACGGTTAACTTGTTAAGGGTTTATCCGAGAGTCTCAAGGTTTGAATGTATGCGATGAACATATCCACATAAATATTTGTAACAATAAAGCATGGGTTTTTGCAAAACATAACTTTTGATTTAAACTTATGTTTATTCAAAGACACTGTTTTGTGCATTATACATATGGTTTGAGTAAATACTTTTTACTTGCCATACAAGACATTTGATTATACAAGACATGGTTTACACTTGACATTGGACATTATTTACACATAACATTTTGACATTGGTTTACACAAGGCATTTTTGGTGGTTATTGATAAGTGATTTAAATAACGAGTTGGTTTACACAAGGCATTTTTGGTGGTTATTGATAAGTGATTTAAATAACGTGGCGTGTGTAATATGATAAAAGCATGGGGATACGCAACTGGTACTTCCTACATATAAGTGCTTTTATGATATTACATATCGTAGCGTTATCTAAACCACTTCGACAAGGACATGATACAATTTATACAAATAACATATTTTCACAAGACATTGTTTTACAAATGACATACTTTATACAAACTCATTTTCACTTGATTATTCATTTAATCATGCATTATTCTTTTATATCGTCTGACTTTCATATCGATTTTCATATGATTTTATAAAAAGAAAACACTTTTAAAGGTTTATGGCTACTTTTGTTAAACATTTCTTTTAACTACAAGTCATGAATCCTTCATCAAACAAAACCTATGTATCTCACAGGCATTTTTATGCTAACGTACCTATTTTCACATGTGTTTCAAGAGCTAATGTTTGATGATGATTGTCCTACACTTTAGCGGACTTGGGCCTTTGCGACTTAAAACTATGAAAGACACTTCAATTAATAAAACCAAATCTTTAAATACAATGGTTGTGAAACAATAATTTTGTCGCTCCACTCCCCAACGTTTCCACCGCAGTTTGTTGTTTTACGCGGTCGGGGTGTGACAACCACCCCTACTCAACCAAAAATTTTCAAGTTTTCGAAACCTGGTCGAAAAATGGGATTTTGTGGAAACAAAACCCTGACCATGGGGTCGTGGTTAGCGAACACGGGGGTGTGGCCAGCAGAAATCTGTTGAACACGGAGTGGGGCCAGAAGCCACGGTGCCGTGTCCTACTTGCTGTTTTCGGTTTTCTTCGAAAATTTATTGTTTCATGATAATTGTTTTGTGTTTTCTTTCAAATGGAATCACAGAGTTCAAGCAAAATGAATGGAACTATCAAGCACGCTTTGATGTTCTCAAAAGAAGGCCCGAGGAAATTCCAAGACAAGTATGCCTCGAAACCCTGGAAGTTGTGGGGTAGCTAGACCGTTTCAACACCCTGGTCACGGGTCCACTACGGGTGGCCCTCTGCACTAGACTCCATGCGGTCCATGAATATAGCATGGAGTTCTATAGCACATTCGCTTTCAAAGCTAAAGCAGAGCCGTTTGATGGAGAAGGGGTTGAATTCCGGTGTGCGGGGGAGATGCTTTCAATCTCTATTGCACAAATTGGGGTGCAAATTGGTTTGTTTTTCGAAGAGGATGCCGGCGAAGAAGAAAACACGGGTGGTCTCCGTGAGATCTCAACCAACATGCGTCAGACGGCATGGTCTCAAATTGGGGACGGTCCATACGATCCAAGCCAAACCAAGAGCTCCCAGTTGTGGGACCCTCTCTACCGCTACATTCATAGGGTCCTTAGCAACTCCCTCAGTCAAAGGCGTGATAGCACCGGTGTTGTCAACTTACGTGATTTGACGGTCTTGTACTGCATCCACAACCGTGTTCCCCTTGATATCCCACACCTGCTCCTCCGAAACATGCATCTGAATCAACTGGCTTCCTCCCTGACACCTATATTCTTCGGGCGATGGATCTACCGCCTCTATAAGACCTTTGTTCAAAGAATGCCGAGATCTTTCCGTAAGGGTCCATGGTCGGGAAAGGTGGATCTCGTTAATTTCCATTCAATGGGGATCATCTACGAGATGGGTGACGGGACAATTCACTTCCAAACCACTCAAGGGCATGTTTGGAACCCGGAGGAAGCCCTCGTTCTTCACGCCAACCCAAACCGTCCTCCTCCTCAATTTCATGGCCAGCCGGGTTCATCCTCATCTCAAGTGGGTGGTTTTCCTAACCTTCAAAGTTTACATGATCTATTGCAGGAAAACCTCTTATGCACCCGCAACACCTACAACATGGCCAGCCACACCTACACCCGGGTCGGAGCAATGGAGAGGAGCATCTCCGAAATACAAGATGACATCAATCACATCCGGGAGCACATGGTGTATAGAGGAGGAGACGATGAAGACGAGGACATGGATTGATGCGGAGGTGTTGGAGGAAGTGAGATACCGGATACAGCTTCTCACAGGTTAACCCTTTTATCACACGAACAATTGACTGGCCTGCGTGCCAAAGTTTGAACAATTTACTTTCTTAACACTTTTACTTTCTGCATTTTATTTTTCTTTGCATCTGATGATGGATATTTAACTTTGGTAGTTTAGGATTGGTTGTTATTTGTTGTGTGGTGTGGTATTTAAGCAAACCAGGTACCTAGGAAGCATGGATGCACTAATTATTAGTGCTGCATAAGCCCGGAAACCCGAACCAAAAGCCACAAACCTGTTTTCAGTGATTGCAGATTGTCACCACGGGGTTGTGCTCAGCCTGCATGCCCCCGTGCCCACTCCCCTGTACCTATTGTTTGTCTGAACCCTGCCCACCATGGGGTCGTGTCCACCAGGCACGCCCCGTGGCCACATTCTGTAAGTTTTTGTTACTAGCACTCTGACCACGGGGTCGTGCCCAGCTAGCACGAGGTCGTGTCCATGTGCCAAGTAACACCAAACTTTTTTTTCAAATCCTTTTAAAACATTCAATCAACCTAAAAACTTATTTTTGGGACACAGTGAGGACAATGTGTAACAAGTTCTAAAAAGGTAATATTTTTACAAATTTACAACCGATAGCGTCGTGATAAAAAGAACCAACACAAGAAAATTATGAAACGGCATGACAAATCTAATTAAAATTTGATTATATATATTTGATCACATTATAAACCCATTCCCACAATAAGTGAGTTTTGAGCCTTTATTGAGCATACACGCATACATCTTTAAACTAAATGCTCATTTTTTATTTGTTGTGTGAATAGCCGCTTGGTTCTTATGACCCTAGAACTTGCCATGACCATACATTCCCAATCCTTACCAATTTAAACCCAAGTAAGTAAATGATGGAGGCATTAGGACTAGCCCATTTTCCTTTCAACACCATTATTTTTCATTTTCTTTGTCACCTACCTAAAAATCCCACTAATTAACCCCTTTGAGCCTAGACCTTTTCATTTCTAAACCCACAAAACAAACACCTTTACCCACCAAAACCTTTTTCTTTTCAACCCCTTTATTTTAGTAAAATGCTCGGTTTTCTTGTGACGTTTCTTTATCAAAAAAATGAAAGTCTAGCAATAAACAAACAAGTTTCTCAAAGAAACTTTGTTTGAAGATGCGTAGTTTGAATAAAAGTCACAAAAATAAAAAGTTTTACGACGACCGACGCTTTTTACGCTTTTGGCCCTTTTTACTAACCACTAACCAAAAACCATCTACCTTTAGCCCAAGCCAAACCCATTCCCAAGTCCTCTTGATATTTACAAAGGTTCATAGTTAAAAAGAAGGAGGAATGATTGCTTGGAAAGCATATGGTAGAAGTAAGTTCCATGCCGGTCTCGAGTGTTTCACAAAAATACATCTTCAGCCGAGTGTTGAGTGATCTCCCGTGAGGTATGTGAACTTGTATATAAATGGAATTTTAAAGAGGCATGTTATGCCCAAATAAGTAATTTCTCTTATGAAACGTTCTAAATAAATCATAACGAATAGGATTGTAAATAGAATAAAAATAAAACTCAAAAACGATCTTGGATTCCCGACACATAAGACAAGCCCAAAACTTCTCTTCTACCCATTCCATTTGGGTGTGTAAGCCACATAATAAAGAGTTTTGCTTGAGGACAAGCAAAGATTCAAGTGTGGGGGTATTTGATGTGTGCAAAATGCAACATATAAATTACATCAAATGAGGCATAAACTAACCCTTTTTTAGTACTAATGTTGGAAAAAGTGTGCTTTTGTCTTCCTTTTGAATTTACAGGACCAAATGAGCTTAAATGAACAAAAGGAACAAACTTACAGCAAAAACCAACATAAATACAAAGAAAAGAAATAAACGTGACATGCCCGACCCCTCGACAGCATCCCCAAGAGCAAAAACAAGAAACAGAAGGCTGACCACGGCCCGTGCCCACGGGACACGGGGGCGTGGTCAGGTGTCTGCAGAAAGGACAAAGTTGTGGAAGCTTCTACGCCCACCACGGGGGCGTACCCAGCTCAGCATGGGGCGTGATCAACACTAAGATACGCAAAATCTTGCAAAATCTCGGTAGTACAGATACGCTTCTACCCACGGGGCCGTGCCCAGCGAACACGGGCCGTGTGGAGCCCAATGCTGACAAAAGCAATTAATGAAGGAAGAGAAAGGGATGGCCACGGGGCCGTGGCCGATGGACACGGGGCCGTGGTTGGGCTTCTGTTCAGGCTATAAATAAGGGTGCTTAGTTCACTTCAAAGTCAGCCCTTGGCAAACCACTACTCTCCTACTTTGCCACCAATCCACTACCACTACACCACCAACACCCACCACCATCATCCACCTTTAGAGTGTGTAGTAGTCTTAGGATCCAAGATTGACTGTAAGAGTTCTTGTCAATCAAAGGTCATGTTTGGCTAAGTCTCTTACCTCACTTGGTGAAGACAAGTCTTTAATGTATTAATTTTGATTTTTAGTCTTTTCGCACGTTTTATTTGGTTTTGTATTAATGACTTTAATAACTAATTTCTTATGTTGAAGGTGAAACTTCTTTATCATTTGTCTGTGGTGTCTTGGCATTACTTTACTGTCTATATAAAGTAAAAGATTTACACCATTCATATCTCTACGGTCTATATAGAGATATGTTGGCTACCTGTTCGGGGGTTAAAGGAATGGTTTAGTAAGGTTCTTTCCTTGTTCAGTGCATAGATCCTGTAAGGACCTGGATCAAGCTTACTAGGACCTCCTTTAATACCCACTGGTATTGGATGGCGGGGGTATGAATGGCTTGATCCCCTCATATGTAAACTACTATTAATACATTAAACCGGCTACTTGGGATTGTATCCCTGCTGACTCAAACCACTTAGCCGAGGGTAACGTCACCTTCAAAAGAGGGGCCTACCACTTTTCACATTAATAACTTAATTAATTATCTTTCAATATTCCGACCCTTTGGGATTGTATCTTGGCTGACTCAAACCACTGGGTTGAGGGTAACGTCACCTTCAAAAGAGGGGCCTACTACTATAACTAAGATAATCTCTTAAAAAGTGCAAAAGTGCGAAAATCATCAAATGATACATTAAAGGCGAGTCGGATCCAATTGATTCATCTTGTCTATCTGTTTTTATTTTATTTTTATTTCTGCATTTTTAGTTTATTTTTCATATTTAAAACCTTTTCTCAAAAATTTCAGTTTGATTAGACGTTGAGAATAAACCGGTACTAAAAGCTCTTGTGTCCTTGGACGACCACGGTATCTTACCAACGCTATACTACACTCATGACGGGTGCGCTTGCCGAAGTGTGTGTTTAGTGTTAGTAGAATATCATGTTTTATAAATTTAAAACTTGACTAATGTGTAAAATGGGCTTAAAATATCAATAAAAATATATCACGCTTTGCACGCACCAATATGTAGCTGTGGAACTTGTTGTCTAGGACGCTGATGTGCACAAAATGCAACTTATAAATTACATCAATTGTGGCATAAAACTAACCCCTTTTTAGTACTAATGTTGGAAAAGTGTGTTTTTGTCTTCCTTTTGTATTTTCAGGATTAAATGAGCTCAAATGAATAAAAGAAGCAAAAAGCCAGCTAAATCTAACATGAATACAAGAAAAGGAACAAACGTGGCATGCCCGACCCCCCCCCCCCCCCGACAGCATCTTCCCAAGCAAAAAGAAGAGAACAGAAGGCTGAACACGCCCCTTGCTCAGTGAGCATGGGGGCGTGCCCAAGTGTCAGCAGAAAAGACAAAGTTGTAGAAGCTTCTATCACCCACCACGGGGTCGTGCTCAGCGGACACGGGGCCGTGGTCAACTCTAAGATTCGCAGAATCTAAGGAAATCTTGATAGTACAGGTACGCTTCTGCACACAGGGTCGTGCTCAGCGGACACGGGGGCGTGGTCAACTAATGCAGACAAACTGCAATTAATGAAGAAATAGAAGGAGGATAGACACGGGGTCGTGCCCGAGCTGCTGTTCAGGCTATAAATAGGGGTGCTTGGCTCATTTGCAAACCATCCCTTGGCACACCACCTCTCTCACACTTCACCCACCCACCACCACCATCACAACACCATCGTCCACCACCATCATCCATCATCCATCATAGAGTGTGTGAGTCGCCTCGGGATCCAAGATTAATCGTAAGAGTTCTTGACAATCAAAGGCCATGTTTGCCTAAGTCTCTTACATCAGTTGGTGAAGACAAGTGTTTAGTGTAATACTTTTTATTTTTAATCTTTTCGCACTTTTTATTTGGTTATGTATTAATGACTTTAATAACTAGTTTCTTATGTTGAAGGTGATTCTTCCTTATCGTTTATCCGTGGTGTCTTGGCATTATTTTACTGTCTATATAAAATAAAAGATTTTCACCATTCATATCTCCACGGTCTATATGGAGATATGTTGGCTACCTAGTCGGGGGTTAAGGGAACGGTTTGGTAAGAGTCTTGCCTTGTTCAGTGTATAGATCCTGCAAGGACCCGGGTCAAATTTAGTAGGACCTCCTACAATACCCATCGGTATTGAATGGCGGGGGTCCAAACTCTTTGATCCCCTCATATGTAAGCTACTATTAAAACTTTAACCCGGCTACTTAGGACTGTATCCCTGCTGACTCAGACTACTTAGTCGAGGGTAACGTCACCTTCAAAAGACGGGCCTACCATATTATGCATTAATAACTTAATTAATTATCTTTCAATAATCCGACTCTTTAGGATTGTATACTTGCTGACTCAAACTACTGGGTTAAGGGTAATGTCACCTTCAAAAGAGGGGCCTACTACAATAACTAAGATAATCAAAGGTTATACTACACACGAGTCGGATCCAAGTGATTCATCTTGTCTATCTGTTTTTACTTTTATTTAATTTTTCAGCATTTTAGTTAGTTTTATTTTTCTATTTTAAAAACCTTTTTCTAACTTTTTGATTTGATTATACGTTGAGGATAAACCGGTACTAAAAGCTCTTGTGTCCTTGGACGACTTCGGTATCTTACCAACACTATACTACGTCCATGATGGGTGTACTTGCCCATATGTGTGTTTAGTGTTAGTAAATATCGTGTTTTATAAATTTAAAACATGACTAAAAAGGTGTAAAAGGGCTTAAAATATATATCAAAAATATATAACACCACACACACACCAAGTTTTTGGCGCCATTGTCGGGGACACAAGGATTTTAAGAAACTTAGGAATCAACGGCCTAATCGTTTTTTCTAGTTTTTCTGTTTTTTTTTTTAGGATTTTCATAGATTTTTCAGTTTCTGCAGAGCTCAGCACGGGCCGTGCCTGGCCGGACATGGGCCATGCCCAA
This sequence comes from Helianthus annuus, assembly GCF_002127325.2. Taxonomy (NCBI): domain Eukaryota; kingdom Viridiplantae; phylum Streptophyta; class Magnoliopsida; order Asterales; family Asteraceae; genus Helianthus; species Helianthus annuus. The sequence goes on from NC_035443.2 coordinate 137,135,264, forward strand.
CGTTGGTACTGGTAGTTTTTATTTTCCGAGTTACAGAGAGTTGAGCACGGGGCCGTGTCGGTGCAACACGGGGCCGTGTCGAGCTCCCATGTAACAGGGATCCGGAAAACAATCACTGTATCTCCGACCACGGGCTGTGTTCATCTGAGCACGGGGCCGTGGTGAAGCTTCTGACCAACGTTCTTCTTTGTTTTTATTGCAGGACTTGGAACTCAGGCGCCACATTTGCATTTTCCACGTAGTGTATGAGCTCCAGTTCTAGTAGAGACATAAAAGAACCCCTAGACGAACCCGAACACTTTCTAAGAAAAAGACTAAAAGCTAAAAACCAAGAGAAAGTTTCGGGGGACCCACTTCCAATGGCGGACCAACGTACCCTCATGGATTACCTACGACCCACCTTAGGTAATCTCGGCGCCGCTATCAATGCACCAAATGTCGAAGCTAACAACTTCGAACTTCGGCCACATTTGATACAAATGCTTCAAAACTCCGCAACCTTCCATGGGCTTGCGGACGAGGATCCTCATCTACATATTACTAATTTCTTAGAAATATGTGATACCTTTCGGATCAATGGAGCATCAAACGACGCCATCCGCCTTCGCATGTTTCCATTTTCACTAAAAGACCGAGCTAAGGCTGGGCTTAATGCCCTCCCAGTTGGCTCGGTGAACACCTGGGATGAACTAGCCCAAAAATTTCTATATAAGTATTTCCCTCCTACTAAAACGGCTAAATTAATGACTGAAATTAATACATATTCACAAGAGGATGGGGAATCCTTATATGAAACTTGGGAAAGGTTCAAGGACCTACTAAGAAAGTGTCCTCATCACGGTCTTGCGGTGTGGCAACAAGTATCCACTTTCTACAATGCGGTGTGGCAACAAGTATCCTCATTACCTCCGGGGGACTTTTAGGTAATCGTCGCCCAAATGAAATATATAATCAAATTGAGGAAATTGCTCTAACCAACTTTCAGCTGCACACTCCCCGAGGTAATAAATCTATTGCCCCGGGCGCCCATAAGGTTGATGAAAGAACTTCTTTACACGCCCAAATCGAGGCCCTTTCTTCAAAAATCAAAAAGCTAGAAATGGCAAAAACCGCCTCGGTCATGGCGTGTGAAGGGTGTGGTGGGCCACACGAAAATTGGAGTTGTATGAAAGAAGTAGATGATCAAACAGAGTCGGTAAATTACATTGATAATAGACCTAGGCCGTCGGGTCCTCCAACGGGTACCTACAACCAAAGATGGCGTAACCACCCTAACCTTGGTTGGAGAGAACCCGGCAATGGTAGTAACCAACAAAATCTAAACCAACGAACAAACTTTCAACAACCAAGAATCGAGTCACAAAATTTCTCTCAACAACAAGGTGGACGAGAAAGGCTTGAAGATACTGTATCTCGCCTAATCTCCGACACCGAAAAGAAAAACTCGGATCGATTTCAACAATTGGAATCGAATTTTAGAAATCAACAAGCTAGTATACAAAACATTGAAAAGTAATTAAATCAAATAGCTCAAAATTTCTCCGAGAGACCACAAGGCGCATTACCAAGTAATACCGAAACTAACCCAAAGGCGCAAGTACATCTCATAACGTTGAGAAACCGTACCATGGGTCCCGAAGAGGCTCCATTACCGCCAACTGAAAGAAGCCAATCTAGCCAAACCACAACTCCACCCACGCCCCAACAGGAGAAGGCTTCTCCACCAATTCAAGAGCCTACTAAGACTCCCCCGGTTCCATACCCCGGTTGGTTAATTCGTCAAAAGACCGATGAACAATTTGTAAAGTTCGAAAATTTACTAAAACAAATGCATGTTACTATTCCATTTATCGAAGTCCTAACTCAAATGCCTAAATATTCAAAATTTATGAGGGACTTCCTCACTCATAAAAGGAAAATTGAATCATTGCAATTAGTTAATTTAGGCGAAGAATGCTCCGCCTTACTACTCAACAAACTCCTGCAAAAGAAGCTTGACCCCGGAAGCTTCACAATTCCTTGCTCGATTGGGGAATCCCCCATTCGTAATGCATTTGCCGATCTCGGGGCAAGCATCAACCACATGCCCTCATCAATGTTCAACCGACTCGGCCTAGGGAAAACAAGCCCTACAAAAATAAGCATACAACTTGCCGATAGATCCGTCAAATATCCACAAGGTGTCGCTGAAAATCTATTGGTCAAAGTCGGCGAATTTGTCTTTCCGGCCGACTTTGGCATACTAGATATGGAGGAAGATGCCGAAGTACCACTCATCCTAGGGAGGCCATTCCTAGCTACGGCCCAAGCAACTGGTAGATATGAACGATGGAACGCTAACATTGAGGATTGGGGACGAGGAAATGAAGTTTGGAGTTGGAAAACGAGTAGAAGACGAAGACCCGGTCAACTACCTGAAGGTCATTGACTCGAGTTTGGATGATGCTCTCTGACGGTATAACATGGGATGCAAAACATCCCACTTGGGTAGCATATGACCAGGCTTTGGGTCTAGCCAGGGACCCTTATAAACGTGGCGCACCACGGAGGCATTACACGGAACTATCCTTAGTTTAGTTTAGATTAATTTTTATGTTTTCTAGTTTAGTTTTAATTTTCAGGGATAAAACACACTCGGGATGGTGAAGGATACCAAGGAAACTTGCACCAGCACCCCATGCACGAAAACAGGGCCATCCGACAAAATTTTCTTCATTACAGCAAGTTCAGCATGGGATGTGCCTGCCCAACACGGCCCCGTGCTGCACAATTGGCAGAAAATGCCCAGTTCAGGTAACTGGACACGGGGCGTGCTCGCTGAACACGCCCCCGTGCCCAGGCTTCTGTTTCTTTTTAACAATTTATGTTACTGGCGATCTGAACACGGGGTCGTGCCCGGACACCACGGGGCCGTGTCCAGACGCCCAGTAACATAAATTTTTGTTTTTCACACCTTTTCACACATTCAATCAACCTAAAAACTTATTTTTGGGACACATTAAGGACAATGTGTAATTTAAGTGTGGGGGATGCTAAATTTTGAATCTTGCAAGTCCTAAATACAAGCCTTACACAAAACTATATTGGAAACGCAAATCACCCCAAATTTTTTCAAAAATTTTTCATTTTTTTTCTTTTTACTTGTCTAGGTTTAATTTGGGAATTTCAAGTTCTAAAAAAGGTTATATTTTTACAAATTTACAACCGATAGCGTCGTGATAAAAAGAACCAACATAAGAAAATTATGGCATGACAAGATTAGTTAAAATTTGATTATATATACTTGATCACATAAAAACCCATTCCCACAAAAAGTGTGTTTTGAGCCTTTATTGAGCATACAAATACATATCTTTAAACTAAATGCTCATTTTTCGTTTCTTGTGTGAATAGCCGCTTGGTTCTTACGACTCTAGAACTTGCCACGACGATACATTCCCGGTCCTTACCAACTTAAACCCAAGTAAGTAAATGATGGAGGCATTAGGACCAACCCTTTTTATTTCTACGCCATTATTTTTCTTTTTTTTTTACCACCTACCCAAAATCCCCCTGGTTAACCCCTTTGAGCCTAAACCTTTTCATTTCTTAACCCAAAACAAACACCCTTTTACCCACCAAAACCCTTTTTCATTTTAAACCCTTTATTTTAGTAACAAAGCTCGGTTTTTCTTATGACTTCCAAATATATATATATATATATATACCTTTTGATGATGAAGCCAAAAGAAAAAAACAAACAAGTATATCAAAAAGAACTTTAGCCCAAGCCTAACCCTTCACCCAAAAGTCCTCTTGATATTTACAAAGGTGTATAGTTTAAAAGGAGGAGGATTGATTGCTTGGCAAGCTTATGGTAAGAATAAGTTCCATGCCGCTCTCGAGTGGTTCACTAAAATACATCTTCGGCCAAGTGTTGAGTGATCCCCCGTGAGGTACGCGAACTTGTATATAAATGGAATTTTAAAAAGGCATGTTATGCCCTAATAAGTGATTCATCTTATGTAATGTTTTAAATAAATCATAACGAATCGGATTGAAAATAAATAAAAATAAAACTTAATAAAGAATCTTGGAAATCCCGACATTCTATGGCAAGCCCAAAAACCTTCTCTTCTACCCATTCCATTTGGGAGTGTAAAGCCACATTATAAAGAGTTTTGCTTGAGGACAAGCAAAGATTCAAGTGTGGGGGTATTTGATGTGCACAAAATGCAACATATAAATTACATCAATTATGGCATAAAACTAACCCTTTTTTAGTACTAATGTTGAAAAAAGTGTGTTTTTGTCTTCCTTTTGTATTTTCAGGATTAAATGAGCGCAAATGAACAAAAGAAGCAAAAAGGCAGCTAAATCTAACATAAATACAAGAAAAGGAACAAACGTGGCATGCCCGACCCCCCCCCCCCCCGACAGCATCTTCCCAAGCAAAAACAAGAGAACAGAAGGCTGAACACGCCCCATGCTCAGTGAGCACGGGGGCGTGCCCAAGTGTCAGCAGAAAAGACAAAGTTGTAGAAGCTTCTATCACCCACCACGAGGTCGTGCTCAGTGGACACGAGGCCGTGGTCAACTCTAAGAATCGCAGAATCTAGGGAAATCTTGATAGTACAGATATATGACAACCCGTAATTTCGAGGTATAAATCATTTGTTTTGCTCTTGCGAATAAATAGATATACTTATATATTTCCGACAAATTAAATTTATACTCGTTTAATTATTGTGTGCAAACTTATAGTCGAAACCAAGCTCATTTGGTGATGAACCTACCTGAACCATTTGAACCATGACCTAAATCGCATAACTCGAACTTTTGAGGCCCGAACCCTTAGCGTCAATATTTTACGTTTATATGAGTTGGTTAATAGTTATCATTATTAGTTACCCAAGTAATTTAATCCAAATCAAACTCCTTAAACCCCCCCCCCATGTGCGCACACTTAGCACTAAAAATATATTAATGATTCTTGCCCTTCTTGTGTAGATTTTCGGCCCAAATCAACTCAATTGTGACAGCCCAAATTTGAGCCCCTTACTCCCTCCTTTAAACTGATCGGCCCAACACCCCCTTTTTCCTTTGTGTGCACGTAAAGCTTTACCTTTATAAACTTTGCATAATCCCTAATTCATTCAAACAAACTTTATCCCCTCTTTCAATCTTGCAACGATCAGCCCCACCTCGTGAGATACCATCCAGTTTATAAAAGACCTGGTTAGTGATGCCATACCATGTTAGTTATTAATTGGTTATTCTTTATTTGATAATTCTTGATGTACATGGAATCTTTACTATTAACCTGGCTATTATTCGTGATGATAACATGGATTTTAATTAGTAATTCTTGATGTAATATGATTTAATAGGAAGTAATGATGATTTATGATCTAAGGTTTGCATGTGACTTAGTTTTAATTCATCATTCAACCTATAGGATAAAGGCTAGGTTAGCATCCCAATATAACGGTCTGTCCACCCAAACAAATCGATCCAGTAGAATATTGCTGTGAATATAGTTGTCGGCTATGCTTGTAAGAATCAGTAGGTTATATGAAAATAGGTAATTAAGATACCAGTTGTATTATTGGTCCAATATATATACACTCACTGCGCATGTGCAGTGAGTAATGATTAGGATTTTCATATGATTCTTACTCGACGAAATCACTATGCCGACGAAAACCCCTGGGCTGACGAAGACCCTTGCCTGACGAACTCTCTTTCGACGAAATCATAGGTCGACGAAATCTCATGTTTTCGTCGTGGCCTTTTCGTCGCAACCCTATGTCGACGAAATCCCTAGTCTTCGTCGTGAAGCCTATATGGAACAGTGGGTTATTTTGTTCATGTATACTATGTGTGTGATATAAACTTATTTTGTTAGTCACTGTTAAGGATAGTTACATTTGATCGAATAACAGGATGTAGATTTACACTCTGTACACCTAACTGTTGAACATGGTTATGGAATCTACCTGTAAACTATGAATCTTGTATGAATTAAATTAACTGTTTATGTGTTACTTGATAATAATTGCCAAAAACACTTTGTGACATTAGATTACATGTGAAACCCTACAAAAATGAACTGATTGTATATACGTGTACACTATAGGCTTTGACTGAATAAATTGAACGTGTAGTTAACCATACCGAGCAAACCGAGGTGAGTTCACACTTTCCACAAGGCATGGGATTCCCTAGGGTTGGGAATGGGTAAAGGATTTAAACTGAAACTGCGTGATCTCCTGGTTTGGAACACGTACACACCCTCTTAATTGAAGGGTGACAACATGTGATAAGGATTTAATTGGAAACTGCGTAATCTCCTGGTTTGGGGATTTCGTACACACCCTCTTATTTGAAGGGTGACAACACGGATACTAGACCAAAATCTCTATCATGAAGTCCCTCCTTTATATATCGACTTAATCGCCGGGCCAATGGCGAGTGGGTCATTAGTTAGATAGCGCTATTTAGGTTTGACAAGCCTCACACCGTGCCGCAGAGGACGGGCGTGAACTAATGGATCTGGGCACTAGTCAATGATGATAGACATTGACGTCAGGGCACCAACTTACTTTAGTCAGTGGTCGATATGGTAAACGGGTCTAGTGGTTCACATGGGGAAGCCCCCACTGGTTACGAATGTGTTTGGGAAACAGGGAAAAACGGGATAACTATAACTTACAAACGAACTCATGGTTTTTGAAACAACTTAACAATGAACACCAACTGTGAACTCGCTCAACTTTGTTGTTGACTCGTTTTTACATGCCTTGCAGGTCGTTAGATATTTATGGAGCTTGCTCGGGGAGGCGTGATCGTTGTGGGGCATGGATAGTCATATGTCATGTTAAACTTTTGATATATTTGAACTTATACTTTGGTTTAGAACATTATGCTTCCGCTTACAACTTAAACTACGTTTAGTTTGGACACCAATTATATTGTTTTTGGGTTTTATATTTATTTACACGTTATGTTCAATATGATTAGTGGCTTGATCCTGGTCAGCCACGCCTCCAGGCGGTAATACTCCGCGTGTGGATTTTGGGGGTGTGACAGATTGGTATCAGAGCCATTGGTTATAGTGAACTTGGTTTTAAAAAGGGGAAAAGCTTTTTTTATGGTAAAACCATACTATAACCTGTACGGTGCTCAACGATCCACAATGACGCATCGCTCCACGTACAAGGCTCAACACTATAGGTGATATGATTTATGTTTATATTGCCTACTTGCTAGTTATATAGTACATTGCTCGTGGTATGCTTAGATAAACGTAACAACTATTGTTTGAAACACATGTATGCTTACTCTCTTCTGTCATCGCACTTTCGCGAACCTCTCACACTCATGTTTCCTTTGATATGAAGATCATGAGTGGACGTGTTAACCTAACTCAAGCCCAGCTGACGGCTCTGATCAATGAACAAGTTACTGCAGCACTCGCAGCCGCTCAGGCAGGAGGTATAACCTGCCATTGCAACTTACCCTAGGATCTTTAGATCCTACTCTCATAAACCAACATTTGTGTTCAACTTTGTCTCTTCTTACACACACGACAGGTCAACCTGCTCAGCCTCCTGCATGTACTTTCAAAACTTTTATGGATTGCCGACCTACTACTTTCAACGGCACTGAAGGAGCTGTAGGCCTCCTCCACTGGTTCGAGAAGCTCGAGTGTGTTTTTGAGATGTGTGAATGCCCTGAGGCTCGTAGGGTGAAGTATGCTACTGGTACTCTTGAAGGTGTAGCGCTCACGTGGTGGAACGCTCAGGTTCAAATGCTGGGGATAGTTGTTGCTAATGCCACCCCATGGAATGACTTCAAGGATTTAATCAAAGAGGAATACTGCAACCGTGATGACATCCACAAGCTGGAAGTAGAGTTCTTCAACTTAAAGATGGCGGGGTCAGAAATCGAAGCGTATACGAAAAGGTCAAATGAGCTGGCAATCTTGTGGCCTACTATGGTAGATCCTCCTATCAAGCAAATCGAGCTGTACCTTAAAGGTTTAGTGCCAGAAATTCAGAGTCACGTGACCTCAGCAAATCTTGGCACCATCCAGCAGATCATCCGTTTGGCTCATCGTCTCACTGATCAGGCAGTCGAGCAGAACAGGCTGCCCAAGCATATTGGTACTACTACTACTACCACTTCTGATGCCCCCAACGACAACAAGCGCAAATGGGATGGAGTCTCAAGCAAGGGTTCAACATTAGCTCAGTCTTAGTCTCATCTGCGAAAGACTGACGACTACAAGAGCCTTGGTCAACAATCTTCTGGTAGTCAAGGATAGAGTGGGTATAAGGGGAACCACCCCAAGTGCAATCGTTATGGTTTCCATCATAGCAGACCGTGTACTAGGGGTACTTGTTAGAGGTATAACAAGCCTGGCCATGCGGCTAAGGATTGTAGGAGTCTCTACCCTGCAAATCAGCGACGACAGAACCAGCAGCAAGCCCACAGAATCAGCGTCAGCAGCAACAACAGCAACAGGGTAACAACAAAGGATGCTTTCAGTGTGGTGCTGAAGGCCACTTCAAAAGAGACTGCCCCCAGCTGAATCAGAGGCAGAACAACAATAATCAGGGGAACGGAAACATTAATGGGGGAAACAATGGTGACAACAGTGCCAGGGGTCGAGCTTTTGTGATTGGTCAGGGTGACGCGAGGAACGATCCCAACGTCGTGATGGGTAAGTTTCTACTGGATGACTTTTATGTTAATGTTTGATTTGATTCGGGTGCTGATACCAGTTATGTGTCCCTAAAAGTTAGTCAAATGCTTAAGTGTACCCTAACACTTTTGAACACCAAGCACATGGTAGAACTAGCAAACGGTAAAAGTCTTGAAGCCACACACATAGTTAGGGGTTGTAATCTCATCTTAGCTGGTAAGACCTTCTCTATCGACCTCATTCCTATCGTTCTGGGTAGTTTCGACATTGTTATTGGTATGGATTGGCTATCTCAGCAGCAAGTAGAGATCCTTTGCAAGGAGAAGATCGTCCGCATTCCTCGTTCTAATGGAGAACCTTTAGTGATTCATGGCGACAAAAGTGGTGCTGTGGTGGGCATCATTTCTTTTCTTAAGACCCAAAAGTGTTTACAAAAGGGCCACACTGCTATTCTAGCCCTCGTTACTGACAGCTCAACGAAAGAGAAGAAGATAGAAGATATCCCGATTGTACGTGACTTTCCTGAGGTATTTCCTGAGGAATTACCTGGTCTTCCGCCTTATCGTCAGGTTGAATTTCAAATCGAGCTAGCTCCTGGAGCAGCGCCCATAGCTCGAGCACCTTATCGTCTAGCTCCATCGGAATTTGAAGAGTTGTCCACTCAATTGCAAGAACTCTTGGAAAAGGGTTTCATACGTCCTAGCTCTTCGCCCTGGGGAGCTCCAGTGTTATTTGTGAAGAAGAAAGTGTTAGTGCACGATGTCTATAGCCTACGTCTTAGTCTAGGTCATGCTTGTATAGGGTTTACAGGGGCTAGAATGTAAATTTATGTGAATTTCATGTTATTTCATGTGATTCCGCTTGAAATGACACTTTGTCATTTCAAGCGAAATCAAAATGTTTGTGATTCCGCTCGAAATGACATGTGTCATTTCAAGCGGAATATGAAGCCTATATATAGGTTAACTTGTTTCTCATTTGACACGGAATCAAAAGTTGTATACCGAACTGCTGCCAGATTTTCTAGTGAAGTATTAATGAGAAACGTGTGTTAAAGTGATATTCTCTGTTTTTCTACTCCATTCTTACTGATTCAGCTCTGTTTGTTTGATTCCGCCTTACAAACAGTGTGTATTGACTCTGAATTGACTCACACGGTCGGTAAATCGATCCTACAATTGGTATCAGAGCCAGTTATGAGCCAATACACCTGATTCAGAGCATTTGTTTCTACATTTTTTTGGATTTCTGGACGTTTGAACGGACAAAATGGACCGAGTTGCTAGTATTGTGTGTAAAACTGTGTTTTAACAAATCCTTGAGAGAATCAGTTTAAAATTCGGACTAAAACTGCTAAAAATGGACTGAAAACCTTATTCCTCTTGAAAGAGTTGTTTTGATTCCGCTTGAAATTTCAAGCGAAATAAGGTATTCTGCTTGAAAAGTTTTGATTCCGCTCGAAAATTGAAGTAATTTCAAGCGAAATAAGTGATTCCGCTTGAGTGTCACCCGATTCCGCTTGAGTTGCTGATTCCGCTTGAATCATCACCTGATTCCGCTTGAATCATCACTTGATTCCGCTTGAAACTTACTGATTTCGCTTGAAAATTAATTCAGCTTATTCCGCTTGAAAACAATTATGGTTTTGTTGTGAAAGTCCTTTTCGTTCGTGACACTTCATTTAAAGTTCATTTCGTGTAGAAAGTGTTTTCACTTAGAGTGACAAGTTTTTCAAAACTTAAAAATTTTTCGATAATCTGATTTCTAAAAATGGACAACCAAGATTTTTACAACATGTTTGCCGGCAGTGGTATGACAGCAGCACAGAGTCCAGCAAGTATTGTTCAGAACGTCAATGTGGAGAATGAGTTGGGAACGATGTAGAAACCACCCAAGCTGATCAATTTAGATGAATATACAGGTTGGTCTGGGAGATTCAAAAACTGGGTACAAGCTAATCACTTTGAATGCTGGATTAAGATTTAGAAGAAGTATGTTCCACTGGTAGATGGTTTGGGTTTGGAAAAGGGAATTGGAAGTTTGACGCAAACTGAACAAGATGACTTCAAAGCTGAGAAGAAGATGATGAGCATTCTTCAACAGGCAATTAAAGAGGATATCTTGGTGTTGTTACAGCATGAAGATAATTCGCAATCAGTTTGGCAGCAATTGAAAGTAAAATTTCAAGGGAGTGTGTCTATGATCAAAAGCAAAAAGGCTTTGATAAAGAAAGAATTTGACATTTTCACGGGCATAAAAGTTGAAACTACAAAACAATTGATTGAAAGATACTGCCACTTAGTTGTGGAAATGAAAAGATTGGAAATAACCAAGACACATGAGGAGTGGATCGACAAATTAGCAGATGCATTACCCTATGATGAATGGGTTACTTACTTGATGATGTTGAAGAACAATTCAGATTTCGTTAATTTGAATCCCGGCTCGTTTATCGAGAAGATCGAGGCACATGAGTTAGAGTTGATAAAGATTAAAAAGATGAACTCTGCCAATGTTCAACAGGATGTGTCTCTTTATTACAAAGGCAGCACTCCGACACCAACAAATGTAAGCCCGAAGATTCAAACAGCGTTCAACGCAGATTCAACATCGGGTGCTTCGTCCAATGCTCCAAGTAACAACAAGCATTCACCGTTTGCCAGCTACGAGCCAAATTTCAAAGCTTCTGAACAGACATCACCTCAAAGCTCGTCTAGCTCGAACAATCAGGCATATGTTTCTGGGATTCAATGCAATATTGCAGTCAACATCAAGAACGGGAATGAGTTTACTGAAGCGGCTGCAAAACAGCATATTTCATTGTTAGCTTCCGTGTTGGAGTCATACGAGAATTTGGTGGCGGGAAAGATCGGTAATCCTGATATGACCAAGGAGGATTACGATCAAATAGATCCGGAGGAGCTTGAGCTTATAGATATAAAGTGGGGTATGGCTAGTTTGGTGAGAAGAGCACAGCGTTTTATGGAAATTACTGGTAGAAACAGTCTTTCTGGACCAGATCAGAAGCTTGGATTTAATAAGTCCAAAGTGACTTGTTTTAAGTGCAAAGAAAGAGGGCATTTTAAAAGAGAGTGTCCGAACAGAGAGGTCAACAATCACCAGAACCCATTTACCAATGACTACTACAGACAGGCGATCTATCACAAGCCAAATCAACAACCTGTTGTTCAGAGACCTCAGATTGAGAACAAGCCAGAGAAAGCTCTCATAGTCAACCAAGATGACGAGAAGGTAGCTGAGGGATTCAGCTGGGATAAATACATCCTGGGAAGTGAAGGAAGAGCTATGATGGCTGAGATTGTCGAAGAATTAGAGAGTATTGTTGAGCCAGAAGTGGTTAATGAAGATGTTTCGGTGGAAAATGTGGCTGATCTTGAGGAAATTGCTGCTGAAGTTTATTACTAGCAATCCGAACAGGTGGTATTAGCCAGTTCTTTAAAATCAATCATGCCTCCTAAAGTGTTTGATTCTTTTGCAGGTTTCTTCGAATAGCCAAAAACAGGATTATGCCCACGATATGAGGAGAAGAAAGATTTTGTTGAAGAGATGATTGATGTAACCAAAGAGATGACCAAAGAGACATTGAAGGAGATTGCTAACAGGGCTCTTATAGGAAAACTGAAAGAGGTAGACACAGAACCTGTAAAACCAGAGTCTGTCGGTACCGAGTCAGTACAAAAGGAGTCTGATGAGGAGTCAGGAATTGAGGAGGTCAAAACCAAAGGAGTGTCTGAGTCAAAGTCAGATGATGTCGGTAAACAGGGTGTTAAAACTGATCAGGAAGAAATGATTGTCGAGAAGATTGGTTCAATCTCTGAAACCCCATGCTAAAACTGTTCAAAACCTTGCATGGAGTGTCTCGAAAAGGACACAAAGTTTCAGAAGTTGAAACAACACGCTGATATGATTAATTTTGATCTAAGTCAAGTAAAAGAGGCATATGACACACTGGCTAGATCTATAAACATGATTCAAAAGGAAAGTGTTGAAAATGATAAAGCCACAAAATTATTAAAATCGACAATTTTTGATAAACAAGTGGAAGTCAACTTTCATTTAGACACGATTGCATCATTAAAGAAAGAGTTAGAGTTAACCAAAATTGAGAATGAACGAATTGATAAAAAGTTAATGAGCTATGTTGCATCTTCTTATGTCATTGAGCAGATTGTTCCACAACAACCAAATGCAACACCGGTCTTTAACAGCGTTCCACCCCCAATGTGGAATCATTACATTCAGAAGTATCCAGATAGGGTGGAAGCTGCATTGAACCTCAAACTGAGGACAATTGAGGATGAGTTACCGGAGAGTATTGATGTTACATTCTCTCCGTCCGACACAGACAATGAGTCACAGGTCATCAAGACTATTGTCGATCAAGTGTTAGACGAAGAGAGTGATAACTCTGAGGCTGAGATCCTGAAAACTCATTCGGAGAATTCTGTGTCTGATTCTGAAGAAGAGGGTAACTTTTTAGACCGATTCATACCAAAATCAGACAAAGTCGCAAATGATGATTCGATCATGGTGGTTTACACAATGATTGGAACTGACAAGCTTTATTCTGATTTTGAGTATCCACTTCAGAATGTAAAGATTGAAAATGTTGAAAAAGTGTTCAAATTGGTCGAAATTGACATTGCTGAAGTGAACAACAAAGAGTTCTTTTCAAAACCCAAAAAGGCGTTTGTTACGTCACGATCTAACAACTCGGGTAAGAAAGAGTGGGAGGGAAACGGTAACAACAAGAAAAATGGAAACAATTTTAAAAACAAAGGTATTGGTTTTGAGAAGAAAATGGCTAAGAGAAATTTCAAGCCAAAGGATAACATGAATGATGTTTTTGTCACTGGACCAAGTGTTGATGCTGAAAAAGTGTACATTTTTAGTCAAAAAGCCATTGATGATTTCAATGCGGCAAAGAAACTGAAAGAAGAGTCGTTCAAATCAACTTTTGTCGAATATAACAAAAGAGTTTGCTATCGCTGCAATGAGATTGGTCACATGGCCAAACAATGCAAGAAAGTTTTTGATAAACCTGTCTTTCAAAAACATGTTGTGCAAAAACCCCGACCTAAATCTCCAATTGATAAAAAGGGTAAAAAAAACCTATGATTTCACCAATTCGCATTTTGAAGAAGGGTGAATCTCTGAAGTCAGAAGATAAGCCGAAATCGACCTTTGAGGTTGGCGAATCTTCAAAGACTCACAAGACTTCAAAGATTTATCCAAAAATGAAATTTTTTGAAAATCAATCTTGGTTGTGAAATCAAAGTCATCGGTCGAGGAGAAAAAGATGGAGAACATTTTGAAAAATGAAACAAAAGGTTTTAAAGATGATATAGAAAAGCTTGAGTTTGAACTAGATAAACTTCTTGAAGAGTTTCCACCGATTAAAAGGGATGAAGTAAAACCAAAAGTAAAAACTGATGTTCCAAATGTCATTTTTGACTTTCCAAAGGTTGATGTGACGTGTGACATAATTTTTGGTAGTGTTTCAGCGGTTAAGAAGTCATGGGCATCATTGTTTGAGTGAATTGCTATAATGTTTGCAGGGGCTGCCTAGGTCGATAATTTCAAAATGGATAATGGACAGCGGAGCCTCTAGACACATGACAGGAATGCTGGCGTTACTCTATGATGTGAAATCTATCAATGGTGGATACGTCGGATTCACTGGAAACTAGGGAGGAAGGATTGTCAGTCAAGGAACCGTAACTAATGGAGTGGTTTCGTTTGAGAAAATGAATTATATAATTGAACTGGAAAACAACTTGCTTAGTATTTCTCAAATTTGTGATAAATCCTTTACCATACATTTCACTAAGAATGAATGTCTTGTTTTAAAACCTGGGTTTAAAATCCCTGATGATATGGTGCTGTTGCGAGCTCCACGAGGAAATGATTTATACATTCTTGACATGAGTGTCGCAAGACCAACAGATCATCAGAAACAATGTATTGTGATGAAAACCAAAGCTACTGAAAAAGAGTCGATCATGTGGCATCGAAAGATGGGCCACATTCATGTTAGAAAAATGAATTTTCTGGTTCATAATGATTTGGTTGAAGGTGTGAATTTAAAGAATTTTCATTTGAATGATGACTGTGTAGCTTGCAAGAAAGGAAAGCAGATAAAAAAGTCACACCCACAGAAGCTGTTGAATTCAATCAGAGTACCGCTTGAGAGACTCCACATGGATCTCTTTGGGCCGGTTAACGTGAAGAGTATCAGTGGTGACCTATACTGTCTTGTGGTTACTGATGACTTTACAAGGTTTTTGTGGGTAGTGTGCATGGAGAGGAAAGATCAGACGTTTGAGTCACTAAGGATTCTATTCAAGAAGATGGAGACGCTGTATAAGCTGCTGATTAGAAGAATAAGAAGTGATAATGGAACGGAATTCAAAAATAATTGAATGCTCGAGTTTTGTAACGAGAAAGGGATTTTTCATGAATTCAGCGCGCCATACACTCCACAGCAGAACGGTGTAGCTGAAAGAAAGAATCGTACCTTGATAGAAACTGCTCGAACAATGCTTGCCGATTCCAAGTTACCTATTTTCTTCTGGAGTGAAGCAGTCGCTGCAGCATGCTATACTTTGAACCGTGTGCTCACCGTCAAGAAACATAAGAAAACATGTTTTGAGCTTCTACACCGTTATAAGCCCAATCTAAAGCTTTTGGAGCCGTTTGGATCTCCATGTACTTTTATAGATGAAAATGGCAAATTCGGTGCTAAAAGTAATGATGGTTTTTTTTGTAGGTTATGCGAGCCCGTTGAAGAGGGTGTTTGTGCCATGCCTGGGAAAAGTAATACAAGTTCAGCATGTAGATTATCAGAAGCACACAGCTCCACCACAACTTCCCGGACAAAGATTCTTGTTCGATTACGACAAACTCTGGGAGTCGTTCCAACTACCGATTCAGCCGAGTGACGAGGAACTAGCAATTTTATATCAATATCAGCAGTCCATGTCACAAGAACAAGTGCCTAGACCGCTAGTAGTTTCTCCACCCACCGAGGGTATACACAATCACGAGGCTGGTCCAAGTGGAACTGCTCACAAACCACCAGAGGAACCAGCTCCAACGTTGACAATTCTGACAACTCAGAAGAGGAATCCGGTCCTACTTTTGACGAGGAACCAAATGTTGAATCAACAGAAGCTGAGGATCACACCGGTGATCTAGAGATTTCAAACTTGCAATCGGAAGTTACTGTGCCTGACACCGCTATGCCACAAACATTGTCTTATCATCTATCAGAGCAGATTATCGGTGACTTACAAAGTGGTGTTAAGACGAGAGATCAGATCAACAGAGCTCTTACCTGTTTTTATTCATCTGTTGCTCCTTTACAGGAAGAATTCTCACTTAAATGTTTTATCTCACAGATTGAACCCAGAACGTATAAAGAAGCTTTGACTGAAGATAGCTGGGTAAATGCAATGCAGGAAGAGCTGCAACAATTTGAGAAGTTGGGAGTGTGGAGACTAGTAGACCTCCCTGAGAATCAGAAATTGATAAAGACGAAGTGGGTGTTCAAGTGTAAAAGAGACGATAGAGGAGTCGTGGTTCGGAACAAAGCACGATTGGTGGTACAGGGACTCAGTCAGCAAGAAGGCATCGACTATGATGAGGTTTATGCGCCTGTTGCTAGACTTGAGGCTATTCGGATCTTCCTGGCGTTTGCGTCGTGGAAAGACTTCAAAGTGTACCAACTTGATGTTAAATCTGCATTCCTGTACAGAAAGATTAAAGAAGAAGTGTATGCGGGACAACCACCAGGTTTCACTGATCCAATACACAAGTACAAAGTCTATCTTCTGGATAAGGCGCTCTACGGACTTCACCAGGCCCCGAGAGCCTGGTATGAGACGCTTTCCCAACATCTGCTGGCCAACGGGTTCACCAGAGGGACAGTCGATAGTACATTGTTCACAAAGGAAGTTGCAGGCCATCTCTTAATCGTGCAGATCTATGTCGATGATATCATTTTTGGTTCAACGAACGACGACTTGTGTAAAGAGTTTGAGAAGGTTATGAAAAAGAAATTCGAGATGAGTTCGATGGGGGAGATGAAGTTCTTCCTCGGGCTGCAGGTGGAGCAGATGCCCAATGGAATCTTCATTCATCAAACTATTTATGTGAATGACGTACTGGAAAAGTTTGATATGGCTCAATCCAGTCCAGCAGCAACACCCCTAACACAGAATCATGGAATATGTCCAGATGAGAGTGGAGTAAAGGTGGAAGAGACGTTGTATCGGTCGATCATTGGATCCTTAATGTATCTTACTGCTTCTCGACCGGACATCATGTATCCAACATGTCTTTGCGCAAGATATCAGTCAAGCCCGAAGCAGTCACACCTGACAATCGTCAAACGAATTTTACGGTATTTGAAAGGCTGCCTAAGCATCGGCTTGTGGTATCCTCGATCGGGTGACTTCTCTCTTACTGGTTTTGTTGATTCTGATTTTGGAAGCTGCAAGCAGAACGCTAAGTCCACCACTGCTGGGTGTCAGTTCTTCGGAACTCGACTTGTTACCTGGCAGTGCAAGAAACAAACCTCAGTAGCGCTCTCTACTTGTGAGGCTGAATACGTTTCAGCCTCCAGCTGTTGCTCTCAGATCCTTTGGATCCAACAGCAGATGCGAGACTTTGGTTTGCAATTCTTGGATACACCGATTTTCGTGGACAATGAAGTAGAAATTAATATAACGAAAAACCCGGTTCACCATTCTAAAACCAAACATATTGAAATCCATCATCATTTCATTCGTGATTATCACGAGAAGAAATTGATTCGGATAGAACATATACACACCGATGAACAGAAGGCTGATTTCTACACCAAACCATTTGACAAAAAGAGATTTTATTATCTTTTAAAATTGAATGGGATGAAAAATTTGCTTTCTGGGAGGGTTGAAGAATGTGAAGCCGAGGAGGGCGGCGATCTGAAGTGATCTGCGTTACGTTGTCAAATTTTCTGTACAGTTTATTTTCTGCTTTCAATAAAACCAAAAACACAAAAATATGTTCTTGTTTTTAGGGGAGAAAGTTTGCAGAAAAATACAAAAACATGATAAAATTTGAAAAATCCAAAAACATCAGAAAAATTGAAAATAGTTTGTGTATAATAGGGGAAATGATAGTACATCAGCTAGACAGACACTGTACGCTAAAGAAATGTAATGTTTAATATGCGTTAAGCAGTCTCGCTGATGATGTGCCGATAGGTTTTTACAAAATTAGTAGATTTATTTGGGATATAAACATAAATAATAAATTACTTTTACGTGGGGAACATCTCCAGGATATATGGGTAACCCCCGAAATCTTGTTTGAAAGGTCCCTCTTTCTGAGATATTAGGTCTTTATACTTAGTGACATCTGGGGTACTATCCCGGGACTTCTGCTGAATGGAAATTCTGACCTAGTCCCCGTATAATACTTTACGCAATGCTTTACTTGTAAAGCCTCCCCTCAGCATAAAAAATGATAAAATATTGCAAAATGCTAAATCATGTGCTGTTGTAAAAAAGATTCCCTAAAGGGAACACACCGAAAGTTGAGCCGTCATCTCTCTGCTGAACGGAAGTTCTGACCTGAGCTCTCACGGCCTCTCAATCACCCCATTACAGATATCATCTAGGTATACTCACCTGTAAGACTGAATATTGGGATCTGGATACGGGAGTATATACTGAGGTGGGACACATGTAAAAGTTAAGATCTTAAAACACTAATTCCGTATCCCGAACAGATTGAAAATTGTGTGAAAATTTAAGTGGATCAGTATATCGACAATCTAAGTGAATTGTTTAATGTTTGGTATGAAATTTGAGCTTAACGGTACTTGTGTCTTGTCGGAAGCTGATATGATCCCCTAACACGCTCACAAAAATATTGTGTGTACAGGTTTCTGCTTATCATATTCTAAAATTCAAAAAGATTTTTATTTTCATCTTATTTTCGACAACGTACGTTGGGGATCAGATGATCAAAGTCATATGTGCAGAACATGTCTGAATCATGAGGGTTGGGTAAGCAGAAGATTCTGAAAAATGATTGATACGTGTTTGAAAGTTTGAAAAGTTCAAAAGTTCATTAATTTGAACTAAATTCAGTTTCAGAAAGTCAGCATACTTCATAAACTAGTCAACCAAGGTCATTAATTTGGACTTGGTAGGTTGAACAGTTGACCAAGGTCATTAACTTGGACTTGGTTAACTGGGGGTGTCGGTAAAAATTGAAAAAATTAAAAATTTGAAATATTTTAAAATGTAATTCCGCTTGAGAGGGGTTCCGCTTGAACTGCTTCAATGTTCATTTCAAGTGAAATCAGGTGGCCTATAATTAGCCGGCTGATTCTGCTTGAACAACACTTTGTTCTTATTCCGCTCCAAAGATCTGTTCTTGGCGATTTCGAGCGAAACCTCAAAACTCTCCGTTTTACAGCCGTTATACTGCCGATTTGTTGTTAAATTTCTTGTTTTTAGTTGGTTGGCACAACTATAAACATGGGAAAGGTGAGAAATCTGGTCAATTTGACCCAGATATTGTTTATTTTCGATTGTCGGCGATGAACTGAACTGAAAACATAGATTTAGGGTGTCTTTGTGATCTAAAATGAATGTAAATCATGTTAGTGTTGTCGGGATGTGTTGTAGATCAGTTGTAGAGGTGTGATTGAACCAGATCTGTAGTTTGTACATGTTTGACGATGAACTGATGTTTCAGACTTAGATCTAGGTTGATTTGGAAGGTTAAAATAGATAAAAATCACACCAGTATGCTCGGAATTCACCGATGAACAAACCTAATTGATTGATTTCATCATTAGAATAGTTTTGAAAATTTGTCCATGATTCCGCTTGAATCATGTAATTCCGCTTGAAACTGATGTTTATTGAAATTCTTTGATTTCGCTTCAAACTGTTCTAGGTGATTTCACTTGAAAGGCATTTCAATGTGATTCCGCTTCAAATGGGATTCAGTTTCAAGTGGTATTTCGCTTGAAATGAAAATGTTTTAAAACAAATGATTTCGCTTCAAACTAAGTTAGGTGATTTCGCTTCAAATGATCAGTTCACATAATATGTTATTCCGCTTGAAATGTTGATTCATTTTATGTGATTTCGCTTGAATGATGTATGATGATGATTTTTTTTTCAAAGTGTTTGATTTGTTTGTATTGTGTTGAGTTTCAGGCTTCGAATGTGATTTTTGATCCATTGCACAACAGTTGTTGTGATTTTGATGAAAAGAAGATTCCAAGGCTGTCTGATTTCATGAGTATTCTGGAATTTATGAGGAGACTACCAATTCAAAAGGCATTGACGAATCAACATATGGTGTTCAAATCTCATGTCAAACGTTTTTGGAAGCACGCAACATATGATGAACAAAATAAAGTAATCAATTCAGTTGTTAAGCAAAATGATGAAAAGAAGGTGATTATTATTTCAGAGGCTCTTGTACGTGAAGTATTGGATTTTCCTGATGATGCAAACACTCCGACGAAATTCCCTGAGAGGATGGTCAAAGGCTGTATGTTGCGAATGGGTTATGATGGTGCTCTAAACAGTGCAAATTACTTGAAGTCAAAGTTTACAAAGCCTTACAAATTTCTTATTCACTCAGTACTGCAGGCTCTAAGTCACTGTAAAGGAGGTTATGATGCTATGAGAGACTATCAGATGAATATGGTGACAGCTCTTGTATTGAACAAGAAGTACAACTTTTCACACATCGTGTTTCATTATATGGTGGAGAACATTACGTCAAAGAGTAAGACTTGGGTGTATCCAAGATTTGTTCAAATGATGATAGATCATGCATATCCTGACCTTGACAGAGATGTAAATAATGATCTGTTGGTGCTATCCCACATGAGTAATGATTCTTTGAAACAGTTAGTCAGATATCATCCAAATCATCCTGAGCCAAAGAAGAAAGCTGAATTTTTTGGTTTCATCAAAGATGTGAATTATGTAGATCCAGATCCTGTTAATCATCAGAATTGGAGAAATGAAGAAGAGATGAAAGAAGCTGGTTATGCAGATGAATTAGAGATACTTAAAGAATTCAAAGGAACTCGAAATGATTGGTTTGTAAAAGAACAGAAAAAGAGGGGCAGGAAAGCTACTCCTAAAGCAGAGGGTTCGTCTTCTCAACCCAAAAAGCGTCAAAAGAAAGCTGCTAAAAACTGCTTGTTGATGAATCAGAGGAGGAAGCGGAAGCTGAAGTTGAAGCTGAACCTGAACCTGAAGTGAATGTTGGTATTGATGTTCATCTATCTCCTGATTCTCAAAGTTTGTTGAAAAAATTAAATGTTTTTATTGCTCAGAAGGAAAAAACAGCTGATGTTGAAGAAGGTGATGACGTAAACAAAAGTCCTACAAGCTCATCAAGTTCTTCTAAAGATGAGATTGACGAGACTGAGCGTTATAAGAAAGTCATGTCTGCTGTTGAGAAAGAGAAACAAAAAAAAAAGGAAAAGGAGTTGTAAAGATGATGATGATGATGATGATGTGTACATTCCTTCTCAAGAAAATGTTGAAGTTGTTCAAACACCGCCATCATCAGGTGGTAAGAAGAAAGCTGGTGCAAGAAAGAGAGTTGTTACTCCAAAGATAAAAAAGCCATTGAAGATCAAGCTGAAAAAGAAACCTACCCAAGAACCCAGTAAACCACCATCACCACCACCTGAACCTACACCACATCAATCACCAATACATTCACCACTTCACCAATCACCTCCTAGACAACCATCACCATTACATCTCTCACCACCTCATCAATCACCACCACATCTTTCACCACCACAGATTCATACTGTTACACCACCACAACAACAAACTTTACTTACTTCACAACAAATATTCCAAACACTGCCACCTTCACAACCACATGTTCAAACCACACCTGGATCTTCTAGCTACAAAACTTTTCCAAACATTCCACAAGAAGGTATTTCTCTTGAAGAGATTGGCGATTTTAACTTCGCAAGTGATGTTCAAGTGAAGAATGTGGAGAGTAAAGTTGATGCTATGTTAGCTGAAAACAAAAGATTGGCAGATCGTGAAAAGATCCTTGAAATGCGTGTAAAGAAAGTCGAGTCTGAAAACAAGTCATTGATAAAGAAAATAGAAGCAGATCAGACTGAAATAGATATTTTGAAAGTGAAAGTAGCTGAGTTAGAGGAAGAAAAGGCACGCAGAGATGAACAGAACAAGTACTTTGAGCTGAAAAACAAAGAACTTGAAGCTGCCAAGGCGATGAAAGATCATGAGCTGTATATGATGAACAAAGTTCTTGAAAACATGCTCGGGAAATCAATTGAACAAAGGTATGAGGAGATAGAGGTTGAAGAGGTAAGGGCAAAACGTCAAGCAGAGATTGATGCTAAAATGAAAAATAAAGGAAAAGGTGTTGAAGGTTCTGAAGTTGCAGAAAGATCAATAGTTCTATCTATTGATCCTGTATCTCCTATTCAGAATCCTGTTCCTATCTCGGTTGTATCTGCTATTTTTGATGAAGATGTTTTACTTGATGATGTAATCACTGCTGAAGGTGATAAAGAGGATGATAGTGAAGAGGATGACGTTGAAGAGGATGACGATGAAGAGGATGACGATGAAGAGGATGATAATGAAGAAAAAGTATTTTCGGCAAGTAGTCATTGTGATGATGATGATAATCAGGGTGATACTGGAGTCAAAGTGACTGAAGCATCAAATGAAAAGAATGTTGATGACTATATGAATGATGATGCAAATGAAGTATCAGAGGGAGCTGATGGAGAGGGGGAGCAAGTAGGTGATCAAAATGTTGACGAAGCTGAAAAGCTGATACTCCGTATTGAGCCTGATGTAGAAGAGGGAGAAACCAGGCATACATATACATTGGATGAAGTCCTGAAGATGTTTAATGTGAATGAAGATGAATTCAAGTTTGATTTTGAGGAAGATCTGAATGCGTTCGATATCAATCATCAACCCGAGTATGAATACAAGTATGTGGAAGAAGCAGATGTCTATGACAGGGTTAAGGTTGAAGATTGTACAGATGAAGACAGTGTGAATGAAGACACTTATGAATTTCCAACTCTGATGGAGTTTTTCAGTCAAGAAAATAGAGATGAGCTGAGGAGGAAAGTTGCCGAGATTTTGAAGGATAAGAACTTCGATGGTACTACAAAAGATCCTCTGAAAGAAGAACGCAAAAATTGGTTCAAGAATAGCAATGAAAGGAAATTTAAGCGTCCTTTGAAGTTTTATCAGAGAGATAGAGGTGTTTCTTTGGGAGATATCATTAGCTGGGGATTTCTACCTCAAGTTAATGCATATGCTATTAGAAGAGAATGCGGTGTTCAGTACTTTGAACGTTTGTATGATGTTATGTCCCTACCTTGGTGGGATGTAGAGGAATTGTCAAAGGTGAGAACCTTGGGGTATCTGGTGAGGAAGAATGATATTGCTATGTGGGGTTTAATTAAGTTTGAAGCTCTAAAAAACTTCAAGCATTGGAAACCTCATTATCCAAAGAAAGTTAGAAGAGTTAATCCTGAAACAGGAAATGAAGAAACGATCTTGAATGTGAAAAAGCCGAAAATGAAGAAGAACATACCAGTGCCAAAGATGGAACAGGAGTTCTACAAAGGTTTTATAGGCTGGGTGTATAGTTGTATATCAACTGAGGCTGTGATAACCTACAGAGCTGGGAATGAAATCAGAGAGATTTTTGTTTATGACCCTATGTGGTTGGTAAATTGCTCAGCAAAAGATATTGAATGTTTATTTCTCAAAAAGATCCGCTTCCAAGCTGAAGATAGAGAACAAGCTATGCAATTTCAAAATGTTGTATCTGTTTGCTTCCAGAAGGGAATTAATTCTGAGAACAAATGGTCGTCGAAATGGTGGTCGCTTGAAGAAAAAGAAAAGTTGAAAGCTGAAAAAGAAAGAAAGAAACTGGAAGAGAACAAAGGGAAGTGGATGAGAATGCAAGCTGAAGAAGAAATGAGAGCAAAGAAAGAAAATGAAAAGCTGAGAAATTTACTAAGGAAAAAGCCTAAGCCAAGAGATGAAAAGTTCAAATTGATGTGAAGACCTGAAGACCAGACTGAAGACTTCGGCAATATCCAAGGGGGAGTTTGTTAGTGCACGATTTCTATAGCCTACGTCTTAGTCTAGGTCATGCTTGTATAGGGTTTACAGGGGCTAGAATGTAAATTTATGTGAATTTCATGTTATTTCATGTGATTCCGCTTGAAATGACACTTTGTCATTTCAAGCGAAATCAGAATGTTTGTGATTCTGCTCGAAATGACATGTGTCATTTCAAGAGGAATATGAAGCCTATATATAGGTTAAGTTGTTTCTCATTTGGCACGGATTCACAAGTTGTATACCGAACTGCTGCCGGATTTTCTAGTGAAGTATTAATGAGAAACGTGTGTTAAAGTGATATTCTCTATTTTTCTACTCCATTCTTACTGATTCAACTCTGTTTGTTTGATTCCGCCTTACAAACAGTGTGTATTGCCGGAACTCCCAGGTTGGTAATTGGGGAGTAGGAATTGGCATCTTTCTTGAGAAATTCACTTCGGTGATATTTCGACTTTCAAAAGATTAATTAAGGACATTAAGTTGTACTTGATTCATCTTTCCTACAAGTGGTAATTTGAAGAACAAGGTGATGAAACCCTGAGTTTATGAAATGGCACACAAAACTTATTTTCCGGAAAAACCGTTTTGATTAAAACAAACTTAAGTGTTTTGAAATCATAATGGGAAAATAGTTTGTTGTTAGGGGGAGTTCTGATTGTTTATGCCAAGTGGATGGCGAATTGAAGCAATTCGATATCATGTTGTCACGTTCTTGTGTCACACCCCGACCACGTAACACAACATGACGTGGCGGAAACGTCGAGGAGTGTTGTAACAGAATCATTGTTTCACAACCATGGATAAAATAATTTTGTTTTATTGAATCATTGAAATCTTTGTTCTATTACAAATCAGATAAATACAAATATTATCTTTCAAGTTTTAAAGTCGCTAAGGCACGAGTCCATCCTAAGTGTAGCATGTATCAACAATCATCACAAAGCAGCACCTGAAACATGTGTAAAAATAGGTACGTCAGCATAAAAATGCCTGTGAGATACATAGGTTTTATTGATTTAGGATTCATGACTTATAAGTTTAAGGAAAAATGTTTAAGAAAAGTAGTCATGATTCTTGAAAAAGGTTTTCTTTTTATAAATCATACTAAAATTTATAAGAAATCAGATGATAAATAATAATAATAATAATAATAATAATAATAATAATAATAATAATACATCGGTAATTAAATAATTAAGTAAAATGAGTTTGTATAAAATATATTGTTTGAAAAACAATATTTTGATAAAAAGGTTTATAGTATACGCAAAAATATACTTTGGTTTTAAGAAAGTCGAATAAGTAATATATTAAAATATATTTTAGTTTCAAAATCGTTTACCCAAGTGTACTAAATAATGTCACGGTATGTAATGTGATGAAAACACTTATATATAAGAAGTACCAGCGGCGTATCTACCATGTTTTCATCACATTACACCCGTCCCGTTATCTAAACACTAACCAAAACCCAATTGTTAAACAAATAGTATATTAAATATACTTTAGTTGTTAAAAATAATAATTTTCAGTAGTACATTAAAAGTATACTTTGGATTTATAAATAACATATTAAACTATGTTTTGGATTGAAAATAACATATTAACTATGCTTTGGTTTTGAAAATAACATATTAAACTATGTTTTAATGATTAACAAAATATATGTTGGTTATGTACAATATCACATATGAGAGCATATCAAACTATACTTTTGGGAGTATAACTAAATATACAAAAATAATGTGATTTAAGAATTCATTCAGACCTAGTGCATCAAAATACACCTTTGAGACTATAAGAATACCACAAAGGCAATCCGTATTTGGATGGAGAAAAATAAATAGGTTTCAGACATTCCATGACAACAGGAATGGGGTGTCAAATCCTATAGCGCTATATCATACTACCAACCGGCCTGGTGAACCAAATAAGTAATATTCCAAACATTAATTTTATAATCTTTAAGAAAATTTTAGAGTTTAAACCATAAATAATCATTCAGTTTGTATAAAGATAAGTACTAGTATGTATAATCAATTATACTTTTGAAAACAAGAACATAACAAATAGGTACACATGCTTCACCCCAAAACATTTGAAAACAGTAAAAGAGGGGACTATGTACTCACTTGAGAGTGCTTAGAAGTCTTGAACAACTACCAAGCAAGCTAGAGGGAGCACGGAATCAAACGGCACCTAATATAGGTAACTACATAAATAAACCGGACCTAAATCGGAAGATCGGATAGGATGAGGTCTCGTAAACCAAATGAGTGTGGGAACTCATATTATATGGTTTAACAAGGCCTACATACTAAAAGGAAACCTAACCTAAGTGCTTACGACCCGTTTAGGTAGCTTGCGCTACTTTTACGCGTCGCTCACGTAAAACGCGTCCGGACCGCTTAACTAGTCCTATGACAAGTAAAATATGCCTTAACATGTCTAATATAGTTACCTAATCAGCTTAGATGTCAAAATTTAGGTTACATATGCTTAAAATGAATTTATGCGTAAAAAGGGTATTTTGGTAATTTTCCTAAGGCATATAAATTACCTATCATACAACTACTTAAACGACGTGACCATAAGGTATAACCTTGGAAGGTTATTCCCTATACAACTATGGTCACCTAATGTGTTTGGTCGGATCCTAATGATCGACCAAACGGGTTGGGTTCGAAAGTATAAGCGATTGATTAGATCGCTTACCTTACGACCCTATATAAGCACTAAATCTAAAGTGACGAGCTAAACATGTTAAAACATGTTTAACGAATTTAGAAAACAGGTTTGATATCAAAACAAATGGTTTTGATACCCTAAAGTAGTTTGGTTACAAAATACGCAAGAATGCGCATTTTGGTCGAAACTACGACTCGTCACTAAGCCTAGATAACGTGGTAATCAGTAGGTATAGTTACTAGGGACTATAACCATCGTGATTACGCTCACGTTATGAAGTTCAAATGAACTTCACATTGACTATAAACTGGTCAATACAGAAAGTCAAATGCAGTTTGACTTTTAAGCTAAAAACGCATAAAAAAGAACGAAGGAATACTTACAAAGGGTCCCCGCAAGCAAATCTTGATCCAAGTAGCTCAGGTATGAGCAAAGGCTTCAACTTAGAGCATCTTAGATCAGATTTGAATGAGGAAGAAGTGAAACTATGGTGGGTATTTATAGATTTGGCACAACCGTTAAAATCGTTCATCGAATAACGTGCTTCGATCTAGGCCGTACACATGTGCCCATGGTTTTGTGAAACCATGGGAGACCCTAGAATGGCCCATAGTACCAAAAATACCATTAAATATCAGCCCATGGTTTTGCAAAACCATGGGTTAAAACCATTAACACTTCAAAATTTTGACTAGGTTCATTGAATCTGGTCAGAAATTTCAAAAATGGTCCCTGCACTTGTAAAATTTAACTTTTTGCACTTTTAAGCCCCGTTAACCCAATTTCAAGGATCTAAAATAAAGTTAAAGTATAGGGAACTTAAAATATGCTCAAAAACATCTCGGATGTCGGTTCTTCTGGTCGTACGATTGCGTTGTTCGGTTAATTACGACGGAAATCGTAATGAACGCAAAAACGATCCAAATTACGCGACGAATGGAATTTTATCATGCCAATCACTAAAATAAAATATTTTAATGATTACATAAATTTTTGAATGTCCGGATATATTCAGGACGTAAGATATGCGCGAAAATGCAAACTTATGCACTTTTGACGCTTTTAGTCTCTATTGATCAAATAAGTTCATTTTAGCATACCGAACCCCTCAAAGCCTATTTCTAAGCTATGTAAAGGATATTTAGGGTATGATTAACTTATGGTCATGTTCCGGAATGTTCGTTACTATACAAATCGGTATAGTTTCACAGTTTGAAACAATTAGTCCCTGCGATCGAACAAACTTGATTTCAACACACCAAACCATCCAAGACTTATTTCTAATTTATGTGGAGGTTATTTAAGGTATGTTAAGCCTATTTCACTATTCCGAAGTGTTCGTTGCATTAAACTGGTTATCAGTGCGCGTATAACCTTCCAGAAAGCGATTTAAAGCTTGAAATCGAACAAGAATTGATATGTGCAAACGATACACATATTTATACAAATCCCAAGTATGAAATACAATATTTCATTGGTTTGGCAATTGTTTGATGGTTGAAGTGACACAGGTGTCACAGTCTCCCATACTTTAGGAAATTTCGTCCCGAAATTTAATTTTAGAGGAAACTTGTGAAGACAACTGTGATGGTTTCGCCTTTAAATAAATCCATTGAACCCTAAGTAAAACTCTGGGCCATGTTAGGATTCTTAGCAAAATTGTCAACCCTCAAAGTGAAGTCCATGTAGTATCAAAACATGGGGTTTCGAACTACGGACAATGGAATGTTTCTTATGAAGACTTATCATAGGAAACTTGTGTGTGCTTGAAATCAGAATTGGGGAGTGTAAGATAAAATGACATCGGTCAAGGTCCAGGACTTCTCCCGTATCATTATTCTTGTTACTATAGGTCTTAATACATGACAAAACTTGTTGTGGTTTCTGTGCACTGAATTCCATAATTATGTTTGCATCCATAATTACGTAATTCCTTGCACAGTCCGCACAGTTTATTTCATAATACGTAGGGGAAAAATCAATTGAATAAACATGAAGCAATTTGACTAGACCACCAAAGGATCTTTTTAACTAGATCAACGAACGATCTTTTTAACTAGATCAACACATGATCTTCTTAACTAGACCGTTGTATAATCTTCTTAAATAGACCACTTAAAGGGATCTTTTCAATTATATCATCACATGATATTCCTAACCAGATTTTCAGATCAATCTGTTTAACTAGACCACTCAAGGAGTCCAATTATAGATTAGTACCTCATAACCCAAGGGACTTAACTACAACGTAAAAGTCCATTAAGGATTTAAGATAGTACCTTTGGATATCCTACTATGAATCCCTCATATGAGATATGGAAGATTCTACGAGGATTTGGATAGATCACATAAAAACACAAAACACATAAGAAAGCACATAAGTACATAATCACATAATTGTTTAACTTGATCTTTACTTTGTTATCTTTGGACATGGATATTAAAGCACGCCAGGAATCCAATCCTTAGATTCCATTTGGCACTTTAATCAATAGAATCTAACTATGAAGATAGGAAGATCTTAATAAGAATTCGGTTTTGTCCTTATTGAATCATAATGCACGTATTAAGGCATACGAATAATTCAATTAAGGGCTCCGATTTGAGTGATATTCATCCACAAGAATCTAATTATGAGGATAGAAAGATCCTACATGGATTTTGGAATTTGTGTAACGAGAGGTGCTTCGACACCTTGCACTAGGCGTGCTTAAGTCGATACACAAGGTAGAAAGTTCATGAGGTTGAGGCGCTAGATATGCCAAGGCGACATATGAAGCAGAACTTGAAGGTTAAGCAGCAACAGGGTTTGCAACTGCTTTGCTTTGAACAGCAAAGCGACACATGTTAACCAAATGTTTCCATCGTCCACCGTGGGTACATTTGTAACAGGGTATTTGATTTGGATGATGAGGGTTACATTGATTGCTCCAAGGAGCAGTTCCCTTGCACGGCTTCATCCCTGAGACGAGTCATGGTGATAGCTAAATCAATGGTCTTCTGGAGTACGATGCCTATTTGTTGGGCAATTGTAGCACCTGGTCCGGACACTCGAGTCTTGTTGCGATGAAGAGGCATTATGAAGAAAATGGAAGACATGGGAGGAAACAAGGGAAATGAAAACAGAACACATAAAAATTGCGATCATTTGTTTGTGACCTAAGGCAAACAAATGAGATGGTGACTAATCAAAGTAAATGGGTCAATATAATGTATCACGAAGACATGCTCGCCTATAAGTGGACACTCACCCCAAGAGTTCCCAGGTAAGAGTGACTGGTCCGATATTGCGGATTTGTAGGAACACTCTAGCCTTAGACAGAAGACCCAGGGTACAGGCACCCACCCTTCCAGTTTGCACGTGTTCACATTATTTAGACCAAACTTTGACGAGATTTTGAAAACTTAGAAGGTTCAAAACCAAGTAATCAATCATCCTAGAATAGATGATTGGTTTTCAAAGTGGAAACGAAATTTGTGTTCTTGTTGTGGTATAGTATTGTTTAAAAACTAAACACAAGATAACTTGTGTTAGGGTCCTAGGATGGTAATAGTCTAGGTCAAAGCATTACTAATAACCTAATTCCCTATAACCATTGGCTCTGATACCAACTTTTCTGTCACACCCCGACCATGTAACACAACAAGACGTGGCGGAAACGTCGGGGAGTGTTGTAACAGAATCATTGTTTCACAACCATGGATAAAATAATTTTGTTTTATTGAATCATTGAAATCTTTGTTCTATTACAAATCAGATAAATACAAATATTATCTTTCAAGTTTTAAAGTCGCTAAGGCACGAGTCCATCCTAAGAGTAGCATGTATCAACAATCATCACAAAGCAGCACCTGAAACATGTGTAAAAATAGGTACGTCAGCATAAAAATGCCTATGAGATACATAGGTTTTATTGATTTAGGATTCATGACTTATAAGTTTAAGGAAAAATGTTTAAGAAAAGTAGTCATGATCCTTGAAAAAGGTTTTCTTTTATAAATCATACTAAAATTTATAAGAAATCAGATGATAAATAATAATAATACATAGGTAATTAAATAATTAAGTAAAATGAGTTTGTATAAAATATATTGTTTGAAAAACAATATTTTGATAAAAAGGTTTATAGTATACGCAAAAATATACTTTGGTTTTAAGAAAGTCGAATAAGTAATATATTAAAATATATTTTAGTTTCAAAATCGTTTACCCAAGTGTACTAAATAATGCCACGGCATGTAATGTGATGAAAACACTTATAGATAAGAAGTACCAGCGGCGTATCTACCACGTTTTCATCACATTACACTCGTCCCGTTATCTAAACACTAACCAAAACCCAATTGTTAAACAAATAGTATATTAAATATAATTTAGTTGTTAAAAATAATAATTTTCAGTAGTACATTAAAAGTATACTTTGGATTTATAAATAACATATTAAACTATGTTTTGGATTGAAAAAAACATATTAACTATGCTTTGGTTTTGAAAATAACATATTAAACTATGTTTTAATGATTAACAAAATATATGTTGGTTTTGTACAATATCACATATGAGAGCATATCAAACTATACTTTTGGGAGTATAACTATATATACAAAACTAATGTGATTTAAGAATTCATTCAGACCTAGTGCATCAAAATACACCTTTGAGACTATAAGAATACCACAAAGGCAATCCGTATTTGGATGGAGAAAAATAAATTGGTTTCAGACATTCCATGACAACAGGAACGGGGTGTCAAATCCTATAGCGCTATATCATACTACCAACCAGCCTAGTGAACCAAATAAGTACTATTCCAAACATTAATTTTATAATCTTTAAGAAAATTTTAGAGTTTAAACCATAAATAATCATTCAGTTTGTATAAAGATAAGTACTAGTATGTATAATCAATTATACTTTTGAAAACAAGAACATAACAAATAGGTACACATGCTTCACCCCAAAACATTTGAAAACAGTAAAAGAGGGGACTATGTACTCACTTGAGAGTGCTTAGAAGTCTTGAACAACTACCAAGCAAGCTAGAGGGAGCACGGAATTAAACGACACCTAATATAGGTAACTACATAAATAAACCGGACCTAAATCGGAAGATCGGATAGGATGAGGTCTCGTAAACCAAATGAGTGTGGGAACTCATATGATATGGTTTAACAAGGCCTACATACTAAAAGGAAACCTAACCTAACTGCTTACGACCCGTTTAGGTAGCTTGCGCTACTTTAACGCGTCGTTCATGTAAAACGCGTCCGGACCGCTTAACTAGTCCTATGACAAGTAAAATATGCCTTAACATGTCTAATATAATTACCTAATCAGTTTAGATGTTAAAATTTAGGTTACATATGCTTAAAATGAATTTGTGCGTAAAAAGGGTATTTTGGTAATTTTCCTAAGGCATATAAACTACCTATCATACAACTACTTAAACGACGTGACCATAAGGTATAACCTTAGAAGGTTATTCCCTATACAACTGTAGATGCACGGAATGTCTGTTGACTACGTTTGCATTAAGTCTTAGGTCAAGATAAGTCAAACTAGGAGCTTGAAAGTCAAGATTAGGATTAATGTATAGGTTTCGCTTATTAGGTCATAGGTTTCGCTCATATGTCATTAAGGGGGTTTCGCTCATACGGTTTCAGAGAGGTTTCACTTTTGTGACATGTCATATGAGCGAAATCACAGGAACTATATATAGCAGCCATGAGCGAAACCATGTCATTCGGTTGTGTACGTTAGAGCGAAACCTGTTCATGCTTGTGGTAACAAAACTCTGTCAAATTGTAATCAGAAAGCATCAATAGAGAAGAAATTAAAGAGGAAGAGCTGTGTAACTTCATGTGCATTGATTCCGCCTTTGTATTTGAAGATGAACTACCTTGACTGACTTTTCAGGGTCGGAAACCGGTCCAACAAGTGGTATAAGAGCTCAAGACGAGGAGTTCATACTACTACAGCTTGATTCTACCAGATTCTCTTACTTCTACTCACTTTCTCTCATACTTTTTCGATTTGAACTGGTTCCTACGGTTGAAATGGTCTGATTTTTTAATATAACGTGTGAAGCACAGAAATAACAAACCCTAGAAAGAATCAGGTTAAAATACGGCTTAAAAATGGTGAAAACTACCTAAAAATAGGGTTTCGCTTATTCGGACATCGAAGCTATTTCGCTCATAGATACACCCTATTTCGCTCATACGGACATACACTTGATTTCGCTGATAGGGACATCTTGCTGTTTCGCTTATACGTACATTACCTATTTTGCTCATAGGGTTTCGCTCTTAGGAACATATCTGATTTCGCTTTTCTGTCCAAGTGCTATTTCTCTTTTCTGTCAACATTGCTATTTCGCTGTTTTGTCACTGTTTTCCAAAATTTTGAAAATTTTTCTAAGTGTTTGCTAATTTTGCAGGAACACTCAAGATGGATGACATATTCTTGAACCCGTTTAGTGACATGTACGCATTCTCTGGAAATTCTGGAAATGATGATACTTCGTTAAGCAATAAGAATGAGAATCTGCCGAATGCGAAGAAAAAGGAAGCTTGGGAATCTGAAAGTGCTTTTGGAACCTTTAATAAACCTCCAAAGCTAATGGCTATCGAGGAATACAGTCGGTGGTCAAGAAAGTTTGAAGATTGGTTGATGGCATTTGCATTTCCCAGTTGGAGGAGTCTGAAAACTGGTTATCAAGATGGAAACAAAAATAGTGAAACTTTAACATCAGCTGAGGAGATTGAATCATTTATGGCTGAGCAAAAATGTGTGGCATTGTTATTTCAGTCCGTCCGGGAGGACATAATCTCATTGATCGATTATTCAAATGCAAAAGATCTCTGGAAAAAACTAGAAACAAAATGTCTAGGAAGTGCTGAAATTGTGAAAAGTAAAAAGAAACTTCTTAGGAAAGAATTTGATATGTTTGGCTGTTTAAAGAATGAGTCAGTTTGTAAAATGATAGAGAGGTTTGGTTATCTGAAGCTGGAATTAGCAAGACATGATATCAGATATCCTGAAGATGAGCTTATCGATAAATTGTTCGATTCATTGCCAGACGAGATGGATTGGAGATATTATGCGCTGATGCTAAAGAACACTATCGAGCCTGAAAAGTTGACTGTAGATTTGTTGATTGAGAGACTTGAAAGTCACGAGCTGGAACTGAAGAAGACATACAAAGTCAATCACTCATCCTATCAGCAGAATTTGGATTTGTATTATCCAAAAAACATGATGCCAAAAGCAACTTCTCCCAAGACTGTGTTTTCTGCTGAGAATGTGTCCACAGCAAGCAAAGAAAGTCAAAGTGGTCAAAGCAGTGGAAATCACAGTGGTTATCACAGTGGATCTTCATCATCTACAAGTCATTCTGATGCAAAGAATCGGTTTCAATGCAACATCGCAATAGACTTAAAGAATGCTCAGAATTTTGATGAGGAGTCGGCTAAACAGCAGATGATCTTTCTAGCATCTGTGTTGGAATCGTATGAAGGGTTAGTAGCAGGGAAGATAGGCAACACCAACCTAACGAAAGAGGACTATGATCAAATAGATCCTGAAGAAATGGAATTAATCGAAATTCGTGGGTGCATGGCCAGTGCTGTTCGTCGAGCACAACGTTTCATGGAAATAACCGGCAGAAAGACAATTGGTGGTCCATCTACCAAGCTGGGTTTTGATAAGTTCAAGGTGACATGCTTCAAGTGTAAGCAGAAAGGTCACTTCAAGCGAGAATGCAGAAATGCATATGCTAATGAGTCAGAGAACCCTTTCAGAGAGGATTACTACATGTAGGCAATTTATCACCAGAATAAATCCGAGCCGCCTAGATTGAAGCAGGTTGAAGACAACAAAGAGAAATCTAGAGCTCTTGCGGTGATTTACGATGATGAGGGGTATGATTGGAGTAAAGAGGTTCTACCGGAGGAAGATGCGATTGGTTACGCATTCATGGCGAAAAACGAACCTATTCCTTGGAAAGATAACCGAACTGAAGAGCAGAAGTATAAACACAGAAAAATGTTGGCTGAAAACAGAATAATTAGAAGATCTGGTATCTATCTGGAAGTGAAGAGAGCGAGACGATGGGATCCGGACAGGGAGTGTTATCTTGATCCATATGGAAATATTGCAGTTGATGACAAAACTCTTGATCTGGAAGCCATAATCAAGGAGTTCAAAGATGAGGATGATTATTGGCAGAATAAATGGTGGGGAACTGGAGACGAGAAAGAGAAAGAAGGGAAAGAGAAGAAGGAGAAAGAAGAGATAGAGAAGGCAAAGAAAGTTGACACTGGGGTTATTGACACAACGCAGGAAATAACTGCTGAAAACCTCGGAAAAATGGTTGACAAAGTGCTGGCTGCTAAGGCACTTGAGGTAGACTCTAACTGTCACACCCCCAAAATCCACACGCGGAGTATCACCGCTTGGGAGCGTGACTGACCAGGATCAAGCCACCAATCATATTGAACATGTAATTAATATTAAGTAAAATAAATGTAAACCATCCATTCAATACGATAGGTGTTCAAAACATAACCATGGTTCTAAAGTGTAGCGGAAGCATAGTAAATAAACCAGTAATAGTTAACAGTTCTAAGTGTCATAATAGCTCAACAGGAAAGCCACGATCCTTGTCCACAACGACCCGCTTCTCCAGTGCAAGCTCCAAGTACCTAACGATCTGCAAGGCATGTAACAGAATGATCAACAAACTAGTTGAGCGAGTTCACAGAAAGTAAATGCGTAATAGTAAGTTCGTTTGTAACAGGTGGCTCTACTGGGCCGTTTGTATGTTCTATTGGTGGTGGTGTTCCACGTTATTGGTGGTGGTGTTCCACGTTATTGGTGGTGGTGTTCCACGTTATTGGTGGTGGTGTTCCACGTTATTGGTGGTGGTGTTCCATGTTATTGGTGGTGGTGTTCCACGTTGTATAACCACTAGACTACTCGTAACTATAGGTATCCTTCACAACCGAGGATAGTGATCAGTATAAGTATCCTTCACATCCGAGGATAGTGATCAGTATAAGTATCCTTCACATCCGAGGATAGTAATGTGGTAGTCTAGTCATAGTGTCAATAGTGTATCTAATCAACCTTTCAATCCCATTCCCAACACCCCGGGAATCCCATGCCTTGGTAAGAGTGTGAACTCACCTTGGTTTGCTCGGTATGTTATTGCTTCTAGGGTTTATAAATCTCTAAGTCCGTTACACACGACCTAGGATATATTGCACATAATTCGTTCCATTAGGGTTTACAAATCCTAGATATTCAAACAACGGTGCTTGGTGTGTTTATTGTGTACACAACGATATTTCATATACTGTTCACACATGCAGAATCATACTGTTGCACGAAATTGTTCACATAGAATCATACGTCATACCGGCAGGACTAACATAATATATCATGCAGCTACTTGTTTCAATTGGTCAATTATACAGCATCAAACAGTTACACAATATCAGACAAGTGTGTGTGTGGGGGGGTTTCCCTGTTTGAAACTCGGATATCACATGACATAGCATACAACCTTGAACATAAAATCAACATACAAATTCGGACATGTGTGATCATATTAAACTCGGACATGGATGATTATGTTAAACTCGGCCCATAGATAGTCCATTAAACTCGGACAACTTATAATTCATTAAACTCGGACAATATATAGTCCATTAACTCATTGTATTGCTTAAACTCGGACCCAATACACCATATAAGAACTCAGACACCCAATCATCATTTAAAGTCGGACATACATGATTATTTATAAACTCGGTCCATCAAACAACCTAATAAACTCGGCCCAACCACTTTAAACTCGGACCAATTGTCTTGCAATTAAACTCGGACCCATTTGTCTTGCAATTAAACTCGGACCCATTTGTCTTGCAATTAAACTCGGACCCATTTGTCTTGCAATTAAACTCGGATCCCCTTTACACATGATTAAACTCGGTCTACATGCTTACACAAACTCGGACCAGAACATGTTTAATAAATTCGGACCATCTCTACATTAATAAACTCGGACCAAGTGCAGTTTTAATAAACTCGGATCATGTGTGGTTTTAATAAACTCAGACATATGTAAACATTTATATTCGGTCAAAAGGGAAATCCATTTAAACTCAGACACTTGCTTGATCAATATACTCGGATTAACATATCAATTTAAACTCAGACAAGCAAGTAATCATAACAATCAACAGTTAGTCGCACAAATCATTTGAGCAGTTACGTATATCATACGAATAACCCTAATTCCAATCATATGACGGCAAATAAACAAGATTGTTCAATCGATTGTTAAACCACAACAATTATCACCATGATACCTATCAAGCATGCATCTAATCACCATTGCAATCTCAACTATCTAGGATTAAATCACAGAATATTATATGAGAAGCTAGGGTTTTCCATGAACACAAAAGTCAAGAAATCAATAAACAATCAATCATGAACAATGATTAAACAATTACCTTGAATGATTCTAGAGGAGTAGAGTGATCAAACTCGTGATGATTATCTTGGTGATGATGATGGTGATGATGATTGCCAAAGGATTAGAGAGGTGAAAGTACGTGTTTTTGTTTTGTGTGCAAATGATTAGAGAAATGGGATTAGGGTTAAGTATTTAGGATTTCACTAATTACTATCTACATCCCTAAGTATTATAATTTACAAATGCACACCATCTCATAACTGTTTCATAGTTCCACCACCAAGTTTACACATTTGACAAGTTTCACAAATACAATCAAACAATCAAAACATAAATCAAACAATCAAAACATAAATAACTTCATGGCAATCAATACATGATCGTGCAATAAATACAAAATAGAAATCTTGGAAATTCGAGTTGTCACATTATCCCCAACTTAAAAGAAATTTCGTCCCGAAATTTGGTACGCACTCACTGAGGAAGCTAGGTAAGTTACATCGTTTACTGGTTTTCCTGGGGTGTCACATCATCCCCCCGTTGATTTGGAATTTCGTCCCGAAATTCAGTAGTAGTAGCTTCAGCCTCAGTAGTGGATGTATTGGTTTCGAATAACTGGGGGTACTTTTCTTTCATTTGATCTTCGCGTTCCCAGGTGTACTCTGGGCCACGCTGGGAGTTCCAACGAACTCGAACAAGAGGGATTCTCTTGTGTTTGAGGACCTTAACATCCCGGTCCGTGATTTCAACTGGTTCCTCGACGAACTGCAACCGCTCATCGATAGTGAGTTCCTTAAAAGGAACTATAAGGGTCTCATCTGATAGGCATTTCTTCAGATTCGACACGTGAAATACATTGTGAACTGCACCGAGTTCAGCTGGTAGGTTTAATCTGTAGGCTACCTTGCCAATCTTTTCTAAGATTTCGAATGGTCCGACGTACCGCGGATTCAGTTTGCCTCTTTTACCAAATCGAACCACACCCTTCCAGGGTGAAACTTTCAATAAAACCCGGTCCCCGACCTCAAATTCCAATGATTTTCTACGCTTATCCGCGTAGGCTTTTTGACGGTCGCGTGCTGCCGCCATGCGTTGTCGTATCTGCGCAATCTTTTCTGTGGCGTCCACTACAATCTCTGGACCCGTAATTTGACTATCCCCCACCTCTGCCCAACAGAGAGGTGACCGGCATTTACGTCCGTACAATGCCTCGAATGGAGCGGCTTGAATGCTGGTATGATAGCTGTTATTGTATGAAAACTCCACTAAAGGGAGGTGCTTTTCCCAGCCGTTGCCGAAATCGATGACACACGCTCGAAGCATGTCTTCTAGGGTTTGGATAGTTCGCTCAGACTGCCCATCCGTCTGAGGATGATATGCTGT
This sequence comes from Helianthus annuus, assembly GCF_002127325.2. Taxonomy (NCBI): domain Eukaryota; kingdom Viridiplantae; phylum Streptophyta; class Magnoliopsida; order Asterales; family Asteraceae; genus Helianthus; species Helianthus annuus. The sequence continues at coordinate 137,173,717 of NC_035443.2, forward strand.
GCTCATGTCTAAACGTGAGCCGAAGGATTTGTGCATCGCTTGCCAAAGCTCTGACGTGAATCGTGCATCGCGATCCGAAATAATAGAAGTGGGCACTCCGTGCCTCGAAACAACTTCTTTAAGATAGACGTCTGCGAGAGTGGAGAACTTGTCCGTTTCCTTGATCGGCAGGAAGTGTGCAGACTTGGTGAGTCGATCAACTATGACCCATATTGTATCGTTCCCACGCTGAGATCTAGGTAGACCTGTAACGAAATCCATGGAAATTTCTTCCCATTTCCATTGCGGTATCTTGGGTTGTTGAAGTAGACCTGCTGGTTTCTGATATTCAACCTTGACTCTCGCACAGGTCAAGCACTTGCCAACATAAGTGGCGATGTGGGCTTTCATACTTGGCCACCAGTATGTTGTTTTGATATCGTGGTACATTTTATCCGCACCTGGATGTACCGAGTAGCGAGACTTGTGCGCTTCGTCCATCACAAGCTCTCGTAGACCGCCATAAAGTGGGACCCAAATACGCCCCGCTACATAGTAGGCGCCGTCTTCCTTTTGTTCCATTTGTTGCCTTGAGCCGCGTAAGGCTTCAGCTTTGACGTTTTCGGGTTTCAGTGCTTCTAACTGAGCAGCTCGTATCTGTGCAGGAAGACTGGACTGAATAGTAAGCTGTAGCGCTCGCACGCGCTTAGGTAGAGTGTCTTTCCGACTGAGGGCATCAGCCACAACATTGGCCTTGCCTGGATGATACTTGATGGCGCATTCATAGTCGTTTAGAAGTTCAACCCATCTCCGTTGACGCATATTCAAATCCTTTTGCTTAAGAATATGCTCGAGACTCCTGTGATCGGTGTAAATCGTGCACCTGGTACCGTACAGGTAGTGTCGCCATATCTTAAGCGCGAAAACAACAGCTCCCAGCTCTAAATCGTGTGTCGTGTAGTTCCGTTCATGAACCTTGAGTTGCCGAGAGGCGTAGGCAATAACTTTATCACGTTGCATCAATACACAACCCAGACCCTGTATAGATGCGTCACAGTATACCACGAAGTCATCTGTGCCCTCTGGCAATGAAAGAATAGGTGCGCTGCAAAGCCTATCCTTTAGGTACTGAAAAGCGGTCTCTTGCGTATTACCCCATCTGTAAACGACACCTTTCTGTGTTAGCATAGTAAGTGGTTGCGCGATCTTGGAGAAGTCTTTAATAAATCGCCTGTAGTAACCCGCCAAACCCAAGAATTGGCGTATTTCTGTCGGTGTACGTGGTGCTGGCCAGTTTCTGATCGAATCAACCTTGGATGGATCGACATGAATCCCATCCTTGTTTACTACATGGCCTAAGAAGTGGACTTCACGAAGCCAGAAGTCGCATTTTGAAAACTTTGCATACAGTTGCTCCTTTCGGAGAAGTTCCAAGATAAGGCGTAAGTGCTGCTCGTGTTCCTCCTGACTCTTGGAGTAAATCAGAATGTCGTCGATGAAAACAATGACGAACTTGTCGAGATAGGGTTTGCACACCCTATTCATAAGATCCATGAAGACTGCAGGCGCGTTCGTAAGCCCGAATGGCATGACCAGAAACTCGTAATGACCGTAGCGAGTTCTGAAAGCGGTTTTGGAGACGTCCTCATCCCGGACTCTCAGCTGATGATACCCTGACCTTAAATCAATCTTGGAATAGTAACACGACCCTTGCAACTGGTCGAATAGGTCATCTATGCGCGGAAGAGGATAACGGTTCTTCACCGTGACCTTGTTCAGTTCGCGATAATCGATGCACATTCTAAAAGTGCCATCCTTCTTTTTCACAAATAACACTGGAGCTCCCCAAGGCGAAGAGCTTGGACGAATAAAGCCCTTTTCCAAGAGCTCTTGTAGCTGCTTTGACAGTTCTTCCAGTTCGGTTGGAGCTAAACGATACGGTGCGCGGGCTATTGGTGCTGCTCCAGGAGCTAACTCAATCTGAAACTCGACTTGACGATGAGGAGGTAAACCAGGTAAGTCTTCAGGAAACACTTGAGGAAAATCACGCACAACTGGTATATCCTCCAGCTTCTTTTCCTTTGCTGATGCGTCAGTGACAAGTGCCAGAATGGCAGTATGTCCCTTTCGTAAACATTTCTGCGCCTTTAAGTAAGAGATGATGCCAACCACAGCACCACTCTTGTCACCTTGTACTTCGAGGGGTTCTTGACTGGAGCGAGGAATACGAATAACTTTTTCTTTGCATAAGATCTCCGCATGATGTTGGGATAACCAATCCATACCGATGACGACGTCGAAACTACCCAATACTATGGGTATGAGATCAATCGAGAAAGTCTGACCCGCTAGAACAATACTACAACCCTTGACTATCTGTGCGGCTTCTACACTTTTACCATTGGCTAGTTCTACGACGTGTTTGGTGTCTAGGGGTGTTGGTGTACGTTTTAATAATTTACTCATTTTCAATGACATATAGCTTGTATCAGCACCCGAATCAAATAAGACAGTAACATAAATATCGTCGAGAAGAAACTTACCCATAACCACATTGGGATCATTCACTGCATCTCCTCGACCCAACACAAAAGCACGACCACGAGCTTCATTGCCGTTGTTGTTGTTGTTTCCCCCGTTGTTGTTGTTACCATTACCCTGATTGTTGTTACGGTTGTTGTTGTTCTGGTTTCTGTTCAGCTGAGGGCAATGCCTTTTGAAGTGACCCTCTGCACCGCACTGAAAACACCCTTTGTTACCCTGCTGTTGATTCTGCTGTGCTGGTGGCTGCTGCTGATTCTGGTTTGCAGGTCGAGCGCTTCTACAATCTTTGGCCTCGTGACCCATCTTGAGGCATCTTTGACAACGAACCTTGTTACACTGGCCACTGTGATGTTTGTTGCAGGTGTTACACTTTGGGAGATTTCCTCGATACCCTCCCTGTCTGTGGCTGCCTAAGGAGTGCTGACTGGGACTCTGGTAACTGTCTGTCTTTCGCTGTTGAGCTTGCGACTGCACTGAAGCTGATCCCTTGCTAGAATCCCCATCCCATTTTCTCTTACTTTCACTGGGAGTAGCAAGTGTAGTAGAAGCGGTAGCGGTAGCAGTAGCACTGATACGCTTAGGCAGTTTATTCTGATCCACTGCCTGATCGGTGATGCGATGGGCGAGTCGCTGGATTTCCTGAATGTTGTTGAGGTTAGCCGAGGTAACGTGGCTCTGTATTTCTGGTGCCAAACCTTTGAGATACAACTCAATTCGCTTGTATGGAGGGTCCACCATTGTTGGACATAACACAGCCAACTCATTCGATCTCTTGGTGTAAGCTTCGATTTCCGAACCAACCATCTTCAAGTTATACAACTCGTCCTCCAACTTGTGAATGTCTTCTCTAGTGCAGTATTCCCTCTTGATCAGTTCTTTGAATTCATTCCAGGGTGTGGCGTTAGCAGCTGCCAACCCTAAGATCTGCACTTGTGCGTTCCACCAAGTGAGCGCAATCCCTTCAAGTGTGCCAGTGGCGAACTTCACCCTGCGAGCCTCAGGGCATTCACACATTTCGAAAACCGACTCGAGCTTTTCAAACCAGTGGAGGAGTCCAACTGCTCCCTCCGTGCCACTGAACGAGCTAGGACGACAATCCATGAAATTCTTGAAGGTGCACCCAGGTTGTTGCTGAGCGGGTTGACCTATTGTGTACGAATAGGGCAAAGTTAAGTACGAGAATTAATGTAGGATCTAAAGATCCTAGTGTCTATACTGCAGGGTATACTACCTGCTTGGGCGGCTGCAACTGCCGCAGCAACGAGAGCCTCTAGCTGGGCTTGAGTCATGGTAATTCGTGCGGCCATTGATCTTCACATCAAAGGCAACATAAGTGAGAAAGGTTCGCGAATAGTGCGATGACAGAAGAGTGTAAGCACATAAGTATTCTCATGCAATGACAAGTTGTGAGCAAGGTAATGTAAGCATACTACGAGCAAAGTTCTATGCAAATTCTAGCATGTAGGCAATAATCATAAACCTTATTACCTAGGAAGTTGAGTCTTGCACGTGGAGCGAAGCGTCGTTGTGGATCGTTGAGAGCACTGTTCTGGTTATAGTCTGGTTTTAATAAAAAACGTTTTTCCATATTAAAACCAAGTTCTCTATAACCAATGGCTCTGATACCAATCTGTCACACCCCCAAAATCCACACGCGGAGTATCACCGCTTGGGAGCGTGACTGACCAGGATCAAGCCACCAATCATATTGAACATGTAATTAATATTAAGTAAAATAAATGTAAACCATCCATTCAATACGATAGGTGTTCAAAACATAACCATGGTTCTAAAGTGTAGCGGAAGCATAGTAAATAAACCAGTAATAGTTAACAGTTCTAAGTGTCATAATAGCTCAACAGGAAAGCCACGATCCTTGTCCACAACGACCCGCTTCTCCAGTGCAAGCTCCAAGTACCTAACGATCTGCAAGGCATGTAACAGAATGATCAACAAACTAGTTGAGCGAGTTCACAGAAAGTAAATGCGTAATAGTAAGTTCGTTTGTAACAGGTGGCTCTACTGGGCCGTTTGTATGTTCTATTGGTGGTGGTGTTCCACGTTATTGGTGGTGGTGTTCCACGTTATTGGTGGTGGTGTTCCACGTTATTGGTGGTGGTGTTCCACGTTATTGGTGGTGGTGTTCCACGTTATTGGTGGTGGTGTTCCACGTTGTATAACCACTAGACTACTCGTAACTATAGGTATCCTTCACAACCGAGGATAGTGATCAGTATAAGTATCCTTCACATCCGAGGATAGTGATCAGTATAAGTATCCTTCACATCCGAGGATAGTAATGTGGTAGTCTAGTCATAGTGTCAATAGTGTATCTAATCAACCTTTCAATCCCATTCCCAACACCCCGGGAATCCCATGCCTTGGTAAGAGTGTGAACTCACCTTGGTTTGCTCGGTATGTTATTGCTTCTAGGGTTTATAAATCTCTAAGTCCGTTACACACGACCTAGGATATATTGCACATAATTCGTTCCATTAGGGTTTACAAATCCTAGATATTCAAACAACGGTGCTTGGTGTGTTTATTGTGTACACAACGATATTTCATATACTGTTCACACATGCAGAATCATACTGTTGCACGAAATTGTTCACATAGAATCATACGTCATACCGGCAGGACTAACATAATATATCATGCAGCTACTTGTTTCAATTGGTCAATTATACAGCATCAAACAGTTACACAATATCAGACAAGTGTGTGTGTGGGGGGGTTTCCCTGTTTGAAACTCGGATATCACATGACATAGCATACAACCTTGAACATAAAATCAACATACAAATTCGGACATGTGTGATCATATTAAACTCGGACATGGATGATTATGTTAAACTCGGCCCATAGATAGTCCATTAAACTCGGACAACTTATAATTCATTAAACTCGGACAATATATAGTCCATTAACTCATTGTATTGCTTAAACTCGGACCCAATACACCATATAAGAACTCAGACACCCAATCATCATTTAAAGTCGGACATACATGATTATTTATAAACTCGGTCCATCAAACAACCTAATAAACTCGGCCCAACCACTTTAAACTCGGACCAATTGTCTTGCAATTAAACTCGGACCCATTTGTCTTGCAATTAAACTCGGACCCATTTGTCTTGCAATTAAACTCGGACCCATTTGTCTTGCAATTAAACTCGGATCCCCTTTACACATGATTAAACTCGGTCTACATGCTTACACAAACTCGGACCAGAACATGTTTAATAAATTCGGACCATCTCTACATTAATAAACTCGGACCAAGTGCAGTTTTAATAAACTCGGATCATGTGTGGTTTTAATAAACTCAGACATATGTAAACATTTATATTCGGTCAAAAGGGAAATCCATTTAAACTCAGACACTTGCTTGATCAATATACTCGGATTAACATATCAATTTAAACTCAGACAAGCAAGTAATCATAACAATCAACAGTTAGTCGCACAAATCATTTGAGCAGTTACGTATATCATACGAATAACCCTAATTCCAATCATATGACGGCAAATAAACAAGATTGTTCAATCGATTGTTAAACCACAACAATTATCACCATGATACCTATCAAGCATGCATCTAATCACCATTGCAATCTCAACTATCTAGGATTAAATCACAGAATATTATATGAGAAGCTAGGGTTTTCCATGAACACAAAAGTCAAGAAATCAATAAACAATCAATCATGAACAATGATTAAACAATTACCTTGAATGATTCTAGAGGAGTAGAGTGATCAAACTCGTGATGATTATCTTGGTGATGATGATGGTGATGATGATTGCCAAAGGATTAGAGAGGTGAAAGTACGTGTTTTTGTTTTGTGTGCAAATGATTAGAGAAATGGGATTAGGGTTAAGTATTTAGGATTTCACTAATTACTATCTACATCCCTAAGTATTATAATTTACAAATGCACACCATCTCATAACTGTTTCATAGTTCCACCACCAAGTTTACACATTTGACAAGTTTCACAAATACAATCAAACAATCAAAACATAAATCAAACAATCAAAACATAAATAACTTCATGGCAATCAATACATGATCGTGCAATAAATACAAAATAGAAATCTTGGAAATTCGAGTTGTCACATTATCCCCAACTTAAAAGAAATTTCGTCCCGAAATTTGGTACGCACTCACTGAGGAAGCTAGGTAAGTTACATCGTTTACTGGTTTTCCTGGGGTGTCACATCATCCCCCCGTTGATTTGGAATTTCGTCCCGAAATTCAGTAGTAGTAGCTTCAGCCTCAGTAGTGGATGTATTAGTTTCGAATAACTGGGGGTACTTTTCTTTCATTTGATCTTCGCGTTCCCAGGTGTACTCTGGGCCACGCTGGGAGTTCCAACGAACTCGAACAAGAGGGATTCTCTTGTGTTTGAGGACCTTAACATCCCGGTCCGTGATTTCAACTGGTTCCTCGACGAACTGCAACCGCTCATCGATAGTGAGTTCCTTAAAAGGAACTATAAGGGTCTCATCTGATAGGCATTTCTTCAGATTCGACACGTGAAATACATTGTGAACTGCACCGAGTTCAGCTGGTAGGTTTAATCTGTAGGCTACCTTGCCAATCTTTTCTAAGATTTCGAATGGTCCGACGTACCGCGGATTCAGTTTGCCTCTTTTACCAAATCGAACCACACCCTTCCAGGGTGAAACTTTCAATAAAACCCGGTCCCCGACCTCAAATTCCAATGGTTTTCTACGCTTATCCGCGTAGGCTTTTTGACGGTCGCGTGCTGCCGCCATGCGTTGTCGTATCTGCGCAATCTTTTCTGTGGCGTCCACTACAATCTCTGGACCCGTAATTTGACTATCCCCCACCTCTGCCCAACAGAGAGGTGACCGGCATTTACGTCCGTACAATGCCTCGAATGGAGCGGCTTGAATGCTGGTATGATAGCTGTTATTGTATGAAAACTCCACTAAAGGGAGGTGCTTTTCCCAGCCGTTGCCGAAATCGATGACACACGCTCGAAGCATGTCTTCTAGGGTTTGGATAGTTCGCTCAGACTGCCCATCCGTCTGAGGATGATATGCTGTGCTCATGTCTAAACGTGAGCCGAAGGATTTGTGCATCGCTTGCCAAAGCTCTGACGTGAATCGTGCATCGCGATCCGAAATAATAGAAGTGGGCACTCCGTGCCTCGAAACAACTTCTTTAAGATAGACGTCTGCGAGAGTGGAGAACTTGTCCGTTTCCTTGATCGGCAGGAAGTGTGCAGACTTGGTGAGTCGATCAACTATGACCCATATTGTATCGTTCCCACGCTGAGATCTAGGTAGACCTGTAACGAAATCCATGGAAATTTCTTCCCATTTCCATTGCGGTATCTTGGGTTGTTGAAGTAGACCTGCTGGTTTCTGATATTCAACCTTGACTCTCGCACAGGTCAAGCACTTGCCAACATAAGTGGCGATGTGGGCTTTCATACTTGGCCACCAGTATGTTGTTTTGATATCGTGGTACATTTTATCCGCACCTGGATGTACCGAGTAGCGAGACTTGTGCGCTTCGTCCATCACAAGCTCTCGTAGACCGCCATAAAGTGGGACCCAAATACGCCCCGCTACATAGTAGGCGCCGTCTTCCTTTTGTTCCATTTGTTGCCTTGAGCCGCGTAAGGCTTCAGCTTTGACGTTTTCGGGTTTCAGTGCTTCTAACTGAGCAGCTCGTATCTGTGCAGGAAGACTGGACTGAATAGTAAGCTGTAGCGCTCGCACGCGCTTAGGTAGAGTGTCTTTCCGACTGAGGGCATCAGCCACAACATTGGCCTTGCCTGGATGATACTTGATGGCGCATTCATAGTCGTTTAGAAGTTCAACCCATCTCCGTTGACGCATATTCAAATCCTTTTGCTTAAGAATATGCTCGAGACTCCTGTGATCGGTGTAAATCGTGCACCTGGTACCGTACAGGTAGTGTCGCCATATCTTAAGCGCGAAAACAACAGCTCCCAGCTCTAAATCGTGTGTCGTGTAGTTCCGTTCATGAACCTTGAGTTGCCGAGAGGCGTAGGCAATAACTTTATCACGTTGCATCAATACACAACCCAGACCCTGTATAGATGCGTCACAGTATACCACGAAGTCATCTGTGCCCTCTGGCAATGAAAGAATAGGTGCGCTGCAAAGCCTATCCTTTAGGTACTGAAAAGCGGTCTCTTGCGTATTACCCCATCTGTAAACGACACCTTTCTGTGTTAGCATAGTAAGTGGTTGCGCGATCTTGGAGAAGTCTTTAATAAATCGCCTGTAGTAACCCGCCAAACCCAAGAATTGGCGTATTTCTGTCGGTGTACGTGGTGCTGGCCAGTTTCTGATCGAATCAACCTTGGATGGATCGACATGAATCCCATCCTTGTTTACTACATGGCCTAAGAAGTGGACTTCACGAAGCCAGAAGTCGCATTTTGAAAACTTTGCATACAGTTGCTCCTTTCGGAGAAGTTCCAAGATAAGGCGTAAGTGCTGCTCGTGTTCCTCCTGACTCTTGGAGTAAATCAGAATGTCGTCGATGAAAACAATGACGAACTTGTCGAGATAGGGTTTGCACACCCTATTCATAAGATCCATGAAGACTGCAGGCGCGTTCGTAAGCCCGAATGGCATGACCAGAAACTCGTAATGACCGTAGCGAGTTCTGAAAGCGGTTTTGGAGACGTCCTCATCCCGGACTCTCAGCTGATGATACCCTGACCTTAAATCAATCTTGGAATAGTAACACGACCCTTGCAACTGGTCGAATAGGTCATCTATGCGCGGAAGAGGATAACGGTTCTTCACCGTGACCTTGTTCAGTTCGCGATAATCGATGCACATTCTAAAAGTGCCATCCTTCTTTTTCACAAATAACACTGGAGCTCCCCAAGGCGAAGAGCTTGGACGAATAAAGCCCTTTTCCAAGAGCTCTTGTAGCTGCTTTGACAGTTCTTCCAGTTCGGTTGGAGCTAAACGATACGGTGCGCGGGCTATTGGTGCTGCTCCAGGAGCTAACTCAATCTGAAACTCGACTTGACGATGAGGAGGTAAACCAGGTAAGTCTTCAGGAAACACTTGAGGAAAATCACGCACAACTGGTATATCCTCCAGCTTCTTTTCCTTTGCTGATGCGTCAGTGACAAGTGCCAGAATGGCAGTATGTCCCTTTCGTAAACATTTCTGCGCCTTTAAGTAAGAGATGATGCCAACCACAGCACCACTCTTGTCACCTTGTACTTCGAGGGGTTCTTGACTGGAGCGAGGAATACGAATAACTTTTTCTTTGCATAAGATCTCCGCATGATGTTGGGATAACCAATCCATACCGATGACGACGTCGAAACTACCCAATACTATGGGTATGAGATCAATCGAGAAAGTCTGACCCGCTAGAACAATACTACAACCCTTGACTATCTGTGCGGCTTCTACACTTTTACCATTGGCTAGTTCTACGACGTGTTTGGTGTCTAGGGGTGTTGGTGTACGTTTTAATAATTTACTCATTTTCAATGACATATAGCTTGTATCAGCACCCGAATCAAATAAGACAGTAACATAAATATCGTCGAGAAGAAACTTACCCATAACCACATTGGGATCATTCACTGCATCTCCTCGACCCAACACAAAAGCACGACCACGAGCTTCATTGCCGTTGTTGTTGTTGTTTCCCCCGTTGTTGTTGTTACCATTACCCTGATTGTTGTTACGGTTGTTGTTGTTCTGGTTTCTGTTCAGCTGAGGGCAATGCCTTTTGAAGTGACCCTCTGCACCGCACTGAAAACACCCTTTGTTACCCTGCTGTTGATTCTGCTGTGCTGGTGGCTGCTGCTGATTCTGGTTTGCAGGTCGAGCGCTTCTACAATCTTTGGCCTCGTGACCCATCTTGAGGCATCTTTGACAACGAACCTTGTTACACTGGCCACTGTGATGTTTGTTGCAGGTGTTACACTTTGGGAGATTTCCTCGATACCCTCCCTGTCTGTGGCTGCCTAAGGAGTGCTGACTGGGACTCTGGTAACTGTCTGTCTTTCGCTGTTGAGCTTGCGACTGCACTGAAGCTGATCCCTTGCTAGAATCCCCATCCCATTTTCTCTTACTTTCACTGGGAGTAGCAAGTGTAGTAGAAGCGGTAGCGGTAGCAGTAGCACTGATACGCTTAGGCAGTTTATTCTGATCCACTGCCTGATCGGTGATGCGATGGGCGAGTCGCTGGATTTCCTGAATGTTGTTGAGGTTAGCCGAGGTAACGTGGCTCTGTATTTCTGGTGCCAAACCTTTGAGATACAACTCAATTCGCTTGTATGGAGGGTCCACCATTGTTGGACATAACACAGCCAACTCATTCGATCTCTTGGTGTAAGCTTCGATTTCCGAACCAACCATCTTCAAGTTATACAACTCGTCCTCCAACTTGTGAATGTCTTCTCTAGTGCAGTATTCCCTCTTGATCAGTTCTTTGAATTCATTCCAGGGTGTGGCGTTAGCAGCTGCCAACCCTAAGATCTGCACTTGTGCGTTCCACCAAGTGAGCGCAATCCCTTCAAGTGTGCCAGTGGCGAACTTCACCCTGCGAGCCTCAGGGCATTCACACATTTCGAAAACCGACTCGAGCTTTTCAAACCAGTGGAGGAGTCCAACTGCTCCCTCCGTGCCACTGAACGAGCTAGGACGACAATCCATGAAATTCTTGAAGGTGCACCCAGGTTGTTGCTGAGCGGGTTGACCTATTGTGTACGAATAGGGCAAAGTTAAGTACGAGAATTAATGTAGGATCTAAAGATCCTAGTGTCTATACTGCAGGGTATACTACCTGCTTGGGCGGCTGCAACTGCCGCAGCAACGAGAGCCTCTAGCTGGGCTTGAGTCATGGTAATTCGTGCGGCCATTGATCTTCACATCAAAGGCAACATAAGTGAGAAAGGTTCGCGAATAGTGCGATGACAGAAGAGTGTAAGCACATAAGTATTCTCATGCAATGACAAGTTGTGAGCAAGGTAATGTAAGCATACTACGAGCAAAGTTCTATGCAAATTCTAGCATGTAGGCAATAAACATAAACCTTATTACCTAGGAAGTTGAGTCTTGCACGTGGAGCGAAGCGTCGTTGTGGATCGTTGAGAGCACTGTTCTGGTTATAGTCTGGTTTTAATAAAAAACGTTTTTCCATATTAAAACCAAGTTCTCTATAACCAATGGCTCTGATACCAATCTGTCACACCCCCAAAATCCACACGCGGAGTATCACCGCTTGGGAGCGTGACTGACCAGGATCAAGCCACCAATCATATTGAACATGTAATTAATATTAAGTAAAATAAATGTAAACCATCCATTCAATACGATAGGTGTTCAAAACATAACCATGGTTCTAAAGTGTAGCGGAAGCATAGTAAATAAACCAGTAATAGTTAACAGTTCTAAGTGTCATAATAGCTCAACAGGAAAGCCACGATCCTTGTCCACAACGACCCGCTTCTCCAGTGCAAGCTCCAAGTACCTAACGATCTGCAAGGCATGTAACAGAATGATCAACAAACTAGTTGAGCGAGTTCACAGAAAGTAAATGCGTAATAGTAAGTTCGTTTGTAACAGGTGGCTCTACTGGGCCGTTTGTATGTTCTATTGGTGGTGGTGTTCCACGTTATTGGTGGTGGTGTTCCACGTTATTGGTGGTGGTGTTCCACGTTATTGGTGGTGGTGTTCCACGTTATTGGTGGTGGTGTTCCACGTTATTGGTGGTGGTGTTCCACGTTGTATAACCACTAGACTACTCGTAACTATAGGTATCCTTCACAACCGAGGATAGTGATCAGTATAAGTATCCTTCACATCCGAGGATAGTGATCAGTATAAGTATCCTTCACATCCGATGATAGTAATGTGGTAGTCTAGTCATAGTGTCAATAGTGTATCTAATCAACCTTTCAATCCCATTCCCAACACCCCGGGAATCCCATGCCTTGGTAAGAGTGTGAACTCACCTTGGTTTGCTCGGTATGTTATTGCTTCTAGGGTTTATAAATCTCTAAGTCCGTTACACACGACCTAGGATATATTGCACATAATTCGTTCCATTAGGGTTTACAAATCCTAGATATTCAAACAACGGTGCTTGGTGTGTTTATTGTGTACACAACGATATTTCATATACTGTTCACACATGCAGAATCATACTGTTGCACGAAATTGTTCACATAGAATCATACGTCATACCGGCAGGACTAACATAATATATCATGCAGCTACTTGTTTCAATTGGTCAATTATACAGCATCAAACAGTTACACAATATCAGACAAGTGTGTGTGTGGGGGGGTTTCCCTGTTTGAAACTCGGATATCACATGACATAGCATACAACCTTGAACATAAAATCAACATACAAATTCGGACATGTGTGATCATATTAAACTCGGACATGGATGATTATGTTAAACTCGGCCCATAGATAGTCCATTAAACTCGGACAACTTATAATTCATTAAACTCGGACAATATATAGTCCATTAACTCATTGTATTGCTTAAACTCGGACCCAATACACCATATAAGAACTCAGACACCCAATCATCATTTAAAGTCGGACATACATGATTATTTATAAACTCGGTCCATCAAACAACCTAATAAACTCGGCCCAACCACTTTAAACTCGGACCAATTGTCTTGCAATTAAACTCGGACCCATTTGTCTTGCAATTAAACTCGGACCCATTTGTCTTGCAATTAAACTCGGACCCATTTGTCTTGCAATTAAACTCGGATCCCCTTTACACATGATTAAACTCGGTCTACATGCTTACACAAACTCGGACCAGAACATGTTTAATAAATTCGGACCATCTCTACATTAATAAACTCGGACCAAGTGCAGTTTTAATAAACTCGGATCATGTGTGGTTTTAATAAACTCAGACATATGTAAACATTTATATTCGGTCAAAAGGGAAATCCATTTAAACTCAGACACTTGCTTGATCAATATACTCGGATTAACATATCAATTTAAACTCAGACAAGCAAGTAATCATAACAATCAACAGTTAGTCGCACAAATCATTTGAGCAGTTACGTATATCATACGAATAACCCTAATTCCAATCATATGACGGCAAATAAACAAGATTGTTCAATCGATTGTTAAACCACAACAATTATCACCATGATACCTATCAAGCATGCATCTAATCACCATTGCAATCTCAACTATCTAGGATTAAATCACAGAATATTATATGAGAAGCTAGGGTTTTCCATGAACACAAAAGTCAAGAAATCAATAAACAATCAATCATGAACAATGATTAAACAATTACCTTGAATGATTCTAGAGGAGTAGAGTGATCAAACTCGTGATGATTATCTTGGTGATGATGATGGTGATGATGATTGCCAAAGGATTAGAGAGGTGAAAGTACGTGTTTTTGTTTTGTGTGCAAATGATTAGAGAAATGGGATTAGGGTTAAGTATTTAGGATTTCACTAATTACTATCTACATCCCTAAGTATTATAATTTACAAATGCACACCATCTCATAACTGTTTCATAGTTCCACCACCAAGTTTACACATTTGACAAGTTTCACAAATACAATCAAACAATCAAAACATAAATCAAACAATCAAAACATAAATAACTTCATGGCAATCAATACATGATCGTGCAATAAATACAAAATAGAAATCTTGGAAATTCGAGTTGTCACATTATCCCCAACTTAAAAGAAATTTCGTCCCGAAATTTGGTACGCACTCACTGAGGAAGCTAGGTAAGTTACATCGTTTACTGGTTTTCCTGGGGTGTCACACTAACTCCGTGTCTGAGTCAAAAAGCCAGGTCAGTTCAAACTTGTCAACAAATGTGTCAGGTAAGAAAATTGATGGAAATGCTAATTTCAAAAATTGCATCAAAGAATGCAAATTTTGTAACACAGTCACGTATCTCAATGGTAAGAAAGTTGAAGATCTGACAGCAAAAGTCAGAAGTGTTGAGAATCAAATTCTTGACCGTGACAAAAGAGTTAAAGCTTCAACTGAACGGATAAAAGAATTAACTAATCAAATTGAAAATGATAAAATTGATCATGAAAGAGTTAAAAAAGAAATGGAAAGTTAATTCTTGAAAACCGTCAAATTTCTGAGAAGTTTGAAAAACTCAAAAGCACAATGAAAGATAATGATGATCGGAATGGTAAAACTTATAAAGAAAACGTTCAACTAAAAGCAGTGCTTAGAGTAAAAGAAGAATCAATCAACCAACAACTGGATGAAATCGCTAAACTGAAACTTAAATTTCAAGAGGCTGAAATTGAAAATGAGCGAATCCAGTTGAAGCTTAAAAGCTACAGCTCCGCAAGCTTTGTTTTGCAACACATTGTTCCCAAACCCATCGGGAAAAACAAAGCTGGCGAAGATGTTTATTCTGATGGAACCGGGGTGGGTTTTCATAGAGTTCCACCGCCGATTTTGGATAATTACACGAAAAAGCAATCAGGGTTGGTTGAAATTGAAGAAGAAAGTGAAATGAATCTTCTAGATTCAATTGATGTCACGTTCACATCTTCCAATGACGATAGTGTCCAAAATGATATTGTAAAAGGTGTTGTTGAAAATGTGCTAAAAACGGATAGTGACACTACTGAGGAAGATGTGTGTTTCTTGGACAAATACATTCCGAAACAAAAGTCCAAGAACAACTTAAATGAAGAATCAAATCTTGTCATGTACAAGATGTTAGGTTCAGATAAGTTGTTTTCGGATTCTGAGTTTCCGATTGAGAATGTAAATATGAACAAATTGACAAATGTTTTCAAGTTGGTCGAAGTTGAGTTGTCAGAAGTGAACAAGCTGAGTCAGACAAAGAGAAAAATGAGTTTTGAGAAAGATAAAACTTACTACAAGAAACATGTAGTTCCACAATGTTTTTACAACAAGAACCGAAACAATTGGTCGGGTGGTTATCAGGTGGGTAAGTCTTATCAGAAGAGAAATGTTCAAAACAAGAAGTTTGTAGAGAAGAAAAAGTTTGTGAACAGTTCGAGTTCACTTGCTGATGAAGAGAAAGAATTTTTTTCAAAATCAAATAAAGAGTTCTTCGAGAAAAGAGCTTCACAGGCTCAGTCTGAAGGCACAAGTCAAGTTGTTGATACTCGAACATGTTTCAGATGTAATCAAGTTGGTCACATTGCACGAAAGTGTACCAATGTGAAGCCTAAGACTGAAACTGTGAAAACTCAATAGAAGAAAGTTGAGGTGAAGGGTAAAGCACCAATTGTTGTTGAGAAAAAGAGTGTGAAAAATGACAACACCAAAGTGAAAAATGAACTCGTAAAGAAAGTGGTAACTAAAAACGACAAGTTTTATAAACGAGTTGCATTATCTCAACAAATTTGGAAACCTAAAACAGAGAATTTCAACTTCTGAGATGCAAAAGGCTGAAGAATCAATTCCGATTGATTATGATGCAAATTTTCCACCTCTTAAGGCTGAAAATTTCAAAATTCAAATTGCGAGAGTCAAGGTTACACCTAATGCTAATGAGGCCTGGGTGGACACCATGTTTGACTAAACAGTTTGAATTGCCGGAGTTTCCTGGATCGGGAAGCATGAATCGGCATCTTTATTGAAGTTGGTTAAGTCATAGTTTGTTATGTGCAGGATCTTCCAAAACTTGTATCCAGATGGATCATGGATAGTGGAGCTTCAACACATATGACAAGGAAGACTGCGTTGCTGTATGATGTGAGAAACATAAATGGGGCATACGTTGGTTTTACGGGTAATCAAGGAGGAAGGATTATTGGTGAAGGAACGTTATCCAACTGGATTGTGACGTTTGAGAGAGTTAACTACATTGTTGAGCTGGAGAATAATATGCTGAGTATCTCCCAGATCTGTGACAGGATGTATACTACTCACTTCACTGACAAAGAATGTTTGATCTTGAAACCAGGATTTGTAATACCTGAGGAATGGATTATCATGAGGGCACCGAGAGTTAATGATCTGTATGTGTTGGACATGAGCGTAGCTACTACAACTACGGCTCAAGCTCATTGTTTTGTGTCCAGAGCAACTGAGAAAGAATCGAGATTGTGGCACCGCAAGATGGGGCACATTCACCTAAGGAAGATGAATCACTTGGTGCACAACGATTTAGTTACAGGAGTTCATGTCAAAGGTTTTCATCTGGAAGGGGAGTGCAGTAGCTGTGTTAAAGGCAAGCAGAAGAAAAAGTCACACCCTACAAAGCAAGTCAATTCAGTTTCGAGACCTCTGGAAAGACTTCACATGGATTTGTTTGGTCCTGTGAATGTCAAAAGTATTACAGGAGATTACTACTGTTTGGTCGTTACTGATGATTATTCCAGATTTTCGTGGGTTTCGTTCTTGAAGACGAAAGACGAAACATTTGACAGTTTGATGGCATTGTTCAAGAGAATTGAGAATCTGTACCAAAGGCGTATCAAAAGAATTCGAAGTGATAATGGTACTGAATTCAAGAACAGCAAGATGGAAGAATTTTGTGATGAAAGAGGTATATTGCATGAGTTTAGTGCTCCGTACACTCCGCAGCAGAATGGAGTCGCAGAACGCAAAAACCGGACACTAATCGAGACGGCTAGAACTATGCTCACAGATTCAAAGTTACCGATTAATTTTTGGGCTGAAGCTGTTTCCGCCGCATGCTATACGCTCAACAGGGTTCTCACTGTCAAGAAGTTCAACAAAACATGCTTTGAGCTGATCAATAATCGCAAACCGAATTTGAAGTATCTAGAACCGTTCGGGTCACCCTGTACAGTTATAGAGCCTCATGGAAAGTTTGGTCCGAAGTGCATTGAGGGAATATTTGTTGGTTATGCAAACCCAATGCCACGTGTCTTCGTTCCAAGTGAGAAGCGGATTATTGAAGCTGGAAATGTTGAATGTCAAGGTTATACTATGCCGCCGCAGAATCCTGGTGATTCATGGCGTTATCATTATGACAAACTGTGGGATTCGTTTGACATGAGAGAAGAATCAGAGGAAGATGAAGATTTCTTTGATGAGCTGGATATTTTGCGTGAATATGAGTCGCAACAAAGGTTTCCAGCTGAGTATTCTAGAAGACCTCGGGAAACTTCAAATGATGATGAAGCAGGTCCTAGCAATGCTGGTGAACATGATGATATTGTTGCTCCTGGTAATCAGTCGGCAGAGAATGATAATCAAGAAGCTGACAACATGCCAGTATTTGATCGAGGTGATTCAGATTCAGATTCTGAGGGGGAGCAGATCCAGATTTCAAGTTAAACAAACCAAGTTGGTGAACAAGATGCAGATCAGAGTGTTACTAATCTAGAGGGCAATGTAGATGTTCCAAGCGAAGTAATGCCGGAGTATGTGTCTGCTAGTAGTTGCTGCTCTTAGATCCTGTGGATACAGCAACAGATGCGCGACTACGGTTTGCAGTTTCTTAACACACCTCTTTTTGTTGATAATGAGGCCGCAATAAATATAACAAAGAATCCAGTTCATCACGCTAAAACTAAACACATAGAAATTCGTCATCACTTTATTCGCGATTGTTTCGAGAAAAAGTTGATACGAATTGAGAAAATCCACACTGACGAACAGAAAGCTGATTTACATACCAAAGCTTTTGATAAAAATCGGTTTAAATATTTGTTAAAATTGAACGGTATGAAGCTTCTTTCAGTGTCGGATGGAATTGTGGGCATTGATGAAAGTACTGTTGCGGATGAAGATGAGAAACAATCAGCAATGGTTTGTCGATTTTTTACCTGTTTTGGTATTTAGGGGGAGTAGATAGATGTATATAGATATATTTTTAGAAAAATACAAAAACAGTAAAAAATGAAAAAAAATAACAAAAACATGATAAAATTTCAAAATCCAAAAACAATATAAAATGTGAAAAAGAGCTTGTGTTTATAGGGAAAATGATAGTACATCGGCTAGACAATTACAGTATGCTAAAGAATTGTAAAGTTTAAATGAGTTAAACAGTCTCACTATTGATGTGTCGATAGGTTTTCGCACATTTAGTAGATTTATTCGGGATATAAACCTAAAATTTCAAACTTGTGAAATTCATGGGGAACACTACTTGGATATATAGGTAACCCCTGAAATCTCGTTTGAAAGGTCTCGTATTCTGATATACTATGTTTTTATACTCAATGATGTATGGGGTATTATTCCGGGACTTCTGCTGAATGGAAGTTCTGACCTAGTCCTTGGATAATACTTTCTGCAAAATGCTTGAAAATAGCATAAACCCTCATGATGCTGATGAAACAATAAAATTGATAGTCGCTGCTGTTGTAACTAAAAGATCCTCTAAAGGGGACATATTGAAAAGTCGAAGCCGATATCTCTCTGCGCATACGGAAGTATCGACCTGAGATCCCTCGGCCCTCGCATTACCTAATTTATGTACAGATATCATTGTAGTATACTCACCTGTAAGACTGAATATTGGGATTCTGGATACGGGAGTATATTCAAGAGGTGGGACACATGAATGAGCTAAGTTCATAAAACATCTAAATCGTATCCTGAATAGATTAAACTTTGTGTGAGAATTTAAGATGGATCAGTATATCGACAATCGAGGTGAATTGTTTAAGTCTGAGTATGAAATGAAGCTTAACGATACTAGTAATTTGTCTGAAAAGCTGATATGATTCCCTGAAACGCTCGCCAAAATAAGTTTGTAAATAGTTTATTTTGTTTACTTTCTGCAATTTAAGTTTTCTGCATTTCATTTCTTAGTTTAGAACACATTATAAAATCCAAAAAGATTTTTCATTTCTGCTTTATTTTTGACAAACCAAAGTAGAGAGTTGATTGTCAGATTCTCGGAAAGTTGAAGCAGATGCAGGAAAAGTTCTGAGCTGAAGAATGAGGAGAGCTTATCGTGTTGAAGTTTGAGTTTGAGTTATTGAAAAGTCAAAAATAAGTTCATTAACTTGATACTTGTTATTTTCAGAAAATGTGAAAATTGTTATTTTTAAATCAGTTTGATTCGTCAAATGATCAACCAAGGTCATTAAGTTGAACTTGGTAGATTAATCGAGTAATCAGGGTCATTAACTTGGACCTGAATACTTGAGTTGATTTTTAAAGCTGATTGAGTTTGTGATTTATTGTTGAATAGATAGAAATGTTATGTCTGATGTTTGAGACACAGGTTTTGGACTTCATTATTCCCACGGAAGCTAATTGTCAAAGCTTGATCCAGATTAAGACCTCAGATTCTAGCATACTGAGAGGGGGAGTCTGTGAAAGGGGGAGTCTGGATCAACGGTCAAAGGGAAGTCTGAAGATGGAGCCAGGACAAGATTGTGAACCTGTGAAGATAGAATGCTTATGATATGAAGACAGAGAGTTGGAGAAAAGACCAAGACTGAAGACTCAGAGCTGAAGACTTCGTCAACATCCAAGGGGGAGTCTGTTGGTGCACGGAATGTCTGTTGACTACGTTTGCATTGAGTCTTAGGTCAAGATAAGTCAAACTAGGAGCTTGAAAGTCAAGATTAGGATTAATGTATAGGTTTCGCTTATTAGGTCATAGGTTTCGCTCATATGCCATTAAGGGGGTTTCGCTCATACGGTTTCAGAGAGGTTTCGCTTTTGTGACATGTCATATGAGCGAAATCACAGGAACTATATATAGCAGCCATGAGCGAAACCATGTCATTCGGTTGTGTACGTTGGAGCGAAACCTGTTCATGCTTGTGGTAACGAAACTTTGTCAAATTGTAATCAGAAAGCATCAACAGAGAAGAAATTAAAGAGGAAAAGTTGTGTAACTTCATGTGCATTGATTCCGCCTTTGTATTTGAAGATGAACTACCTTGACCGACTTTTCAGGGTCGGAAACCGGTCCAACAACAAATATGGTCACCTAATGTGTTTGGTCGGATCCTAATGATCGACCAAACGGGTTGGGTTCGAAAGTATAAGCGATTGATTAGATCGCTTACCTTACGACCCTATATAAGCACTAAATCTAAAGTGACGAGCTAAACATGTTAAAACATGTTTAAGGAATTTAGAAAACAGGTTTGATATCAAAACAAACGGTTTTGATACCCTAAAGTAGTTTGGTTTCAAAATACGCAAGAATGCGCATTTTGGCCGAAATTACGACTCGTCACTAAGCCTAGATAACGTGGTAATCAGTAGGTATAGTTACTAGGGACTATAACCATCGTGATTACGCTCACGTTATGAAGTTCAAATGAACTGCACATTAACTATAAACTGGTCAATACAGAAAGTCAAATGCAGTTTGACTTTTAAGCTAAAAACGCATAAAAAAGAACGAAGGAATACTTACAAAGGGTCCCCGCAAGAAAATCTTGATCCAAGTAGCTCAGATATGAAGCAAATGCTTCAACTTAGAGCATCTTAGATCAGATTTGAATGAGGAAGAAGTGAAACTATGGTGGGTATTTATAAATTTGGCAGAACCGTTAAGATCGTTCATCGAATAACGTGCTTCGATCTAGGCCGTACACATGTGCCCATGGTTTTGTGAAACCATGGGAGCCCCTAGAATGGCTCATAGTACCAAAAATACCATTAAATACCAGCCCATGTTTTTGCAAAACCATGGGTTAAAACCATTAACACTTCAAAATTGTGACTAGGTTCATTGAATCTGGTCAGAAATTTCAAAAATGGTCCCTGCACTTGTAAAATTTAATTTTTTGCACTTTTAAGCCCCGTTAACCCAATTTCAAGGATCTAAAATAAAGTTAAAGTATAGGGAACTTAAAATATGCTCAAAAACATCTCGGATGTCGGTTCGTTTGGTCGTACGATTGCGTTGTTCGGTTAATTACGACGGAAATCGTAATGAACGCAAAAACGATCCAAATTACGCGACGAATGGAATTTTATCATGCCAATCACTAAAATAAAATATTTTAATGATTACATAAATTTTTGAATGTCCGGATATATTCAGGACGTAAGATATGCGCGAAAATGCAAACTTATGCACTTTTGACGCTTTTAGTCTCTATTGATCAAATAAGTTCATTTTAGCATACCGAACCCCTTAAAACCTATTTCTAAGCTATGTAAAGGATATTTAGGGTATGTTTAACTTATGGTCATGTTTCGGAATGTTCGTTACTATACAAATCGGTATAGTTTCGCAGTTTGACACAATTAGTCCCTGCGATCGAACAAACTTGATTTCAACACACCAAACCATCCAAAACTTATTTCTAATTTATGTGGAGGTTATTTAAGGTATATTAAGCCTATATCACTATTCCGGAGTGTTCGTTGCATCAAACTGGTTATCAGTCCGCGTATAACCTTCCAGAAAGCGATTTAAAGCTTGAAATCGAACAAGAATTGATATGTGCAAACGATACACATATTTATACAAATCCCAAGTATGAAATAAAATATTTCATTGGTTTGGAAATTGTTTGATGGTTAAAGTGACACAGGTGTCACATCTTGTACCGTTTGTTTTCAAATTTTCTCAGAAAATCAAAATTGAAACATATTTTGATTTTAGGGGGAGAAAAATTTTAAAAAAATTAGAAAATTTGAAAAATGTCAAAAACATCGAAAAATCAAAAATGAGTTCTGTTGAGACAAGAGGAAATGATAGTACATCAGTTAGACTATCACAGTACGCTAAAGAAATGAAATATTAAATGTGATAAACTGTCTCACTAAAGATATGACGATAGGCTCAGCTAGACTAGTAGTTTTGCGAAAATGATACAAACTTAAATGAAAAAGCCTAGTTCTAGTGGGAAACACGGTTGAAAGCATAGTACTTGGTTTTGTCCTTCTTGATTGTGTGCCTGCTCAGTAATCGCTGAATGCCAAAAAGCATAAAAACTGGTTAAGTTTGTGAGCTTTCATAACTTTGCTGAAAAATCGCTGTGATTGTGCATTTTATTTTGCGAAGATTTAAACTTGTCTTATTTCTTTATTTTATTTAAGCATTGGACATCCTCTGCGTATACGTGAGTGTCGACCTGGATGTTATTGCCTAAACGTTCTGCTTTATTTTCTTTGGTGTTTCGTTTAAGCTTTGTACCTCCTCTGCGTATACGGAAGTATCGACCTGGTGATTAAAGCCTAAACAACTTCAACTTATTTTTATTTTTCTTATTTTGTTTAAACATTGGACTTTCTCTGCGTATACGAAAGTATCGACCTGATTGTTAACGTTTAAACATTCTGAGTTGTTCTCGCACATATCACAGTTGATGAAAGTTTAAAGGCATTACTTGAGTTAGTGTATTTCATGATGAGGGATATGCCGAGATCGTGGGGTCCATAAGAATTTAGTGCAAAATTAATATATCTTAACGTATCGGTAAGCATTTCGAAAGTTTTTAGATTGAGCCTAAGAGGACAACTATATCGTCAATCAACGTAAATCGTTTAGAACTTAATATGGGTAAAGCTTAATGGTGCTAGTGATTTGTCTCAAAAACTGATATGATCCTCTTACGCAAACTCACAAAAATATTGTCTGTATATATTTCTTTACTGTATTTTTTTCAAAAACAAAAATCCAAAAAGAGTTTAGTGTGTTTTAGCATAAAATTTTGAAAAATCCAAAAAGATTTTCGACAATTGATGTTGGAGAGGTGATAATCAAAATTCTAAGTGCTAAACAGGAAGAACAGAAGTTTGGGAAAGTTTGTTGGAAATGAGAATTGTTTTTGAAATGGATAAATGGCTCATTAATTTGAAACCAATTTAATCATTTTAAATTCAAGTGGTAAGCATAAAGTCAAATCTTACTGTTGGTTAGAGTATATGCAGGTATGCAGCTAGTGAATTCCAGACTGCGATCCCAGCTTGTCGAAAGGTGGAGTCTGTAGACGTAAAAACCAGGTTCCTGATCTTGTTGCTACGGAGAGCCAGGAGATGGTCCTGTATTTATGAAAGCTGCTAATGTGAGAAGATAGAGATTTGTGAAGATCCCCATGTTAAAGTTTATGCAGAGTTAAAGCCAGGTTTCCGATACAAAACCTGTGAAAGTGCTATATCAGATTACGATCCCGAAAAAACTTAAGGGGGAGTCTGTTAGCAAAGGGGAGTTTGAAGAGTAAAAGGACCAGACTCAGAGTCTGAAGAATGGCTGATGATGGTGATTGAAGAGAAAGAGAGAGTAGACTGATCAAGACTGAAGTTCTGATGTACTAAAGTCTCGTACTGAAGACTCCGTCAACATCCAAGGGGGAGACTGTTGGTGCATATGTCTGTTGACTTCGTCTTAGGTCATGTCGGTAGCTTATATAGGGATCTAAATGTAAATTTATGTTATTTTGATGTAAGTCTGCTTGAAATGACACATGGTCATTTCAAGGGAAATTGGAAATCAGATTCCGCTTGAAATGACACATGGTCATTTCAAGGGAAATCAGATTCCGCTTGAAATGACACATGGTCATTTCAAGCGAAATCACATGCCTATATATAGGTGGTGTGTGTTTCTCATTTGGCACGGAATCACAAGTTGTATACCGAACTGCTGTCGGATTTTCTAGTGAAGTATTAATGAGAAACGTGTGTTAAAGTGATATCCTCTGTTTTTCTACTCCATTCTTACTGATTCAGCTCTGTTTGTTTGATTCCGCCTTACAAACAGTGTGTATTGACTTTGAATTGACTCACACGGTCGGTAAATCGATCCTACAGAAAGACGGTACCTTTAGGATGTGTATTGACTATCGTGAGCTCAACAAGGTGACCATGAAGAATCGTTATCCTCTCCCACGTATTGATGATCTGTTCGATCAGCTGCAAGGGTCAAGTTTCTACTCCAAGATTGATCTGAGGTCAGGTTACCATCAGTTGAGAGTTCGAGACGAGGATATCTCCAAGACAGCATTCAGAACTCGTTACGGGCATTACGAGTTTCTGGTCATGCCTTTCAGATTAACAAACGCACCTGCGGTCTTCATGGATCTCATGAACCGAGTGTGCAAACCTTACCTGGATAAGTTCATTATTGTTTTCATCGACGACATCCTGATCTATTCTAAGAGTCAGGAGGAACACGAGCATCATCTACGACTTATTTTGGAACTTCTTCGAGCAGAGCAGTTGTATGCTAAGCTTTCGAAATGCGACTTTTGGCTTCGTGAAGTACATTTCCTAGGCCACGTGGTAAATGCGGATGGGATTCAGTGGATCCATCCAAGGTGGACTCGATCAAGAACTGGCCTGCACCCCATACACCAACTGAAATCCGCCAATTCTTGGGTTTGGCGGGCTACTACAGACGATTCATCAAGGATTTCTTGAGGATTGCGCAACCTCTCACTTCACTGACATAGAAGGGTATCACCTATCGTTGGGGTGATGCACAGGAGTCTGCCTTTCAGCACTTAAAAGAGAGACTTTGTAGCGCACCTATTCTTTCGTTACCTGAAGGCACAGACGATTTCGTGGTTTATTGTGACGCGTCAATTCAATGCCTTGGTTGTGTGTTGATGCAATGGGATAAAGTCATTGCTTACGCATCGCGCCAACTTAAGGTTCATGAAAGGAATTACACTATGCACGACTTGGAGTTGGGAGCAGTGGTTTTTGCACTCAAGATATGGAGGCATTACCTATACGGTACCAAGTGCACCATTTACACCGATCACAGGAGTCTCCAACATATCTTCGAACAGAAAGAGTTGAACATGCGACAGCGTCGATGGGTCGAGCTTCTGAATGATTATGAATGCGCGATCAAGTATCATCCGGGCAAAGCCAATGTGGTGGCCGATGCCCTCAGCCGGAAAGAGACTAAACCTAAGCGTGTACGTGCGTTGCAGCTTACCATCCAATCTAGTCTTCCTACACAAATACGAGATGCTCAGGTTGAAGCATTAAAAGCAGAGAATGTCAGGGCGGAGTCCCTACGTGGATCAAGGAAACGATTAGAACAAAAGGAAGACGGCGCTTACTACGTTACAGGGCGCATCTGGTCCCACACTATGGAAACTTACGCGAGCTTGTGTTGGATGAAGCACATAAGTCTCATTATTCGGTACTTCCTGGTTCGGATAAGATGTACCATGACTTGAAGACTACGTACTGGTGGCCTAGCATGAAAGCCCACATAGCAACTTACGTCAGCAAATGTTTGACTTGTGCGAGGGTCAAGTCTGAATATCAGAAACCATCGGGCCTACTCCAACAACAGGAGATACCACAATGGAAATGGGAACAAATTTCCATGGATTTTGTTACTGGATTGCCTATATCTCAACGTGGAAATGACACTATTTGGGTGATAGTGGATCGATTAACTAAGTCTGCACATTTCTTGGCTATCAAAGAAACGGATAAGTTCTCTACTTTAGCAGACGTTTACTTAAAGGAAGTGGTTTCGAGGTACGGGGTGCCAACCTCCATTATTTCTGATCGTGATGCGCGTTTTACTTCTGAACTGTGGCAAGCAATGCACAAGTCCTTTGGCTCACGTTTAGACATGAGCACCGCTTATCATCCACAGACGGATGGGCAGTCTGCACGCACCATCCAAACCCTTGAAGACATGCTTAGGGCATGTGTGATTGATTTTGGTAACGGCTGGGAAAAACATCTCCTGTTGGTGGAGTTTTTGTATAATAACAGTTACCACACCAGCATTCAAGCCGCTCCGTTTGAGGCATTATACGAACGTAAATGCCGATCACCTCTTTGTTGGGCAGAAGTTGGTGACAGCCAGATCACGGGTCCGGAACTTGTAGTAGACACAACGAAAAGGATTGCACAGATACGACAACGAATGGCGGCAGCTTGTGACCGTCAGAAAAGCTACGCTGATAAGCGCAGGAAACCACTCGATTTCTAGGTTTGGGATCGTGTGCTACTCAAAGTCTCACCTTGGAAAGGTGTAGTTCGTTTTGGCAAACGAGGAAAGCTCAATCCGCGTTATGTCGGACCGTTCGAAATCATTGAGAAAATAGGCAAAGTGGCCTACAAACTGAACCTACCCGAAGAACTCAGCGGAGTTCACAACGTATTCCATGTGTCGAATCTGAAGAAGTGTCTGTCAGATGAGACCATCATAGTTCCTCTTAAGGAGCTCACTATCGATGATCAGCTGCGATTCGTCGAGGAACCTGTAGAGTTTACAGACCGAGACGTTAAGATTCTCAAGCGTATCAAAATTCCTCTTGTTCGAGTTCGTTGGAACTCCCGTCGTGGCCCAGAGTTTACCTGGGAACGAGAAGACCGAATGAAACACAAGTATCCCCAGTTGTTCGGTAAAAGTGCAACCACTACTGAGGCTGAAGCTAATGCGGAATTCGGGACGAAATTCCAAACCAACGGGGGAATGATGTGACACCCTAGGAAAACCAGGAAACAACGCAACTTAACTAGCTTCCTCAGAAACTACGTACTAAATTTCGGGAAGAAATTTCTTTCAACTTGGGGATGATGTGACAACCCGTAATTTCGAGGTATAAATCGTTCGTTTCGCTCTTGCGAATAAATAGATATACTTATATATTTCCGACAAATTAAATTTATACCCGTTTAATTATTGTGTGCAAACTTGTAGTCGAAACCAAGCTCATTTGGTGATGAACCTACCTGAACCATTTGAACCATGGCCTAAATCGCATAACTCGAACTTTTGAGGCCCGAACCCTTAGCGTGAATATTTTGCGTTTATGTGAGTTGGTTAATAGTTATCATTATTAGTTACCCAAGTAATTTAATCCAAATAAAACTCCCTAAACCCCCCCCCCATGTGCGTACACTTAGCACTAAAAATATATTAATGATTGTTGCCCTTCCTGTGTAGATTTTCGGCCCAAATCAACTCAATTGTGACAGCCCAAATTCGAGCCCCTTACTCCCTCCTTTAAACTGATCGGCCCAACACCCCTTTTTTCCTTTATGTGCACGTAAAGCTTTACCCTTTATAAACTTTGCAAAATCCCTAATTCATTCAAACAAACTTTATCCCCTCTTTCAATCTTGCAACGATCAGCCCCACCTCGTGAGATACTATCCAGTTTATCAAAGACCTGGTTAGTGATGCCATACCATGTTAGTTATTAATTGGTTATTCTTTATGTGATAATTCTTGATGTACATGGGATCTTTACTATTAACCTGGCTATTATTCGTGATGATAACATGGATTTTAATTAGTCATTCTTGATGTAATCTGATTTAATAGGAAGTAATAATGATTTATGATCTAAGGTTTAGATGTGACTTAGTTTGAATTCATCATTCAACCTATAGGATAAAGGCTAGGTTAGCAGCCCAATATAATGGTCTGTCCACCCAAACAAATCGGTCCAGTAGAATATTGCTGTGAATATAGTTGTCGGCTATGCTTGTAAGAATCAGCAGGTTATATGAAAATAGGTAATTAAGATACCAGTTGTATTATTGGTCCAATATAATCGAATATGTATATATATATATATATATATATATGGCGCATGTGAGATACATATGTAGTTGGTGATCATATAGGGATAGTAACCTTGAAATTCAAAAGGGCGGCCCATGTGCATATCTTGTCAAGCCATGATGTTATCCTTATAGTTGGTCAGTAGCCTTGCTTGTGTGTCAAATATTGAAGTGGTGCCTTATTTAGGAAATCGAGATTTGTTGGAGGTGGCAGCCTAACCTTTGATTAGAATATATGATGAATAGGTGTGCCATGTATCACGTGAATAACTTGCATCCTAATATTTGATTCGGTCCAATATTAACAAGATAGCATTGACAGTTGTTGGCCATTATCGAGTGTATTGATAATAATAGTGATACTTGGAACCAGTGAGTAATGATTAGGATTTTCATATGATCATTCTTACTCGACGAAATCACTACGCCGACGAAAACCCCTGGGCTGACGAAGACCTTTGCCTGACGAACTCTCTTTCGACGAAATCATAGGTCGACGAAATCTCATGTTTTCGTCGTGGCCTTTTTGTCGCAACCCTATGTCGACGAAATCCCTAGTCATCGTCGTGAAGCCTATATGGAACAGTGGGTTATTTTGTTCATGTATACTATGTGTGTGATAGAAACTTATTTTGTTAGTCACTGTTAAGGATAGTTACATTTGGTCGAATAACAGGATGTAGATTTACACTCTGTACACCTAACTGTTGAACATGGTTATGGAATCTACCTGTAAACTATGAATCTTGTATGAATTAAATTAACTGTTTAAGTGTTACTTGATAATAATTGCCAAGCACACTTTGTGATATTAGATTACATGTGAAACCCTACAAACATGAACTGATTGTATATACGTGTACACTATAGGCTTTGACTGAATAAATTGAACGTGTAGTTAAGCATACCGAGCAAACCGAGGTGAGTTCACACTTTCCACAAGGCATGGGATTCCCAAGGGTTGGGAATGCGTAAAGGATTTAAGCTAAAACTACGTGATCTCCTGGTTTGGAACACGTACACACCCTCTTAATTGAAGGGTGACAACATGTGATAAGGATTTAATTGGAAACTGCGTAATCTCCTGGTGTGGGGATTTCGTACACACCCTCTTATTTGAAGGGTGACAACACGGATACTAGACCAAAATCTCTATCATGAAGTCCCTCCTTTTTATATCGACTTAACCGCCGGGCCAATGGCGAGCGGGTCATTAGTTAGATAGTGCTATTTATGTTTGACAAGCCTCTCGTGCCGCAGAGGACGGGCGTGAACTAATGGATCTGGGCACTAGTCAATGATGATAGACATTGACGTCAGGGCACCAACTTACTTTAGTCAGTGGTCGATATGGTAAACGGGTCTAGTGGTTCACATGGGGAAGCCCCCACTGGTTACGAATGTGTTTGGGAAACAGGGAAAAACGGGATAACTATAACTTACAAACGAACTCATGGTTTTTGAAACAACTTAACAATCAACAACAACTGTGAACTCGCTCAACTTTGTTGTTGACTCGTTGTTACATGCCTTGCAGGTCGTTAGATATTTATGGAGCTTGCGCGGGGAGGCGTAATCGTTGTGGGGCATGGATAGTCATATGCCATGTTAAACTTTTGATATATTTGAACTTATACTTTGGTTTAGAACATTATGCTTCCGCTTACAACTTAAACTACGTTTGGACACCAATTATATTGTGTTTGGGTTTTATATCTATTTACACGTTATGTTCAATATGATTGGTGGCTTGATCCTGGTCAGTCACGCCTCCATCCGGTAATACTCTGCTAGTGGATTTTGGGGGTGTGACAAGATACGCTTCTGCACACGGGGTCGTGCTCAGCGGACACGGGGGCGTGGTCAACTAATGCATACAAACTGAATTAATAAAGAAAGAGAAGGAGGATGGACATGGGGTTGTGCACAATAGACATGGGGTCGTGCCCGAGCTGCTGTTCAGGCTATAAATAGGGGTGCTTGTCTCATTTGCAAACCATCCCTTGGCACATCACCTCTCTCACACTTCACCCACCCACCACCACCATCACAACACCATCATCTACCACCATCATCCATCATCCATCATAGAGTGTGTGAGTCGTCTCGGGATCCAAGATTGATCGTAAGAGTTCTTGATAATCAAAGGCCATGTTTGCCTAAGTCTCTTACATCACTTGGTGAAGACAAGTGTTTAGTGTAATACTTCTTATTTTTAATCTTTTTGCACTTTTTATTTGGTTATGTATTAATGACTTTAATAACTAGTTTCGTATGTTGAAGGTGATTCTTCCTTACCGTTTGTCCGTGGTGTCTTGGCATTATTTTACTGTCTATATAAAATAAAAGATTTTCACCATTCATATCTCCACGGTCTATATAGAGATATGTTGGCTACCTGGTCGGGGGTTAAGGGAACGGTTTGGTAAGAGTCTTGCCTTACTCAGTGTATAGATCCTGCAAGGACCTGGGTCAAATTTAGTAGGACCTCCTTCAATACCCACCGGTATTGGATGGCGGGGGTCCAAACTCTTTGATCCCCTTATATGTAAGCTACTATTAAAACTTTAACCCGGCTACTTAGGACTGTATCCCTGCTGACTCAGACTACTTAGCCGAGGGTAACGTCACCTTCAAAAGAGGGGCCTACCATATTATGCATTAATAACTTAATTAATTATCTTTCAATAATCCGACTCTTTAGGATTGTATCCTTGCTGACTCAAACTACTGGGTTGAGGGTAACGCCACCTTCAAAAGAGGGGCCTACTACAATAACTAAGATAATCTCTTAAAAAGTGCAAAAGTGCGGAAATAATCAAAGGTTACACTACACACGAGTCGGATCCAAGTGATTCAACTTGTCTATCTATTTTTACTTTTATTTTATTTTTTAGCATTTTAGTTAGTTTTATTTTTCTAGTTTAAAAACTTTTTTCTAACTTTTTGATTTGATTAGACGTTGAGGATAAACCGGTACCAAAAGCTCTTATGTCCTTGGATGACCTCGGTATCTTACAAACACTATACTACGTCCACGATGGGTGCACTTGCCCATATGTGTGTTTGGTGTTAGTAAATATCGTGTTTTATAAATTTAAAACTTGACTAAAAAGGTGTAAAAGGGCTTAAAATATATATCAAAAATATATAACACCACACACACACCAGACGCTGGAGTGGTCATGGGTCGAGATACGCGGAAACACAAAACGAGAGTAACTGGTTATATATACATGTGCTTTGAATTGATTGAACACTGAATATTGCTTCCGCTGAATACGTTGAGTTATATTTAATGCTTTGTAATACTTTATCTTAATGAATGAAAACTTTTATTTAAAATCTTATTATGAGTTCAATGTGATTGGTGGCTAGATCCTGGTACGTCACACACCTCGCGGGGGTTTCCGCTTGTGATATATTTAGGGGTGTGACAACCTTCCTACCGATAGAGGTGGAGAGTATCATGATCCAGTTTACTGAACCAAAAATGAGAAACATATGTTAAAGAGGCTTACTGAACCAAAAATGAGAAACATATGTTAAAGAGAAACATATGTTAAAGAGGCATTGATTGCATCTTTATTGGGTATGGTGAACATTCCCTTGTTCATAGGCCCCATGTAACAGAACCAAATAACTAAGTTTCTGTTCACTATGTGATTGAGTCAAGAACTGCTGATTTTGGAAATGAGGATGGATTTTCTTTTGTTCCTAGACTAAAGGACATGCCATATAGTTTGAAAACATCACATGTAACTGAGTGTAGTAGTAACTCTGCTGGTACCAAAGATGTACCATCTACTAGTACCGAACCTAGGAAGAGTACCAAAGTTAGAAAAACCAACTATTTTGGTTTTGACCTTCATCTTTATTTGGTGGTAGGAACCATGAATGGGATTGAACATCAGTATCAATATCGTTTCAACATTGAGGAGGATCATAATACATACAGTCAGGCAATGGTATCTAGGTATGTTGCTTTCTGGAAAGAAGCTATCCAAGATGAGAGGGATTCTATCATGCACAATAATACTTGGAAATTGAATGGTTTGCCTCCTGGTTGCAAACCAATGGGTTGTAAATGTATCTTTAAAATAAAGATAAAAGTTGATGGTGTCACACCCCAACCGATGGCAGAAACATCGAAGTGAGACGAAAACTAGATTGCAAGAGACTTCATAACACTAAGTGTGACAAGTATTTAATAAACGAGTTTTATTTCATTGCTAACATAAAGTAGATCATTCAAAATAGAGTTGCAACAAGTTTGAAACAAAATACAATACAACAAGTATTAAAGTTTAAAGTACGTTTCTAGGCATCCTACTAAATTCCGTGCATCATCATCATCAAAATCCTGCAATACGTTTTAAAGTATAGTTCAATACACAATGTATTGTCGAGTATACAAGTTTAATAGTAGCATAAGTGTAATAAAAATAACTTTAAACAAATCCACATGGCAAAAATAGTTAACTAGATTAATGTAAACCTGGCATGCAACATAAACATGTCAATCCTCTAATTACCGCTAGCGTAATCCTATTGTAGCAACAATAGGACCGTTCTGTTTTTTTTAAATTAACATGACCACAAGACTACAGGCGGTGCGTTACTCCTATAGCGTTATACATGTCAAGGGGAGGCTCGTACGAAGTTAATGACAAGTAAATCACATAAGAATGCTCTAAAAAAATACAAATCAAGTATAACGTATCTAAGCATGCATGATTGGATTGTTTGTGTTTATATAAAGTATAAGTGTGATTGTGTAATTTGATAACTTAAACATATTGCACCCAAAAGTGTAAAACATAAAAAGGGCGTTCGAGTATACTCACAGTTTTGCAAAGCTTTCCGATTATCCGCGAATTGACGAAATGTTGAAAATGGGAAAACGAAGGTGTACGGTCATTTGGATTTTATGGAGTTGTTGGATTCAAGATTTAGAATTCAAGTACAAAAGTATGTATTCACGAAAATATATCTCGTCTAAGTACTCGTTTTGACACTAAGTTTTTATGTGATTTCATGGGTCCTAACTTGTCCATTAGAATCATAAACGAGAAACTTAGAACAAAGATAAGATAAAATAACCTAACTTCAAACACATAACCATAACCGATTAGCATCATGAATTTGGCTATATATATATATATGTGTGTGTGTGTGTGTGTGTGTGTGTGTGTGTGTGTGTGTAGAGGGTAGGTTCATGTGAGAACCAATGTGAACATAAAAAATACCTAAAAACTCAAAAAAACACAAAAAAAAAATCTTTTTTTTAATATTTTTCTAAAAAAATCGCTATATTTCGTTACCAAAAAAAAAAACTTTTTTTTCGAGTAACAGTTATTGATGCACATGTGCATATGTATCATTTCTTGGACAAATTCCGTAATATATTACCGGTAGTAGAAAAATGCACTTTCATTTATATTACCATCCGCAATACACTACTTTTCACATTACCAATATTAAGAATGCACATGTGCATCATTATGTATAACCATGATATAACGTGTTTTGGTACAAAAAGTTTGTGATTTTAAATGATGAAATAGGCCCATATACATGTGTTTTGGTTAGTTATATCTAGTGGTTGATGGTTTGATTATATTTGTCACTTTATGATGTAATATGTTGTTTGGATGGCATAAAGGGTATTGATGTACATGTAATAAAGTGAAATATTGGTAATGGTATTGTATTATGGATCGTAGGAGGCAATGGTATTGTATTGCGGATGGTAGGAGGTAATGGTAGTGTATTATAGATGGCATGATAGATGAAAGAGAAAGTTTATTCAAAGTGGAGTACCAAAACACGTTATAACATGTTCATACATATAGATGCACATGTATATTTCTAATATTGTTAATGTAAAAAGTAGTGTATTATGAATGGTAGTGGAAATGAAAGTGCAATTGTCTGATATTAATAATGTATTACGGAATTTGTCAAAGAAATGATACATATGCACATGTGCATGGATAATTGTTACTCGGAAAATCCTTTTTTTTTTTTGTTTTTTATTTTGATGACGAAATATAGCGATTTTTTTAAAAAGAATATTAAAAAAATTTTGAGTGTTTTTTTTTATTTTTTTAGGTATTTTTTGGTTGTGTTCACCTTGGTTATCATGGTTCTCGCAATAAAGGGTGGTTCCTAACGGATCCTTCTCCTATATATATATATATATATATATATATATATATATATATATATATATATATATGGGACTGATCATGAGAAAACTAGTTTAAATAAGAAAACCAAAAAACTAACTAAAAAAGCCTAAAAAACATACCAAATTTTTTTTTTTTTTTTAAAAAATTGCAGGTTTTTATGCATGGAAAAAAATTTCAAAAAAAAATAAAAAAAAAATTTTGTTGTATTGCACATGTGCACTATTACGGATATGTAGTGCACATGTGTAGTACACATATAATGCACATGTGCAGTACAACAAAAAAAATTATTTTTAAATTTTTTTACATATAAAAACTAGCGATTTTTATAAATAAAATTGTAAAAAAAAATTGGTATGTTTTTTAGCTTTTTTTTAGGTTTTTTTAGTTAGTTTTCTAGTTTTCTCATTTATATGTAGTTTTCTCATGAACCTCTCCCTATATATTTATATATATATATATATATATATATATATATATATATATATATATATATATATATATATATATATATATATATATATATATGGATGGGTTAAAATGAAAACCACCCCCAGTTGCGAGACCACAGGAACCACTTTTCCACCATTGATCTTTTGGGTTTGATGGTTGAGATTATAAGGTTATATAACACATGTTAAAATTGTTTTTGTCTTATTATGTTATTAATATTTTATTTTCATAAGGGTACTTTGGTAAATTTGCTATTTTTGTCTTATTGTCTTAAATGTCTTCTATTACTTTTAGTCTTAATTACTTTTTAATAAGGTTTACAAATCAGATTTTTTTACAAAAAACAAATTGTTATAGTTTTTTTACAATGCTGATTTTTACCCCCTCCCCCCTGTTTTAAACTTTTTTACGCCCTAGTTTTTAACTTTTTTTACGCCCCGGTTTTAAAACTTTTTTATGACCCGGTTTTAAACTTTTTTACGCCCCGGTTTTTAAACTTTTTTACGCCCCGGTTTTAACCTTTTTTACGCCCCGGTTTTTAATTTTTTTTATGCTCTGATTTTTAAACTTTTTTTATGCCCCGGTTTTAAACTTATCCTCGTGGACATCAGAATCAACAAACATGAGTATCAAACTCCAAACCCGACCTAATTTCGGGTTTACGAAATTTTAGAATCTTAACAAACGAACTCAACCAAAATCACGACTCATAGATGTCTCAAATAAGTTGATACTTATCAGCATCGACTGAAAAATTATGACACCTGTGTCACTGTGACCATCAAACAAATACCAAACCAATGAATTATTGTGTTTCATACTTGGGATTTGTAAAAATATGTGTATAATTTGCACATATCAATTCTTGTTTGATTTCGGGCTTTAAATCGCTTTCTGGAAGGTTATACGCGATCTGATGCGTAAATATAACCAATTTAATGCAACAAACACTTCGGAATAGTGCCATAGGCTTAACATACCTTAAATAACCTTTACATAACTTAGAAATAAGTTTTGGAAGGTTTGGTATGGCAAAATCAAGTTTGTTCGCTTACAGTGACTAATTTCGACAAACTACGAAAGTATGCCGATTTGTACTGTAACGGACATTTCAGAACTTGATCATAAGTTAAATATGCCCTAAATATCCTTTACATAGCTTAGAAATAGGCTTTGAGGTATTTGGTGCGCAAAAATAAACTTTCTTGATCAATAGGGACTAAAAGCGTCAAAAAGTGCATAGGTTTGCATTTTCGCGCATATCTTACGTTCTGAATATATCCGGACATCCAAAAATTTATGTAATCATTAAAATATTATGTTTTAGTGATTTGCTTGATAAAAATCCATTCGTCGCTTAATTTGGATCGTTTTTGCATTCGTTACGACTTTCGTCGTAATTAACCGAATTACGTGATCGTACGGCCAAACGAACCGACATCCGACATACTTTTGAGCATGTTTCATGTCCCTTATACTTAGGCATCATTGTAGAGCCTTGAAAATGGCTTAACGGGCCTTAAACGCATCAAAAATGGCCTTAAAAGCATGCAGGGACTGAAACTGCAATTTTTGAAACTTAATTGCTGAATAGAAGTTCAGGCGGCCCGCGTAAGAACCCCCTTAAACCTTATGCGGACTGTGTAAGGCCATCAGACCTGCAAAACTGATTTTCCAGCCTGTTTCCAGTTGTTCTACTTGATTTTCTCCCTTGCAAATGGTATTTCCAATACTATGGGCTCATATTAGGGGCTCCCATGGTTTCACAAAACAAGGGGTGCACTTGTACGGTCGAGATCGAAGCTCGTTTTACGAGGAACGATCTTAACGGTCCTAGAAATCCTTTATAAACCCCACCCCCTTGCTTCAAAACCCACATTTGATCTGAGATTTCTCTAAGTTGTGGTGATTATTCACTACATACCTGAGAATACTTGGAATCAAATCTCTTTGGACCCTTTGTAAGTCCTCTTTCGTTCTTTTTATGCGTTTTCAGCTTAAAAGTCAAACTGAGTTTGACTTTCTACATTGACCAGTTTATGGTCAACACGAAGTTCGTTTGAACTTCATAACGTGAGCCTAATCACGATGGTTATAGTCCCTAGTGACTATACCTACTGATTACCACGTTATCTAGGCTTAGTGACGAGTCGTAGTTTCGGCCAAAATGCGTATTCTTGCGTATTTTGTAACCAAACTACTTTTGGGTATCAAGACCCTTTGTCTTGATATCAAACTTGTTTTCAAACCTCGTTAAACATGTTTTAACATGTTTAGCTCCTCACTTTAGGTTTAGTGCTTATATAGGGTTGTAAGATAAGCGATCTAAACAATCGCTTAGACTTTCGAACCCGACCCGTTTGGTCGATCATTAGGATCCGACCAAACACATTAGGTGACCATAGTTGTATAGGGAATAACCTTCCGAGGTTATACCTTATGGTCACTACGTTTAGTTGTATGATAGGTAGTTTATATGCCTTAGGAAAATTACCAAAATGCCCTTTTTGCGCATAAATTCATTTTAAGCATATGTAACCTAAACTTTCACATCTAAACTAATTAAGTAACATTATTAGACATGTTAAGGCATATAATACTTGTCATAGGACTAGTTAGGCGTTCCGAACGCGTTTTACGCGAACGACGCGTTAAAGTAGCGTTAGCTACCTAAACAAGTCGTAATGGGTCGTAAGCACTTAGGATAGGTTTCCTTTTAGAATGTAGGGTTTGTTAAATCATATTACATGAGTTTCTCTACTCATTTGGTTTACGAAACCTCATTCTATCCGATCTCCCGATTTAGGTCCGGTTATTTACATAGTTACCTATATTAGGTGCCGTTTGATTCCGTGATCTTCTAGCATTGCTTGTTGGTTATCCTAGGACTATTGAGCAATCTCAAGTGAGTACATAGTCCCCTCTTTTACTGTTTTTCAAACGTTTTGGGGTGAAACACATGTGCCTACTTGTTACTTTCATGCTTTCCATGTTTTCATATCATATACTTGCTATGTTCATTAGTACACTATTAGTACATGATTTCATTATCTTTTGCTATGTATGTTCACTTAACATGCTAGCGCAATTGGTTTACGTTTTGAACCATTGGTAACCATTTGATGTATGTGAACCATTGTAATCGTTGGATATATGTGAACCATTTGTAACCATTTGATATATGTGAACCATTTGTAACCATTTGATGTATGTGAACCATTTGTAACAGTTTGAACCATTGGGTTAGGGAAGTGATTAGGTAACGGGGCAGGTGTAATGTGTTAACAAATTATATATCGTTGCGTTATCTAGATCACTTGGGTAAACGATTTTGAAACAATATCACACAATGATGTTTTCTGAATAATATAAACCATACGAGTTTTATTAACGAGTTTTTACGAGATGTTTTACAATTTAATTTAATAAAACAAATGTTTTGGAGTTAAGAATCATGGCTACGAGATTTTATAAATTATAACCAACTTGATTTGAGTTGGTTAATTATGTCGCAATACTATACTTTTCAAAATAAGGTTTGTTTTTAAATTAGTATTGCAACATGTAAAACGAGCCATGAATCTGACACTCATATAAAACCTATGTATTCGCTGGCATTTTTATGCTGACGTATTTTCACATGTGTTTCAGGTACAATAGTTGATGATGTTTGATGATGATACTTGTGTACGCTCACATAGGAATGGACGAGGCCTTAGTGACTTAATAACAAAGAAAGTTTATTTGTTCCTGTTTTGTTTCTAATTCCAATGTAATCTAATACATTTAATTCAATAAAACGAAACTGTTTAATCCATGGTTGTGAAACAATGATTCTGTTACAACACTCCCCGACGTTTCGGCCACGTTTTGTTGTTTTACGTGGTCGGGGTGTGACAGAAAAGTTGGTATCAGAGCCAATGGTTATAGGGAATTAGGTTATTAGTAATGCTTTGACCTAGACTATAACCTTCCTAGGACCCTAACACGAGTTTACTTGCGTTTAGTCGTAAAACAATACCGTTGCCTATCTTTAGGCAGCAACCACAATAAGAACACAAAATTTTGAATCTGCTTTGAAAACTAGTCATCTGTTCTAGGATGATTTATTATACGGTTTTGAACCTTCAAAGTTTTCAAGATCCCGTCAAATTTTGGGTCTTATAATGTGAACACGTGCAATCCGGAAGGGTGGATGCCTGTACTCTGAGTTTTCTGTCTAAGGCTAGAGTGTTCGTACAAATCCACATAATCGGACCAGTCATTCTTACCTGGGAACTCTTGGAGTGAGTGTCCACTTATAGGCTAAAGCATGTCTTCGCGATACATTAATGGGACCCGCTTACTTTGATTAGTCACTGTCTCATTTGTTTGCCTTTGGTAACAAACAAATGGTCACAATCTTCATGCGTTGTCATTTTCTTTTGACGATCCTTCGCTCGTTTCCTCCTATGCCTTCCATTATCATCAAGATGCCTCTTCATCACAACAACACTCAAATGTCCGAACCAGGTGCTGCAATTACCCAGCGAATAGGCGTCGTACTCCAGAGGACCGTTGATTTAGCTATCACCATGACTCGCCTCAGGGATGAAGCCGTATAAGGGAACTGCTCCTTGGTGCAATCAATGCCACCGTCATCATCCGAATCGAATACCGTGTTTCAAATGTACCCACGGTGGACGATGGGGAAATTTGGTTAACATGTGCCGCTTTGCAATCTGTAGGATCGTTTTCAGACCCGAACGAGTCGAACAGAAGAGTTTTTATCCAAAACAAGAGGCAGAAACAAATGTTTTGGTGCTATCTCAGCCGTATTCACATTAATATGTTGTTTTTATTGATGAACAATCCTTTTACAAGCTTGACAACACTTCGGCAGCACTTCGTGGCTCACCGGAAGACAAGAGTTATGATTTCGCTCCAAGTGAACACCTATATATAGGCACCGCTATTCCGCTTGAACATCACATGACCGGTTCAAGCGGAATCACTTACTAACCATTCAAGCGAAATCACGAACTAAACACTCTCGAGCGGAATCATGATGTTGTTGTTTCGCTTGAAATGACAAGTTGTCATTTCAAGCGGAATCACTTACAAAACTCATTTTCTAGGATTCCGTGCACTATACAATCTATTCTAATCAAGACTCGATACAAGACGTAGGCGACAGACGGATGCACCAACAAACTCCCCCTCGGATGTTGACGAAGTCTTCAGTGTCGAGTCTTTGGTTGTCAAACCTTCAGTCTTTATCAGTCTTCGAGCTTCTCTCCGTAGTATTCTCCATTGTAAGCATCCTTACTCAATCTCTTTTCTTGATGTCTTCAGACTCCCCCTCTCAACGTGCTAGGATCGTAGTCTGGCTTTCACAGGTTCAGCATCCATATCAAGATCGTGACCTGGCTCTCCTCTAGCTCAGGTTTTCTGCACAATCTCTACCTTAAACATAAGTTTTATGATATTAACCTTCAATTCACTCAGACACCACTTGTAGAAATCATAAAATGATCTAACATTTAGTCTCTGATGAACCACTTGAAGAAATAATATCTTTTTCAAAAATTTCTGATGACCACTTGAAAGAGTTAAAACTCTTAAACACACTCTCCCAAACCAACTGTCGTCATGTTTAGCACTTGGAATTTTGAAAATCGGCTCTTCAATACCAGTTGTCGAAAATCTTTTTGAATTTTTCAAAATTTAAGCTAAAACACACTAAAATCTTTTTGAGATTTTTGAATATAAATGCAGTAAAGAAATATTTACAAACAATATTTTTTGTGAGTTTGTGCAAGAGGATCATATCAGTTTATGAGACAAATCACTAACACCGTTAAGCTTGATTTCATTTTAAGTTCTAAACAATTCACCTAAATTGTCAGTATATTGATCCACTTAAATTTTCACACAAAGTTCAACTGTTTCGAGATACGAGATTAATGTTTTAAGCACTTAAACTTATTCGCGTGTCCCACTACTTGAATATACTCCCGTATCCAGATCCCAATATTCAGTCTTACAGGTGAGTATACCACAGATGATATCTGTAAAGGGGTTAGGAGCGAGGGCCGTGAGAGCTCAGGTCGATACTTCCGTATACGCAGAGAGATGACGGCTTCGACTTTTGGTGTGTCCCCTTTAGAGGATCTTTTTTACAACAGCAATGATTATC
The DNA here is from genome assembly GCF_002127325.2 of Helianthus annuus. NCBI lineage: Eukaryota > Viridiplantae > Streptophyta > Magnoliopsida > Asterales > Asteraceae > Helianthus > Helianthus annuus. Next base: position 137,214,528 of record NC_035443.2, read on the forward strand.
AATTTTATTGTTTCATCAATTTGCTGAGGACGATGCTATGTTTCAAGCATTTGCAGAAAGTATTATACGGGGACTAGGTCAGAATTTCCATTCAGCAGAAGTCCCGGGATAATACCCCAGATATCACTGAGTATAAAAACCTAGTATCTCAGAAAGAGGGACCTTTCAAACAAGATTTCGGGGGTTACCCATATATCCAAGAAATGTTACCCATGAAATAAGCAAGTTTGAATTTAGGTTTATATCTCGTCACAATCTACTAAATGTATAAAAACTTACTGGCATATCCACAATGAGATTGTTTATAACATTTTTCACTTTACATTTCTTTAGCATTTTGTGATAGTCCACTGATGTACTATCATTTCCTCTTTTTACAACAAAACTCATTTTTCATTTTATTATGTTTTTGGCTTTTTCAAATTTTCTAATGTTTTTGGATTTTCTGAAAATTTCTTACTCCCCCTAAAATGCAAACACATAAAGAAATTTGAAAACAAACTGTACAGAAATTTGACAACCGATATCAAATCGCATCAATTTCGCCATCCACTTGGCATAAACAATCAGAACTCCCCCTTTCAACAAACTATTTACCCATTATGATTTCAAAACACTTAAGTTTGTTTTAATCAAAATGGTTTTTCCGGAAAATAAGTTTACTTGATTTTACCAATTGTAGGAATGGGGATGTGGTTCATCATATTGTCTTCAACCACTTGTATGAGGATTACATCAAGTTCAACTTAATGACTTTGATTAATCACCTTTTAAGAACCAACCTCTGTACTACTTGTACAACAAACATAATCAAATATAAAGAATGATGCCGATTCATGTTCCACACTTACCAACCTAGGAACTTCGGCAATTCATACTTCTCAAATTCAATTTTCAAAAACATTTTAGAATGATGCCGATTCATGCTCTGCGATTACCAACTTGGGAGCTCCGGTAAGTCAGGTTTCTTTTCTTTGAAGAATATATCCACCCAAGCCTGACCAGCCTTGGGTGTAAGCTTCTCAGTCTTATTTGGGGTTCCATCTTTCCTTTTTGAGTCATAAAACTCTTTTACCCCATGAGCCTTCCCCTGAATCATTTTCCTAAAAATGTTTTTCACTGCAGGGTTAAAGGCTTTTTCAATATCCAATTCTAGATTTCAAATTTTTAGCATTCAGTGGTGGAAAATTCACATCATCCACTGTCAGAACTGATTTCTCAACTTTTCCTTCAACACGTGGCTCTTCTGATTTTGTGGAACCAGATTCATCACCAGAACTGTTTCCTGAACCCTTAACAACCCATTTTTGATTTTTCAGATTGTCTTTTCTTTTTACAACATTCTTTGAGCATTCACCAATCTCAAAGGTTGAATTTTCAAAGCCTGTAATTTTTCTGGTTGTCAGTTCAGTTTTCTCAACAACTTTCTCTTTTAGTTTACCAGAGACTCCCTGTTTTGTCTGTATTGCCTTTGGACAATTCCTGGCAATATAACCAACTGTTTTACACTGAAAACAGGTTCTCGTCTCTGTAGTCTTCTGAGCACCATTTTTCTTCATGTTCTCTTGCTTCTTGGCAAGGAATTCTTTGTTTGTCTGCTTTCTGAAAGCTTGCTCCTTTTCAGCTTCTGTCGTTGTTCCTGAAACAAACACAGTTTTTGGTTTATAAACTTTTTCATTTTTATAATTTTTTGGTTGATTAAATCCAAGACCTTTCTTTTTGAAATTACCATTGCGGTTTGATTTCTTTTGGAAATTATATCCACAATTGTAACCCATTTTCTTGTTAATTCTTTGTTGATCTCTTGAAGTGTATTGTTTAAGTTTTCCAGTAAGATTTATATCATTTATGTCAGAAATATTAATTTCTGTGATTCTGAAAACCTTTTTAATCATTTCAATGTTAACACTTCTTATTGGAAAAGTTTCATCGGAATATAATTTGTCAGAATCTTTCAAAGTATATGCTACTTTGTCCGGTTCATCATTCAGATTAGATTTTGATAGCAAAAATTCTTTATCATAAACCCGTTTGTCCTTTTTGAGTGTTGGCTTTGACGTATCGGACTCAGACTTTGACTCGGGTTTGGACTCCATTTTTGACTCCTCATTGTCATCTTTATCCAACACCTGATCGACCACACTTTTTATCAACTTTGACTCATGATCAGTGTCAGACGATGTGTACGTGACATCAATATTTTCCGGCAAGTTATCTGATGGCCCAGACTCCCACTGTAAGTTAATTGCCTTTTTTACTCTTTCGGAATTTGGACTTCGAGGAGAATATCCATTTTTGACCGGGGGCGGGCATCTATTGTAGACAACACTTGATTTCTTACCAGAAATTTCCACTTCATCCTCTTCTTTTGTCTCGGACTTCTTTTCTTCTGAAGTCTTTTCTTCTTCAAAAGTCTTCAATCTTTCCACAATCGGATGAATCCTATCAACAACAAAAGTAGAACATGAGTAGCTTTTTAATAAATTGTTAACTCTCTCAGTTTCTATTCTTTGTGATGCCAGCTTCAATTCCAGCTCAGCACACTTCTCTGTGTAATAGTTGACGTCATCAAGATATCTCATGTAAGCTCCTTTGAGTGTATTCATTGCTACAACTTGTTCACTGTTTGACTCAATGTACTTGTTAATTTCTCTGTTCATTGTATCATAAGATTCTTTCAATCTCTTTATGTTGTGTAGCAACTCATTGTTTTGCTTGATTAAAGAATCACAGTTCATACACTTCTCTGGAACTTTGATAGCTTCAGCATCCACTTTGATTTCAAATTCTGGAACATCTTTGACTGTTCTACTCACTTTAAACACCTCAGCTCTTTTCTTTTTCTCGGCTTCAGCTTCAGCTTTTAACCTTTCTTCTTCTTCTCTTCTTCAATCTTTCTCCATTTTTCTTCTTCAGCTTCCCTGACTTTTCTGTATTTTGCTGCCCATTACTCATCATAAGAATTAGCAATAAAGGCTTTAACATTTGACATCTCTTTGGACATCTCTTTGGCCATGAATTCTTGGTCTAGGCAAAAATTGTCCGAACTAAAACCTCCAGGTAACTTTTCATCGTCTTGATCTGCCAAGCATACTTTGCTGTCTGTTGGAATGTATTTATCCCAACTGAATCCACCATCCTTGCCCTGATTAACCAGACATGCTCTCTTTGAATCTTCAAGCACATTTCTACCATGTGCAGTTTGTGCTTGATGCGGTGCTTGTTGTTGTTGATATGGCTGTTGAGTGACTCGATGATAAATCGCCTTCTTATGGTAATTGTTGTTTCCGAAAGGGTTTTGTGCTCCACTCGCTTCTCGATTTGTGCACTCTCTCTTGAAATGCCGCTTTTCCCTGCAACGAAAACAAGTAACTTTAGACTTATCAAAACCTAAAGTTGAAACATGTGCCTCGCGAAAATCATCTCTGCCTGTGATTTGTTTAAACTTTTCAGCCCGTCTCAACACACTAGCCATGCACCATTTAATATCCATTAATTCCATTTCCTCGGCATCAATTTGATCGTAATCCTCTTTCGTGAGCATTGGATTTCCGATCCTCCCTGCAACTAAACCTCCATAGGATTCAAGCACTGTAACCAACAAAGACATGTGACTTTTAGCAACTTCCTCAGTATAATTCTGATCATTCTCAAGCTTTAAGGCAATGTTGCATTGAAGAACTTTGCCACTCTTTATCGTAGAAAATTGTGGATCATAGGTTGGAAATGAAGAAAATCCTGTAGTGCTGCATGATCCTTGAGATGTATTTTCAGAAGAACCTTTTGCATTATAAGCAGTTTCAACCTTTGGAGAGAGATTTGTCTTTTCACTAACACCACTCTTAAAGTACAATCCAATATCTTGCTCTCCATCATAATTCTTCATCCTGGCAATCTTTCTCTGCTCCATCTCTTGATCTTCAAGATGTTTGATGAACTCACCCAATGTTAGCTTTTTATACTCTTTTCTGTTGTTTCTCAACATCATCAGATAAGTTCCCCAAATATCATGTGGTAATGCATCAGCAAGTTTCTCAATCAGCTCATCAGTATCCTTTTTTATCCCTAATTTCGTCATATTTCTCACCAAATTACAATATCTATCAATAATTTGCTTGGTATTTTCATATTTCAACCCACGAAATAGATCAAATTCTTTCTTCATGAGTGACATTTTGTTTTTAAGCATATCATCACTTCCTATGGATTTTGCTTCCAATTCAGTCCAGATTGAATATGCACTTCCACCATGTTGAAGCAAAATAAAAATGTCCTCTTTAATTGCTTGCTGAAGCAGACTCACCATCAATTTCTCATCTCTATACTTCTTTTTCTCCTCAGCACTCATTTCTCTAATTGTCATTATCTGATTACCGTTCCTTGTGGGCCTTTCATATTGGACTTCAGTGGGTTCCCAAGCATCCAAGTGATAAGCTTCCACCCAATTGACAAAACGTTCGGACCAGCCATTGTAATCATCAATATCCAAAAGCTTAGGCGGTTTCTGCGATGTCCTGGTTTCATTTTCAAGCAAAGCATTCTGAGTAATTGTGATAGGGCTAGCAAAGGCATTGTAGAAATCGTTATCCATTGTTTAATTTTCAAAAGTTCACAAATTCCAAGTTCAATATCAAACGAAATAGAAAGGGTAACTTTCAAGTGAAATATCAAAGTTCTATTGAAGCGGAATCAAACAATCAATGTACTTTCAAGCGAAATCCCAAAAACTCTGTTTCAAGCATACCACTGATGTGTATTTCAAGCGAAATAGTTGTTTGAAACTTTGAAGCGGAATTACGAATTCAGTTCAAGCGGAATCTCTTGTGATGACCTGCTGAAGCGAAATCAGGTTATCTTTCAAGCGGAATCTGCTGTTTCGAGCGGGATCAGATGAGAACTTCAAGCGAAATCAAGGTTTTTAAGCGGAATCAAAGATTGATTTCAAGCGAAATCAGTATGACGTCACCTTTTCCGAAACAGATTTCAAGCGGAACCTTAAAAATATCAAATTTTAGCTCGATTTTACTTTTGAAACTTTCAAGGTTTTATCAAAACATGATTGCGAACAACCTGTGAAAATTTGAGCTGATTTTACCGTGAAAAATTTTCGCTTTTTAAGAAGAAGGTGTAGAAAATCAGAAAACACAGCTGAAATGGCAAGAACTCTTCCTCCTGAGCTCTGATACCACCTGTAGGATCGTTTTCAGACCCGAACGAGTCGATCAGAAGAGTTTTTATCCAAAACAAGAGGCGGAAACAAATGTTTTGGTGCTATCTCAGCTGTAAGACTGAATATTGGGATCTGGATACGGGAGTATATTCAAGTAGTGGGACACGCGAATAAGTTTAAGTGCTTAAAACATTAATCTCGTATCTTGTTGGACCGTTGTTTGACCCTAAAACGTCAGTCAAGGTAGCTCATCATCACATATAAAGGCGGAATCAGTACATATGATGTTACAACAGCTTGTCCTTTCAATTCCACTGCTTTTATTGCTTTCAAATGTAATTTTGACAGAGTTTTGCACCTGAGCATACACATATACCCACACAGATTCGCTCCAAATGACAGACTATTTATAGACATGGTGGTTCGCTAATATGACAGGTCATATTAGCGGACCTGTTACTCTTTGACTTAAAAGCGGACCTCAAATGACCATAAAAGCGGATCTATACATAACCTGACCATAAAAGCGGACCTATGTCTAATTTACATAAAATTGACATTTTGACCACCTGTTGACCAGTCTTGACCTCAGACTTCTTGTAGACGTAGTCAACAGACATTCTATGTATCAACAGACCCCCCCTTGGATGTTGACGTAGTCTTTATCAGTCTTCAGATCCGTAGTCTTCAGTCTTGGTCTTTTCATCAACTCTGTCTTCTTCTCGTAAGCATTATTCACAAGTTCCAGAATTAACACCTGGCTCTAACTTCCATCTTCCCTTTAGCAATTGATCCAGACTCCCCCTTTCACAAACTCCCCCTCTCAGGATGCTGGGATCTTGAGATATCTGGTTCAAGCTTTGACAATTTGCCTCCGTTGGGAATAATGAAGTCCAAACCTGTTACTCAACCAATAACATTACAATCTATCTTTTCTAAACAATAAAACACACACTCAATCAGTTATAAACATCCACTCAAGTATTCAGGTTCAAATTAATGACCCTGATCACTTGATTAATCTACCAAGTTCAATTTAATGACCCTGGTTGATCTTTTGACGAATCAAACTGATTTAGTAAAATCATTTTCAATTTTTTTTCCGAAAAATAGCAAGTATCAAGTTAATGAACTTGTTTTTGACTTTGAAAAACAAACAAACTTCCAACAATGTAAGCTCTCCTCATTCTTCAGCTCAGAATCTCCTGCATCTGCTTCATCTTTCTAGAATCCGACAATCAACTTTCCACTCTGGTTTGTCTAAAATAAAGCAGAAAAAAAATCTTTTTGGATTTTAAGGTGATCTAAACTAAGAAATGAAATAACAGAAAACTTAAATTGCAGAAAGTAAACTATTTACAAGTTTATTTTTGGCGAGCGTGTCAGGGAATCATATCAGCTTTTCAGACAGATTACAAGTACCGTTAAGCTACATTACATACACAGACTTAAACAATTCACCTCGATTGCCGATATACTGATCCATCTTAAATTCTCACACAAACTTCAATCTATTCAGGATACCGTTTAAGTGTTTTAAGAACATAGATCGATTCATGTGTCCCACCTCTTGAATATACTCCCGTATCCAAAATCCCAATATTCAGTCTTACAGGCAAGAATACTACAATGATGTCTGTACATAAATTAGGGGTTAAATGCGAGAACTGAGGGATCTCAGGTCAGAATTTCAGTTCAGCAGAGAGATATCAGTTTCGACTTTGCAGTATGTCCCCTTTAGAGGATCTTTTCAGCTACAACAGATGATTATCAATTTTATTGTCTAATCAGCTGAGGGCTATATGCTATATTTCAAGCATTTTGGATAAAGTATTAGCCAAGGACTAGGTCAGAACTACCATTCAGCAGAAGTCCCGGAATAATACCCCAGACATCATAGAGTATAAACACCTAGTATATCAGAATACGAGACCTATCAAACGAGATTTCAGGGGTTACCTATATATCCAAGTAGTGTTCCCCACGAATTTCACCAGTTTGAAATTTTAGGTTTGTATCCCAAATAAATTCACTAAATGTGCGAAAACCTATCGACACATCGTTAGTGAGACTGTTTAACTCATTTTATCTTTCCAAATCTTTAGCATACTGTAACTGTCTAGCCGATGTACAATCATTTTCCCTATATACACAAGCTCTTTTTCAATTTTATCATGTTTTTGGATTTTTGCGTTTTTTACTGTTTTTGTATTTTACTGAAAATAAACTATGTACAACTATCTATCTCCCCCTAAATACCAAAACACGTAAAAAACTGATAAACCATCGCAGATTGTTTCTCATCTTCATCCGCAACAGTACTCTCATCAACACTCACAATTCCATCCGACACCGAAAGCAATTTCATACCATTAAGTTTTAACAAATATTGAAACCGAATTTTATCAAAAGCTTTGGTATGCAAATCAGCTTTTTGTTCATCAGTGTGGATTTTCTCAATTCGTATCAACTTTTTCTCGAAGCAATCGCGAATAAAGTGATGACGAATTTCGATATGTTTAGTTTTAGCGTGATGTACTGGATTTTTAGTTATATTAATTGCGGCCTCATTATCAACAAACAGAGGTGTGTTAAGAAACTGCAAACCATAGTCGCGCATCTGCTGCTGTATCCACAGGATCTGAGAGCAGCAACTGCTGGCAGAAACGTAATCCGCTTCACATGTAGATAGCGCCACAGATGTTTGTTTCTTACACTGCCAGGTAACCAATCTCGGTCCAAAGAACTGGCATCCTGCAGTTGTTGATTTCGCGTTGACTTTGCAGCATCCGAAATCCGAATCGGAATACCCTTCGAGCGTAAAATCGCCTTTTCTAGGATACCATAACCCCAATGACGGAGTACCTTTCAAGTAACGTAATATCCTCTTGACAATAATCATGTGCCATGCTCTCGGGTTAGACTGAAATCTTGCTGCGAGGCACGTTGGGTACATGATCTCAGGACGTGAAGCAGTCAGATACATCAAAGAACCTATCATGGAACGATAGAATGTTTCATCAGCCCTGTCTCCGGTGAGATCTCGGTGAATCCCATGATTAGTCGCAAGTGGGGTAGCAGCTGGAGTAGAACTTGACATTCCAAATTTCTCTAGAATATCATGCACGTCCTTCGTTTGATGAATGAAAATTCCCTCAGGAAGTTGTTCAACTTGTAGACCCAGAAAGAATTTCATCTCCCCCATTGATGACATTTCGAATTTCTGCTTCATCACCTGTTCGAAATCTTTGCACAATTTCTCATTCGTTGACCCAAAAATTATATTGTCCACATAAATTTTTACTATCAGAAGATGACCATCAATGACTTTAGTGAAGAGAGTGGCATCCACTTTTCCACGTATGAACTGGTTAGCGAGTAGGTGTTGAGACAAAGTCTCGTACCAGGCTCTCGGCGCCTGATGTAGACCATACAACGCTTTGTCCAGCAGATAAACTTTGTTCTTGTGGATTGGGTTAGTAAAGCCCGGCGGCTGACCAACATATACCTCCTCTTTGACCTTCCCATAAAGAAACGCTGATTTGACATCCAGCTGATATACTTTGAAATTCTTCCAAGACGCAAATGCTACGAAAATTCTGATAGCCTCTAGTCGTGCGACAGGAGCATAGACTTCTGTAAAATCAATCCCCTCCTGTTGACTAAAGCCCTGAACAACGAGTCGAGCTTTGTTCCTTACAACCACTCCTCTGTCGTCCCTCTTACACTTGAAAACCCGTTTTGTATTGATTTTCCTTTGACCATCCGGCAAATCAACTAACTTCCACACCCCCAACTTTTCAACTGACTTAACTCTTCTTGCATCGCTATGACCCAAGAGTCTTCAGTAAGCGCCTCTTTGTAAGTTCTCGGTTCGACCTGCGAGATAAAACAGCTTAATGAAAATTCAGTTTGTAAAGGTGCTACTGTAGAATAAAAACATGTTAAGCCCTGGTCAATTTGACGTCTCGTGCGAACGCCCGATTGCAATTCTCCTATGATCAACTCCTCTGGATGATAAGAAAGAGTTCACGGCATCACTTCGCTTGGAACTTCTACATTTCCCTCCAGATTAGTAACATTCTGCTCTGCATCTTGTTCACCAACTTGGTTTGTTTGACTTGACAACTGGATTTGCTCCCCCTCAAGGTCTGCATCACCATGGTCAAAAACTGGCATATTTTCAGCTTCTTGATCATCATTCACCTCCGACTGATTACCAGGAGCAACTTCATCATCATGTTCACCAACATTACTAGGACGTGCTTCATCGTTATTTGAAGTTTCTCGAGGTCTTCTAGAATACTCCGCTGGGAACCTGAGCTGCGACTCATACTCTCGCAAAATATCCAGCTCATCAAAGAAATCTTCTTCTTCCTCTGATTCTTCTCTCATGTCAAACGAATCCCAAAGTTTGTCATAATGATAACGCCATGAATCACCAGGATTCTGTGGCGGCATAGTGTAACCTTGACATTCAACATTCGCTGCCTCAATAATCTGCTTCTCGCTTGGAATGAAGACACGTCGCAAAGGACTTGAATAACCCACAAAGATTCCCTCAACGCTCTTCGGACCAAATTTTCCTTTAGGCTCTATCACCGTACAGGGTGACCCAAACGGTTCTAGATACTTCAAATTCGGCTTGCGTTTATTGAGTAGCTCAAAACACGTCTTGTTGAACTTCTTCACAGTAAGAACCCTGTTGAGCGTATAGCATGCAGCAGAAACAGCTTCAGCCCAGAAATTAATTGGTAACTTAGAGTCTGCAAGCATCGTTCTGGCTGTTTCGATTAGCGTCCGGTTTTTGCGTTCTGCAACTCCATTCTGATGTGGAGTGTACGGAGCACTAAACTCATGCAGTATACCTCTTTCATCACAAAATTCTTCCATCTTACTGTTTTTGAACTCAGTACCATTATCACTGCGAATTCTACAGATCGGCCTCTGGTACAAATTCTCAATTCTTTTAAACAACGCCATCAAACTATCAAAAGTCTCATCTTTTGATTTCAAAAACATCACCCAAGAAAATCTGGAATAATCATCAGTCACGACCAAGCAGTAGGAATCTCCTGTTATACTCTTGACATTCACTGGACCAAACAAATCCATATGAAGTCTTTCCAATGGTCTTGAAACTGAATTAACTTGCTTTGTGGGGTGTGACTTTTTCTTCTGTTTGCCTTTGACACAACATATACACTCCCCTTCCAGATGAAAACCTTTAACATGCACTCCTGTGACCAAGTCGTTACGCACTAATTGATTCATCTTCCTTAGGTGAATATGCCCCATCTTTCGATGCCATAACCTTGATTCTTTCTCCGTTGCCCTGGACACAAAACAATGAGCCTGACCCGTGGTTGTAGTAGCGACGCTCATGTCCAACACGTACAGATCATTGACTCTTGGTGCCCTCAGGATGATCCACTCTTCAGGTATCACAAATCCCGGTTTCAAGATCAAACATTCTTTGTCGGTGAAATGAGTAGTATACATCCTGTCACAGATCTGGGAGATACTCAACAGGTTGTTCTCCAGCTCAGCGATGTAGTTAACTCTCTAAAATGTTACGATGCCATTCGATAACGTTCCTTCACCTATGATCCTTCCTCCTTGATTACCCGCAAAACCCACATAACCACCGTTAATGTTATTCACATCATACAGCAGCGCGGTCTTCCCTGTCATATGACTCGACGCTCCACTATCCATGATCCACCTGGATACAAGTTTTGGAAGATCCTGCATATAACAAATCATCATTTAAACAACTTCAAGAAAGATGCCGATTCATGCTTCGCTATCCATGAAGCTCCGGCAATTCAAACTATCTAGTCAAACATGGTGTCCACCCAGGTTTCATCAGCCTTAGGTGTAACCTTGACCCTTGCAATTTGAATTTTGAAATTTTTAGCCTTGAGAGGTGGAAAATTTGCATCATAATCAACCGTAATTGATTCTTCAGCCTTTTTCACCTCAGAAGTTGAAACTTTCTTCTCAACTTTTGATTCAATTTTAGGTTTCCACACCTGTTGAGTTACTGCAACCCTTTTGTAAAATATGTCATTTTTAGTTACCGACTTATTTACGGGTTCATTTTTCACTTTTAAGTTGTCAATTTTAACATTTTTCTTCTCAACAATCTTCTTCTCAACAAACATCGGTGCTTTACCCTTCACATCATCCTTCTTTTGTTGAACTTTCACAGCTTCAGTCTTAGGCTTCACATAAGTACACTTAGCCTTCAGACTGAGCCTGTGAAGCTCTCTTCTCAAAAAATTCTTTGTTCGATTTTGAAAAAATTTCTTTCTCTTCATCAGCAAGTGAACTTGAACTGTTCACAAACTTTTTCTTCTCGACAAACCTCTTGTTTGGAACATTTCTTTTCTGATATGGTTTACCCCCCTGATAACCACTCGACCAATTGTTTCTGTTGTTATTATAAAAACGTGGTGGATTAACAGATTTCTTGTTGTAAACCCTATTTTTCTTTCGACTCAGATTATTCACTGCTGACAACTCGACTTCAACCAGTTTAAAAACATTTGTCAACTTATTCATGTTTACATTCTCGATCGGAAAATCTGAATCCGAAAACAACTTATCCGAACCCATCATCTTGTACATGACAAGGTTTGATTCTTCATCTAAGTTGTTCTTGGACTGTTGTTTCAGAATGTATTTATCCAAGAAACACCCATCCTCCTCAGAAGTGTCACAATCCGGTTTAAGCACTTTGTCTACCACACTTTTCACCACATCACTTTTGACACCCTCGTCATTGGAAGACGTGAACGTGACATCAATGTTCTCAGGAAGTTTAACATCACTTTCTTCCTCAATTTCCAACAAACTAGACTGCTTTTTCGTGTAGTTGTCTAAAACTGGTGGTGGAACTTTGTGAAACCCTACACCCGTTCCATCAGAAAACACATCCTCGCCAGCTTTGTTTTTCCCTATAGGTTTGGGAACAATATGCTAGAAAACAAAGCTTGCTGAGCTATAGCTGTTTAACTTCAACTGAATTCTTTCATTTTCAATTTCAGCCTCTTGAACTTTAAGTTTCAATTTAGCAATTTCATCTAGTTGATTGTTAATTGATTCTTCTTTTATTCTCACCACAGCTCTCAGATGTTCGTTTTCTTTAAACGTTTTGCCATTTCGATCATCACTATCTTTGACAATGCTTTTCAATTTTTCAAACTTTTCAGAAATTTGACGGTTTTCAAGAATTAACTTTTCATTTTCACATTTTATTTTCTCACGTTCAGTTTTATCATGTTCGATTTGAGCCGTTAATTCTTTGATCCGTTCAATTGAAGCTTTTACAGTTCTGTCACGACCTAGAATCTGATCCTCAACATTTTTAACTTTCGTTGTCAGATTCTTGATTTTCTCATTGTTAAGGTACGTGACAGTGCTACAAAAATTGCATTGTTTGGTGCAATTTTTGCAGTCAACATTTCCGTCGACCTTGTTACCTGACGCATTTGTTGACGCAATTTGACTGACCTGCCCCTTTGAATCAGTAACAGAATTAGGGTCTACCTCAAGTGCTTTCGCAGCCAGCACCTTGTCAGCCATCTTTCCCAGGTTCTCAGCCGTCAACTCCTGCGTAGTATCAATCAAGCCAGTATCAGCCTTCTTTACTTTCTCAATTTCTTCTTTTTCTTTCTTCTCTTTCTCTTCTTTCTCCTTTCTCTCTTTCTCCTTTTCTTCTTCAATCATCTTCTCTGTTGGCGTTCCCCACCATTTGTGATGCCAGTACTCATCATCCTCTTTTATCTCCTTGATGATGGCTTCCATATCGAGTGTGCTGTCATCAATCGCAATGTTTCCATACCGATCAAGATAACATTCCCTGTCTGGATCCCATCTATTTGCTCGTCTTGCTTCCAGATAAACACGAGAGATCCTCAAGATTCTGTTTTCCGCAATCATTTTTCGATAACAATACTTCTGCTCATCAGTACGATCATCTTTCCATGGAATCGGTTCAACATCATTCGCCATGAATGCGTAACCAACCGCATCTTCTTCTGGTAACACTTCCTTACTCCAATCGTACCCCTCATCATCATAAATCACAGCAAGAGCCCTCGATTTATCTCTGTTATCATCAGCCTGCTTCAATCTAGGCGGCTCGGATTTATTCTGATGATAGATTGCCTTTTTGTAGTAATCATCTCGAAATGGATTCTCTGACTCATCGGCGTACGCATTTCTGCATTCACGCTTGAAGTGACCCTTCTGCTTACACTTAAAGCACGTCACCTTGGATTTGTCGAACCCTAACTTTGTAGATGGACCACCGATCGTCTTTCTCCCAGTAATCTCCATGAAGCGTTGTGCACGTCGAACTGCACTTGCCATCGCCCAACGAATGTCGATCAGTTCCATTTCTTCGGGGCCTATCTGATCGTAATCTTCTTTCGTCAGATTTGTGTTCCCGATCTTACCAGCCACCAACCCTTCATATGATTCCAACACAGACGCCAAGAAAACCATCTGTTGCTTAGCCGACTCTTCATCAATGTGCGTTCTTCAAATCTATCGCAATGTTGCAAGAAAACATAGCATCAGAACGATTTGTAGAAAACGAAGATCCACTGTGATAACCACTGTGACTTCCGTTGTTTGGACTGCTTTGACTTTCTTTGTTTACTGAAGAGACATTCTCAGCAGAAAATGCAGTTTTCGGAGAAGTAGCTTTCGGCATTAAGCTTTTCGGATAGTACAAATCCAGGTTTTGCTGATAAGATGAGTGATTGCCTTTGTATGTTTTCTTTAGCTCTAGCTCATGACTTTCAAGTCTCTCAATCACCAAATCTGGAGTCAACTGTTCAGGAGCAATAGTGTTCTTCAACATCAGTGCGTAATATCTCCAATCCACTTCATCTGGTAATGAATCTAACAGTTTGTCAACAAGTTCTTCATCAGAATACGTGATCTTATGTCGCGCAAGTTCCAGCTTCAGATGACCGAACCTTTCAATCATTTTGCAAACCGATTCATTTTTAAGACAACCAAACATGTCAAACTCTTTTCTAAGAAGTTTCGTTTTATTTTTTACAATCTCTTTACTTCCTAGACACTTCTTCTTGAGTTTTCCCATAAATCTTTTGCATTGGAGTAATATATCAACCAAATGATGTCTTCCCGCACCGACTGAAACAGTAAAGCCATACACTTTTGCTCGGCTACAAATCCTTCAATTTCTTCAGCTGATCTCAATGCTTCACCATTCTTCTTTCCATTTGCATATCCATTTTTCATACTTTTCCAACTTGCAAATGCAAATGCCATCAGCCAGTCTTCGAATTTTGTTGACCATCTACTATAATCTTCTATAGCCATCAGCTTCGGAGGTTTGTTGAATGTACCAAATGCAGTCTCCGACTCCCAAGCTTCTTTCTTTTTCTCTTTAGGTGTATCCTCATTCGTATTGCTCGAAGACGTATCATTATTTCCAGAACTTCCCGTGAAAGCGTACATGTCGCTGAAAGGATTCATGAAAACATCATCCATTTTGATTGTACCTGCAAAATCAACCAACACTTAGAAAAATTTTCCGAAACTTTTGAAAATCAGGACACAAAAGCGAACCTATCTGTATAGATGACAGATAAGCGAACCCAACAATGTCACAACAACGTAACAAACAATGTCTTAAAAGTGAACCAGTTGATGTCCTATAAGCGGACCTCAACTATCACTAAAAGCGGACCAGAAAGTGTCACAAAAGCGGACCAGTTAATGTCTGTTCGAGCGGACCAGACTTGTTCGTTCGAGCGGACCAAGTAATGCCCTAAAAGCGAACCAAAATCTCACGATGTCCGTAAAAGCGGACCACAGTATTTAACCGATTTTGACCATTTTTAGTCCGAATTTTAGCCTGAGACTTTCTAGGGTTTGTTATTAGTATGATTTACACGTTATACTCAATTTTCAGACAATTTCAACCGCAGGAACCACTGAAAACCGAAAAAGTATGAGAGAAAGTGAGTAGAAAAGAGAGATTTCTGCAGATATAAGCTGTAGTAGTATGAATTCCTCGTCCTGAGCTCTGATACCACTTGTTGGACCGTTGTTTAACCCTAAAACGTCAGTCAAGGTAGGTCATCATCACATATAAAGGCGGAATCAGTACATATGATGTTACAACAGCTTGTCCTTTCAATTCCACTGCTTTTATTGCTTTCAAATGTAATTTTGACAGAGTTTTGCACCTGAGCATACACATATACCCACACAGATTCGCTCCAAATGACAGACTATTTATAGACATGGTGGTTCGCTAATATGACAGGTCATATTAGCGGACCTGTTACTCTTTGACTTAAAAGCGGACCTCAAATGACCATAAAAGCGGATCTATACATAACCTGACCATAAAAGCGGACCTATGTCTAATTTACATAAAATTGACATTTTGACCACCTGTTGACCAGTCTTGACCTCAGACTTCTTGTAGACGTAGTCAACAGACATTCTATGTATCAACATATCTCGAAACAGTTGAACTTTGTGTGAAAATTTAAGCGGAATCACTTACTAACCATTCAAGCGAAATCACGAACTAAACACTCTCGAGCGGAATCATGATGTTGTGGTTTCGCTTGAAATGACAAGTTGTCATTTTAAGCGGAATCACTTACAAATATCATTTTCTAGGATTC
The DNA here is from genome assembly GCF_002127325.2 of Helianthus annuus. NCBI lineage: Eukaryota > Viridiplantae > Streptophyta > Magnoliopsida > Asterales > Asteraceae > Helianthus > Helianthus annuus. Next base: position 137,230,383 of record NC_035443.2, read on the forward strand.
TGTGCCCTATACAATCTATTCTAATCAAGACTCGATACAAGACGTAGGCGACAGACAGATGCACCAACAAACTCCCCCTCGGATGTTGACGGAGTCTTCAGTGTCGAGTCTTTGGTTGTCAAACCTTCAGTCTTTATCAGTCTTCGAGCTTCTCTCCGTAGTATTCTCCATTGTAAGCATCCTTACTCAATCTCTTATCTTGATGTCTTCAGACTCCCCCTCTCAACGTGCTGGGATCGTAGTCTAGCTTTCACAGGTTCAGCATCCATACCAAGATCGTGACCTGACTCTCCTCCATCTCAGGTTTTCTGCACAATCTCTACCTTAAACATAAGTTTTATGATATTAACCTTTAATTTACTCAGACACCACTTGTAGAAATCATAAAATGATCTAACATTTAGTCTCTGATAAACCACTTGAAGAAATAATATCTTTTTCAAAAATTTCTGATGACCACTTGAAAGAGTTAAACTCTTAAACACACTCTCCCAAACCAACTGTCGTCATGTTTAGCACTTGGAATTTTGAAAATCAGCTCTTCAACACCAGCTGCCGAAAATCTTTTTGAATTTTTCAAAATTTATGCTAAAACACACTAAAATCTTTTTGAGATTTTGAATATAAATGCAGTAAAGAAATATTTACAAACAATATTTTTTGTGAGTTTGTGCAAGAGGATCATATCAGTTTATGAGACAAATCACTAACACCGTTAAGCTTGATTTCATTTTAAGTTCTAAACAATTCACCTAGATTGTCAGTATATTGATCCACATAAATTTTCACACAAAGTTCAACTGTTTCGAGATACGAGAATAATGTTTTAAGTACTTAAACTTATTGGCGTGTCCCACTACTTGAATACACTCCCGTATCCAGATCCCAATATTCAGTCTTACAGCTGAGATAGCACCAAAACATTTGTTTCCGCCTCTTGTTTTGGATAAAAACTCTTCTGATCGACTCGTTCGGGTCTGAAAACGATCCTACACAATCCAAAGCAAAGCTGTTACAAATCCTGTTGCTGTTCAACCTTCAAATTCTGCTTCATATGTCGCCTTGGCATATCTAGCACCTCAACCTCATGAACTTTCTACCTTGTGTATCGACTTAAGCATGCCTAGTGCAAGGTGTCGAAACACCTCTCGTTACACAAATTCCGAAATCTATATAGGAACTTTCTATCCTCATAATTAGATCCTTGTGGATGGATATCGTTCATCGGAACCCTTAATTGAATTCTTTGTATGATTCAATACGTACATTACAATTCAATAAGGACAAAGCCGAATTCCTATTAAGTTTTTCCTATCTTCATAAATAGATTCTTGAAAATGATTAAAGTGCTAAATAAAATCCATGGATTGGATTCCTGGTGTGCTTTAAATATCCGTGTCCAAAGATAACAAATTAAAGGTCAAGTTAAACAACTATGTGATTATGTGTTCCCTTTTATGTTTTTGTGTGATCCAAATTTTTGTTGTCCAAATCCTCGTAGAATCTTCCATATCTTTGTATAAGGGATTCATAGTAGGATATCCAAAGGTACTATCTTAAATCCTTAATGGACTTCTACGTTGTAGTTAAGTCACTTGGGTTATAAAGTACTATTCCATAATTAGACCCCTTGAGTGGTCTAGTTAAACAGATTGATCCAAAAATCTGGTTAGGAATATCATGTGATGATATAGCTGAAAAGACTCCTTGGTGATCTAATTAAGAGATCATTTGTCGATCTAATTAGAAGGACCCTATGGTAGTCTAAGTCACACTCATCACAGGTTTGATTTTCTTCCCCTACACATTAAGAAATGCACTGTGCGGACTGTGCAAGGAATTACGTAATTATGGACGCGTATATAATTATGGAATTTAGTGCACAGAAACCACAGCAAGTTTTGTCATGTATCTAGCGTTAACCCTATTCATTTCCATTTCTGAAGAATATCCATTGACGAAAATGACTCATTCCGTGCATTTTCGTTTCTAAAGAATATCCATCGAGGGAAATGAATATCCTTGATTAATCCTTCATTTCCATTTCTAAAGAATACCCATTGAGGAAAATGACACATTCCGTGCATTTTCCTTTCTGAAGAATACCCATCGAGAGAAATGAATATCCTTTTGTTTAATCCTTCATTTTCATTTCTGAAGAATACCCATTGAGGAAAATGACTCATTCCGTGCATTTTCGTTTCTGAAGAATACCCATTGAGGGAAATGAATATCCTTTTGTTTAATCCTTCATTTCCATTTCTGAAGAATACCCATTGAGGAAAATGACTCATTCCGTGCATTTTCGTTTCTGAAGAATACCCATCGAGGGAAATGAATATCCTTTTGTTTAATCCTTCATTTTCGTTTCTGAAGAATACCCATTGAGGAAAATGACTCATTCCGTGCATTTTCATTTCTGAAGAATACCCATCGAGGGAAATGAATATCCTTTTGTTTAATCCTTCATTTCCGTTTCTGAAGAATACCCATTGAGGAAAATGACTCATTCCGTGCATTTTCGTTTCTGAAGAATATCCATCGAGGGAAATGAATATCCTTTTGTTTATCCCTTCATTTTCCACTTCTGAAGAATACCCAATGAGGAAAATGACTCATTCCGTGCATTTTCGTTTCTGAAGAATACCCATCGAGGGAAATGAATATCCTTTTGTTTAATCCTTCATTTCCGTTTCTGAAGAGTACCCACTGAGGAAAATGACTCATTCCGTGCATTTTCATTTCTGAAGAATACCTATCGAGGGAGATGAATATCCTTTTGTTTAATCCTTCATTTCTGTTTCTGAAGAATACCCATTGAGGAAAATGACTCATTCCGCGCGTTTTCATTTCTGAAGAATATCCATCGAGGGAAATGAATATCCTTTTGTTTATCCCTTCATTTTCCATTTTCTGAAGAATGCCTGTTGAAAATGATTTCATTCATTTTCGTTTCTAAAGAATGTCCATTTAAAGAAATGACAGGATTACGCCTTGCATATCTTTGATGGTTATTTAACACAACGTCAGAGGCAGACTCGTACGAATAAATTTCGGGTTGAAATTTCCTAAAGTAGGGGAGACTGTGGCACCTGTGTCACTGTGACCATCAAACAAATATCAAACCAATGAAATATTGTGTTTCATACTTGGGATTTGTAAAAATATGTGTATCATTTGCACATATCAATTCTTGTTCGATTTCGGGCTTTAAATCGCTTTCTAGAAGGTTATACGCGATCTGATGCGTAAATATAACCAGTCTAATGCAACAAACACTCCGGAATAGTGACATAGGCTTAACATACCTTAAATAACCTTTACATAACTTAGAAATAAGTTTTGGAAGGTTTGGTATGGCGAAATCAAGTTTATTCGCTTACAGGGACTAATTTTGACAAACTGCGAAAGTATGCCGATTTGTACCGTAACGGACTTTCCGGAACTTTATCATAAGTTAAATGTGCCCTAAATATCCTTTGCATAGCTTATAAATAGGCTTTGAGGTATTTGGTGCGCAAAAATAAACTTTCTTGATCAATAGGGACTAAAAGCGTCAAAAAGTGCATAAGTTTGCATTTTTGCGCATATCTTACGTTCTGAATATATCCGGACATCCAAAAATTTATGTAATAATTAAAATATTAGGTTTTAGTGATTTTCTTGATAAAAATCCATTCGTCGCTTAATTTGGATTGTTTTTGCGTTCGTTACGACTTTCGTCGTAATTAACCGTATAACGTGATCGTACGGCCAAATGAACCGACATCCGGTATATTTTTGAGCATGTTTCATGTCCCCTATACTTAGGCATCATTGTAGAGCCTTGAAAATGGCTTAACGGGCCTTAAACGCATCAAAAATGGCCTTAAAAGCATGCAGGGACTAAAACTGCAATTTTTCAAACTTAATTGCTAAACAGAAGTTCAGGCGGCCAGCGTAAGAACCCCCTTAAACCTTACGCGGCCCGTGTATGGCCATCAGACATGCAAAACTGATTTTCCAGCCTGTTTCCAGCAGTTCTACCTGATTTTCTCACTTGCAAATGGTATTTTCAAAACTATGGGCTCATATTAGGGGCTCCCATGGTTTCACAAAACAAGGGGTGCACTTGTATTGTTGAGATCGAAGCTCGTTTTACGAGGAACAATCTTAACGGTCCTAGAAATCCTATATAAACCCCACCCCCCCCCCCTTGCTTCAAAACTCACATTTGATCTGAGATTTCTCTAAGTTGTGGTGATTATTCACTACATACCTGAGAATACTTGGAATCAAATCTCTTTGGACCCTTTGTAAATCCTCTTTCGTTCTTTTTATGCATTTTTAGCTTAAAATTCAAACTGAGTTTGACTTTCTGCATTGACCAGTTTATGGTCAACACGAAGTTCGTTTGAACTTCATAACGTGAGCGTAATCACGATGGTTATAGTCCCTAGTGACTATACCTACTGATTACCACGTTATCTAGGCTTAGTGACGAGTCGTAGTTTCGGCCAAAATGCGTATTCTTGCGTATTTTGTAACCAAACTACTTTTGGGTATCAAGACCCTTTGTCTTGATATCAAACTTGTTTTCAAACCTCGTTAAATATGTTTTAACATGTTTAACTCGTCACTTTAGGTTTAGTGCTTATATAGGGTCGTAAGAAAAGCGATCTAAACAATCGCTTAGACTTTCGAACCCGACCCGTTTGGTTGATCATTAGGATCCGACCAAACACATTAGGTGACCATAGTTGTATAGGGAATAACCTTCCGAGGTTATACCTTATGGTCACTACGTTTAGTTAGTTGTATGATAGGTAGTTTATATGCCTTAGGAAAATTACCAAAATGCCCTTTTTGCGCATAAATTCATTTAAGCATATGTAACCAAAATTTTCACATCTAAACTAATTAGGTAGCATTATTAGACATGTTAAGGCATATAATACTTGTCATAGGACTAGTTAGACGTTCCGAACGCGTTTTACGCGAAAGGCGCGTTAAAGTAGCGTAAGCTACCTAAACGAGTCGTAATGGGTCGTAAGCACTAAAGATAGGTTTCCTTTTAGAATGTGATAGGTCCGAAACAATCCGATTTCAGTCTCAGTTCGGTGAATAACAGTGAGATGGGTGATTCGAGCCAAGAACGATCGACAATAAACAATAAAGATAGAAACTTTAAGGATTGGAACAAAGATATTTTGATTGATAGTGATAAACAAACTACAAGATAATGATCCACCCCTGGTGAGCTCCCCCAGGGTGGCGGCTCACAAATGCACACCTCACAAGTGGTGTTTAGTAATCTATTTATAGCCCCGAGGCATTGTCCTCCAAGCAAGCCGCCTCTTGCTTGGAAAACCCACTAAACACGCTAAAAAATACAAAACAATAATATCACTAAACTAAAGATGTCGTAATTGATAACATCATTCTCCATTTTGACCCTACAATATTCCCCCGAGAATGAGGCTATCAATTCTTCGAATGATCTTCTAAATTATATTTGACTTTGTCTTTGAATCTTCTCAAATCGGCTAAATATCCCAAATCTTTAATTGTCGTTTTCCCTCGCAAATATAGACCCTCCAAATTAATTCAAGACTCAAACTCAATCAGCAACTTCCACTATGTGTAAGCTTTACGCTCGATTGATCATCTCTACTATAACTGGCATGTGATAAAGGCTCGAACCTCCAATGATCGAAATAGAATAACCAGCTTCATTAAAAAAAATTCAACTCGGTCAAAACTTTAAAGCCCCGTTGTTTCAAAAGAGTTGGTCCAACACTTCCCTTATACTTCGCAAATTTTCTTTTGGCCCATTTAATGATCTTGTACACCCGGCCTAATCAAATCTCAGCCCAAAATTGCATCAAATATTTAGGCACACAAATTAACTTCTAAGACCCGGCCTATCCGTATTTGAGATAAATAGCGAACCAAAAGTAGAGCCCAAACAACTAAACGACCAGGTGCTGAATTTTCACTTCCTTAGGTCCACCCATTACACCAAGCCCACACAATAAAACAAATTTGAGCAGCCCAAATTAGGGGAATTGGCCTGTAATAATCTCACCTAGACCTTATTGGCCATTAATAATCCCACCTCAGAATATTCCCCCCACCAGTCCCACCTTTCACCTATTTTTTCTACAATGGTCCCCCGTTAAAAAAACTTAACGAAGTTAAGATTTTTTCCAAATTACAAACAGAATTTTTAGGGTTTTTTATCAGAACGATGATACGAGTCCATTGATGTAAAACTTACTTCGAAATGGTGCTCCAAGTGACTTGATTTTGGTTACTTGGAAATTTAAACACCCGAATTGAAGCGTCGTTTTCATCGTTTGGAGCACCGTTTCGAGGAAAGTTTTACATCAATGGACTCGTATCGTCGTTCTAATCAAATGCCCTAAAAATCTGTTTGTAATTTGGAAAAAAAAAAAAAAGCATAACTCCGTTAAGTTTTTTTAACGGGGGACCATTGTAGGATAAATAAGTGAAAGGCGGAACTGGTGGGGGGAATATTCTGAGGTGAGATTATTAATGGTCAATAAGGTCTAGGTGTGATTATTATAGGCCAATTTCCCCCCAAATTATTATTATTATTTTTTTTTAGTAAAGGAGGGCAGCACCTCCGGTAAATTATATTAATAACAAAAAAGTATTTACACCTAAAGGAGTTTAGGTTCCCGGGACATGCAACCCAAGAAACTCACCACCCCTATCGACGAGGGGCCTAACAAAATGGGACAAAAACCCCAGCCCCCCGCCCATACTATACAATCCAACAAAAACATAACCTGCAAACAAAACAAAACCACACGTAAACAATCAATCAGAAAGAACCTATACAAGCACACTATAACAATCAAATCAAAAAAATTATTATTATTAGATATCATACCTGGAAGAAAATGGGTGAGTTCGATCGTACATGTGTAGAAAAAGAATTGCAGGCAGTGGCGGACCCAGGATTTTTTTTCGTTGGGGTCCATTTATTGTGTATTGATTTTTCACAACCAAACTTTAAAATTTTCAGGTCGGTCATCGTAGTCGGGTCGGGGCTAGGAAATAATGTAGAAGCATTTAGTGGACATGAAACCACTACGTTATGGTAATCAAGTGGTAAATAACATCGATTCAATTTATCACTTTAAAAAAGCAAATTAGAGGGTCAATGGGTGGTTGTGCTATTTTAAAACACTAGTTTAATTTTGATGGAAAAAAATAAACTAATAAAACAAGACATGTAAGATTTGAACTTGGGATCTATTTGTCGGAACACAAGGGAATTTACCACCACACCATCTTTGCTTTTATTACTATGGGGTCCAATTAATTTATTTTATGGGGTCCTTCAAAAATTTAACATACCGGTTCTAATATTTTCTAAAAAAAGATTGGGGTCCGTGGACCACGACACGAACCATGTGGGTCCGCCCCTGATTGCAGGCATCATCATTAGACCGCCCGTAGTGGGGCGTTTTTTTTTTTAATTTTTCAAAAATAACGCTTGATAACGCCCCGGTCACCATTACAGGGGGCGTGACCGTGCGTTTTTTTTCAAAAAAATTTACTTCGGCGTTTTTATTATAACGCGGTAATTGTGCGAGGATCGAGGAAAAGGACCGTTGGCAAACGGTCAAAAGCTATTTTATTTTATTTTTTTAAATAAATTACCCCACTATATATATCCACCCATTTATCATATTTTTTATACAACAACAAATCACTTTCTCCTACTTTCTTGTATTTTTTATTAAAAAAACACCCACTTTCTCCTACATTTTTATACAATCATGCATCCATTTCGACCCCCTTTTGGTGTCCCCGCAAGACCCACGAACCCGAACACAACTCAATCGCAAAACCCGTATAACCTTCAAGACATGGACCCGAGCTTCTTAACGTACGCGGCTTACTTGAGTGGCGCCACTCCGTTTGTTCCTCCCACTTTCGGCTATGGTCAAGCCAGCGGGTCTCAACCGTCACAACCTGAATCCGAACCCGATGTCGAAGTCGTGCCGGAGATGCAACCCGAACCGGTGCAAGAAACATCGAAACGCGACAAAAGGTCGCATAAGAAGAAGGAAAAAGACGCACCACGGCGTACAAAAAATATCATTAAATGGACGAAGGAAGAGGAATTCACGTTGACTCGGGCGTGGCTCGACATTTCGGAGGACGAAGATACCGGTAACCATTTTATATATATATTATTTTACTTATTTTGTTACTTTATTTTTTAACATACAACTTATAATTTTTTTTTTAATTTGTAGCAAACTTTCAAACGGGCCCGGTTTTTTGGGATAGGGTTCGTGCACTCTTCTTTAGCACGTGGGGTCAAGGCGAACATCGGGACAAAGATTCCATTTCTAGCAAATGGACCGACATCAACAAGTGTCATGCGTTCCAAGAAGTCTTCCAACGTAACTACGATAATCGCCCGAGCGGTGAAGGTGACGTCGGGGTTTTAACGAAGACTTTGGAGGAGTTCGAGAGGACAAAATGTCCTTTCACGTACTATAAGTGTTGGGAGCTACTACGAAAAAATCCAAAGTAGGCGGTAGTTAATCCAATGACGCCTAGTAGTAGACGTCGGGCTAAAATGTCAAAAACATCATCCTCCGTTGACCCGTCAACTCCGACATCGGATGCCCGCAATGTTGATTTAAATGAGGCGGTGGACGTTGACGAGGAAATTCAAGAAGAGTTGGTCCGACCCACCGGTAGAAGAAAGGGAACCGGGAAAAAAACGGTCGAGTCGTCTTCCGATCTCGAGTTAAAGGAAGATTTCGAGAAGATGAACCGTCGTCTCCAAGACATTCGCGACCTCGGCCACCAACGTTATGAGATTACGAAGGAACGAGTGGCCGAAACCAAAAAAATTAACGAGATGCAAGAGGCGAGGCAAATGGAAAAGGACATTGAGTTTTTGTCCAAACCTATCGACCACCTACAAGGCGATGCGTTGATCCTTGCGCAAATGCGTCGCCAAAAAATTAGAGAAAAATATGGACTCTAGATCATGTTATTTTTTTTTTAACTTTATTTTAATTTTTTCGGTGTTTTTCTGTTTTTTTTTTTATTTTCTGTTTTTTTCAGTTTTTTTTTATTTTCAGTTTTTTTTTTCAGTTTTTTTTTTATTTTTATTTCAAGTAATGTAATTTTTTTTAAATTAATGAAGTTTTTTATGTTTTAAATTAAAATAAATAATTGTGAAATGATTGAATGGGGGTTATTGGCATAATGCCCCACTACGCCACTTTTGTTATAATGTCACATTGCTGACTAGAATGCCACGTGTCAGATAATGCCCAATAGTGGAGACATTATAACCCACTACCACTACACATGGTCTTACACATGTTGCCCAAATTAACAAAGAGCCTAGGATGAGCTAATCATTGGGCCTATCCCTAGCCCATGCAAACTTTCATGCGGCAAACCCTAGCCGCAACAACCATCTTCCGGCCGCCATCTCCGGTCGCCGGCGAACCAGCCATGACCTGGTAGTCACTTCCACACTATCCGACATCACCGTACACACCAGGCAGAAACCACCATTAATCTCCATGTATCACCATCCTAAACTGATACCTTAATAATAATATTATTATTATTACTAAATCCAGCCGTTCAACTCTCCTTTTTCTCAAAGTTATGAACATCACACCAAGTCACCAATGCATATTAAAGACATCACACATAATGCGCCGCCACCCCGGATACAAGTAAACCCAACTGGAGACTAGAAACTCCGTTCACCAGATTCAAATTCTGAGAACTACAAACTGAACCACCGGCACCAGCGGCGAACGGCGGAGATGGTTCCAAAACTATCGTGATTGAGCACTTCACACAATGCAAGCAATTTAAAATAAGGACTTTTCCGGTGGCGGCGTGGAGATATCGAGCGGCTTCTTCGCCTGCTATACGAATAAGGAGACCAGCTGTTTTTTTTATGGCTTCTATACCTCCGACTGCTATACCTGTGACTCACCGGCGACGGCGACCTCGAATACCCCCGCCGCTTATACGACGGCGACCGTGACAGTTCCCGATCTCGTGCCACATCTCCGCCAATCAATTTCAAAAGATCGATTTGTGAGATCGAAAGAGTTTTGCTATTTGCAGAAAAGTGTTGGAATCCCCAGAATATAAGATCGTGATTAACACTATTTAATCCCCATTTCCACACTCACCAGTTTCTTTCACTTTAACCAGCTCTCTGTCTACTTTGTTACCTCCTTCTCAATCTAAACCTGATGAACAAATACGCTGGAAGAAGAAATAAAGTGGCCAGATCTGAAAATTTCTTCAAAACACAAAACTACATTTCGTTTTACGTCTCTGGTGGTTTTCCGGTGAAGAACCGACCAAACCGAAACCGAAACTGAAACGAGCCACCGAGGCTCTAATACCAAATGATAGGTCCGAAACAATCCGATTTCAGTCTCGGTTCGGTGAATAATAGTGAGACGGGCGATTCGAGCCAAGAACGATCGACAATAAACAATAAAGATAGAAACTTTAAGGATTGGAACCCGGGTGAGCTCCCCCGGGGTGGCGGCTCACAAATGCACACCTCACAAGTGGTGTTTAGTAATTTATTTATAGCCCCGGAGCATTGTCCTCCAAGCAAGCCGCCTCTTGCTTGGAAAACCCACTAAACACGCTAAAAAATACAAAACAATAATATCGCTAAACTAAAAATGTCGTAATTGATAACATCATTCTCCATTTTGACTCAACATAATGTAGGCTTTGTTAAATCATATTACATGAGTTTCTATACTCATTTGGTTTACGAAACCTCATTCTATCCGATCTCCCAATTTAGGTCCGGTTATTTACATAGTTACCTATATCAGGTGCCGTTTGATTCCGTGATCTTCTAGCATTGCTTGGTGGTTATCCTAGGACTATTGAGCAATCTCAAGTGAGTACACAGTCCCCTCTTTTACTGTTTTTCAAACGTTTTGGGGTGAAACACATGTGCCTACTTGTTACTTTCATGCTTTCCATGTTTTCATATCATATACTTGCTATGTTCATTAGTACACTATTAGTACATGATTTCATTATGTTTTGCTATGTATGTTCACTTAACATACTAGCGCAATTGCTTTACGTTTTGAACCATTGGTAACCATTTGATGTATGTGAACCATTTGTAATCGTTGGATATATGTGAACCATTTGTAACCATTTGATGTATGTGAACCATTTGTAACAGTTTGAACCATTGGGTTAGAGAAGTGATTAGGTAACGAGGCGGGTGTAATTTGTTAAAAGCATGGTGGATACGCCGCTGGTATTTCCTATATATAAGTGCTTTTAACACATTATATATCGTTGCGTTATCTAGATCACTTGGGTAAACGATTTTGAAACGATATCACACAATGATGTTTTCTGAATAATATAAACCATACGAGTTTTATTAACGAGTTTTTACGAGATGTTTTACAATTTAATTTAATAAAACAAATGTTTTGGAGTTAAGAATCACGGCTACAAGATTTTATAAATTATAACCAACTTGATTTGAGTGGGGTTGTAGGTCAAAAACCTACCCTCCACCATCCTTGTCACGCCATCGTCATCAATTGTCGGAGAAAATGTTACGAACTATCACTGCCAAGAAAAAAATGTTATCTACTATTACCGTATATGAAGAAATTTCAAAATTGCAGTTGGGTCTCCATGTATGGATCTCAACACAACCAACTGAAGAAGCAAATCATAGAAACAATAGTGAGCTTGAGCAAACTCAACCCATATCTTTATTTCAACACAAAAAGATCAATAACAAAAAACACAGTTTCAAAATAATAAAAACCAAAGAATGGTAATTTACCGATGATATAAGAAATCGGCACCACCGGGAACCACTGGCACCACCGGGACCATCGGCACCACCGACTGAAATATAAAAACCACTGGCACCACCGGGATGAAACAAAGACCACCGGCATCACCGGGACCACTGGCACCACCAGCACCACCGACTGAATATATAAAAACCACCGGCATCATTGGCACCACCGGCACCACTGGCAACATCCTTAAACCACCGCTCCACAACCATCACCCTTCACTACACCCAAACACCACCACCGGTGATAAGTCACCACCAAAAACCCCCGCCGCCACCAACCCCAGGGCCACCGCCACCAACATCGTCATCAACCAGCTGATTTGTCACAGGTCATCAACCACCACCATCAGATTTGTCGTCGGTTATCAACCACCGCCATAACAACCACCACCGTGCACCACAACAACCACTGCCGCCGTACACCTTCACCTACCGCCTTACAACCACTACCCCAGTTAACCTTCAGCCACCGCCTAAAAACCACACAAGACACACGCTACCGTACACCTTCACGCACCGCCTAAAACTACCAGAATCACCACCACCATTAACCTTCACCTACCACCTAAAACCACCAGAACCACTACCGCCTTAAGGCCTCCTGGACCTGAAAAGCTAATTTCTCCAACACCGTTGAACCACATGAAAACACCGTCAATCCCCATATCCCCCTGAAAACATCGTTGAACAACCTAAAAACACAGCCCCCACCTACAGTCGAACCACCATCTACTGGCGTCGCCGCACCACCACATAGGGTTCCGGTGGTGAGCAAGGAGAAAGAGTAAAGATCTGATTTCATGATAAGAGAGAAAGAGAAACAGATCTTTGTGATAGAGAGAGAAAAAATTGATCTGATATACACCTCGAAATTCCATATATGTTAGTTGAGTTACTATACAAATATACCCCTCAATTATCCACACATGCTTAATGAGGTGTCAATCTTGATTGGTTAATATTGGTTCCTACGGTTCTCGCAACTGGGGTGGTTTTCATTTGAACCGATCCCAATATATATATATATATATATATATATATATATATATATATATATATATATATATATATATATATATATATATATATATATATATATATATATATGTGTGTGTGTGTGTGTGTGTAGTTAAGGTTTAGAGAAAACGGTGAAAAGTGTGAGAACATTGAGAACGGTTATGGATCGTCCGATCAAAACAATCTATGGACTAGATTGACGCGGTGGCATTTTCTTAAATAACACCAATTCTATTAAGTGAACGCGCTTCATTAAGGGTAAAAGGGTCTTTAGACTTCTCTACCCAAAACATCAAACTCATGAATAAAACGCCATTACGCGCCAAAACACATCCTATATAAACAACATCTCAGACATTCATTAAACACACCGAACCCCAAACGCCATATTTACTACTATATACCATTCAACTTAGAAACGCCAAAAAACCCAAATATCAAACACACCAAACTCAAACGCCATATTTTGCTATGTACCAATCATCTTAGAAAACGCCAAAAAACCCAAACATCAAAGATTCCAATCGACGTTTCTTTTAGATACACTATTTTCTCTGTAGAACGCCAAAAATGGCAAACATCGTTTCTTGTATATTCAATATTGTTCTACGCGAAGTTTCCCAGAATGCATTCTTAGCTGAGGGGTGTGACTCAATAACATTTTGCTGCAAGAGATGGACAAATCTTCAAGAAAAAGATGTTGATGTCAGACTTATGTCATTTTTTGTGCTTTGTTCTTGATGAATATTTGAATGGTATGAAGAGATGGATGACACTGATGAGTGGGTTGAAGATAAAGATGAACTTCAAACAAAAATCTCACGTCATTTTGTGCTTCCAAACGGAGACAAAAAAACTACTTCAACAACAAAAAAAAAAAAACAAAATGAAGCATACCAAAGTCAAACCGCCAGTGAAGATGTTCCAAAGAAGAAAGAGACTGGTGACAGTGAAGATTTGGAAGATGAATTGTTTCTATTTTTTTTTTTAATTTTCTTTTTCAGTTGTTTGTTATGTATTTTTCAGCTAAGAACAAATACATTATTTTAATAAAACGCCACACATACAAAATGCTTGAGAAAACGTCATCATTAAAACGCCAAACTTGGAAGATGGGACGTCTATCACCCTAAACTCATAAAAGCTGAACAAAATAGTAAAATACACACAGTAACTGAAAAGACGGTTACTTTATTAATATCATTTATTATAATAAAATCCCGCCTAAACTACGCGCCAAAAACATCCTATAAGAGAGACGTCTCTGCACAATCAATTGATCACACCCAAAAACAACGTCATGTTTCCTAGAAACTACTCATTTAAAACGCCAAAAAAATAGTTAAAAAACCACAGATGGGAAACCTTGTTTCTTATATATTGAGTATTGTTCTTAATGAAGTTTCACTGAATGGATCCTTCTCTGAGGTGGGTATCTCTATAAGCTTTTGCTGAGTGAGATGGACAAATATTCAAGAAACAGATACTAATGACACCACTGATATGTTATCATGTAAGCTTTGTTTTTGACGTATATATTGATGGCATTAAGGGATCAATACCAGTGTAAAAAATGCTAGTTTGGACTCCATTATTATTATTATAGCATTCGAGCAGGCGTTGATCTTCAACATGTCACCAAACAAGAATATATCAAACCAAAATACACGATGCCACTAAAATAAGCTTCTTCTAAAGATGGGCATTATGTAGGAAAATTGGCATTTAGCTAAGGTATTCAAAAAGGTTCAAACGCCAAAAGAAATTCAAGAAGAAGAGGCTAATGACAATGAAGATTTGGATGAGAAATTAGATTAGCATTTTTAATTTTTTTTCATTTTCTATTGTTTGTTATCTAATTCTCTGTTGTTTATTATCTAATTCTCTACTAATAAAAAAAATTGAGTATAAAACGCCAAAAACTACAAATACCAAAACGCATAATAGTATGAAAACTGTGAGAACGGATGCAAGCAAAGCATGTTGTTGCTATATAAAACGCCAAGAAATGCCAAACAATGTATTATTAGAAACAACACTAATTCACTAAACGCTATTAAAACAATGTATGAAAACAACGTGCCATCTTTATCTAAACGCGATAAAAAACAAAACACCAAACCCTGAAAAAGTGGGAAGTGTTACAGCCTTAACAGATGAAACTGAACAAAAACAGTAACTGCAAACAGTAAAATGAAGAGACGGAAACATTATTGCTAAACATTTATTATATTAAAATTCACTACATGGGAAATTGAATTTATTTATCTTTTCAAAACGCCATAATTGTCTGTCACATTATAAGCCTGCATCCTACATGGCACAACAATTGATTAAAAAAATACACATCAAGAAAATTACTCATGTTTTTTACCGCCAAAAACAAATATATACCTGGCACCAAAAAAAAAAGCTCATTATATAAGTACAACAGCTAAACAAAAGCTTCACACTCCACACATTTACTAAAAACACCACATCTTGTCTAAAATGCCATATAATTTAAAAAAAAATAGCACGTGTTATTGCATGGAGCTTTGAAAGGTCAGAGGGACGTTTCGTCATTAAGTTCTCTGACAGGAGAAGGGTGAAAGTCAAAACAATCAACGCCATACTTAGTATGGATGAATCCGTTTAGAGGGATATTCTAGCCCTTGGGGTCCCAGTGGCCTACAATTGTGAGAGGAATCGAAGGGTAATACAAAGATTAGAGAGAAAATTTCCAGGAAATGATGATGATGATGAAGATACTGATCTACCAAAAGTTACCAGTTGGATTCTGGATGAACAAGCAAGAACGGTGAGGGTGAGCTTTCAACACGGGAGGGATTCATTTACAATGGACGAAGTGATAAACACAGATAGACTACATCTTATCGAACAACTCTATGATTTAGCACCTTCGAACAATGCTAGATCCAGCTTTGTGAATACATTCAAGTATAGGATGGAACAAAGAAGAGACGAGATTATGGCGTTAAACGCCAATGAACAAGATGATGATGATGATGAGTCTGAGAAGAGTGATCAACAAAGCGATGGTTACATCTCAGATGTAATACCATCCACAGAAGACTATTAGTTTTTGTTTGATTTCGTCTTAGCTGTACTCTTTTAAATTTCTAATGAATTTAAAAACGCCATAAACGCCAAGAAATTTACCTTGATAACCTATATAAACTGTTGAAATCTACAAAAACGCCTAATGAATTTGGGAAATGCCATGGAGGAAAATAACTTATAATTACTAAATGATTTTATTCAATTTGGGGATGCACATATAACGCCAAAATATTTATTATGCTCCTGATCTAAAAAACAATAAAAACGTCATGTATTTGTGAAACGCCAAAAAATAGAGAGGTATTGTGAGATGCGTTTAAAAAAAGAATATAAAATTACAAAAAAGCCTCTCCGCCATTCACTATGTCGCGTGCCACGTGTTAGGCTAGGACCCGTTCTCACCGTTCTCACACTTTAGGGTGTTTTCTCCTGATCTCGTACCTATATATATATATATATATATATATATATATATATATATATATATATATATATATATAT
The DNA here is from genome assembly GCF_002127325.2 of Helianthus annuus. Classification (NCBI taxonomy): domain Eukaryota; kingdom Viridiplantae; phylum Streptophyta; class Magnoliopsida; order Asterales; family Asteraceae; genus Helianthus; species Helianthus annuus. Next base: position 137,246,845 of record NC_035443.2, read on the forward strand.
ATATATATATATATATATATATATATATATATATATTATATAGTATACCTAATACTAAGTCCATGGGGTAAGATCAAATAAAAAGTTTATTTTGCCTAAGTAGGATGAGAAGGAATCTTAATCATTCATTTTTCAAATCAATGATTAAGATAAAAGTGTAGGAGAAAGGAGGAGTGAAAGGGTATCTTGTGAAAATCTTATTTATGGACTTTCTCTCTCCAGATACAAGGCACATGCATATTTCATCCCACATTTTTTAAACGTTCATAAATTTTTTATACAACATTATTTTTTCATAAAAATTTCACCGTAAAATCGAGCGTCTTTTTATCTTTAATTTGAGTACCATATTGCTATATAAAATATGAAGACTAAAAAAACCCACTAAAATGTGTTGTATTTCTATGTTGTATAACATTTTTTTGTGCTGGATTTTTTGTACTACATTTTTGTGCTAAACTTTTTGTGCTGAATTTTTGTCTTAAATTATTTTCACAATTTTTTGTGCTGGATTTTTTTGTACTACATTTTTTTGCTGAATCTTTTCGTGCTATATTTTTTGTACTAGATTTTTCTGTGCTATATTTTTTGTACTACATTTTTGTGCTATATTTTTTTGTACTAGAATTTTTTTGTTGTATTTTTAAAAAACAAAAAGGGTGCCACATGTCATTTTCACACCTATTTATAAGGACCAAAATGCCCTTCATTCCTACTTATTAGGAGTGCCACTTGTCATCATCACAATCTTTCTTAGGCTACTTAGGCAAAATCCACTTTTTAGTGGATCCTTCCCCTTAAGTCCATCATGAATGTCTTAGATATCATATAAGTCAAGCATGGAGGTATGAACACCTCATTATATGATTCACCAATGCACAAATCATCACAAGGATGATTCGGATGGTCATGAATGGAAATGAAAATGAAAAATACAACTATCTAACATTTCATTAAGTAGCCAAGTAAGATCAACCCGGGTGTTTCGTACCCATCGTGGAAAATGTTGGAGTTGCGGCAGGGTTGTGTTACTTTAGGACTAGTAAACTACTTGGAATAGTAAGATAAAACATCAAGTGAGGTGGTGGAACAAGTTAGGATGGCCATGGCTTCCAAGGTTCACACCTTCACCAAAACACAAATCTTGCCATATGAACTATGGTAGACTTGGATGGTTTCAACACTTGTGAGTTGTTAAAACCCTTTCAAAACAGAAAGTTTAGAGGGTGTTTGCACCTCTAAACTCATAAGGATAAACCATACATAAGCTTACTAACCATAGACTTGGTTAGGAGCAAGGTAGGTACAAGATTGCATAGGAATCATAAGTTTTATAAAAGTTAACAAGATAATCTTCCAAAACAAAAAGTTTGGACCTCAAAATGGTGATGTTCCACGTTGGTTTACCTTGGTAAACCTGTGGAAACACTTTTAGAGGTGTTCCAAGCTTTGTAGAGGAAGAAGAGATGAAGAAAAGTGGGAAAAGTGCTCACTTTGGTACTTAGAACAATCTGCTTTTTCTGATGTTTGCAACTGATTTAGGAGGGATCCGAGAGTGTATATGAGTTTGTATAGTGAAAATAAGTGATAGCAAGCTTTTTATATAGTGGTTGGTTAGGGTTGAGTGTTTAATGAAGATTAAAGGCAATTGGGGAGTAAAAAGGTGTTAGAAAATTGGACAACCTGCAGCAAAGAAACAACTCACTGCGGATTAAAGACCTTGGCGTCGCACGAAGGAAAGAAGGGATGGGGCTCGCATAGCACGGTGCTACCCTTGTCCAGAAACTTTGAGTTTCTTACACTTTGGCTCCTGAACTTTCATATTCTTATTATCTTAAGCCATAACTTCCATTTTTAGCATGTTTTCAAGTATGTAAGATGTACACAACTATAGTTTCAGTATCGTGAATTCATGTATAAGTATTTGCAGATATACGAGTATCGAAACATGTATTTAAAGGACTGATTGTATGTGAAACAAGTATGAGTTTGCGTGTAAAAGCTTGTATCGAGTTTGCATGTATAATGAGTATGTAACATATGTATAACAAGTATGTACAACACGGTATCTACTTGATGTAAAATAATCAAGTTTAATTATGATCAAAGCCTCGGATTACAATGTTTGAAAATGAAATACGAATACGAAAAGATTACAAGTTTCCAAAAATAGAAATACAGAAAAACTTATTAAATAAGGAAAGTTCGAAAAGGCGAAACGTTACAGTCTCCCCTCCTTTAGGAAATTTCGTCCCGAAATTTATTCAAGGGGTAGACTTTGGAAAAAGGCATTTTGGTTAAAACATTTGGCTAAAATCACTATTTTGGAGTTTAAAGTCTTATGAGGAGTGTATGTATAGGCGTGTTAAAAAAATTCTTGAGGGATGAAAAGGTAGGTTTGTAAAACTAGTTTGTTTAACTAAGGTGATTTGAGGCATCAATCGTAAGTATGAGTAAAACGTGCATGTGTGCATAGGCAAAGTGAGTTTGACCAAGTTTGAATAACTGGATGGATGGAGTCTTTTAAGAAGAGTGTGACCTAAGAAGAAAAGTTTTAGCGTAAAATAGAATGTATTTAATGGAATGTGTGGCCCGCACCGTAGGTTGTAAGAAAATTTTTATCGGTTCTAAGGTGTATTAGTAAAATTACACGTTTATAGAAAATTGGTTATTGGTGAGAAACTGGGATGGTAGGTATTTATGGTTTCAAAAGGTTTTGGTGGTAATGGGCCGACTAAGTAAAGTTTGTGTGTTAATAAAGAATAGAATTTAAAAAGTAAGGAAGTATTTTAACAAAACTGAACTGGTGAGGATATTTGTTTAAGGGTTAGAATGTATAGGCCGGTTTATTGTAAATAAGGGTTGGATAAAACGTCAAATGAATAATTGGGAATAATCGTGGTATGAGAGTGAATGAACGATTTGGTAGATGAATGCAAGGGTATGAATGGTATGATTATCGGTTATAATGCGAATATGAAGCGTTGAGAAATGCTAGTGATAGTTGTAGTCGTTGCGGCTAACAATTTTAAGAATGAGGTTTCGTCATGGATAATCGGGTATCGTGCATTTCGCAGTGCATTTGTGAGTTACTAAAGTTTGTTTCATCGAGTCTAAAAAGGTCTGGGAAAACACCGAATTTCGCATGACACGTTTTACGAAAGTTTGGTAATATGGTAGGAACATTTATATATAGAAAGTACCAACGGCGTATCCACCATGTTGTAACCATATTACTTCCATTTCGCTATTCGGCGTCATGTTATGTTCCATGTCTTATGATACACAGTAGAACACCCTATGGTTTTCAGGCGCCTACCACTATAATCCTATGTGCACCCGCGATTTTATTGGTCTTTGCATGATCCGCATAGTTTGTACTAGTAGTGCATGAGTCAGCGTACGTTTTATATACTATAGTATACCTAATACTAAGTCCATCATGAATGTCATAGATATCATATAAGTCAACCATGGAGGTATGAACACCTCATTATATGATTCACCAATGCACAAATCATCACAAGGATGATTCGGATGGTCATGAATGAAAATGAAAATGAAAAATACAACTATCTAACATTTCATCAAGTAGCCAAGTAAGATCAACCCGGGTATTTCGTACCCATCATGGAAAATGTTGGAGTTGCAGCAGGGTTGTGTTACTTTAGAACTAGTAAACTACTTGGAATAGTAAGATAAAACATCAAGTGAGGTGGTGGAACAAGTTAGGAAGGCCATGGCTTCCAAGGTTCACACCTTCACCAAAACAAAAACCTTTCCATATGAACTATGGTAGACTTGGATGGAAGATTAGAAAGTTAGCCAACCCACAGACAAGAAACAACTCACTGCGGATTAAAGACCTTGGCATCACGCAAAGGAAAGAAGGGACGGAGCTCGCGTAGCGCGGAGCTACCCTTGTCCGAAAACTTTGAATTTCTTACACTTTGGCCCTTGAACTTTCATATTCTTATTATCTTAAGCCATAACTTCCAATTTTAGCATGTTTTCATGTATGTAAGATGTATGCAACTATAGTTCGAGTGTCGTGAATCAATGTATAAGTATTTGCACATATACAAGTATCGAAACATGTATTTGAATGACTAATTGTATGTAAAACAAGTATGAGTTTGCGTGTAAAAGCATGTATTGAGTTTGCATGTAATGAGTATGTAACATATGTATAACAAGTATGTACAACATGGTATCTAATTGATGTAAAATAATCAAGTTTTATTATGATCAAAGCCTCGGATTACAATGTTTGAAAATGAATTACGAATACAAAGAGATTACAAGTTTCCAAAAATAGAAATACAGACAAACTTACTAAATAAGGAAAGTTCCAAACAGCGAAGCGTTACAGATGGCAACATAGATATGTTTAAAGCTAGGTTGGTTATCCAATGGTTTAGATAAAAGGGGGAATGCATTTCTTTGAGACATATGCTCCTGTCTCAAGAATTTCCACCATAAGGCTATTTTTACTCTTGCTTCAATTCATAACTTGGTAATTCACCAAATGGATGTCAAGACTGCGTTCTTGAATGGTGAATTGGATGAAGAGGTATACATGAAACAACCTGAGGGTTTTGTATTATCTGGACAAGAGCACAAGGTGTGTAAACTCGTCAAATCATTATATAGTTTGAAACAAGCACCTAAGAAATGACATCAGAATTTTGACGAGGTGATCTTATCTCATGGTTTTCTTCTAAACCAAGTTGATAAGTGTGTCTACAGTAGATTTGAATCCTCTAGTAAAGGAGTGATTATTTGTCTATATGTAGATGATATGTTGATCTTTGGCACTGACCAAGATCAGGTTGATAAACAAAGAAATTATTGTCCTCTAATTTCGAAATGAAGGATATGGGATAGGCGGATATGATCCTTAGAATAAGGATTAAAAAGAGTAACAATGGTATAACAATGACACATTCTCATTACATTGAGAAAGTTTTGAAGAAATTCAATCATTATAATTGTTCTCCTGTTAGTACCCCCATAGATCCTAGCATCTAGTTAATGCCCAATTCTGGTGATTTGGTTTCACAATTAGAGTATTTTAAGGTTATTGCATGCTTGATGCATGCTATAATTAGCACAAGGCCTCACATTAACTTATGTTGTGGGCAAGTTGAGCAGATTTACTAGTAATCCTAGTGCTAAACACTGGCAAGCAATGAATAGACCGCTTAAGTACCTAAAAGGAACCATGAACTTTGGTTTATGTTATTCAGGTTTTCCTTCAGCTATAAAATGGTACTTTGAAGCAAGTTGGATAATGACTATGGAAGATCTCTCTTCTACAAGTGGATGGGTATTCCTACTTAGAGGTGGAGCCATTACCTTGGCTTCAAAGAAACAAACTTGCATCACTAACTCAACTATGGAATCTGAGTTTGTGGCGTTAGCTGCAGCTGGTAAAGAAGCTGAGTGGTTTCGAAAATTTATCTATGAGATTCTATTATGGTCGAAACTGATATCACCAAGCTCTATCAGGTGCGATAGTGCAGCTACCTTGGCTAAGGCATATAGTCAAGTGTACAACAGGAAGTCTAGACACTTATGTGTTAGACATAGTATGATTAGAGAATTAATCATGAAAGGAGTTATATCCGTTGAGTTTGTTAGATTTGAGCTTAATTTAGATGATCATCTAACCAAAGGGTTAGGAAGAGATCTCGTGAAAAAATTAGCTAAAGGGGTGGGTTTAAAGTCTATTTAAATATCTTATGTCAAGACACCCAATTCCTATCTAATAAAATGTTAGATGCAGAATTCAATGTGGAAAGCTTGTCATAACGATATTGGAACACATTAGCAAATCATCCCATGGCATGTGTTCAGACTGCAAGATAAAGTAGGTTGAAGTTGAACTTCTTAATAGTTCATTGATAAATTGCAGTGTAGGTGCAAGAGTAATGAACTACCTATAATAATATGAAGTTTAGCCGCTTCAAGAAGTTTTGCACTTGAGCTTTTATATATTCTTTGAAGGATTAGGACACATGCTAGTAAAATATCATGTAAAGTGGAATTTGGATTTGTAAATGTGTGTGTATGTTACCTACATGTATTTAAATGGATAACATGGGTTCAATCCATAGGGACACCATGTTATTCTAATATATGTAACGTGTAATATACTAAGTGAAAATTCAATTCTCAGGACATTTTCATTATGCATGCGTTTGTGTTTCTGTGAGAATGGTTAAGTTAATCATAGATACCACTAAAATGAGGGAGAAATGTTGGTAATTTTAGTGTTATCAACGGATTTTAGGGTATCAAATTAACTTTCAACGGATTTTAAGGTATTGGATTAACTTGTCAATCGAGATAATAACATCAGTGATTAATCAAGTTACGTGACGTGGGAGAGCGGGCTCGTTTAATACGAATGTTATTTGGGTCTGGTAATTTAATAGTTATTTTGGGCAATTATTTTGGGCTTCATATATATTTTATAATGGGCTAAACAATTATTTTCCATATTATTGTTATGTTAAAATTTTATTACAATTATTAATGTTCACTATAAATTTATTAAAGCCATTAATTGTTTAAGTCCATGAAAATTGGATTTGTTCTTTGGAACTAAAAGTCTTGTACGCTGTTATAGTTTGTTGAGCATGATGGCTATTCTGAAACAATTAAAAGAGTCCACAAAGGTTACTCTCATTTAGGGCCATATATAAATTCATGAAAGACTTCTCCACGTAGATCGTAAGAAAAGATACATACAATAAAAACTTACGGTTACAGAGGGTATCACAATATACTATCACAGATTTTTCAAATTCAGATTCCTATAAGTGTGATCTCTGTCTAATTCGATAAATCATTGCGTGTAACCAGCAAATAGTTTTACCTGATAGTTCTCGTACGATGCAGAGATTAATCCAGATTTCTCAAAACTTGCAATTTCAATTCGGGTTTCAAGTTTATTTAATCTTCACATTACTTGTTCTAGACCAAATATACATATTTCGTATGTATTAAGTTACAAAAGTCAACCCCTTCCTATAAGGATGACCATACATCGATCTATTTGTATAAGTTGGCTTGAAAATTGGTAGTGACAGTGAGTTAATATTATAGCATTTCAATCTGTAAGTTCTGTTAGCTGTCTGTTACATTGTACGTTATATGCAAAATGAAATTTGGAGGTGTCTGGTTAGAGTTTGTAATGGTGCATAGTTATAAGACTGGTAGTTAAATATTTGTTACTTGATATGATCCAAATTTGCAATTTTAATCAGGTGTGTTGTTTGTTTTTTAATTTCTGCACACAGTATTGATATTTTTATTTACGAAAATACATCTTCTATCAACTCAAAATTCATTCATTGAATCAATATCGAATACAAAGGGGTTTATATATATTCTACTAGTTACAATAATAACCCTCTAACTTACGACAATTAAATATTTGGCTTAACATTCCCTTGCAAGTTGAGGGCGGGTAACGACCTGCAACATGGATCTTAAAAATTCAAATCTTTGAGTTGATAACGGCTTCGTGAAGATGTCGGCAATTTGATCATCTGTTTTAATAAATTGAACCTTCAGATTTCCTTGACTGACTTACTCACGAACAAAATGAAAAATCTACCTCCACATGTTTAGTTCTAGCATGAAACACCGGGATTGCTGAAAGATACGTGGCTCCAAGATTATCACACCAAAGAGTGGGTTTATTCAACTTAACTCCCAGTTCTTGTAGAAGAGACTTTAGCCAGATTAGTTCAGCAACCGTATCAGCAATAGCCTTGTATTCGGATTCAGTAGACGACCTAGAGACAGTTTTCTGCTTACGAGCTGACCATGATACTAAGTTTGAACCCAAGAAGATAGCATAGCCCCCCGTGGATCGACGGTCGACTGGGCAACCAGCCCAATCGGAATCCGAATATGCTGTAATAGGAACCAACCGCTCACCCCAACGTGAATCAGCAAAGGCATGTAATGTACACGTTATGTTCGCTGTAAAACGAAGGCCCAATTGAGACGTTCCCTTGAGATAGCGAATTATACGTTTGACAGCCGTCCAATAGGATTCATGAGGTTCATGCATGAACTAACAAACCCTGTTGACAGCGTAGGCAATGTCGGGTCGAGATAAAGTAGCATACTGAAGTGCTCCAACACAATGACGATATCTTGTAGGATCGGGCATAAGTGGGTCGTCCTTGGTTATCGTATCTACTTTGACATTTGTAGGTGTTGCAAGCGGTTTCGAATCTTTTAACCCGGCGCGATCAATAAGTTCCTGAATATTCTTCCGTTGAGATAGGATAAGACCTGAAGAATTGTGAAGAACTTCAATACCAAGAAAGTAAGTAAGACGACCCATGTCAGTGAGAGACACCTGCTGACCAAGAGAGGCAATAATGCGATTAACTGTGTTGGGATCATTACCCGTAATGATGATGTCGTCCACGTAAACGAGTAGATAAACCTGTGTACCCAAGTGGTTAAGGATAAATAATGATGGATCAGTTTTAGAACCATGAAAACCAAGATGTTGTAAGACGTTTGAGAGTTTGGTGAACCATGCCCTGGGTAACTGTTTTAAGCCATAAAGGGATTTGTGCAAGTTGCAAACATGATGCGGATGGTTAGGATCCTCGAAGCCCGGTGGTTGACGCATGTAGACCGTTTCACGGAGGTCACCGTGTAAAAACGCATTTTGCACATTAAGTTGTTTGAGAGACCAATTGTTAGAGACAGCAAGAGAAAGAACCGTGCAGATGGTAGCTAGTTTGACCACGGGGCTGAACGTCTCATGATAATCAATGCCAGACTACTGTAAAAAACCCTTTGCTACCAATCGAGCCTTGTGTCTAGTCAGGTTCCCATGCTGATCAGTTTTCAACCTGTAAACCCACTTGCAATCAATAACATTAGAATTTGGAACCGGAGGAACTAACGACCATGTTCCATTTATGTGTAGTGCGTGCAACTCGGCTGCCATGGCTTGACGCCACTCCGCGGATTCATTGGCAACAGTAAAGGAAGTCGGTTCAGAAGGAATGGTAGCAGTGGTGGCGATATTGGCTGAAGGGCCAAAAATTTTTCGAGGTTTAGGATGTGGCTGAAGGTGAGGAGGTCGGTAACGGGGCGTGGATGGTTGCGAAGGAGAGGAAGTAGGTTGGGTGGTGGTGGTCTGTGGAATAGGGGCAGTTTGGACAGGTTCGGAAATAGGAGGTGTAGGTAGCGATGGTTCGGTTGTAGTAGCGGATGGGTTATCAAAAATGGTTAATGGTGGATCAGGAATTGTAGAAAAAGAAGTGGCGGCTGTGGAGGGTGAAGGAGGGTCGATGGAGGGTTCAGTAAGGGAGGGAAAAACATGCTCGTTAAATCGGACATGGCGAGCAATGTAGATTCGGTGAGTAATTTGATCAAGGCATTGATATCCATGATGAGATAGGCTATAACCGAGGAATATACAAGGAGTAGAACGAAAATCAATTTTGTGTTGGTTATATGGACGTAAATAAGGAAAACAGAGACATCCGAAGACTCGAAGAAATGAGTAATCGGGAGGACGTTGGAAAACTAGTTGATATGGGGATTTGTTTGAGGAAAGACGAGAGGGTTGACGATTGATGAGGTAGACGGCGGTTTGAAAAGCGAATGACCAAAAAGTTTGAGGTAGTTTGGATTGGGCTAGTAAGGTGAGACCGGTTTCCACGACGTGGCAGGGGCGACGCTCGACAATACCATTCTGTTCACTCGTATGAGGACACGAGCGACGATGTAAAATACCTTGGGATGTAAAAAACTGAGTAAGGTTCCGAAACTCGCCACCCCAATCAGTTTGAACACTTTTTAGTTTGGTGTTAAATTGGCGTTCAATTAGGCGAATGAAATTTGTAAAGGTGGTAAAAACGTCGGATTTTTGCATGAGCGGGAAATACCACATATAGCGTGTATGATGGTCAACATATAACAAAAAATAACGATAACCGTCAAAGGACGTGGTAGTATGGCCCCAAACATCACAATAAACCAAATCAAGTATGTTTTTACTACGAAAAGATGAAATAGGCAAAGTAAGTTTGGACATTTTTCCCAACTGACAAGAAGTACACAAAGATGAACAAAGTTTGTCAGAAACATGTAAAGAAAAATTTTTAACAAGATGTTGAAAAACTCGAAAGTGAGGATGCCCTAGTCGTTGATGCCACATGGTAGATGGAGCTCGAAAAGCAGTGAACGCCATCTTGGAAACCGGTTGAAAGGAAGGTAGGCGAATGGTGTAGAGACCCTGGTCACTGGGGGCCACGAGGAGGATAGCCCTGGTAGCCTCGTCCTTCACAACAAAAAAAGAAGTGTGAAATTCAAAGAAAACGTTATTATCTTTGCAAAATTTGTGAACGGAAAGTCATGAAGTATGTGGTTAAGTTGTAAGTTTTTGTTTGAGGTAAAAAAGGACTTTGAGCTGACATGAAGGATTGGAAGAGAGTTACCGTTACCAACATAGAGGGAGTCATTACCGTAATAGAGTCTGAGTTGTCCATACTAGCAAGATCAGGAGTACCATGGGAATTAGCGCCTGTATCCGATGTCCAAGTAGTATATGAGCCCGTTTCAGAGTTGGCATAATTCGCTTGAGGTGATCCACGAGAAGAACCGGTGCGATTTGGGCACTGTGAGGGAATATGGCCAATACTGCACCTATTGTAATGACCGTAAACCATATTTTGAGTGGACGCCCAAGCAAATTGGCGAGAGCCTTATGAACCACCACGGCCACGGCCCCCGCGAGAAAACGCATGGCCACGACCATATCCACAGGTCGGTCTTGAAGAAGCTGACCGATTAGCATAGTTTGCCTGAGGAGCCGATGGTGATGCTGACGGTTGAGTTGTGGAAGCAAGTTGGTTTGCCAAAAGTTGAAGGTTGGTAATCTGTTGCTGAATCGAAGCCAAATCGAGGGTCTGGGAAGTAGTTGTTGTGGCAGTGGTAACATTGAAGACTTGTGGAGAGGCCGATGATGAAGAAACAGCGGACCGAGTGATATATTCATGATCACCAATCAAGCCGTGAAGCTCGTTAAATTGAACCGGTGGGGAGCGGGCAAGAAGATTGCTTTTCAAACCATGGTATTCCTCACGTAAACCGGCTATAGTAAACATGACGAGATCTTTGTCTTTGACAGGTTCACCAATATTTGCAAGAGTCGTTGCATATTTTTGAGCACAGCTGAGATAATCGATACCTTTTTCACCATCTCTCATTGAAATCTTTAAAAGTTGTGTTTTTAGAGTGAACTCATGAGATGAATTCGAAGGAGCATATGCACGTGCTAAACTTAAGCACACTTCCTGTGACGTGTCTCCTTGGATGTGTTAAAACGAAGACTCGAAAACAGTGGATATAATAATCATGCGGACGTATGCATCATTAGCAATCCAGTTTGTAAAATTTAGGTTTGTAGTAGTAGCATCACCGGTTGTAATTTTCTCTTCCGGGCAAGATAACGTGTTGTCAACATAACAATATAATCCATTGGCCTTTAAAAACGGTTCCATCACGGCTTTCCAGTAGCCATAATTGTTTGGTGTAAGATTGAATGCAAACTTGTGGGAATTATGGGATATACGTTCTTGAATACTGAAGGCAGTAATCGTTGTCATGATGAGAAAGGCTGTGATTTTGAAACCTGATGAGAAAATAAAACAGTGATTTCCTTGAATCTTGATCCAACCCTTCTCTTTCCTTCTCCTTGTTAGTCGATCCAACCCTTCTCTTTCCTTCTCCTTGTTAGTCGCACCCTTCAAAAGAATCATTCAAGCTGTTGTCGAATTGGGGGAAGACGTTGTTGTGCAGGAGTCTCAGCAGGCCCCAATCGAGAAGGAAGCTCAAGATACCATAATGTTTAGCAAAGTTGTGGGAGTGAACTTGGAAGGGATGGCTGATAAGGTCGTTGAAATCATCAGATCCGAATGTATTAATGTCGTTCCCAAATGAATGTGCTTTCTACTAATGTTAGAGGTTTAGGAGTCGATAGGAAGGCTAAGTGGATCAGGGATCTCAGGAAAGCAGAGAAGGTTCAATTATTAATGGTTCAGGAATCGGGGAGGTCGGACATTCCTGATGCGGATGTTTCTTTGATTTGGGGAAACTCCAACTGGGAGAAGGAGGTGGTGGATCCAGTTGGTAGATCCGGGGGTCTAATCTGTATTTGGGAAAAAGGGACTTTTTCGTTATCTTCGTCGGTTAAAGATCCTAATTTCCTTTTGATTTCAGGCCACCTAAAAGGTAGTAGTGATATGTTTAATTTTGTGAACGTTTACGGACCTCAAAACCAGGTGGGTAAAAGAGATCTATGGACTAGATTGCTGGATCTTATGAGCTCTCGGTCTGGGCTGTGGTTTTTCGCCGGCGATTTTAACGTTGTTAGAGGCCCGGAAGAAAGGAGGAACTCCAAATATAAACCGTTGTGTGCTAGAGAATTTAACGAGTTCATCTTCGAAGCTGAACTGTGTGAATATGAGTTGAAGGGTTCTAGATTCACGTTCATGGTCGAAGGGAGGAATGGAAAAAAATTCAGTAAAATTGATCGGATTCTGGTCTATAAATCTTTTCAAAATAGATGGCCTGATGCTTGTGTTAGAGTTCTTCCTCGCGGTTTCTCAGGTCACAATCCTCTTTTAATTTCGGTGAATAATTTGAACTTTGGTCCTAGGCCATTCAGGTTCTTTAGTTCTTGGTTAGAGAGACCTGAGTTTGGAAAGGTGGTGGAAGATGTTCTCGTTGATTTTTGGTTCTCGGGTCCTCCTGACCAGAAACTGCTTAATAAACTAAAGATTTTAAGGGACAAAATTAGAAGCTGGAGAGATGAGATGAGGTTTAAAGAAGGCGAGGAAGAGGCTAAAGCTAAAGAAGAACTCGAAGAACTGGATTCTATTATGGAAGACAGGGATTTATCGGTCGAGGAAGAATGGGTTAGGCTGGAATGCAAAAAGAAAATCTAATTTTTGGAGGATTTGAAATCTAAGGATATCAAACAGAGAGCTAGGAACCGATGGGCTATGGAAGGGGACGACAACACTGCCTTTTTTCACGGGCTCGTCAATAAAAGGAAGGTCTCCAATAATATTCCTGGGCTTATGCTAAATGGAGTTTGGGTTTCTAAACCAACGTGTTAGGTCCGCTTTTCTTTAATGTTAGATTACTCACAAAAGAATGATTTTTTGGACATCAAAATACCAACTTTGACACATAATGAAAATTTTTACAAAAATTGGGCATGACCCGTTCGTAAAACGGACGTGACCCCTGTTTTTGACATAATAGACAACATTCACATACGACCCTTTTTACATTAACCATCCCAAACAAAAACAACAAATTTTCAAATCTAAAACTTTTAGCAAGGTTTAACAAAGTAACAAAACATGGACCCAAAAGCATGCATATAAACTTGCGGAAGCGCTTGGTATAATAAGGCTTGAACATGTGCTCGCTCCATATCCCCGAATCGCCTATAGCGGAGTTTTACCTACATTAACAATCGACAATTTAAAAGGTTAGTTATCACCCTAGTTAAAATCATAATTCTTTCGTTTAAGCTTTATCCTTACAAAAACATTCTTACTTTTACGCATTCGACTACCCAAATAGTTGGGTTAGGCATAGACACTCTCATTGAGAGTTAAGCATGCACATTCGACCCGTTTAATTGGGTTGGCATAAACACTCTCGTTGAGAGTTAAGCATACATATTTGACCCGTTTAGTTGGGTTGGCATAAACACTCTCGTTGAGAGTTAAGCATACATATTCGACCCGTTTAATTGGGTTGGCATAAACACTCTCGTTGAAAGTTAAGCATACATATTTGACCCGTTTAGTTGGGTTGGCATAAACACTCTCGTTGAGAGTTAAGCATACACATTACTCTTCGTCCAATCCGCATAATGGATTCTATCTTTCACATTCATTATGGCATTCGAAGCTACCCGTTAAAACGGATAGTGTTCATCTTTACTTGACCCGATTTCATTCCAATCGGTCAACATATTTTGCTTAGCACAACATTCATTAACATATCCAATCCACAAGGGAATTGTCGCTTACTTGCTACATGTCACATTTGTCATACAAGGATAATTCTACATCAAATTATATATAAAAGAGAGAGTATAACAAGGATTTGTATGCAACGAATCATACCTCGATCTTGCGCTCCTTCCGTTTTCTTGGTGCTTGTACCTTCTTCCTTTATGCCTACATTAGAACATTCATTCACTTCATTTAGTTTGTCATTTCGTTATACTATTTCCACATACATTGTTCTTTTAGGCATTTCATCGAACATTTGGCAAGCATCATATTTAAGGTACAAGGTACAAGTTTATTAAGCATGTTCCTACTAGTTCATCACAACACAAGAATCATCTTCTTTTGAATTCACATAATTTCCATCCTAAATCAGTTTATCTAGCATTCAAGCATCACAACCAAATTCATATATCAACTAACACATGATCGTAATCCTTATGAACTTCCTATTAGTAACATAATCTTTACAAAGTGGGTTTTCACTATACTTTTCATACAACCTAAAATCAAGCATGATTCTTGTTCTAAAAAGCAATCTTAACTCAGATTTCTTACAATTGATACAAGGAATCGAGTTTGGACTTGACCCCACACTCAACAAGTCACAATTTCAGAAAATTAAACTTACCACTTCACTAATTAGGGTTAGATTTTCGCAAAAAGGGGCTCATGCATCGAATTTTCTTGTGATTTAAGCTTCAATTTCTTGATTTCTTGAGTTTAGGGTTATTCACCCTCTTCCCTGCTCCTTGTTCGATCGACCCAAACACACCAGACATAGGTGTTTCTTCATTTACTAATTAAAACCTTTTTTTTGTTTATTAATTACACTTTAGCCCCTCCTACTTTGAGAAAGTGTTTTAATTTAGGCTTTACCAATTACTAGCTACCTTTTAGTCATGTTTCATTAACCAAGTTACATTCTTTATTTATTTGTATATTTATTATCTTACTAATATTTTTGGGGCGTTACACAACGAGAGTGAAAAAAGCTATCCATGACTTTTTCAAAGCGAAGTATAAAGAGGATTTGCCGGTCCGACCGCATCTCGAGTGCTCTTTTTTCTAAGAAACTTGCAGAATTCGAAGCCAAATCTCTCATTGAGAAATTTTCTAAAGAAGAAATCAAGTCGGCCGTTTTCGAATGCGGGAGCGAGAAGTCGCCGGGGCCGGACGGTTTCAATATGAAATTTTTGAAAAGTTTTTGGAATTTATTTGAAGATGACTTTATGGAGATTTTCGACAGGTTTTTTGAGGAGGGGTCATTCTCTAAGGGGTGTTCGTCATCTTTCATCACGCTTATACCTAAATCGAAAGATCTCGAGGATTTGGGGGATTATCGGCCTATCACTCTTATTGGTATTATCAATAAAGTGGTTTCCAAAGTCCTCGCAAATAGGCTGAAAAAAGTTATCGGTTCTGTCATCTCGGAAACCCAAACAGCTTTTTTAAAAGACAGGCTGATCCTAGATGGTCCGCTGATTCTAAATGAAATAGTGGCTTGGGTGAAAAAGATGAAAAGAAAGGCCTTCTTATTTAAAATCGACTTTGCTAAAGCTTACGATAATGTTAATTGGGAGTTCGTGATGTCGGTTATGTCTCAACTGGGTTTTCCTCCTCGTTGGTGTCGTTGGATTTTTGGCATTCTGGCCTCGGCTCGTACAGCGGTCCTCGTTAACGGATCTCCAACCTTTGAGTTTAATTGCTCAAAGGGTATGAAGCAAGGTGATCCGATTTCCCCATTCCTTTTTCTATTGGTGATGGAAGCTTTCTCTAGTATGATTCGTAAGTCGGTTTTTGCGGGAGCTCTGAAAGGGATCAACCTTCCTAATAACGGCCCGACTCTTTCGCATCTTTTGTATGCCGATGACTGCGTGTTTGTTGGTGAATGGTCGGAGTCGAATCTCAATTCGGTTTTAAAGCTTCTAAGGTGCTTCTATCTATGTGCTGGTCTTAAGATTAGTATTCATAAATCTCAATTATTTGGAGTCGGGATTGATTCTTCAGAAGTTAAAAGGGTGGCTGAATTTTTTAATTGCAAAGCCGGTGAGCTTCCTTTCATCCACCTAGGGATCTTGGTAGGAGTTAAAATGCACAAAATAGACAGCTGGAAATCGGTATTCGACGTCTTTGAATCCAGACTTGCTTTGTGGAAGGCCAAGGTTCTATCAATCGGTGGAAGACTGACTCTTATTAAATCCGTCCTGGAATCTATACCAAATTATTTTCTTTCGTTATTCAAAGCTCCTTCGGGCGTGATTAAAGGATTGGAAAAGATAATCAGGAGGTTCCTTTGGGGTGGTAACGACTCGTATAAAATCCCGTGGGTTGCCTGGGATCGGCTCGCTCTTCCTATCGACATGGGTGGTATTGGCTTATCAAAACTTGCAGACGTCAACATAGCTTTATTATCAAAATGGTTCTGGTAATATAAATCTGATGACATCGGGCTTTGGAAAAAGGTTATCGACGCTATCCATCTTGGAAGGAACTGTTGGCGTTCTATTCCGGCTAACAATAGTGTTAAAGGTATATGGAAAAACATCGTCTACGAGGTGGAAAAAAACGATGGTCGGAACTACGAGTTTAACGCAGAATTTCATCGGTAAGGTCAGGAGCGGCCGGTCGATTCGGTTCTGGTTGGATCAATGGGCTGGTAGCATTCCTCTTAAAGACCGTTTCCCTGCTTTATTTTGGTTGGAAATTCGTGAACCTAAACCCATGCATGCCTACCCGTATTCACGACTAGGGGTGTAAACAAGCCCAGAGGCTCGAGAGCTACTCGTGATCGGCTCGGTTAAAAGCTCGAACGAGCCGAGCCTTAACGAGCCCGAGCCCGAGCTTGAGCCTGAAATAGAGCTCGTTTTGTTATCGAGCCCGAGCTCGAGCCTGAAATACAAAGCTTGTTTAGGCTCGCGAGCCTAAACGAGCCCATACAAAATTTTAATTTTTTTTATATGTAATATATTAATAATGATGATAACATTGATGAGCCGAGCTCGAGCCGAGCTTTGGCTTGTTTAAGCGATGTTGAATTGAGCTCGAGCTGAGCTTTAGCTCGTTTAAGGTTGTTCTCAAAATAGTTCGAGCCGAGCCGAGCCGAGCCGAGCCAAGCTCGAGCTTTGGGTTTTACTCGCGAGCCGAGCTCGAGCTCAAAGAAGTAGGCTTGAACCGAGCCGAGCTCGAGCTCGAGCTTCATAAAAACCTAACGAGCCGAGCTCGAGCCTGGTCGAGCTCGGGTTCGGCTCGGCTCGTTTACACCCCTATTCACGACACATCAGTCAGCTATTTGAAGAAATGCCTAGAGAAATAGATCTGGTAATATAGTTCGATTATTTGAACAAATCTCAGCATCGGACATATATTTCCACCTTGCTTAGCAACCTATAATGAACAACAAACCTCAGAAAATAATAACACAATAACAATATAATTCTTTTTACACCACATTTGTAATGCCACATTAGTTATGCCATCCCAAAAAGTGTTTTCGTTTGTCTGCCATAACAGTGATCATTGCCAAGCGTTGCTCGTTGGGTTGGACGGTGGGAGGGCAGCCTTAGATATAGTAAAATAAATAAAAGTAAATGAAAATATATAAGACAAACACACCTTGACCATTGTTTGAATATATATTGGCATATGAGTAATGTTGTCCGTGAATAAATTCATTAACGATTAACTCATTTTATATGCTGACACTCTCACCAGAATAGTTCAACTGACTTTCTGGAAATACATGGTCACGCGGCCACACAAACCGTGTTGGCTTTAAAACTTCAATCACTAACAAAACAAACTTATGAACATATATGTTTTACTGCTTAAAACCCATACTTTTTATTCATTACTAAATACATATATATAGACTCGTGCTACGTGAAGAATAAACCATAGCTTAAAACCCATACTTTTTATTCATTACTAAATACATATATATAGACTCGTGCTACGTGAAGAATAAACCATAAACTACCAACTAAGACCACTAATTGACTCAACCAACAAACACTACCCATGACCCATTAGAATAGAAAAACACGTGACTAAACTACTAATGACCCGTAGTCATCTCTAACCCAGTACCAAATCCTGAAGGCACTTGATTCTCTCACTAATTTTCTTCCATCGTACATGTTCTATAGTAGTCATAATCATCAAAAATTTTGCAAAAAAAAAATGAATGAATGATGATAATCATAATTAAATTTAGAGTTAAATGTCATTTTCGTCCTTGTGATTTGTTTAATTATGCCACTCCAGACCAAATTTCAAATTTGTATCATTTTCATCCCTGACATTCTTGAAAGATGTCAATTCCGTCCAAAAAAAAAACTAAGGTTGAATCGAATAATGGACAAACCATAGGGACGAAAATGACAACTAACTCATGTTTTTTTTTTTTTTTTTTTGATGGAACTGACATGTTTCAAGAATGTCTGGGACAAAAATATGTTACCATAATAGTCTTAGCCTGCTCAAAAAATTACTACCTCCGTCCCATTAAAAGTGTCCTATTTTGAATTTTCAAAGTCTTTATTTATAAACTTTGACCTTAAATAATTTTGTTTGTGTTAGATAATACTTGATAAAAGTTATATGATTTGAGTGTGTTTTACAAGTGTTTTTATCGGGTTAATTTTCATCAAGTTTTATATAACATAAAAAATATATAATTAAAGTCAAAGTTTATAAATAAAGACTTTGAAAATTCAAAATTTGAGTGTGTTTTACAAGTGCTTCATCATCTACAGAAGATAATTGAAGTCTAAAAAAAAATAAAAAAACATTACCAGCTACATGACCATCAATTCAAAATAATTATAGATTATAGATATAGATTATAATTAGAGTTAATTACATTTTTCATTCATATGGTTTGTCAAAAGTCACTATTTCAGTCCATTCGTTTAAAAATTGTCATAGTAGTCCTTGTGGTTTCACTTTCGTAACGATTACAGTCCACCCACACTAACGTCATCCAGTTATTCTATTAGTTTATTTGAAATGACCATAATGCCCCTGTTATTAAAATTAAATTTAAAATAAATAAAGAGTTAGTTACGTTTTTCGTCCCTGTTGTTTGTTAAAATAACAATTACAGTCCATTAGTTCTAAAAATTTCCAAAACAGTACTAATACTTTCACAACTTTGACCTTCAACTCACCAACAATGGCGGTTAACAACTTCATCTCCACCTATCAAGTTTTTCAGGTAGGCCTCAGGTTTTCCTACTGACATCGATTGTGATGGAGAAAATTAGTTGGCCGGGTCTGAAAAACAGGGATGGTGAAAAGTAAAGTGAATGATATTGGTACTGTTTTGGTAATTTTTAGAACTAATAGACTGTAATGGTTATTTTTAACAAACTACGGGGATGAAAAATGTAACTAACTATTTATTTATTTTAAATTTAATTTTAATAACAGGGGCATTATGGTCATTTTAAAAAGAACTAACAGAATAATTGGATGACGTTAGTGTGGGTGGACTGTAATAGTTACGAAAGTGAAACCGCAAGGACTATTTTGGCAATTTTTAAACTAATGGATTGAAATTTGAAATAGTGATTTTGAACAAACCACAGGGACGAAAAATGTAATTAACTCTTACCATTATAAACCATTTTATCATCTTATACAAAATAATGATTTAAAAAATGGTATAAAACAGTCAAAAGAAACCATTAGACAGTGAACTAAGTATAATGGACAGGTTCGGCCTATCCACCTATCCCGATCAGTTGTCCTTCGCATAATTCTATCCAAACCGATTGAACTCTAAGCACATGATTGGCAAATGTCTAAAGAAAGAAAATTGCCGGGTTATAATTTTTTTTTTAAAGTTTCATGTGTTGCCTGATAATAATCTTAAATTAAAAAATCTCTACAGCAATCCCAACTTGTAAACATTTTCCTCCATTGATCCTTTTCTAATTAGGGTCTAACCTAGTTTTTTTTTTTTTTTTTTTTTTTTTTTGCTAGAGCAAACTGCCAAAATGGTTCTTGAGGTTTGGTCACTTTTGTCACTTTAGTCCAAAACTCAAACCATTTGAATCTGAGTCCCTGTGTTTTCAATTTTGTTGCCATTTTCATCCAAAATCAAAATTTGGTCAGATTTTTCAGTTAACATCCAACTTTTTGTTGTCTTTTTCCTCCCTTTTAGTGAATGGCAAAATAGTCTTTTAACATTTTGTTGGTGCACTTGTGTCTGTACTTTGTCTGTATTTTGTAATGTTATAAAACGATGTCTTTTGTCTGTCGTGTTTACGTCTTTTGTTGATATGTATATGTGTTTGAATGTAAGTTTGACCAAGTCAACCATCCTCCTGGTTTGACTTGGTCAAACAGTCAACACTCAGTTTGTAAGTTTGTTTGCTTCGAAGGATGTCATCGAAGGATTGATTATATCCTTCGATGACCTCGAAAGATAACCTTCGATGGATTCAAATAGACCTCGAAGGATATACCATCCTTCGAGGTATATGTGGATCCTTCGGAAGGTTTCTGGTCGATAGATGATCTTTCGACAGACATTCTGATCCTTCGACACAATCAATCTGTTATGGGTATATATACCCATGTATGGTTCATTTCACAAAAAGAGATCCGAAAGTAGTTAGACAGTGTATGTGAGTGAACCAAGTCTTGTAGAGAGCATTTTCAGTTTGGTCAAGGGCTGTAACCGTGTCCACTGAAATACAAGGGAAAACTTTGATATCTTGTGTGTCTACTCTTTCTCTTTGTAGCTTTTGTTCTCATCTAAACTATCGGTTTGCATTCTAGCTTGGATTCCGCACTTGCTAGAGTGTTAAACATAACAAGGATAAGGTTTAACCTCAACCTCCGGGGGACCTACAAGTGGTATCAGAGCCGTGGCTCTTTTCCTTGTTAAAAACCGAGTTTATACAAGATCTTGGTGTGTTTGGACAAAACTCACTTGGTTTAGCACCCGTTTTTAGTGTTTTTCTTGGATTTCTTGACGTAAAAACGTGTTCTAAACTAACCGGGTGTGTTAAAGGAAGGTTTGGGTAACTTAAAAACTTGTTTTTAAGAACTTTGGTACATTCCGGCCAAATTCCGGCTTACTCCGGTGACCGGTTTTTGTGGATAAGAACCTTCCATTTTAGGTAATTTTTTATTAGTCAAATCTGAGTTGGTGAAAGGTAAGGTCTGAACATACCTTCTGCCGAAAGTTGTCCACCAACCTATCACCTTTTCACCAACCTGTCACCTTTTGTCAACTGTGTCAGATCTGTTCGAAAGATATCCTTCGAAGTCGAAAGACTATCTTTCGATCAAAGGAGGTTCGACAGATATTCATCCTTCGAACATCCTTCGAAGTCTGTGAATTATCTTTCGAGCCAAGGAATCTTTTCGAAGGATATATTGTTCGAGCTACTGTTACTTTTCGAAAGATAAGGATCCTTCGTCTTGGAGAATCTTTCGAAATTATTGTTCGAAATTCAACAGTGATCTTTCGAACACTGTTGATCCTTCGAACAAGTATTATCTTTCGATCCTTATCTGTTTAAGTTTAACAGTTGTGTTTTTCAGTGTCTTTCGATCTAGGATCTTTCGGCTGTTTGTTTCTTTTCAACATATTAACATAGTTTGTGAACATTGAATTTTCAAAAAGGAAAAATTAATTTTTCAAATTTTAAATCAATTTTCACTTAATATATTAAATTTATAAAATGGGAACAAACGGTCAGTGGGATCCAACCGCGTGGACTACAACAACTTTGACTCCACAGTCATCAGCTACGCAATCATCAGCTACGCAATCTGCGTCAGAGTTCAACAAAACTGCATGGATGCAGGCTATTGCCCCACCTCAAGCTGCAATGATAACTGCAAATCAATGGGCATTGGTCACAAATCAAAGCAGCAGCATTCAAGAAATGATGCAGAACGACAGTGAAACTGGTACAAGCACAAAACCGCCAAAGCTAAATCACATCAATGATTGGGGATGGTGGAAAGAAAGGCTGAGAACTTATGTTCAGGGGCAAGGTCAAGATCTATGGATGTGTTTCTTCACCCCATTTGAAAATGAGTTGGAAGTTGCATGATCTAATCCAGAAACTTACAGCACTATGTCTGATGATGATAAGAAGAAATTTGAGTTGGAAAAGAAAGCATTCATGATTCTCACACAAGCTCTTCACAGAGACATTTACCACCAGTTTGTTTACTGCACGACTACTAAAAGCTTGTGGGATATGCTCACGTTACGATGTGAAGGAAATGCTCAATCTAGAAAGATCAAGCAAGAATTACTGAAGAAAGAGTTTGAAGGATTCACGTGTATGGAGAATGAGACTTTGGCAGAGTTATCTACAAGGTTCCATCACTTGTTGAGCGAGATGTTTGCTTTTAGAGTCACTGCCACTCCACAAGAAATGGTGAAGAGATTTGCAGATAGCTTACCATCAAAGTGGAGCAGTTTTCTTGAAATTCTCAAAGAAAATGGTGTTCTAGATACAATCACCGTTTATGAGTTAATTCAAAGATTGGAGAACAAGGATGTAGAAGAAAAGCTTAAAGCAAAAAGAACACTAACTCCTCAAAATCCAGAGATGTACTATGGGATTGCAGGAGGTATCAGTGGAGAAAAACCAGCCTCTCAACACGCGAAGCTTCAAACAGCTTTCATCTCAAACACCGGACCCTCCACAACAAATCAGTTTGATCCTTCAGCATACACGATGATGTATTCAAGACCAGATTCTTCTTCTCAACAACAACAGACAGCTCAGCAATTCACACCACCACCTTTCTTAGACCCAAACAGAGCTCAGCAGCAACAACCGCAACAGCAGGGGTTTTATGGAAACTCTTCAAACTTTCAAGCCACTTCTAATCCGAACACAATCAGATTAGACACTTCCAACTTTTCCAAAGTCACTGTAGAAATAGCCAAGGAGCATATGGAGATGTTGAATACCTTGGTTAGTGCTTATTGTGGATTAGTTGCAGGTCAGATTGGGAATATCAATCTAACCAATGAAGATTATCAGCAAGTGGATAAAGAAGAGTTTGAAATGATGGATATCAAATGGGCTCTTGCTAGTGCAATTCGAAGAGCAAAGGAGTTTATGGAAAGGACGGGGAGAACCAACTTGGAAAGCAACAACAACACCAAGTATGGTTTTGATAAGAATGCTGTCACTTGCTTTAATTGTGGTGAAAAGGGTCACTTCAAGCGGGAGTGTCAGAAGCCACCTAAGCAAGGAAATCAGAATCCCTTCAGGAATCAAGGACAGCCACAACAGCAACAGAACAACAATACTGTCAGATCAATAGTTCCTGTTGGAGGAAATGCATCTGGATCCACAAACACTAATCCCCACAGAGGATTGGTTGTTCAAGCTGATGAAATTTGTAACTGGAACCTTCAGCTTGGAGAAGGAGGAAATGGTGGAACAGCATGCTATGCTAAAGTGGTTGAGAAGGTAGTAGAACCCGTGTCTGCTGGTGAATCTTTAGAAGATGAAGATAGTTCGGGTTATAGTGGGAGCATGGATGGGGAATCACTTGATGCTGGTGATTAATCAAGTGATGCTTTAGATTTGGAGGTTGATGAGCTTTTGGCTGAAGCTGAAGCATTATGCAAAAGGAGATCTATTCTTTGCCAGAAATCTGCTGGAACTTCCGAGAAGCTTTCTCAGTTTTTCTCTGAAGACGGATCTTTTTCTTTTCATACAGCCTTTATGGCTCATGTAGAAGGTCAAACCTCTCAGGTATGTGATATTAACTCTGACTCTATTTTTGCTCCTATTGAATGTGCAAAGTGTTTAGAATATGCAGAAAAGGAAATTCAGTTTGAAATCACACACAAACACAATCAAGAATTGATTGTAGATCTTTCTAAAGCAACTGAAGCTAACTTGTTTTTAACAAGAAATGAAAAGGAATTTAAAGCAACAATTGCGTCATTAAAACATGATGTTTCTGAATTAAAAAAGGCTGTTTTGAGAAAACAACATGCTAACAATAATCTAATTGACACAATTGAAAAGCAAATGGTAGAGTTAGCAACAGCTCGATGTGAATGTGAGACAATTAAGCAGAAATTGGAAAGCTATTCCAATTCCCGCTATGTTTTGGATCACATTATTGATGTTTAAAAGAAAAAGGGAGATGCAAAATGTATTGGTTACAAATCATGTCCTCCCCCAATGAATCACAATTACTCCAAATTGCCTGATGACGAGGATATGCCCCGTTTTGAACCTACTGTGCCACTCGGTCTAGATGACTTTGCAGCAGGCCTCGGGTTCACAACTGGTACATCATCCTCGGGTAAATCAGAATCTGAGAATGTGACAGATTCATCGTGTGTTAAGGAACAGAGTCCTCCCATTATTGAGGATGCTGATTCTTCGGACGATGAATCTGAAGAAATTGTGAAACAACAGTCTAACTCGGTTACAACAGATATTCCTATCGAGAATCACATTCTGTGTGATCCACCGGTGAAACCGAGTAAGACTGAAATGTCAAAAGCAATGGAATCCCTTGTAGTTAGCTCTGAAGGGAATAACTTGTTGTATACGCTCAAAGGAGATAGCAAAATCTACTCTAACAAAGATTTTCCAATTAAAAATGTAAATCAAGATTTAATTGAGCAAATTTTTGAAGGATGCACTGATAAGTTTTTGGGGAACAAAAGTGGCAAAGTTACAGTCACTCAATGTGATCCAATTCCGTGTGAACAAATTAGAAAACAATACGGAAACCAAAAACTACCAATTGAGCGAAAACAACAAGTCAACTCCGGAAAGGGTAAGGTACAGGGAAAGAAGGCTCAGAACAAGAATGTTCAAGCACCTAAAGTTCAGCAGCCTAAGACTGAACAACCAAAGGTTCAACAACCTAAAGCTGAACAGTCTAAGGCTACTCAACCTAAGGCTGCACAACCTAAAATTCAACAATCAAGGGTTGAGCAACCTAAGGTTCAATAACAAAAGGTGCAAAACAAAAGAGCTCCTGTTAAGAAACAAGAACCAAAAATGAACTTTGTTGGATCCACTGGTTCAGACAAACTTGAAACATTTAAGGATAAATCTAACGTTGATTTTGTAAAACAAGTTAGAATTTTAAAACGAAATGATCAAAATAATTACACCCAACACACCAACGGATGTGATTTAGGTCCTAGTACGTCTAGATCACAAAGTTCATTGTCTGGTTCTTCGTCTGGTCATCAACATGTTTCTCCGAGGTTTGTAGAGCGGAGAACATGCTTTGAATGTGGCACAATTGGGCATATTGTAAGATATTGCCCATACCTGCAAAAGTTGAAGGCAAAAACGAGTGCTCCCCAAGAAATCAATTACCAAAAACGACCAGTTTCCCCGAAACAAGACCCACGTGTCTTGAAAGAAAGTGAAAAGAAGTTAAAGCAAAAGAATCAAAAGGTAATTGAAAAGGCCTTAAAATCAGAGGTCCAAGAAGAAAAACTTGTACAAGCAAAATCTACAACTGTAAAACCAGTAAATGCTAAAACAATTAATACAAATACTGGTAAAGGACAAACAACTTGGAAACAAAAACAGGTAATTCAATCAGGGGGAGCACCACAGGTTCTTTTTCCTAATCATCAAGTGATTGAAATCACTTTCCTTGATGATCAAGGATGACCCAAGTCCACAAAGGCTTGGGTCCCCCTCTCAAACTGATAAGTTAGTTGCATGTGCAGGCGGCTCCAGGAGGAACTATTAATAGTCATTGGATTGTTGATAGTGGGGCTTCCAGGCACATGACGGGCGACTATCGTCTTCTTTTCGATGTGCGAAGTATAAGAGGAGGATATGTTGCGTTTGCTGGAGACAAAGGAGGGTATATCACCAGCGAGGGAATGATCTCAAATGGAATTGTGAGTTTCGACAAAATCAATTATGTGCACCAGTTGGATCACAATCTCCTGAGTGTTTCTCAGATCTGCGACAAGAAGTTCACCGTGCATTTTGATGATGCCGGTTGTTATGTGCTGAAGCCAGGATTCAAGATTCCCGCAGAATGGATTCTCTTATCAGCACCAAGAGTTAATGATTTGTATGTCCTTGATATGAGCCAAGCAATAACTCAGTCCAAACAAGTTACTTGCTTTATTTCAAAAGCCACTGAAAAGGAGACGATCTCTTGGCACAGACGGATGGGTCATATTCACCTCAGAAAAATGAATCACCTTGTCAAAAACAATTTGGTGAGAGGTGTCAATGTGAAGAATTTTCAACTTCAAGATGTCTGTGTGCCGTGTCAGAAAGGGAAGCAGATTAAGAAATCACATCCATTGAAAAAGGTTAACACTGTAAACATGCCACTCGAACGTCTGCATATGGACCTTTTCGGCCCAGTCAAACACAAGAGTGTGCACGGGGAGGTTTTCTGCTTGGTAGTTACTGATGACTATTCAAGATTTTCATGGGTTGACTTCATGGTTCACAAGAGTGAGACTCCAGAAATTCTAAAGAATTTGATCACCTTGTTGGAAAATCTTTATAATCTAAAGGTGAGGCGAATTCGAAGCGACAACGGAACCGAGTTCAAAAACAGGGTTATGGATGAATTTTGCACTGCAAAAGGAATCCTTCATGAATACAGCTCTCGGTACACGCCACAACAAAATGGAGTCGCTGAAAGAAAGAACAGAACCTTAATTGAGACTGCAAGAACCATGTTGGTTGAGTCTCAGCTTCCAGTTCGATTCTGGACTGAAGCTGTTGCCTCGGCCTGCTACACGTTAAACAGGGTTCTCACAGTGAAAAGACATGGCAAAACGTGCTTCGAACTCCTACACAAGAAGACTCCTGACTTGGAATATCTAGAACCTTTTGGTGCACCATGTACCATGATTGATCCTGACGGGAAGTTTGGTGCCAAAGCTATCGAAGGTTACTTCCTTGGGTATGCTACTCCTAATCTGCGAGTATGGAACGTGACTACCAAGAGGATTGAAGAATGGGGTGAAGTAAGAGTTCAAAGATACTCTAATCCTCCGAAGCCTTCTGGAGATCCATGGATGTTCGATTATGATGGTCTTTTCGACTCATTTAATCTGCCGACATTTGATGATGACAATGCAATTGCTCAAATGTTGTCTGAAAGCGAGAATGCGACTGGCTCTCAGTTAGCTCGCCCAATCATTGTTGACTCACAAGTATCTTCTTCTGTCAATAATCTCGTTTCAAATGAGGTGTTTAATGATGATGTCGATTACAATTTGTCATCAGAAGATGAGGAGTATGTTGATGCAAATGATGGTGAAGCACTGCGTCCGGTTTAAGGTACTTCAGAAGCAACGGATTCAGTGTCTGCGCCAATTGTCCAAGAAGAAAATGCATCATCTTCTACAACTCAACAGTTTCAGAATGATATCGGGAATTTAAATATCAATAACTTGAGGTCAAATGTTGAAATTCCTCCAGTTTCTGAAACCTGAATTCATAACATTCATCCTCAGCAGAATATTATAGGTGATGTTCTCAGTGGTGTAAGGACAAGGAATCAAATCAGAAATAACGAAAATGCTGGCTTGTATGCTGAGATACGAGAATCGGGACAACAAAATGATTGGTCTTTCGCTTGCTATGTTAGCCAAGAAGAGCCTAGATCTTGGAAGGAGGCATTGAAAGATGATTCCTGGGTGGAAGCCATGCAAGAAGAACTTCAGCAGTTCGAGAAGTTGGGCGTATGGAAATTGGTTGATAGGCCCGACAACTACAAGAAGATCGGAACTCGTTGGGTGTTTAAGTGCAAGAAGGACGACCGTGGGATTGTTGTCCGAAACAAAGCAAGGTTAGTTGTTCAAGGCTTCAGTCAGATCGAAGGTATTGACTACAATGAAGTGTATGCACCTGTTGCACGTCTGGAGGCTATTAGAATCTTTCTAGCCTACGCATCCTTCAAGAAATTCAAGGTGTACCAGATGGATGTTAAAAGTGCTTTTCTTCACGGAGTAGTCGAAGAGGAAGTATATGTCGAGCAACCACCGGGGTTTGAAGATCCATTACATCCTGACAGAGTTTTACTGCTTAACAAGGCGTTATATGGTCTTCATCAAGCGCCTCGAGCCTGGTATGAGACACTGTCTACCTACCTGCTGAACAACGGGTTTAGACGGGGTTTGATCGATTGTACCCTCTTCATCAAAGAAAAAGGTGAAGATCTTCTGTTGGTACAAGTGTATGTCGATGACATTATCTTTGGTTCTACCGATGATAAGTTATGCAAGGAATTTGAAAAGGTGATGCAAGATCGATTCGAGATGAGTGCGATGGGTGAAATGACGTTCTTCTTGGGTTTGCAAGTTAATCAGTCCGAATCTGGAATTTTTATCCATCAAACCAAGTACGTCGGAGACATCTTGAGCCGGTTCCAGATGTCCGATTCGAAGCCAATTTCTACTCCTCTTCCGCAGAATCACGGGATTACTCCGGATGAAAAAGGGGATGCTGTAGACTCTTCACTTTATCGTGCTATGATTGGATCTTTAATGTATCTCACCGCATCAAGACCCGACATTATGTATCCAACGTGCCTTCTCGCCAGATACCAAGCAAATCCGAAGGTCTCTCACTATGCTGCTGTCAAAAGGATTTTTCATTATCTGAAGGGTTGCCCTGACACCGGGTTATGGTACCCTAAGGATGATAACTTCGATCTCAAGGCTTACAGTGATTCTGATTTCGGCGGCTGCAAGAAAGATGGAAAATCAACTACAGCAGGATGTCAGTTCTTAGGCAATCGCCTAGTCACTTGGCAGTGCAAGAAGCAGACATGTGTGGCTACATCTACATGTGAAGCGGAATACATTGCTGCGTCTAGTTGCTGCTCCCAGGTTCTATGGATCCAACAACAGATGCGGGACTACGGTTTTGAATTCCTAACTACTCCTATTTATGTTGATAATGAAGCTGCTTTACAGATCACTAGAAATCCTGTACAGCACTCAAAAACGAAGCACATCGATATTAAATATCACTTCATACGTGATTGCTTTGAAAAGAGACTTATCGATGTGGTTCACATTCATACCGATCACCAACGTGCCGACCTTTTTACCAAAGCATTTGATAAATCAAGATTCGATTATTTACTTTTGGTAAACGGCATAAAGATGAAGCAAGAGTAACCGACATCGGGAAATCGTTTTTGTAAATATTTTTCTAAAACCAAAAATCCAAAAATATGTTTTTACTTTATTCTATTTTTGAATTTTAGGGGGAGAAAGTTTCAAGAAAAATACAAAAACATTGAAAAACCACAAAAATACAAAAAATATGTCTTTAATTTATTTACTTTCTGCATTTAAGGGGGAGAAAATTCAGAAAAACACAAAAACAATAGAAAAACAAAAATGAGTTTCTTGGTAATATAAGGGAAAATGATATTACATCAGAGGTCGGTCGAAACATGTTTCTAGAAATCAAAAGAAAAAGAAAATGATAAGTAGCTCTACTAATGATGTACCGGTAGACTCACGATCACTTTAAAGTATGCAGGAGATATAAACATAACGAACTGAAAACCGCGTGGGAACCGCTCATTGGCATATGGTCTTGGTACCGAAATTTCGTTTGATAGATTGCCGAGGTTCTGAGATATTCGGGGTTTATGCTGTTTATCATCTGGGTATCATGGTTATTTCTATAAAAGACAAAGTCTAGTTCTTCCATGATACCATACATACGTGTACATAATTCATACTGCATTCGACCTCAATAAGTGATAAACAATCACATGTCCATACAAAATAAGTGATAAAATATCACATTTATCCGGGAGTCAAGTTCGTCTCTCTGCTGTACGGAAGTACTGACCTGTTCACGGACTTGCTCCTGTGCCCTCATGCATCGAAAATCAAGTTCCTCATCAATAAGTGATTCTATCACATAGGGCTTGTTTTCAACTCAAATAAGTGACTTGTTCACATGTTATATACGTTAAAAACGGATGATAAATGGTATACTCCCCAGTAAGATGAACTCTCGTGCATACCTTGATACGGGAATGTGTCGTGAGTGGATGAACACCGGTCGGTAAGTATAAATCATACCTTAAATGTATCTCAATGTATTATGATTACACTTGATTGTTGAGTTTAAGTGGATAACAATATCGGTAATTGTGGTAGAATACTTATCCACTTCTGTAAAAGAATTTTAAAAGGAAATGTGTTTTGACAAAAGACCGCAAGCTGATATGATTCTCTTCGCCATAAACTCGCAAAAATATTGTTGTGTTTGTACATATTTATTTACTGCTTAGTTTTATTGTCTTATTTTAAACAGTTTTGTCGTTTGGTGCATATCAGCACGACATTAGTGGTGATGTCGTTTGATAACATTCAAAGGATATTAAAATTGTTGTCTTTTATTTTATCAAAAATCCAAAAAGATTTTCAATTTAATATTATTTTTGATTAACTGATGTTGGTGCTCGATCCGATACCTGGCAAGCCGAGATACTTCATAAAACTAACCTTGCAGAACTTCATAACGGACAACTTTTCAAAATGGTCAATTCTGAAAACCTCTAAATTTTTGAAGGGTTTGAATTGGAAATTCCCAAAATCCAAAGTGTTGGTGGAAATCTGATCCTTCGAGGAAGCAATGGCCCTCGAAAGATCAGATGGTCAATGAAAGTCAATGAAAGTCAATCATCTCAGTCGAAAGATGAATTGGTCAACGGAGGATTTGACCAATTTGATCTTTCGAGCTGATCAGACTTTGTTGAAAGATGGATAAGGTTGAAAGATATCTTTCGAGGATTCCCACAAATATCTGGTATCCTTCGATCCAGATCTTTCAAATATTTGGTATCTTTCGATCCAGATAGGGATCCTTCGACCCAAAGCTGATCTTTCGAAACACCTTTTTCATCTTTCAAAAGGTCTTTGATCCTTCGAGACGGTTCGACTTTCGAGGTCAAACTATATAAAGGTGTCATCTTCTTCACAACAACCTAACAGTTTCAAATTTCATCTTTCAAAACCCTCCGACTTTCGAGGTCAAACTATATAAAGGTGTCATCTTCTTCACAACAACCTAACAGTTTCAAATTTCATCTTTCAAAACCCTCTGTTTACCCTGAAACTCTGCCAAAATCAAAACAAGTTAAAGTATCAGGATTTTTATATAACATTCGGTAGGATAATCCTGAATCTTTTAACAAACAACATTACAAAATCTTCATTTGATCATGTTATATTATCCTTTATTGTTCTTAATTTAGGTTTATGAAAATGATGAATGATATGTGATCAATGTAATGTGTTAATGTTGTAAACATGTTAATGATAAGTTTTTGATGATTATAATGTTCAAATCAGAGTTTTGGTTGAATCTTGTTTGTCAAGGATTGTGGGTTTGGGTGAAACAGAACCTTGGTGGGTTTTTGGTATAAATCAGTGAATGTGTTTGTGTTTTGTGTCCGAGTGGGTCTAAGTTGTTGATGATTTTAAATGGTGTTTAGTGTTGTTTTTATCTGGTATAAAACACACTTGAAACCCACTTAAAACTATCACCGGAAATCACTTAAAATGACCGCCGGAAAATATTCCTATGAACAGTGTTGCCGGAATCAACACGAAGGATGTTGACTCTCAACCTCGAAAGATGTGTTGCAAAATATCTTTCGAACTGAGACTCGAAAGATGTTAAGTTTCTCGAAGGATTCATCCTTCGATTGATCAAACCTTTCGAATGATCAAGTTATCTTTCAAATTCTTGATTCTTCGAAAGATGATCCTTCGATAAGGAATTTCATCCTTCGAGGAAAGTAACATCTTTCGAACAGTCTGTCATCCTTCGAGCCATGTTTCAATCCTTCGATGGGTAAATGGAATCTTTCGAGGGTTCAACACTTAGAAATTTTTCAAGAAATTGAAATTTTTCTAAGTGTGAAATCCTTGTTGACTGTTTGACTGGTTCTCATTACGTGTCATTGTTTGATGTACAGAAATGGCACCAAAAGTGAGGAAGGAACGGGCAAAGCCAACAAAGAAGGAAAAATCTGAGGTTGAATCTATGTCTGAACCTAGACATAACATGGCTGCTTATCTACAACCGGAAGGCAAAATCAGTTCGGAATTCACGGGAATAATGGAGTATCTTCATCGCGCTCGTATCAATTATGCCATCACTACACAGCACACTGCTTATCAGTCTCATATCAAGGAGTTCTGGAATTCGGCTGTGGTTGAAACAGTGGATAACAAGGAAGTGATTAGTGGATCAGTTGCTGAGAAACCCGTGGTGATTACAGAGAACACCATCAGAGCACGTTTGCAACTAGGAGATCAACCAGAAGATTCTACTTCTATTGATTTACAATGTCAGCGGGGCTTACTGATGAGGCTACGGTACAGCGACAATGTTCTTTCAAATCAGATCAACAAAAAGTTTATGCCGCTTCGATACAAGTTCTTATTGCATATCCTTATTCACTGCCTGAGCAACAAACGATCTGGATATGATCTGTCGCCGATTGATTTAACGGGATTGTTTACGGCTTTGATTCTGAACAAGCCGTTCAACATATCACGTTATATTTTCGACAATCTGAAAGAAAATGCTCGAAGGCCACTCCCTTCAGCAACCCAACGAACATCTACCAAGTTTTGGCTATATCCTAGATTCCTGCAGATGATGATTGATGATCAGATTCCTGATCTTGCTAAAGCTGAAGCAGATGTTCTACCTGTCAATCCGATGAATGAGCGTACACTGCTTATCTTCAAGTCCATGTCCAACTATAAGGAATCGGATCCAATTAGAAAGCTTATTGGTCATCTCGATGTTCCGACCTACGAGGCACCGCAGAACAACAAATGGCGTCATGTTGCAAGTGATTCTGATGATGAAGAGCCAAGGTTAATCGCTTTGGCTAATACGCAGCTCGGGGCTAAGCACGGAATCAAAGCATCAAGCAAGAGATCTGCTGGCAGTTCTAGTGCTGCAGCACATGTTGAAGTTGATGTTAATGTTGCTGCGGAAGAAGTTCAGGGAGTGTTTGTTGATCCTGATGCTCATGTTAGTGCAGGTGGTGATGGTGGTACTGTAGTTGGTGAGACAGGCGGTAGTGCAGGTGGAGATGGTGGTCCTGCTAGTCAGTCAGGCGATGTTGCGACTGACAAAGGTAAAGGAAAGGCAGATGAGCCGAGGAAGTTGATAGATGAAAGTAGTTCGTCTTCTGAAGATGAAGGAGGTTCTGGTGACGATGGTTCGTCTTCTGAGGATGATAATCCTCCTCCTCCAGGGATGCGAAAGGTCTATGATAATCGCAGGAATCTCCGTTTTGAACGAATAGAGAAGACAGTTAGAACTGGAGAATCTGACAAAGATGAGGATTATATCCCTGCTGCTCCGGGTTTTATTAGAAAGAGGAAAGCAAAAAGACAGGGTATTCGTGCGTCAAAGAAAACTGCTGGTGATTCCTCTATTCCTGTTTCTATTCAGCTTTCAACTGCTCCAGAGCAACAGCTACCTCCTGTTAGTGATCAGTTGACTGCATCAGAGATGCTGGAGCTAATGTCTTCTTCTCAGACGTCTTCTGGGACGCGCACGGTGACTGTTGATCAACAGCCGCCTGCAACTCCCGTCTCAGGTACACATGTCCGACCTCCTCTTGTTATTACTGGTCCTACAGGTGCTTCTGGTCAGGCTGGTCAGTCTGGCTCCTCAGGACCTGAGCCTTCGCGACCGACTCTGGTAGAGACTTTGTCTGTTTTATCTGAAGCTGAAAAGATTCAATTCCTGATTGAACAAGTCAGTGAATTGGGTTCCATAGTCGGTCGGCATACAAGAACGATTGAAGAGTATCGTGTGCAACGAACACGGGATGTGGAGGCACACAACAAGTTAGTCTCAATTGTTGATGCCCAGAATCTTAAGATAAATGCACAGGCTATAGAGATCGAAAGGTTGAAAGAAGCCAACAGGGCTCGTGATAGGGAGGTCGAGATAATGAAAAGGCATAGTACTGTGTTGGAGAATGAGGCAAAAGCACTAAGGCAGAAGCATGAACAGCTGTCAGAGCGCTATAAAAATCGCGATGATCGATTAATAGAAGGCTTCAAGCCTGTTCAAGCAAACTTCAAGAAGTTGGAATACAAAGTAGGTACGCTGTGGAATGAAAGGTGCAATGCATTAGGCATCGTTCCCTCAAAGCGTGGAGATGACAAAGATGATAATGCAGCAAATCCTGATCAACCAGCTGCCTCAGGTTCCGGTGCAACTGCATTCGGTGCTGCAGGTGGGTCTGGCACATCTCAAGATGCCCCTACTGCTCCTTCAACAGCTACTACTGGCCCATCTGAGCAGACAGAAACGCTAGAAACTTCGACAGGGCTTGAGCATGTTAGTCTGGAACCAGAAGCGTTTGCAGATCTCCCTGAATCCTCAGCGGTTAATCAGTATCATCCAGTCACGGGTGAACTGTTAGAAGAGGGAGAACATGTTACCGAAATGTCTGATGAACATGTACTGGCTCTGACAGAATTGGATGAAGTTGATGTGAATATGATTGATGCTACTCCGTTGGTTCAGGACCAAACCGATTTCTCTACAATTGATGAAATCTTCATCGGTTCGGATCCGGAACGTCCTGTCTATGTTGGGCAAGATAATGCGGAGGTTAATGCTCTTGATGATGAGTATGTGGCAGAAAAGACAGCAGAATTTGCCAATCTTTCTTCAGATTCTCCGACAGCTCAAGAAAACCGTGAGAAGACAGTGAACGAATGGCGAGCGGATTTCCTAGCTAGGAATCCTCCTCCGCTCGCTCCGTTGGATCAGGTTAATTACATGAGTCTGGAAAAGAATCAGGCTCGGGGTCGTATCATTAGTTGGATGTTTGTTAAGGAACTTCACTGCATGGTCGTGAAACGAGAATCTGGTCTTCAGTATTTTAGGTCTCTTCTCAGCATTCTTTCACTTCCTTACTATGACGTTGCAGTATTGGCTCAACTTGAGGTTATCAACCGAGTCGAAGACAAGATGGTGGATCTGTTTGCAAAGAAGATCAGGTTGGAAAGAAGAAGGGGTTGGAAGGATCCGTTATATAAGCCGCAGTTTCCTCGATACGAGCAGATCAGATTTACACTTGATCCAGAAACAAACACTGCTCGCTATCGTTTGGTTTATGATCCTCCAAAAGTGATGAAGAAGATACCTTTGTTGAAAATGAAGACAGACTTTCTAGGAAACTTTCGTTGCTGGGTCTATGATGCGGATACTGGAGAAGCCGTGATCTTATTCCGAGATAGTCAAGAGAACTTTCGAATAATAGATCCGATGTGGATTACTAACATGTCCAGGTCGGATATTATTGTTCTTAAGGATCACGAGATCAACTACCTGGTTAGAGATCGTGAACAAGCAATGAAGTTTCAGAAGATGGCCTTGTACTGCTTCAATCTACTGGTTAATGCGGGAAGTGCATGGTCATCGCATCATTTGACAGTTGAAAGGACGTCCGAGACTTAAAGACATGAAGATCGAGACAAAGCTACAGCCAAGGGGGAGTTTGTTGGTGCACTTGTGTCTGTACTTTGTCTGTATTTTGTAATGTTATAAAACGATGTCTTTTGTCTGTCGTGTTTACGTCTTTTGTTGATATGCATATGTGTTTGAATGTAAGTTTGACCAAGTCAACCATCCTCCTGGTTTGACTCGGTCAAACAGTCAACACTCAGTTTGTAAGTTTGTTTGCTTCGAAGGATGTCATCGAAGGATTGATTATATCCTTCGATGACCTCGAAAGATAACCTTCGATGGATTCAAATGGACCTCGAAGGATATACCATCCTTCGAGGTATATGTGGATCCTTCGGAAGGTTTCTGGTCGATAGATGATCTTTCGACAGACATTCTGATCCTTCGACACAATCAATCTGTTATGGGTATATATACCCATGTATGGTTCATTTCACAAAAAGAGATCCGAAAGTAGTTAGACAGTGTATGTGAGTTAACCAAGTCTTGTAGAGAGCATTTTCAGTTTGGTCAAGGGCTGTAACCGTGTCCACTGAAATACAAGGGAAAACTTTGATATCTTGTGTGTCTACTCTTTCTCTTTGTAGCTTTTGTTCTCATCTAAACTATCGGTTTGCATTCTAGCTTGGATTCCGCACTTGCTAGAGTGTTAAACATAACAAGGATAAGGTTTAACCTCAACATCCGGGGGACCTACACATTTTATTGTAAAAAATTAAAAAATCTGACCATTTTGCCCTTCATTAAAAGGGAGGAAAAAAACAAAAAAGCTGGATGTTAACTGAAAAATCTGACCAGATTTTGCTTTTGGATGAAAATAGCAACAAAATTGAAACCACAAGAACTCAGATTCAAAAGTTTTGAGTTTTGGACTAAAGTGGCAAAAGTGACCAAACCTCAGGGACCATTTTGGCAGTTTACTCTTTTTGCTAACATGGCTGATGACGTGGACAAAAACATTGTTATTTGTTGACTTGGTTTCTTATGTGGCACCAATGTTGTAAAAATCGTTTTTAGGCGGCGCCTAGGCGGCGATTAGTCGGTCATCGGAGGTCTGCCTCCTGGATTTGGCCAAAGCGGCCAATCTAGGCGGTCAAAGTCAAAATTGGACCAAAATCGCCCGAAATTAGGTCAAATTGAACCAAATCAATCATGTGGAACGCATTCTTACCTTATTTCGAACAAAGATCAATGCAATGAACTATCAAAATTGGGGCTAGGGTTTGTATTTTACTGTGCGTCTGGTATGTGAAGGAGGGAGAGGCCGCGTACGGGATGAACTGATGGGAATTAGGGTTTATTATGTTTAAATATTTAACATTTAACCCCCTACATCTTTACTAGGTTATATTTAGTCCCCAAACTTATAAATTTATACATAAAAACATAAAAACAGGATCAGGAGAGAACGCCTCAAAGTGTGAGAACGATTCTCAGCCATAAGATCTTAGTGGTTTGTGGCTTAGATTGATGCGGTGACATTTTTGTAAATAATAGGGGCCTTGGAACTATCAGGAGGGGTAAAATAGGAAGATCCAAGCAAATGTGCACATGCTAATCACATGCCATTTTCCCCCATCATATTTAAACGACAATAACTTTTTTATACGTGATTATTTTTCGAAAAAAAAATACACCATAAAACTCAGCGTTTTTTTATCTTTCCAACGAGTATACTATTGATATACTTTTCGAAAAAAGAAATTAATTGGGTTTTATGGCGTTTTTCTGAACTGAGTGTTTTATGGCGTTTTAGACTAGGTAATTTCATGGCGTTTTTCTGAACTTGCTCCATAATAGCGCATCCCATATAATAACGCATGCCACATATTAGAGCATCTGTTAGAGCATCTAGTAGAGCATCTGTTAGAGCATCTAGTACTAGAGCATCTATTAGAGCATTTGATTAGAGCATCTAGTACTAGAGCATCTATTATATTAGCGCATCAAACAATAGAGCATCTGCTGCATTGCTTGCATACTGTATTTGTTTTCTAAGCCTACATTTCTAACAATGTTTTTCTGAACTAGGTGTTCTTATGGCAATTTAACTAGGTATTTTCATGGCGTTTTTCTGAACTGGGTGTTTTATTGCATTTTTAACTGGGTATTTTCATGGCGTTTTTCTGAATTGGGTGTTTATATGGCGTTTTATTTGAACAGCCAGTTCATGTGAGTGGGTTTTTTTTGACAATATTACCCCTTAGTGTAATTTAGCATCAATGCCACATGTCACCATCAAAATTGTTCTCACCGTTCTCACACTTTTCACCGTTCTCTCTAAATCCTGACCCTATATATATATATATATAGGGTTTGGTTCATGCGAGAACCACCTTTATTGCGAGAACCAATGTCAACACAACCTAAAATAGCTAAAAAAAACCTAACCGCCCCCCTCCAAAAAAAAAACCTAACCCCCCCCCCCCCCCCCCCCCCCGCAAGCTAAAATGCTAAAAACTAAACCCCCAAAAAACCTAAAAGAATCTAAAAATTTTTTTTTAATATTTTTTATGTTAAAATCGCTACTTTTAGTAGCCAGAAAAAAATTTTTTATAAAAAAAAATTGGCTACTAAAAGTAGCGATTTTTTTATAAAAAGTATTAAAAAAAATTTTGTGTGTTTTTTAGCTATTTTTAGACATTTTTGGTTGTGTTCACATTGGTTCTCGCGGTTCTCGCAATAAAGGGTGGTTCCTAACGGATCTTTGTCCTACATATATATATATATATATATGAACAATTATACATTAAAAATTCATTCCGATTAATCCCGATTAATCACTAGGCGGTACCTCACCGCCCGACTAGCACCTTCTACAACATTGTGTGGCACCATCACCACCTCCACCTTCTCCTCCACTACCATCACCACCTCCTCTTCCAACCACCACCACTATCAATCTACCACCATCAGCCACCACCAATTCACCAAGAAGTTGTCCTGGAGACGAGACAATAATTCATAATCTCCTACTCGATAACGTAGAAACTGACCAATTAAACACAATTTACCAATATTACAATTGAATTTCATGGATAGATCTATAAAGAGGAACAAATGCTTCAGTTTTCCAGCAAATTTGACAAATTGACATATAGTTAGATCTTCCAGCAAATTTGACAAATTGACATATAGTTATATCTGGGAAGCCTTATATTGATGGTGGGGTTTACCTATTGTTCGTTACGAGTGAGACACTTGCGAACAATTTCACCTTCCAATGTCCAACGTTCTTGTCACACCCCAACCGATGACGTAAACATCGGGGTATGGCACTGAGCGAAACAGATTATCAAGAGAAATTCCATAACGACTAAATTACCAAATAGTTAATATTATGTCCCATACCATAACCCATTAAGTAATCTAATTATTATAGACATAGATGTTCTCCAAAAAAAATCATGTTCCGACAACTCATATTAAAATAGAATAAATTGTCTTTATATCTAGACTCCATCCTACTTGATTCCACAAAAGCAGGAAAAAAACAGCATCGTAGCAGATAACATGTGACACCTGTGTCACCGCGACCATCAAACAAATACCAAGCCGAGGAAATATTGTATTTCATACTTGGGATCTTGTATAAATATGTGTATGTTTTGCACATATCAATTATTGTTCAATTTCAAACTCTACATTGCTTTCTAGAGCATTATACGCAAACTGGTGCGTAAACGTACTCAGTTTAATGCGACAAATGCTCCGGAACATCAACATATACTCAACATACCTTAAATAACCTTTACATAACTTAGAAATAAGTTTTGAAGGCTTGGGTATAGCAAAAACAAGTTAATTCGCTTACAGGGACTAAACTTGACAAACTGCGAAAGTATGCCAATTTGAACTGTAACGAACATTCCGGAACATGTTCATAAGTTAAACATACCCTAAATATCCTCTACATAGCTTAGAAATAGGCTTTGAGGTGTTTGGTATGCTAAAACAAACTTTTGGATCATTCAGGGACTAAAAGTGTCAAAAAGTGCACAAGTTTGCACTTTCGCGCATAACTTACGTTCTGAATACATCCGGACATCCAAAAATTTATGTAAGCATCCTTATATTATGCCTTAGTGTTGGGCATGAGAAAAATCCATTCGTCGCGTCATTTGGATCGTCTTTCGCGCTTATGCGCATTCCGTCGTAATTAAGCGAACATCGCAATCGTACGGCCAAACGAACCGACATCCGAAATATTTTTGAGCATATTTCATGTCCCCTACACTTTAACTTCATCTTAGAGCCTTGAAATGAGGTTAACGGGGCTTAAACGTGCCAAAAATGGGCCAAAATACGTGTTTCTGAAGTGCAGGGACCAAAATTGTAAATTCTGATCTGGGAACCTTAGGCGGGGCGCGTAAAGATTTACCAAATCCTTACGCGGGGCGCGTGAGACTGTCATACAGAAAAATCTTTGCATTTAATGCAGTTTGGCCTTTCGTTCGATCAATGGGCAATGCCCTTTCACCCAATCAGGAGCCAAGGGCCAAGTTCTGACTTACCACAAGAATTTGACAAGTGTACGCTCGAGATCGCGGCACGATATTCGATAAACGATCCTAACGGTTCCACTTTTCCTATAAATACCCCCCCCCTTTTATTCCAAAAACCCACAAAATCTGATCTTAAGGCTCTAAGTTGGAACCATTGTTCCATACCTGAGCTATTTGATCTAGATTAGCACTCGGGGACCTTCCGTAAGTCTTCTTTCGCTCTTTTATCGCTTTTTGAGTCCGAAAGTCAACATTTTGTTGACTTTCTGCATTGACCAGCTTATGGTCGATGCGAAGTTCATGGAACTTCATAACGTGAGCGTGATCACAATGGTTATAGTCCGTAGTGACTATACCTACTGATCACCATGTTAACTAGGCTCAGTGACGGGTCGTAGTTTCGGCCAAAATATGCATTCTTGCATATTTTGTAACCAAACTACTCGTGAGCATCAAAGCCGTTTGTTTTGATGTCAAACCTGTTTTCTAAACTTAGTTAAGCATGTTCTAACATGCTTAGCTCGTCACTTTTAGTTTAGTGCTTATACAGGGTCGTAAGGTAAGCGATCTAAACCATCGCTTATACTTTCGAACCCGACCCATTTGGTCGATCTTTAGGATCCGACCAAACACATTAGGTGACCATAGCTATAACCTTCCGAGGTTATACCTTGTGATCACGATGTTAGGCGTTCCAGACGCGTTCTACGCGAACGACGCGTTAGGGTAGCCTAAGCTACCTAAACGGGTCATGATGGGGCGTAAGCACTTAGGTTAGGTTTCATTTTAGTATGTAGGCTTTGTTAAACCATATTACACGAGTCTCCATACTCGTTTGGTTTACGAACCCGCATACTATCCGACCCTCCGATTTTGGTCCGGTATATTAATATAGCTACCTATTAGGTGCCGTTTGATATCCCGTGACCTCTAGCATTATCTGGTTATTATACAAAGAATTCAAAGCAATCTCAGGTGAGTACATTGAACCCCTCTTTTACTGTTTTCCAAACTGTTTTGGGGTGAAACACATGTGCCTACTTGCTACTTTTATGCTTTCCGGTTTTCACATCATATACTACTATGTTCGATAGTACATATATAGTACATGATTTCATTGTGTTTATGCTATGTATGCCCATTGTGTGCGTACTTAGTACATTGCTATACATTTCATGCTACGTACGCCCATTGTGTGCATACGTAGTACATTGTTTCACATTGCATTACTGTTGCATATGCTCATCCAGCATATGAACACATTACACTACATTTTGAACCGTTGTACTCTACAATACATTTCATGCTACGTACGCCCATTGTGTGCATACGTAGTACTTTGTTTCACATTGCATTACTGTTGCATATGCTCATCCAGCATATGAACACATTACACTACATTTTGAACCGTTGTACTCTACAATACATTTCATGCTACGTACGCCCATTGTGTGCATACGTAGTACATTGTTTCACATTGCATTTCTGTTGCATATGCTCATCCAGCATATGAACACATTACACTAAATTTTGAACCATTGTAACCATTTGACTATGTGAACCGTCTTACCCCTTTGATTTCATGAACCGTCTGTAACCATTGAACCGTGTAAACCAGTTGTATCCATTGACATGATTTACAATTGACAATAGACATTTGACTATACATAAACATTTCTTCCGTTGTTAAACATTTCATCTTGATGGTTTGGTTTGAGTAAATGATTAAGTAACGAGGCGTGTGTAATATGATACAAGCATGGTGGATACGCCGCTGGTACTTCCTATATATAAGTGTTTGTATGGTATTACATATCGTAGCGTTATTTGAATCATTTCAATTCAAGACATATGACATTTTATACAAACAACACACTTTTCACGAGACATTGTTTTACAAACGACTTATCTTATACAAACTCATTTTTAGATGGTTATCCGTTTAACCATATAGTGTTCTCATATTTATACATATCATTTGATCTTACCGTTTTTCAAATGATTTACAAGACAAAGCAAAATACGAGGTTCATGACTAAACATTTACTCAAACTCAAGTCATGAATTCCGTTTTCACAAAACCAATGTATCTCACAGGCATTTTTATGCTGATGTACCTATTTTCACATGTGTTTTCAGGAGATGATGCATAGGACTTATCAAGACATACTTAGGCGGACCTGTGCCTTAGTGACTTAAAACGAGACAAGAACTAGTTAATTTATGTTATATACACTTTGATTCTTGTTCAGACAATGTAAACTTTCATGTTTGATTTATAAAACGAAACTTCATTTGCCATGGATTTGAAACAATTGATTCTGTTACAACACTCCCCGACGTTTCCGCCACGTTTTGTATGTTCTACGTGGTCGGGGTGTGACAGAAAAGATGGTATCAGAGCCAATGGTTATAGGGAATTAGGTTATTAGTAATGCTTTGACCTAGTCTATAACCTTCCTAGGAACCTAACGCGAGTTTACTTGCGTTTAGTCACAAAACAATACCGTCACCTACCCTTAGGCGACGACCACAACAAGAACATAAATTTCAAAACCGCCTTGAAAGCTAATCATCTGTTCTAGGATGATTGATTACTAGGTTTTGAACCCCTTTGAATTTTCAAAACTCCCGTCAAAGTTTTGGGTCCTAA
This sequence comes from Helianthus annuus, assembly GCF_002127325.2. Classification (NCBI taxonomy): domain Eukaryota; kingdom Viridiplantae; phylum Streptophyta; class Magnoliopsida; order Asterales; family Asteraceae; genus Helianthus; species Helianthus annuus. The sequence continues at coordinate 137,289,596 of NC_035443.2, forward strand.
ATAGTGTGAACACGTGCGAACTGGAAGGGTGAATGCCTGTACCCTGGGTTTTCTATCTAAGGTTAGAGTGTTCGTACAAATCCGCATAATCGGACCAGTCACTCTTACCTGGGAACTCTTGGGGTGAGTGTCCACTTATAGGCGAGCATGTCTTCGCGATACACTGTGAGGATCTATTTGCTTTGATTCAGCCCTGGTGTTGTTTGTTTGCTTCATGATTCAAACAAGTGACCATCAACCGTGATTATGGTCAGTGATTGTAACATCCTATTCTTACCCAATACCATTTTATTTGTTTCCTTTCATGCTTTCCTCTTTTAGAATGCCTCCTCGACGCGAACACCAGATAGCAACTGCCGAGCTGGCAGAAATTATTGCGCAGCAGATGGCTGCTCAATTCCCAAATCTCCTTGCTCAATGGAACCAAGCCAACAACTACAACAATGGTACATGCAATTTCAAGAACTTTAACTCGGCTAAACCACTCAAGTTTAGTGGTTCTGAGGGAGCAACTGGGCTTCTCCAATGGTTCGAGAGCATCGAGAATACCTTTCGCCACGTGCAGTGTCCGGAAAATTGCAAGGTCGAGTTTTCTTCGAGTGTATTTCAGAAGAGGGCTCTTACATGGTGGAACGGGGTAATGAGAGACCGTGGTGCAGATGTTGCTCTAGCACAAACATGGGCTGAACTGAGAGCACTTATGATGAGAGAGTTTTGTCCTCGTCATGAACAACGAGCGTTGGAGAAGGAGTTTGATGATTTGAAACAAGATAGTGGCGAACACAGGGCATATACTGATAGGTTTGAGGAGTTGAGTCTACTTTGCCCGACTATGGTCGCCCCACTCGACAAGGCTATCGAAAGGTACATCGACGGTCTGCCTGACTCGGTACAAGACATTGTCACTGGTAGCAACCCTACCACACTCCGTCAGGCCATTGAGCTATCTGCAACCTTGACTGAATCGCAGATCAGAAAGCATAAACTTTTTCGAAAAGGTGACAAGAAATCGGCCGGGGAATCGAACCCAATCGAGGAATCAAAGATCATGGATGAACAGACTGAATCTCCTAAGAAGTCAAGGAAGCGAAAGGCTTCTCAGAACTTCGCCGTGGTCGCTCACAATGGTCAAGCCGTCCCCAACCAACCAGCTCAACCCCCTGCTAGAAAACCATACAATGGAACTGCACCCTTGTGCAACCAATGTAGCCTCCATCATCACGCAAATGTACAGTGCCGCAAATGCCAAACTTGTGGACTCATAGGCCATACAACAAGAATCTGCCCAGCTGCAGCTGCACCAAACCAAGCTGGCAACAATCCCGCTCAAGGTCGTTTCCTACCAGGTTCTTGTTTCAACTGTGGCGAGATGGGTCATTTCCGAAGAAATTGCCCAAAGCTTGCTAATGCAAATCCAGCACAAGGATGATCACCCGACTGACTAGAAGACAACATCGTTTAGAAATAATCATGTCTTATGTATTAAGTTTCTTTTGTTGTCAAGATCCAAGGAACAGTTGATATCGTTGTTTATAAATAAATCTTTCATTTACATTGCAATGTATTTCGATGGTTGCATGTATAAACGACATATCCCTTGCAATACCGACAATCAAGGAACCGTATTCCTTGAAGAACAAACTACTCCCAAAATTCTCCCATTCTATAATCGCTTGCGTCTTCCACGGAATTCCTAAGTACCCGTTTATTCTAAGGAAACGAAGTACAAGGCGCAGGTTACAACACAAGACGAATACCCAAGGTACCACTATAAATCCTTAATAGGGTACCTAGGAATTTCCCGTAAGTCTTTAATTGTTGTATACCTTCATTCGAATGTGGTGATTCCTTGTAATCAAAAATCGAATTTTGGGAGATCTTTCTATCTTCTCAGATAGATTCCAGTGAACATTGAGATCCGTCGACAGGTTTCCATATCCGTATTCAATCGATAACAAGTTAATAACAAATTATGATCAAATTAAACAATTATGTGACTATGTGCTTATGTGTTTCCATATGTATTGTTGTGTGATCCAAATTATGTTATCCAAATCTTCGTAGAATCTTACATATCCGTGTACAAGAGATTCATAGTAGGATGCCCAAAGGTATTACTTAAAATCCTCAATGGACTTCTATGTTATAGTTAAGTCCCTCGGATTATAAAGTACTACTTCATAATTAGACCCCTTGAGTGGTCTAGCTAAACAGATTCATCCAAAAATCTGGTTAGGGATATCATGTGATGATATAGCTGAAAGGACTCCTTGGTGGCCTAACCAAGAGGATCCCCTGTCGATCTAATTAAAAGGAACCAATGGAAGTCTAGTCACCCTCGTCACAAGTTTGATATCCTTCCCCAAAACATTACAAAACAAACTGTGCGGACTGTGCAAGGGATTACGTAATTATGGATGCATACATAATTATGGAATTTAGTGCACAGAAATCACCGCAAGTTCTGTCATGTGTCTAGAGTTAACCCTATTCATTTCCAATTCTGATGAAGCATCCGTTGAGGAAAAATGAACTAGCTATTCATTTTTCACTTCTGAAGAATATCCGTTGAGGAAATGAATATCTGTTTATCCTTCATTTCCAAATCTGAAGAATACCCGTCGAGGAAAATGACTCCGTTTGTTCATTTTCGTTCTGAAGATTTATCCATTGAGGAAATGAATATCCGTTTATCCTTCATTTCCAAATCTGAAGAATACCCGTTGAAGATGACCCCGTTTGTTCATTTTCGTTTCTGAAGATTATCCGTTGAGGAAATGAATATCCGTTGTGTAATCCTTCATTTCCAACTCTGAGGAAGCAACCGTTGAAGATGACTCCGTTAGCTCATTTTCGTTTCTGAAGATTTATCCGTTGAGGAAATGAAAATCCGTTGTGTAATCCTTCATTTCCAACTCTGAGGAAGCAACCGTTGAAGATGACTCCGTTAGTTCATTTTCGTTTCTGAAGATTATCCGTTGAGGAAATGAATATCCGTTGTGTAATACTTCATTTCCAACTCTGAGGAAGCAACCGTTGAAGATGACCCCGTTTGTTCATTTTCGTTTCTGAAGATTATCCGTTGAGGAAATGAATATCCGTTGTGTAATCCTTCATTTCCAACTCTGAGGAAGCAACCATCGAAGATGACTCCGTTTGTTCATTTTCGTTTCTGAAGATTATCCGTTGAGGAAATGAATATCCGTTGTGTAATCCTTCATTTCCAATTCTGATGAAGCAACCATTGAAAATGACCCGTCTGTTCATTTTCGTTTCGAAGAATGACCATTAAGGAAATGACAAGATATTGCCTTACATATCATTGGTGGTTATTTGGCAAATTCACAAATAGACTCCTACGAATAAATTTCGGGACGAAATTTCCTAAAGTAGGGGAGACTGTGACACCTGTGTCACCGCGACCATCAAACAAATACCAAGCCGATGAAATATTGTATTTCATACTTGGGATCTTGTATAAATATGTGTATGTTTTGCACATATCAATTATTGTTCAATTTCAAACTCTACATTGCTTTCTAGAGCATTATACGCAAACTGGTGTGTAAACGTACTCAGTTTAATGCGACAAATGCTCCGGAACATCAACATATACTCAACATACCTTAAATAACCTTTACATAACTTAGAAATAAGTTTTGAAGGCTTGGGTATAGCAAAAACAAGTTAATTCGCTTACAGGGACTAAACTTGACAAACTGCGAAAGTATGCCAATTTGAACTGTAACGAACATTCCGGAACATGTTCATAAGTTAAACATACCCTAAATATCCTCTACATAGCTTAGAAATAGGCTTTGAGGTGTTTGGTATGCTAAAACAAACTTTTGGATCATTAAGGGACTAAAAGTGTCAAAAAGTGCACAAGTTTGCACTTTCGCGCATAACTTACGTTCTGAATACATCCGGACATCCAAAAATTTATGTAAGCATCCTTATATTATGCCTTAGTGTTGGGCATGAGAAAAATCCATTCGTCGCGTCATTTGGATCGTCTTTCGCGCTTATGCGCATTCCGTCGTAATTAAGCGAACATCGCAATCGTACGGCCAAACGAACCGACATCCGAAATATTTTTGAGCATATTTCATGTCCCCTACACTTTAACTTCATCTTAGAGCCTTGAAATGAGGTTAACGGGGCTTAAACGTGCCAAAAATGGGCCAAAATACGTGTTTCTGAAGTGCAGGGACCAAAATTGTAAATTCTGATATGGGAACCTTAGGCGGGGCGCGTAAGGATTTACCAAATCCTTACGCGGGGCGCGTGAGACTGTCAGAAAGAAAAATCTTTGCATTTAATGCAGTTTGGCCTTTCGTTCGATCAAGGGGCAATGCCCTTTCACCCAATCAGGAGCCAAGGGCCAAGTTCTGACTTACCACAAGAATTTGACAAGTGTACGCTCGAGATCGCGGCACGATATTCGATAAACGATCCTAACGGTTCCACTTTTCCTATAAATACCCCCCCCCTTTTATTCCAAAAACCCACAAAATCTGATCTTAAGGCTCTAAGTTGGAACCATTGTTCCATACCTGAGCTATTTGATCTAGATTAGCACTCGGGGACCTTCCGTAAGTCTTCTTTCGCTCTTTTATCGCTTTTCGAGTCCGAAAGTCAACATTTTGTTGACTTTCTGCATTGACCAGCTTATGGTCGATGCGAAGTTCATGGAACTTCATAACGTGAGCGTGATCACAATGGTTATAGTCCGTAGTGACTATACCTACTGATCACCACGTTAACTAGGCTCAGTGACGGGTCGTAGTTTCGGCCAAAATGTGCATTCTTGCATATTTTGTAACCAAACTACTCGTGAGCATCAAAGCCGTTTGTTTTGATGTCAAACCTGTTTTCTAAACTTAGTTAAGCATGTTCTAACATGCTTAGCTCGTCACTTTTAGTTTAGTGCTTATACAGGGTCGTAATAAGCGATCTAAACCATCGCTTATACTTTCGAACCCGACCCATTTGGTCGATCTTTAGGATCCGACCAAACACATTAGGTGACCATAGCTATAACCTTCCGAGGTTATACCTTGTGGTCACGATGTTAGGCGTTCCAGACGCGTTCTACGCGAACGACGCGTTAGGGTAGCCTAAGCTACCTAAACGGGTCATGATGGGGCGTAAGCACTTAGGTTAGGTTTCATTTTAGTATGTAGGCTTTTTTAAACCATATTACACGAGTCTCCATACTCGTTTGGTTTACGAACCCGCATACTATCCGACCCTCCGATTTTGGTCCGGTATATTAATATAGCTACCTATTAGGTGCCGTTTGATATCCCGTGACCTCTAGCATTATCTGGTTATTATACAAAGAATTCAAAGCAATCTCAGGTGAGTACATTGAACCCCTCTTTTACTGTTTTCCAAACTGTTTTGGGGTGAAACACATGTGCCTACTTGCTACTTTTATGCTTTCCGGTTTTCACATCATATACTACTATGTTCGATAGTACATATATAGTACATGATTTCATTGTGTTTATGCTATGTATGCCCATTGTGTGCGTACTTAGTACATTGCTATACATTTCATGCTACGTACCCCCATTGTGTGCATACGTAGTACATTGTTTCACATTGCATTACTGTTGCATATGCTCATCCAGCATATGAACACATTACACTACATTTTGAACCGTTGTACTCTACAATACATTTCATGCTACGTACGCCCATTGTGTGCATACGTAGTACATTGTTTCACATTGCATTACTGTTGCATATGCTCATCCAGCATATGAACACATTACACTACATTTTGAAACGTTGTACTCTACAATACATTTCATGCTACGTACGCCCATTGTGTGCATACGTAGTACATTGTTTCACATTGCATTTCTGTTGCATATGCTCATCCAGCATATGAACACATTACACTACATTTTGAACCATTGTAACCATTTGACTATGTGAACCGTCTTACCCCTTTGATTTCATGAACCGTCTGTAACCATTGAACCGTGTAAACCAGTTGTATCCATTGACATGATTTACAGTTGACAATAGACATTTGACTATACATAAACATTTCTTCCGTTGTTAAACATTTCATCTTGATGGTTTGGTTTGAGTAAATGATTAAGTAACGAGGCGTGTGTAATATGATACAAGCATGGTGGATACGCCGCTGGTACTTCCTATATATAAGTGTTTGTATGGTATTACATATCGTAGCGTTATTTGAATCATTTCAATTCAAGACATATGACATTTTATACAAACAACACACTTTTCACGAGACATTGTTTTACAAACGACTTATCTTATACAAACTCATTTTTACATGGTTATCCGTTTAACCATATAGTGTTCTCATATTTATACATATCATTTGATCTTACCGTTTTTCAAATGATTTACAAGACAAAGCAAAATACGAGGTTCATGACTAAACATTTTCTCAAACTCAAGTCATGAATTCCGTTTTCACAAAACCAATGTATCTCACAGGCATTTTTATGCTGACGTACCTATTTTCACATGTGTTTTCAGGAGATGATGCATAGGACTTAACAAGACATACTTAGGCGGACCTGTGCCTTAGTGACTTAAAACGAGACAAGAACTAGTTAATTTATGTTATATACACTTTGATTCTTGTTTAGACAATGTAAACTTTCATGTTTGATTTATAAAACGAAACTTCATTTGCCATGGATTTGAAACAATTGATTCTGTTACAACACTCCCCGACGTTTCCGCCACGTTTTGTATGTTCTACGTGGTCGGGGTGTGACAGAAAAGATGGTATCAGAGCCAATGGTTATAGGGAATTAGGTTATTAGTAATGCTTTGACCTAGTCTATAACCTTCCTAGGAACCTAACGCGAGTTTACTTGCGTTTAGTCACAAAACAATACCGTCACCTACCCTTAGGCGACGACCACAACAAGAACATAAATTTCAAAACCGCCTTGAAAGCTAATCATCTGTTCTAGGATGATTGATTACTAGGTTTTGAACCCCTTTGAATTTTCAAAACTCCCGTCAAAGTTTTGGGTCCTAAATAGTGTGAACACGTGCGAACTGGAAGGGTGAATGCCTGTACCCTGGGTTTTCTGTCTAAGGTTAGAGTGTTCGTACAAATCCGCATAATCGGACCAGTCACTCTTACCTGGGAACTCTTGGGGTGAGTGTCCACTTATAGGCGAGCATGTCTTCGCGATACACTGTGAGGATCTATTTGCTTTGATTCAGCCCTGGTGTTGTTTGTTTGCTTCATGATTCAAACAAGTGACCATCAACCGTGATTATGGTCAGTGATTGTAACATCCTATTCTTACCCAATACCATTTTATTTGTTTCCTTTCATGCTTTCCTCTTTTAGAATGCCTCCTCGACGCGAACACCAGATAGCAACTGCCGAGCTGGCAGAAATTATTGCGCAGCAGATGGCTGCTCAATTCCCAAATCTCCTTGCTCAATGGAACCAAGCCAACAACTACAACAATGGTACATGCAATTTCAAGAACTTTAACTCGGCTAAACCACTCAAGTTTAGTGGTTCTGAGGGAGCAACTGGGCTTCTCCAATGGTTCGAGAGCATCGAGAATACCTTTCGCCACGTGCAGTGTCCGGGAAATTGCAAGGTCGAGTTTTCTTCGAGTATAATCCTTCATTTCCAACTCTGAGGAAGCAACCATCGAAGATGACTCCGTTTGTTCATTTTCGTTTCTGAAGATTATCCGTTGAGGAAATGAATATCCGTTGTGTAATCCTTCATTTCCAATTCTGATGAAGCAACCATTGAAAATGACCCGTCTGTTCATTTTCGTTTCGGAAGAATGACCATTAAGGAAATGACAAGATATTGCCTTACATATCATTGGTGGTTATTTGGCAAATTCACAAATAGACTCCTACGAATAAATTTCGGGACGAAATTTCCTAAAGTAGGGGAGACTGTGACACCTGTGTCACCGCGACCATCAAACAAATACCAAGCCGATGAAATATTGTATTTCATACTTGGGATCTTGTATAAATATGTGTATGTTTTGCACATATCAATTATTGTTCAATTTCAAACTCTACATTGCTTTCTAGAGCATTATACGCAAACTGGTGCGTAAACGTACTCAGTTTAATGCGACAAATGCTCCGGAACATCAACAGATACTCAGCATACCTTAAATAACCTTTACATAACTTAGAAATAAGTTTTGAAGGCTTGGGTATAGCAAAAACAAGTTAATTCGCTTACAGGGACTAAACTTGACAAACTGCGAAAGTATGCCAATTTGAACTGTAACGAACATTCCGGAACATGTTCATAAGTTAAACATACCCTAAATATCCTCTACATAGCTTAGAAATAGGCTTTGAGGTGTTTGGTATGCTAAAACAAACTTTTGGATCATTCAGGGACTAAAAGTGTCAAAACGTGCACAAGTTTGCACTTTCGCGCATAACTTACGTTCTGAATACATCCGGACATCCAAAAATTTATGTAAGCATCCTTATATTATCCCTTAGTGTTGGGCATGAGAAAAATCCATTCGTCGCGTCATTTGGATCGTCTTTCGCGCTTATGCGCATTCCGTCGTAATTAAGCGAACATCGCAATCGTACGGCCAAACGAACCGACATCCGAAATATTTTTGAGCATATTTCATGTCCCCTACACTTTAACTTCATCTTAGAGCCTTGAAATGAGGTTAACGGGGCTTAAACGTGCCAAAAATGGGCCAAAATACGTGTTTCTGAAGTGCAGGGACCAAAATTGTAAATTCTGATATGGGAACCTTAGGCGGGGCGCGTAAGGATTTACCAAATCCTTACGCGGGGCGCGTGAGACTGTCAGACAGAAAAATCTTTGCATTTAATGCAGTTTGGCCTTTCGTTTGATCAAGGGGCAATGCCCTTTCACCCAATCAGGAGCCAAGGGCCAAGTTCTGACTTACCACAAGAATTTGACAAGTGTACGCTCGAGATCGCGGCACGATATTCGATAAACGATCCTAACGGTTCCACTTTTCCTATAAATACCCCCCCCCTTTTATTCCAAAAACCCACAAAATCTTATCTTAAGGCTCTAAGTTGGAACCATTGTTCCATACCTGAGCTATTTGATCTAGATTAGCACTCGGGGACCTTCCGTAAGTCTTCTTTCGCTCTTTTATCGCTTTTCGAGTCCGAAAGTCAACATTTTGTTGACTTTCTGCATTGACCAGCTTATGGTCGATGCGAAGTTCATGGAACTTCATAACGTGAGCGTGATCACAATGGTTATAGTCCGTAGTGACTATACCTACTGATCACCACGTTAACTAGGCTCAGTGACGGGTCGTAGTTTCGGCCAAAATGTGCATTCTTGCATATTTTGTAACCAAACTACTCGTGAGCATCAAAGCCGTTTGTTTTGATGTCAAACCTGTTTTCTAAACTTAGTTAAGCATGTTCTAACATGCTTAGCTCGTCACTTTTAGTTTAGTGCTTATACAGGGTCGTAATAAGCGATCTAAACCATCGCTTATACTTTCGAACCCGACCCATTTGGTCGATCTTTAGGATCCGACCAAACACATTAGGTGACCATAGCTATAACCTTCCGAGGTTATACCTTGTGGTCACGATGTTAGGCGTTCCAGACGCGTTCTACGCGAACGACGCGTTAGGGTAGCCTAAGCTACCTAAACGGGTCATGATGGGGCGTAAGCACTTAGGTTAGGTTTCATTTTAGTATGTAGGCTTTTTTAAACCATATTACACGAGTCTCCATACTCGTTTGGTTTACGAACCCGCATACTATCCGACCCTCCGATTTTGGTCCGGTATATTAATATAGCTACCTATTAGGTGCCGTTTGATATCCCGTGACCTCTAGCATTATCTGGTTATTATACAAAGAATTCAAAGCAATCTCAGGTGAGTACATTGAACCCCTCTTTTACTGTTTTCCAAACTGTTTTGGGGTGAAACACATGTGCCTACTTGCTACTTTTATGCTTTCCGGTTTTCACATCATATACTACTATGTTCGATAGTACATATATAGTACATGATTTCATTGTGTTTATGCTATGTATGCCCATTGTGTGCGTACTTAGTACATTGCTATACATTTCATGCTACGTACCCCCATTGTGTGCATACGTAGTACATTGTTTCACATTGCATTACTGTTGCATATGCTCATCCAGCATATGAACACATTACACTACATTTTGAACCGTTGTACTCTACAATACATTTCATGCTACGTACGCCCATTGTGTGCATACGTAGTACATTGTTTCACATTGTATTACTGTTGCATATGCTCATCCAGCATATGAACACATTACACTACATTTTGAACCGTTGTACTCTACAATACATTTCATGCTACGTACGCCCATTGTGTGCATACGTAGTACATTGTTTCACATTGCATTTCTGTTGCATATGCTCATCCAGCATATGAACACATTACACTACATTTTGAACCATTGTAACCATTTGACTATGTGAACCGTCTTACCCCTTTGATTTCATGAACCGTCTGTAACCATTGAACCGTGTAAACCAGTTGTATCCATTGACATGATTTACAGTTGACAATAGACATTTGACTATACATAAACATTTCTTCCGTTGTTAAACATTTCATCTTGATGGTTTGGTTTGAGTAAATGATTAAGTAACGAGGCGTGTGTAATATGATACAAGCATGGTGGATACGCCGCTGGTACTTCCTATATATAAGTGTTTGTATGGTATTACATATCGTAGCGTTATTTGAATCATTTCAATTCAAGACATATGACATTTTATACAAACAACACACTTTTCACGAGACATTGTTTTACAAACGACTTATCTTATACAAACTCATTTTTACATGGTTATCCGTTTAACCATATAGTGTTCTCATATTTATACATATCATTTGATCTTACCGTTTTTCAAATGATTTACAAGACAAAGCAAAATACGAGGTTCATGACTAAACATTTTCTCAAACTCAAGTCATGAATTCCGTTTTCACAAAACCAATGTATCTCACAGGCATTTTTATGCTGACGTACCTATTTTCACATGTGTTTTCAGGAGATGATGCATAGGACTTAACAAGACATACTTAGGCGGACATGTGCCTTAGTGACTTAAAACGAGACAAGAACTAGTTAATTTATGTTATGTACACTTTGATTCTTGTTCAGACAATGTAAACTTTCATGTTTGATTTATAAAACGAAACTTCATTTGCCATGGATTTGAAACAATTGATTCTGTTACAACACTCCCCGACGTTTCCGCCACGTTTTGTATGTTCTACGTGGTCGGGGTGTGACATAACATCCTAAACACCTATCACATACGTTAAAATACAGGTCAATACACATAGTGTAAAGGTGAGCATACAAGTTTGATAATAGTAATAGAGTTCGAAATAGTTTACGCATAACCAGCATGTAACATGTACAAAGTGAAGGCAAGTAGGTTATCGACAGAGAAATATGCACAGACGTGACTGCGAGTTGTAGAATGCGCAACACATATCCCCACTGGGACACGTGAAGTAAAGCCCTTAACAACCCCTGTCCACGACAGGTGCTGAGGCCAAACTATAGTACTATCGTTGCTAAGGTGTCAGGGAACAATCACTGGGCTAACATAACATACAAGCATTCATCGAATAACGCGTAGCATGCAATAACGGTTAGCGTATAAATATAGTTTGCGTCGTGTGTCAATCGTGATTTAGAATAAGTAACGTATGTAACACCCAAAAGTGCATAAAGCGAAAAGGGATCGAGTATACTCACATATTGTGTTTAACAAGTAAACACGCTCTTGGATTGAAGGGAGCGCTGAGAGAGATTAGCCTAAACAGTTAACGATAGCATAAGCGATAAGCGGCGGGTAAAACGGTGCAAGGGTGATAAGTGTCGGATGGTAATCCGAACGGATGGCAATCCGATCGGATGGCCAGTCGATCGGATGGCCAGTCGATCGGATGTCAATCCGTTCGGATGGTCATCCGATCGGATGGCCATCCGATCGGATGGCCATTCGATTGGATTGACTCCTCGTTTGGTGAAGATGTGTTTGTGTCTGATGGTTTGCCTTTTGAAGTTTTCGTTGTAGCATTTTGAAATCAGAGAAGTATCTCTACCCTTCAGGTCGGTCGATCGAACGGTGGTTCGATCGGATGACGATCCGTTCGGTGAGGAATTTCTCAGAGAACAAGTTCACAGCAGTGTTGTCGCTCGATCGAATAGTCTCTCGATCGGGTGGCAATCCATTAGAACTGACTATGCATTGAACATGTTGAAAATGGTTTAAGTGTTGAAGTTCCAAACATCACATGGTCGGATGGTTGTTCGATCGGATGGCAATCCGATCGGACGGTAATCCGTTCAACGTTCAGTACCTTGAAGGTTGAAATAAAAGTTTAAGTGTGTGGGACCAAGTGTAAGCCGATCGGAGGGCTGTCTGATCGGGTGGCAATCCGATCAGACGACAATCCGTCCCGGCGGCCTGATCGTCTTGACACTTGATTGTTTTGAAAGTTTGTAGTTTTGATCGAGACGGTGTGATAACGCGTTAAACAAAAGAATCTCGCCAAAACCCTAGCGACCCGATCGAACAGGAATCACCCAGATCCGACCCGTTCACTGGTTCGTGGCGGTTGTTCATGTTTAACCCGGAATCGGTTGTCTCTTTGGTAGAACCCAGATCTTGAACCAACTCATCACTAAGAAGGAGTAGAATATCAGAACAAGCTCCGATTCTATCGGTTTTGAGTGCATTGAGTGTAAAAGAGTTGAAAGAAAGTTTGAAAACCATCTTTCAATCCTTTTCACCATGAATATGTTCAGATCCATGCAAGATCTTTGTTCATTCATGTGGAAATCGTCCAGATCTAAGTTGTTCTTGGTGGATTGAAGCCAAAACATGAAGTTCATAAGAACCTCATGATGACATCATCCTAGAACACCTTAATTCCATTGATTTCACGGTTAAAAGTTAAGATTCAAAAGAGAGGATGATGAAGAAGTGTGTGTAGATCATAGAAGTACAAGATTTAGGTTGAAAACTTACAAGAATCACGAGAAATCGAGAGAAAGAAGAGCTTGAGTGCGGCTGGTCGAGTGGATGTCACACCCCAACCGATGGCGGAATCATCGGGGCATGGCACTGAGCGAAACAAATTGTCTAGAAGTTTCCATAACAATTATCATTATCAATCAATTTAAAATAACATGTCCCATACCATGTCTCAAAAGGTAAATAAATCATTACAGACAAAATTTAGGCAAATAGTTCTATTCCGACAACTCAGATTTTTAAGTAGCCCAATTGTTTATCTACTTCTAGAGACTCTTGATTACATCAGTACAGACAATTATTTGTTGGCCTCTAGAAACTTATTATAGCCTCGCTTTCCTAGCAAATAAGCATCCTAATTACCTGTCACATACGTTAAAATAAAAGTCAATACACATAGTGTAAAGGCGAGTATACAAGTTTGTTAATAGCATATAGAGTTCGAAATAGTTTACGCATAACCAGCACGTACACAGAGGAAAACGAAGCATGTTAATTATCGACATGGATCTATCGATACCAATGACTGCGGGTTGACTGCCCAAGGCAGTTCGTAATACATGATCACCACCGTAATCCATGCAAATAATTGTCCTTAACAACCCCCGTGTGAACGGGTGCTGAGTCCAAACTATAGTACTATCGCCGTTAAGGCAGGTAGACAACATTCCATGTGTAAACATAACAAACAAGCATTCATTAAGTCACGTATAACATGCGGTAACGGTTAGCGTTTAAAATATTGCGTAGTGTGTTCGATGTGATTTCGTATAAGTAACGTATGTAACACCCAAAAGTGCTCAAAGCAAAAAGGGATCAAGTATACTCACAGCGGTTGGATGGATTGAAGGGAGCGCTTGAGAGTAAGGTTAGCCTGAATAGTTCGATAGTATAACAATAAGTGACGCGTAAAATGAGAATAAGTGTTGGTGGGTCGGACAGCTGGTCGATCGGACGGCAGTCCGATCGGACAGCTGATCGTGCGAGTGACTGACCATTCGGATGGCTGTCCATTCGGACGGTTGTCCGATCGGATGGTCGTTCGAGTGGATTGTTTCTTCCTTTAGGAAGGATGTGTTTGTGTATGATGGTTTGACTTTTGAAGTTTTTTTGTAGCATTTGAAAACATTGAAGTACCTTTACCTTCCCGGTCGGTCGATCGGACGGTTGTTCGATCATCCGGCAGCCCGATCAGCTGGGCACTTTAGTGAGAACAAGTTCACAGCAGAATGTCACTCGATCGGACAGCAGTTCGATCGGGTGGCATTCCTAGTGCATTGAACATGTTGAAAAATCGATTAAGTGTTAAAGCCCAAGTATCTCATGATCTGAATAGTAATCCGATCGGATGGTAGTCCGATCGAACAGCAGTTCGTTCAATACTCAAACTTCAAAGATTAAAAAGTGATAAAATGTGGGACCCATAGTGCAAGCCGATCGGTTGGCCGGCCGTTCGGGTGGCTGTCCGTTCGGGTGGCTGTCCGTTCGGACAGCTGTCCGATCGGACGTCACTCCGTCCTGGTCGTCCCGTTCGTCTTACACTTGGTTGTTTTTTATTGTTTGTCATTTTATCGAGGCTTTTTTATAACGAGTCAAACAACAGGAAACTTGTCAATACTTGGTTCTCCTGATCGGACAGGAAATCACCCCAAATCCAATCAGTGAACTGTTTGAGACGGTGGTTCACATTTAACCCGAAATCGGTAAACCTCGTGGATAGGATCGGATCTTGGGCTAACGTAACCACAGATCGGGTAGTAAGTGGCATCAGTTCCGATTCTATCGGTTTTGAGTGCATTGAGTGTAAAAGAGTTGAAAGAAAGTTAGAAAACCATCTTTCAATCCTTTTCTTTGTGAAAATGTTTAGATCTATGAAAGATCTTTGATAGTTTATGTGGAAATCGGTTAGATCTAAGTTGTTCTTGGTGGATTGAGGCCAAAACATGAAGTTCTTCAAGAACTCATGATGAAGTCATCCTAAAACACCTTGAATCTTGGTGATTTCACGGTTAAAAGTTAAGATTCAAAAGATAGAAAGGTGTAGGAGTGCGTGTAGATCAAGGAAGTACAAGATTTAGGTCGAGATCGTACCTGAATCGAGAGAAATCTGAGAAAAGGGGAGGAGAGCGTGCTGTTCGGTCAGAGAGTTTCCAGAAATGGAAAGTGTAAAAGTGACGTGGGTATTTATAGGATTCTAAAAGAGGAAAAGGCTGGCCGATCGGTCAGCAGCTCGATCGGACAGCCTGTCCGATCGGACGGCAGTCCGAACGGACGGCTGGTCGATCGGCTGGTGGCCTGATCGATCGGTCGCCTGTTTTCGAGTGTTTGGTGCGACGAGTTTTGCTGTTTCGATCTCGATTGTGAGCCTTGCGATGCGATAGAGTTTCCTAGTCAAATTACTTTTAATCCCAACTACTCATACCGAGCACTATCTCTTCTCCACTAATTATCATACTATATCTACATACAATCATCCTTAGTTCGTATTCGATTTGCGATTGCGATTCGATTGCGATGAGTTCGATTACATTTTGATTGATCACCACACATTACATAAATAAACATGCACAAGTAACACATAAGGCACACACACACGTATAGTAATCACCAAAATGCGTAATTCGAGTTTGCGAGCGCGATGTTGATTAGATTAGATTGATTAGCGTTTAATTGACTTTATCGCATTGTTACTTCCTATTATTCACAGTCGTAAAGCGATTCATAGCGGTAAATGTTCGATTACTACGATTTTAATTGATTACTCCACATAATACAACTAACGTAAAACATAAAACTAGACTAACTACAGTCAAAGAAGTCAAAACAGGAATTAAGCAAGGAGAGACAGATTGCAATTAGCAATCTTTTCTTCCTTTGACTTCAATCTTGACTTTGACTTTGATTTCCGAGGCACTGGGGTGTTACAGTGGAGAGCTGTCACATCAAGTGATGTGACATGTGAAGGGTATTTATAGTGTGACAACCCTCACCAAATCAGGTATCCGTACGACATAATTAATATTTAATTACTGCTTAATTACTGTGCTTGATTGAAATTGTGGATAAACTGCTACCTGAATACTGATACATGTACTTACTTGCATCATACCTTATTTGTTGTCACTCCATTATTTACATACAGAACTCTAGTGACAACCTTGATGCACAAAAGCACAGTAGCACAATGAACGGATAACCCAGTAAACATGCTGATATAGCCAGCATCAGGCAGACACTACCTCTAAGGCCTGTATGAGCCAGAGATAGTTTACTACATTTGTAGAGAGTGTAGGGATAAGAGGGTTGTAGAACTGTGTCACTAGGTGTTAGTTATAGTGACCGGATGTGCCTAAAACGTACTCTATATACAAAATTCAGCACTTTAAATAAAAAATCAGCATTTAGCCATCTAATAAAGTGCCAAAACATGAGAAAAATATTACTAGACACTTTCCAAAGTGTCGGGAATAAATCGTGTCACTAAAAATAGTATTTACGACACTTTAAAGCTTTGTTAAGCACTTAAACGGATTAATATCCAACCGTACAACCGGGCTTAACCCGGAACATAAAAATATTGCCATCATCATTATTTTTCTTTGTTTAAGCCTGTTAGGGTCCCCGAATACCCTAACACCCGTTACAACTTACTACACGCTAGTAACCGGATTAACCTCCTAACTATCTAACTAGACCTTAACTATTTAGTTGGAAATGAACCATGAACACCCCCCCCCCCTTGAACCGAAATCGTCCCCTAGGGGACACCCTTTGTCCTTGCAAGATTAAAATAATCCTAATTGTCTAATATCTTGACAACACTATAACCTTTGGGTAATTAAGATGGAAATTGTCTATAAGTAACAACAATAGCACACCATAACCTTCACCACACATCAAGACTTCACTCCTCTCTCTCCCTCTCTTGACACTTTCGGCCGAGAACCACCCGCCCTCCATCCATCATTTTCGATTTCATTCAATCCATTCCAAGCATCTACAAGGGTTAAGGATCGCGTGTAAGGAACCTCGGTGCACTCGGATTGCGAAGGACCTCACTACATTGCTTTTATCCACTCGATTTCCGACTAGTTTCTTCCCTAGCCTCGAGCTAGTAGTAAGTGACTCTAAACGCCTTCTTGATCTATTCTAAAGTGGTTAAAATGAGCTTTGTCGGTTAAAAATCATGAACATACAAGATTACTTGCTAAAAGTTTACAAAAATGATAAACATGTTGGATAAAAGCAATAGAGTTGTGTAAAACTTGTAAGACTTGTTTTATTATGATTATTTAGTGTTGATCTATGTTAGTAGTAGCTCGGATCGTCATCTAACCCGGCTAAGTCATGTCTATGAAACATGACCTAGAATATGTTAAAGTATGAAAGAGGTTAAATGATGAACACTACTACATATCAAGCATGAACTTGTGTAAAGACAATCTTTCTTATGAAATAGACTTGTAAACTAGTAGATCTACGGATCTACAAGTGGTATTTTCAAAGGACCAAGCGTCAAAAGAAATCATATTTTCTAAACCAGGTTTTACATAAACAAGAGTGATTTTTGTAAACACACAAGTGTGCAGACACTTGTGTGACACAAAGTTTTGACAAAAGAACTATTTTTGTAAATGTTGACAAAAAGTTGTGGAAATTTATTTTCTTTAAAAACGAGACTCTCAAGAAACCGAGTTGATTTATACAAAGATCCACTAAAAGTAATGGAAAGTTACTACCTATTTTGGATAAACCACAAGTTCATGTATTTTTGCGATTTATATCTATTTTGGCTAGTTTGATGGTTTGAATATTGTTTATTGTTGATTGAGAAAATTGTTGTTTGAAATTATAAAAGAAAATGATACGCTTGAAAGCGTGGTCACCTCCAGTTACAGGGGAAACTCTGGCGAAATTTTTCCAAAAACCTAACACTTGCAAATATTTTCATCACAATTGTTATAAATATATTTCTAACTTGTTTTCAAAAAATGTAAATTTCGCCACGGTTTTATTTACGACATTTCTAAGTGTCGGAGGTGAGATTTTTACAAAATAAAACTTGATAAATATATATATATTTTTTTCATAACAACACTTGTGAGATTTTTATGATTATTTTGTGAACTATACAAATATTATTTTTAGGGTAAAAATAATATTACCGAATGTAATGATTCCAAAATAATACGAACGCCTTCACAATAAATATTAAGTTACAACGGTATTATTAATACCACCTGATCTTTAAACGTAACTTACGCATTTTCGGAAAAATACTAGTGAACGCGTATTTTGACAAGAGTATTATTTTGAGGAAAAATTATATGTAATGAAATATAATATTTTTGGGAAAAATATTTATATTTTGGAGAAAGGATTAACATATATTTTTAAGTGAGACTTAATAATATATTTCGAAAATTTACAAACACACATGTATTGAAGCCCCAATTCTTGGGAAGGAAAATATTTACCAAAGATTTGCAAAGTGTAAACACGAAATAGTTGTCTAACTATTTCCCAAAGACATTAAACCTTAAGCTAAGGCACGGCCGTCCGTCTAATAGAAGTTAGTACGTGTAGGTCGTCGCACAGCAGATTGATCAGGAGATTTTCTTGATAGAGACGCACCACTGTGAGTTCATGTCCCCCTTTTCTCTTAACTGTTTTCAGTTTTCTAAACTGCGGGGGTGAAATACATGTTTCTATGATTACAAGTACTTTTACATGGTATGGTTAGCGTAAGGGGGTTACTACTTAGATCATGTGAGTGGGTAGGCGCAACTTGAGGCCATTAATCCTCATTGTATGACCGAGGGACAGTAGCGGTAGATCTATCTGGGTGTAGCGAGCCCAGCCCCAGGCCCAGCAGAACGGACCTCAGGGTGACTTTGTGCCCAACGCTAAATCCGCTAGGTTTGAGTCTTCCTACTACACGTCACACATATCAATGGCCTTGCAAACCATTGGTGATCTCTTTTTCCTTATTTGCTACATACCAGGATTTTATACATACAAAGGTTTTATTACTCACTTACACATGAACTCGCTCAACAATTTTTGTTGATTTTTCCAACTTACATGCATTTCAGGGAACTTAAGATCTGGCGCGGTATGCTACATTTTCCCGCTGCATAAGAGTTTCGAGGTCATCCAAGTTTAGGGGATGTGACTTTTACCTGGACGAGTCACAGTCCTTAAACTGCGTTTATTTCATGTTGGTGTTGTGTCTTTCAAACAATGTTTTTATGTTATCAGGTTGTAGTGTCCGTTGCATGAGTCAACGCCTTAAGACAATGTTGTGTTACTTATGTTTTAAAACTTAATTCAATGGATGATCTTGCATGGTTTTATTTTCATATAGCTTTGTTATGATTAAGCTATGGTATTAAGAAGTCACACCAAATTAACCACGCTTCCGCAAAGCTAGGGTGTGACATATAGGGTTTCCCAAAAAGGAAAGTGCAAGGGATCGAGTGGGTCACCGATCGGATGACTGTCCGATTGGGTGGCAATCCGATCGGTTGACCATCCGATCGAGTGGCTCCGACAATTAAGTTCCGGCGTTTCGATTTGCGTGCTGAGTGTTGCGATGTGTTTTGAGTGAGTTTGCAATACGATAGTAAAGCACCACTCACTGTATCTAACATATAATCACTATAATTAACTTGCGTTTAGCATCTGCGATTCGATTGCGATAGAGTTGCGATTGAGTTCGATTTAATCACCACAACATAAACATAAATAAACATGCAAAAGTAACACATATGTAGCACACACACGTAAAACAATATCCATAACGCATAATTCGAGTAGCGAATGCGATTGCGATGCGATAGACGATAAAGCGATAAAACATGCGATAAATAGCGATTAAACCTCGATTATTAACAAGTACTTCACATAATACAACTAATGCGATAAAATGAATAGATTATCTATAAGTCAAAGAAGTCAAAACAGGAGTTGAGCAAGGAGTGACAGATCGCAATTAGCAATCTTTTCTTCCTTTGACTTCAATCTTGACTTTGACTTTGACTTTTGAAACACGGGGTGTTACAGTTCTTCTAGGGTTAGATTTTCGTCGTATTGTGCAAGATGAGTCTGGCCTTGTTTGTTCACCATTAATATAAATCTCATTCCCCTTTTAGCTTTCACAGTTCTCGAATTCTAAATCCAATTCATCAGTGTTCAATCTGCAAATTGTTCTCGATGTTGGTGGTGGTGGTTAGTGGTGGGTGGTGGTGGGGCCGGTGGTGATGGTAGATAATGGTGGTAGTGGAGGTGGTGATGGTGCCACATAAGTCACCAAGTCATTTGCCACGCCACATAAGCGTCCACGTCATATGCCACGTCACACTTAACTAACTCGATTAAACCACACTTAGAAAAAAAATCATGAGGGAAAATGTTTGCAAGTTGGAATTATTAGAGGGAATCTTTCAAGTTGGAATGATTATCCGGCAATAGGTCAAACTAAAGATTATTAAAATTCAATAACCCAATAAAAAACGACACCTGTTTTGAAAAGTGTGCTTGATTTTTTTTTTTTTTTTTTTTTTTGCAGATTTGATAAAATCTTGGGATAATGGTCTCTAATAATCCCTACTAGACGTCATTGACCATTGACAATCCCACCTTTTTTATTCCCCCTGACAGTCCTATCTTTCAACTATTTTTACTCCACCGGTCCTAAGTTAAAAAAACTTAATGGAGTTAAAAAGTTTCTTCCAACTACAAACTGGCGTTTTAGGGCTTTTGATCAGAACAAGGATACGAATCTATTGATGTAAAACTTATCTCGAAACGATGCTTCAAATGACTTGATTTTTGTTAATTGGAAGTTTAAACACCCGAATTGAAGCACCGTTTTCGTCATTTGGAGCACAATTTCAAGGTAAGTTTTAGATCATTCGACTCATATCCTGGTTTTGATCAAAAGCCCTAAAACGTCAGTTTGTAATTCGGTAAAAACTTAACTCTTTTAAGTTTTTTTAACTGAGGACCGGTGGAGGAAAAATAATTGAAAGGTGGGACTCTCAAGAGGAATAAAAAAAGTTAGACTGCCAATAACCAATGACATCTAGTAAAGATTATTATAGGCGAATATCCATAAAATATTTGTGAATCAAAATCAAATCTAAAATACCATAAATTTTGAAGGAAAATCCATATTCTAATAAAGTTGCATTGAATACAAAATGTCATAGTTAGTTAGAATATTAAAATTGGTGACAAACCAACCAATTTTGGTACCAACGGTGGGCCGGTGAGACGTAGCTTTTTGGCCAAACATGCACGTTGCCAAGATTTTCGACTCAATTTAGTAATTTCTATTTTTTTTTTAATGGTAGATATCCTTTTAATCCCTATTATTTGTAGAATTTGAACCCAAAAGACCCCTATCTTCTTAAATCAAAGGTTTTGTCTTTGCCAATAAATTACCACTCTATTGTTTTACTAATTTCTTTTAGTTTCAAAATTATGATCACTTTTATTTAAATTCTTATTTTTACCTTGAAATGTGAATAGATAAATTTGTAAATCCTTTAGTTGTTTCCTTCTCACGAAAGGTAACGCCACACATTTAAATTTCAAACATGCAAGAGTAAAAGGCCGGTGTTGCAAGATCACAAAAGGATAACTTTACTTGCATAGAACCGTAAACACAATGCTAGTTTTCAATTTTTTTTTTTTTTTTTTTTACAATCATACTAATGCGGGCGAGACGGCGCTGAGGAAGAAAGCTAAAATTAGATGAATAAGAATTTTAGTTTGTATCATTCTTTTTTCTTCACAATGACTTCTAAATCCGAAACTTAACACGTGACGGCGTGACCGCATTGCCTCACGATATGAAGAATATAGACATCTCAAAACAACATTTAATTAATTTTCATTTAGGGGATATTAAAACAACAGGATACAAATATCATAAATTCAAAAATTGGAGTATTTGATTGGGAAGATGATATTAGCCTAGGTGTTTAAGGGAGATGCATAAAGTCATTCCAGCTTTGCCTAGGTGATAGAGACTCTTATCTCTTGATAAGAAGATCAGAGTTCAAATCATGACAGATAAATTAGGATTAATTTTGTGTAATTTAAGAGTAAGGTTAATTGTAACATTTGCCATTCAAAAAAAGTCACATTATATGTGTTAAATGACAGGTAAAAAAAAGTATAATACTCAAGTAGATCACCTTTAATAAATAAAGACAAACATCTACAATGATGGTTAAACGAATATTGATGTGAAGAAGAGAGAAACCTCTACAAACGTGGAAGAGAAAAAGAATTTGTAAAATATTGCTCGTGACAGACACCATCCATTTATGTGAAAAGGTGGAAAAGATAGAAAATGTATTAGTTTTAGAAGAGAGGAGAGAGGAAGTGAATAACTCTAGATCGTGAAATAGTAACAATGTTGCTTGCTTCCAGAACGCTCCAAGACCTTGCGTTGGACCGGGAACTAGGTAATGGATGTCTGATCGGCCCGGTTCACCCTATCGGATCGAATTTGCATCGAACCGGGTGGTTGGACCGGGAACCGGTGGTCGGACCAGGAAACAGGGTGGTTGGACTTGATTTGTTAGGGGTTCAATCAGATTTTGTAAAAAAAAAAAACTAATTTCATACTATTTAATTTTATTATATTTATGTAATAATCCAATTCTTATGGCCCGACCAGTTGCCCAGTAAAAAGACCAATTCAACGTCTGGTTCCAAAACATTGCTCATAGCCACCATCCACTAAGACCGCCCGTAATGGGGCTTTTTTTTAAAAAAAAATTCAAAAAAAAAAACCGCTCGAAAACGCCCCCCACCCATTACACCCCGGCGTGATTAAGCGTTTTTCGACAAAAAAATTGGGCCGGCGTGTTTAAAAAAATGCCTAAAAGGGCTTGTGGCAAGGGTTGACTGACCAATGGGGCATTGTGGCATTATTTAATTTAAAAAAAATAATTGTGTAATTAATGGAAGGGGCGTTATTAGGCATTATTCTCACTACGCTACTTTTGCAAAACCGCCCAATAATGCCCCCATGTTGATTGGACTGCCACATGACAGAAAACGCCTAGTTAAAGCATCATTCGACAAACAACTACGCATGGTGTAAGTAATAATTAATTAACATTCTCCAAGTCAAAAGAATTATTAAACCCAAACCCTTTTTTAATTTTTTAATTTTGTTTTAGTTGTGTGGGAATTGTAGCCGTTTGAGCACTTTTGCCAAGATAAAAGTTACAGAATAACGTTAGACTGTCACTCTCACTTCTAACCTTCAACCTATATTTAGGGCTTCATCTTATTTCACTTCAGATCCAAACAAATCAAAACCCCACATCAAAATCTACAACCTTTTGTTTAATTTCATGGAATCTCTTGATTCGGATCACAATGTCGGACCTGGGTTTCCTCTTGAAACGGGTTCCGACCCGAAACAGAGCAATGGCGGTGGTGCTAGAGGTGAAGTTGACACGTCAGCACCGTTTGAGTCCGTGAAAGAGGCTGTGACCCGATTCGGTGGAGTCGGGTTCTGGAAACCCCATTCTAAACATCTTCATGCTTCTGAGGTATCTCTCTTTCTCTGTATGTATATATTTATGTGAATTATTATTGGTGTTGTTTGCTTGCTTGAATCATCATATTTTGTCATCATTTTACATAAAAAAAATATTTTTTTTAATTACCCTTTTGGGTTTGACCTCTGTGTTGAATTAAAAAGGTTGAAGCTTTGGTTCTTGTTAAACTAAAAGATATAATATAGTTGAGTTTGGAATTTGGAACCTATTAATGTTGACTTTATTAGTCAAACTAAAAGATGACATTTTGAATTTTGAATTGAATCTTGATTATGTGTTTACCAATTTGATTCTTAGGGTTGTCTGCTTGAATCACCATATTTTCTCATCATTTTGCTATTTTTTTTTTCAATTCTAGTCACCCTTTTGGATTTGATCTTTGTGTTTGGTCAAAAGCGTCTCAAGAAGTTGAAAACTGAGCCAAAAAGGTTGAAGCTTTGGTTCTTGTTTGTTTTAACAAGTCAAAGTACAAGATATACATTTGAATATAGAACCCATCAGTATTGACGAATTTGATATTGTTTGTTTCCATTTTGTAAATGGAATGTAAGTGATCCGAGCCTGAGCTCGTCTAAACCTGAGCCTGAGCCTGAACAAGAAATTTCGTTCGTTTAACTGCACAAACGAACATGAACAGAGGCCGTGTTCGTTCATTTATGTTCGTGAACGTTCGGTAACGTGTTCGTTTGTGTTCGATAGTTCATTAGTGTTTTTAGTTTTTATACTTTATTTATGTACTTCAATATTTCCGACAAATAAAATACTTAATAAGTGTCATTGTATTATATATTCTGCTCATGAATGCTTGTTTGTATTCGTTTGTTTCCATTTGTCTTCATGAACATTAGTTTGTACTCATTCGTGTGCATCAACGTTCGTTTTCGTTCGTTGCCTAAAATTAACAAACAAACACGAACAAGTTCATTTCCTTAACAAACGAACACAAACATAAAATCTCGTTCTGTAGGTGTTCATGAACAGTTCGTGAACACATATTTCTTAACAAACGAACACGAACAAAGTCTTGTTCGTGTTCGTTCGGTTCGTTTGCAGCCAGTGAGTAATTTTTCAAACTTGAGCTCGACTTGCTCATTATATATTTATAATCAGAGTAATTTACTTACAGTTATCAATTTATATATCTATAATTATAATTTTGTTATAAGTTTATATAAATTATTTAGGTATTTTAATCCTAATTTTATATAACAATAAATATTATGTAAACATATATTTTAATGTATTTAAAAATTATATAAATAACAGACTTGTTTACTCAAGCTCGATAAACTCGGGCCCTGGCTCCGGCTCGTTTATTAAATGAGCTTATTTTTATTAGGCTCGGGTTCGTTTAAGCCCATCTCGATTCGAGCCTTAGTTCGTCTACACCCTTCATATTGTTCATGTGCTTGCAGAATGACGGTGAAGAAGAGTTTGATGCAGCAAAAGCCGAAGAGCAGGCTGTGCAGTTAGCAAACGATTTGATGGTGAAAGAAAGGGAAACACTTGAAGTCTTGAAAGAACTCGAAGCAACAAAGAGTCTTGTCGAAGAATTAAAAGTCAAACTTCAGAAAGAATCAGCCGCAGTCAACGATCAACTGAAAGAAGTCAAAGAATCAAGAGATGGAAATGACGAAAACGCCCTTGAAACGCAATCAACTCCAAGTTTCATTCTGATGGAATTGAAGCAGGCTAAACTTCACTTAACAAGAACAACAAATGATCTTGCTGACATCAGAGCAACTGTGGAAACTTACAGCAAAATGATCGAGAAAGAAAGATTCGAACTCGAGAAAACCCGTCAGCGATTATCTTCAAGTTCTTCAAAAACGTCGTCTTTGAAAGACGTTGACTTTCCGAAGGAGCTTCATAGGTTAACTTCCGAAACAGAAGAGTTCAAGAAGGTAGGAGAGGTAGCAAAATCCGAAGTTTTAAAATCAATGAATCAAATCAAACAAACTAAAAGAAAAATCAAAACAGCCGAAATCCGTCTGATCGCCGCTAGAAAGTTGAAGGAAGCGGCTAGAGCCAGTGAAGCTCTTGCGCGAATTGAAATGAAGTCAATATCAGAAAGTCAAACGTTATCGGAAGGTGACGGTGTAACTCTTTCGTTTGAAGAGTACAATTCTTTAAAATCGAAAGCTCGAGAGGCTGAAGAATCTTTAGTTAAAAAAGTCAACGAATCGGTGGTCAAAGTCAACCAATCCGAGATCTTGAACAGGGTAGAGGAAGCAACAGAAGAAGTAATACACAGTAAGAGGGTTCTCGAAGAAGCGTTGAGTAAAGCGGAAGCTGCTAACAACGACAAGTTAAAAGCGGAAGAAGCTCTTAGAAAGTGGCGGTCAGATCATGGTCAAAGAAGAAAGTCAACGGTTCAAAACTCGCCGAAGTTCAAGAATTCTTCGAGTAGGAACAACGCTCGTTTGTTGGACGTAAACGGGGCCCATTTGGGAGGTAACGTGACGAATCCTATGTTGGCAGGTCCCATTTTGGCGCCCACGATGTCGATTGGGCAGATTTTGAGCCGGAAGTTGCTTTTGACAGAAGAGTATTATGAGAAAAGTGACATGAAAAGGAAGGTTTCTTTGGCGCAAATGTTGAGTAAACCTACTATTAATGGCGGTGGTGGCAGCGGCAATGGTGGTGGCGGTGGTGGGGGTGTTGATGGCTGCAGAGGGGTGAAAGGGAAGAGAAAGAAGTTTGGGTTTGGTCGAATTCAGTTTCTAGTGACGAAACCGAGCAAGAAGAAGAAGAAACATAGTGTAAGTCCACGCCTTTCGAGCACCACTGGTTAGAAAGTTTTTTCTGTTTCGGATCTGATATAACTCTAGGATTTTATTAATTTGTTTATTTGTTTGTTTTTCATGCTAAAAACCATGTTGCTTTAGATATTATTCGCTGTTAGATATAGATAGGCAACGTGATTATAATACCCTATCCCTGTAAAAATCGGTTGCATATGGTTATTGTTTAAATATATCAATGTTTGTAATTTTTCTTTAAATTTGTGTAAGGCTCAGACTATTTGGTACAAGGTTCCTTGGGAGGGTGTTCTTTCTGTGACCAACTTTGAGCGTGAGAGTAAGCAATGGTATAAACCAGAATTGTCGTCTGACAAAGACAGTGTATGCGTATTTAACATGAGGTGGTTGAATGCCCCCTTTGCTCGGTATTTACATACTTTTTCTATACTTAGACCCTCTTACCGACTCATGGATAATGTTTTATCCCTGGGACAATGGCCGGGTTGGTGGAAGTTCCCTTTTACTTTGACATGACGGTGATTAAATACACTTGTAGGATGCTTGATGCTTTGTACCCGCTTGGCCTTTTCCCGTTAAAGCCTATGGCTTTCGGCCAGCCTGGAGGGGTTGGCGCTCATGAATGGACCTCTGGTCGTGTTTAGACTTGTGGCACAGACTCGATGTTATCCCATCGTGTCCCCTCTAACCGGGCTCATAACTTCAGTGCACAATGATTTGTGTAAGATTGTCACCGCTGACATACATTAGTATAACACGATATAGTGAAATGATTTGAGTAGATGGTTGTGTGGGCTGTCGGGTCTGCTAGTCGTCTTTATCATGTGTTTCGAATGAGTACATTATGTTTAATTTCTTTACTACTTTTAAAGACTTTGTTTAGTAAGGAAATATTTCTTTACTACTAATTTTCTCCTCAAAGAATTTTCCACGGCATCATTTGATTAGTCCATTTGACTTTTTATATTCGAAACATTACTTGTTAGATAAGTTTCTTTCCAAATTTTATATTAATTCATTTAAACAAAAAAGATAGAAATTAATAAATATTCACACATGTTTTTTAGAACTGCTCAAAGGTTGAAATTTGTTTTATAAACATTATGATTTTTATAAACATATACATATATAAAGTCTTGAAGATATCTACTGTAAGCATTTTTACAAAACTCCATGTAAGTTCGTAAGAATATTCTTTTATAAGTATTTTACTTTTTATAAAACGTTGTTTTAAATTCGTTTTATTGCTTTTTGTCACTTAATATTTCATTTTTCATGAAGTTGGCTTTGTAGAGAACTAATCTTGACCATGCATATCAAGCGTCAATTTGTTGTTGAGAGTACTTGTCAAGTGTATGCACATTCCATGTGCGATACGGTAGAGTCTCTGTTTTGTTTCAGGCCCTACATCTGATATTTTTTTCATAAAATGGCCAATACACGACTCTACTATAATATGTTGCTCAACAAAATTCTAATATCGTTAAGCTTTTTGCGGTTGTCGATCGGAAATATTAACTGTAGACCATAGTTCAAAAGTAATAAAAGATCCCAAATGTTTAACAAAAATTGATCCATAGTTCAAAAGTAATAGAAGATCCCAAATGTTTAACAAAAAACAATACCTAGTTTGACCAAAAAATCCTAGAAAATTACTAATTTAGAATTTAACATTAGATAACCAACAACAATATGAGAAGTGATGTTTGACATTGTAATGCTATTTAATATTAGAAATCCTCACTTCGGTCAGTTATTGCCAAAATCCTATGTTCGCGGATTGTCCTCAAAAGTTTCTTAAATTGCGGTTAAGTATAACAGAAAGGGCCGGGTTCATAGTATAATGAAACTAGGCCATCATCTAGGGTCTCCATAAGATTTGCGCCTTCAAATTCTAACAAAAGTTTTTCTATATAATTCTACATTGGGTTTTGTTTACAAAAATTGAAGATCAAGTCATCAACACACTTAGTCTTTTATATGATTTAATTTTAAAGAAATCTTGTAATCTTGAAAGGATAGACTTTATTATCATCAATATTTATGAATCGTGTCAATTTTTTTCACACGGAACATGAAGATTGAATTCTACATCTTAACATTCGATTATTTCAGTTTAAACAAATAATAATGACATGTTGAAAAGAGCCCCTGTTTTACTTTCCACATTGAACCCTCAAAATGATTGAGTTGTTTTGATAACAGTGTTAAAGAAAATATAATTCTTTGAGATATTAAGTGACTCATCCATTCCCTCATAGATAAAATTTTTGTAGAATATAAACCCATGAATACGACTCATAGGCAAGTATCTTGATCTCTAGAGTATAACAAACATTTGTGTAGGACACATGAGCCATAAATTTGAGGACACATGAGCCATATGTAACAATATTTTCAATATACATTTTTGGCCTATTATCAAACGTAAGGTACCTATAAGTGATGACATAGGTTTTACTTTTTTGTAAATGCTACAAAAAATATAAACCGTATATTTTATAATAAGTATTGGGCCACAAAAATCAATTATTAGGACCACCAAAAACGTGTGTATTATAATATATTAGTTCACAATTCATATTTACATTGACCGAACTTTTATTTAAAATTTGAAGCTACAATTCATCCACGCCATACACATCCAAACCGTGTTTCCTTTATATGAGTGGTCATGACTAGTGAGTACAAAAGTTTAGGTATGATCATGTCCATCCAACTCACAAACCATTAAGTTACCCGTGCCCGTATCCGATTCAAGCTTGGGTATAAAATACCCGACCCCATAAAGCTCGCAAGTAATATCGAGCTTGTGCTATTATCGAGCCAAAAGTTTAGCTCAAAACAAGTCAAGCTCGATCATTCACTTGGCTCGGTTACACTTGTGAGAGCCGGTCTAATATGTTCACTCATGATCTCCCGAAACCCGACTCGATCACCCGCCACTAGCTCAGCCTCAATGAGATGAACATTGGGCATTATTTCCAAAACTTCAAAATCAACTACTAAACCACCTTCCATTCTAAGTAAAACTCCATTATTTTTCACCACTTTCATCTTCAAAATCTTGGCTACTTCTTCAAGTTTTGAAATAATTATAGATGCTGGCTGCTTTACCATGAACCTTACTTCCTTCTCGTCTTCGCCATTGTCGTTAAACAATCCCGACAAGTTTAATCCTCGCGATAGTGAAATGATATCAAACGCGTTACAGTTACAATTTCCTCCACCTCCATCTCCACCACCAGCACCGGTTTCAGTTATTACCGGTTCAGAAACCAAACCCGTGTTGAACCACGGGTGTTCTACAATATCCCCAATGCTAATTCGGGTTATTGGGTTCGGATCCAACATCTTTGACACCAAACTTTTGGCTGCAACAGGGAACGAATTCGGATACTTAAACCTTGCACCCGCAATCTTTCTATACATCTCTACCAAATTCGAATCATGAAACGGAAGAAAACCCGCCAAAAGCACAAACAAGACCACCCCACATGACCATATATCCGCTTTCGCCCCGTCATACCCTCTTTGATCAATAATCTCTGGCGCAACATACGCGGGTGAACCACAACATGTGTGAAGCAACCCATCTTGCCTCTTGGTTTCCGCCAATGCACTCAATCCGAAATCCGAAACTTTCAAATTTCCTTCATCATCCAACAACAGATTCTCCGGCTTCAAGTCGCGGTGGTAAACACCGCGACTATGGCAGAATCCGATGGCGGAAATAAGCTGCTGGAAGTACTTTCTTGCAGCATCTTCTTTCAGCCTCCCTTTAGCCAGTTTGTCAAATAACTCACCCCCTACAAAAATCAATGGTACTTGTGAAAAAAAAAATTTACCACAGTTACAAACTATTATTTAATAAAATTTTCTTCTTAATTATTCTCATTGTACTTATATCACCCTAGTTAAAAATATGATTTAATAAAATTTCCTTTCTATTTATTCTCATTGTACTTAGAGATTTCAGGTACAAAACTGGTCCATTAAAGCTGGTCAACAAAAGGGCAAAACCCAAACTGGTTTTGACTTTTTGTTGACCAGCTCGACCATTTCTTGGTTTGAATCCAATTTGGTGCACCTCTAACTGTACTTTTATTACAATTAACCAATAATACATAATAACTTACGGGGTTTTCACGATTCTGTACCTTTTACATACTCCAAAATAAAGTAAATTTTGGTCTTGCTAGCCATGACTTCATGTAACCGCACAATGTTTGCGTGTTTCACCAATCGCATCACCGAGATCTCCCTCTTAATATGTGTGATCATCCCGCTTTTCAGTACCTTCTTTTTGTCTATAACCTTTACCGCGACGCTCATCCCGGTTAAAACATTCCTAGCATGGTAAACTTTTGCAAAGTTACCATGACCCAGTAGTTTTCCCAACTCGTAACGTTGCATCAACACATCACCCTTGGTGTCCATTTGATAATATTAATAATAATATAATAATAATGGGAGAAAATGAATAAATCTTGATGGGTTTCCGCTAGACTTAATTGTCTAACGGTTGGTATGTATGCAATAGGAGAAACTAAAGAATTTATATGATATGATATGAGATGAGAACAAAGATGACCTGTCAATTGTAGATTTACAGACAAAAATGAAGTGTCAAAAATCAGCTTTATGTGTTTTATGGTGCAGGTATGTACCAGCGAGAGAGATCTAGAGAGAGAGAAGAGGGGGGGAGAGAGAAATAAGTGTGGAGACATAAAATCGTGCGGTTTATATATATAGAAAAAATCTTGGTCATTTATTTTAATTTATAATAATTAAAAGGATTACCTTTTCACTCGTTTTGAATAATTGTTTTGAATTATATTCACGTGTTTTAACGTGTTTAGGTGAGTTTTGTAGTTTTTATTTGGCCAATATATTTCGAGATTATTCTAATGTCAAAATTGAATATCTTTTTTCATACGAAATAATTATTGACAAGATTTTATCATATAAAAGTAGCTTAATTTGTAATCTGTTGAACTAACGATAAACATGAGTTATCAAAACAATCATTACACGTGTACGGACATAGATGATTTTGTATTACGTGGATTACCATAAAACTTTTTATGAATGGCAAATTCACGTACCCCTAAATTACTTCTAAATTTATATTATTTGTATGAGGATCGACTCCTCACCTCTTGAGAATCACAACACTTTATTATCATTAAGCTACATGCCATTTGGAATATAAACTTGGCGTGTAACGTTTGTATTGTATTCAATGATAAAGAAATGTTGTTTATATCACTTATACATTTGGAATGTAATTTCATTAATTATTTTACCATGTTAAAAGGTATCAATCATTATGTTAAATTTTTCATAAGTGTGTGTATATATATAATTGGATTGGCAAAAGAAACCTATTTTTATTATTTGGGTAATTTTAAAAATGAGGATGGGCTTGGATGATTGAGAAATAATTAAGGATATGTCAGGATCGGTTTTAATATCTATTTAAAATAATTTGTAGGTTACGATAGGTTTTATGTTGGGTATGTAGGTAACCCGAAAAAGACATCATAGCATGACTCATCATCATGTTCAAGTGTTCGTAAACGTTAGCCTTCAGAGTTGTGATTTCAAAAACGAAAAAAAAATCTAAAAAATAAAAAAAATCAGAAAAATACAAAAACTAAAAAAAAAATAAAAAAAATCCAAAAAACTAAAAATCCCAAAAAAAATTAAAAATAAAAAAAATCAGAAACGAAAATCGAAAAAAACTAAAAAATTAAAGAGGTTAAAAAATATAAAAAATATCAAAAAATTTAAAAATTTTAAAAATCCAAAAAGATAAAAAAAAATTAAAAAATCCCAAAAAAATACTAAAAAACCAGAAAAAAAATCAATAAAATTTAAAAAAATAAAAAATCTAAAAACTCTAAAAAAATAAAAAAAAAACCCAAAATTTAAAAAAGTAAAAAATCCAAAAAAAAATTAGAAAACCAAACATATAAAAATATAAAAAAAGAAAAAAAAATTGTTAAAAAAACACACATATATAAATTAGAAAAAAGAAAAAAATTAAAAATACAAAACATTAGAAAAATATAAAATTAAAAAATCCAAAAAAAAATAAGAATTAAAAAATATTAAAAATATAGAAAAAAGTCAGAAAAAAATAAAAATTGTTAAAAAATAAAAAATTGTTAAAAAATCAAAACAATTAAAGATAAAAAATAAAAATTACAAAACAAAAAATTTAAAAAAATCCCAAAATATATAAAAAAAATTAGAACAATAAAAAATCAGAAAAAGAAAGAATCAAAATAATTTCAAAAAAACTTAAAAAATGTTACAAAATCAAAAAATAAGAAAACAAAAAGAAAGAGATAAAAACTTTTAAAAATCAAAATATTAAAAAAATACAAAAAATTAAGAAATCCAAAAAATTAAGAATTTTTTTTTAAAAAACAATAAGTTAAAAAATCAAAAAAATAAAAAAAAAGTTCAAAAAAAAAAACAGTTCAAAAAATCAAAAAAATAAATAAAAAAACACATTTGAACACACTTTATCTAACATTGGCCACTCTTGAAACAAATGTGGTTTTTTTTTGATTTATTAGTTTTTTTTTGTTTTTTTTTTTAATTTTTAATTTTTTAATCAAAACTAAAAGTTTATATTATAAAATAAACATATAGTTAACTAAATCTTATTTCAAAAGTCAACAACAATAATATCAAGGCCAGATTTCCATTTTTAATTTCTTTATTTTATAAAAGTTTTATTTTTTTATTTTTAATTTTTTAAGTTTTTAAAAATTTTGATTTTTTTAAAGATTTAATTACATAGTTAGTACATGTGGTTTGCACAAAGTAACGTACTTAGGTACTAATAGTTTAAAATCACATTATATGGTATTAGTGTCGCAACCCCCGATCCCTAATCCCTGGGAACGGGCTGCCGCGAGCCAGTTTCGGTGGTATCACGTTACTATCTAATTTGGCAGCGGAATTTTACATCAGGACCGTAGTTAGGAAATATTTTATCAGAGTAAAATACCACATTTCTATATCATTAAACACTTGGGTAAAACCCAAGTTTTCAGTACACACAATTTCATAGGAATAAATCCCATTTTATTTAATAAAAATATCTATTTTATTCTTAGGTAACTTTATTGCCACTTTTCCAAGCCTTCAGTGCTGTCCAGTTGGCTTCTATTTGGCTTTCACATTTTGTTACCTGAAACGCGTTTTAAAAATATTTTGTCAGTGGGAAATACTGGTGAGTGAATCCCAGTTTAATCAAGTTTAAATAAAAACCAATTTACAATATTGAGGGCACATCCGCAATTACATTTGTTTACAAGATATAACAATTAACATCCGTGGTTGTAGGATCGTGAAACGACCTAACGAGTCGATCAGAAGAGTGCTCAGACAGAATCAGAGGCGGAATTCATTGATTCTGTCTTTGTTTAGCTTGAATTCACTATTAACTGTCTCGTTTATTGATCTGGAAGCAATTTACAGCACGTAGACACTTCGATGGAGCTTCGCCGTCGGAAACAAGAACGTTACAACTGATTTCGCTCGGGAGGATATATATAGGCATGTGATTCCGCTTGAACATGCTCAAGCGGAATCACTACAAACACTAATATTCCTGATTTCGCTTGAAATGACCATGTGTCATTTCAAGCGGAATCACCTATAAAATCCATTTCCTCGTTTTGCGTGCCCCATACAATCAGTTCTAATCTAAGACTCTAACGAAGATGAAGTCAATAGACAACTGCACCAACAGACTCCCCCTTGAATGTTGACGGAATCTTCAATGAGAGTCTTCAACATGACGACTCTTCAATCTTGATCGGTCTTCTTTCTTTCTTAGCATATACCAGGATCTTCTCTTTGGTTCTAACCTCGTCAGACTCCCCCTATCAACATGCTGGGATCGCCGTCTGGAATTAGCTATCACCTTGAGATCAATCGTTGGCTTTTCTCTGATAAAGCTCTTCACAGGTTCTGAATTGCATCCTTGCTTTCCGTAGCAACAGGATCAGAAACCTTTCTTTCACCTACACACTTCTCAACCACACTTATAAACAAATTTTCTCATTTAAAAACTTATCAAAATTTTGAAACATTCTAAATTCTGATTCAAATTAATGAATCATCTAAACATTTCAAAATTTTTAACTCAAACACTCTTATCCAAACCATCAGTTCATCATGTTTAGCCTTTGAATTTTGAAAATCAGCTCTTCATCATCAGTTGCCGAAAATCTTTTTGGATTTTTCAAACTATGTAAACTAAACAGAAATTTAAATGCAGAAATGAAATATGTACAAACATTATTTTTGTGAGTTTGTGAAAAAGGATCATATCAGTTTTTGAGACACATCACAAGCACCGTTAAGCTTTTAATCGTTTTAAGTTTTAAATGATTCACATAGATTGACGATATTGTTGTCCACATAAACTCAATCTAAAAACTTTCGAAATGCTTACCGATACGTTAAGGTATATTAATTTTGCACTAAATTCTTATGGACCCCACGATTTCAACATATCCCCTCATCATGCAATACACTGACTCAAGTAATGCCTTTAAACTTTAATCAACTGTGATTTGTGCGAAAACAACGCAGAATGTTTAAACATTAACAATCAGGTCGATACTTCCGTATACGCAGAGAAAGTCCAATGTTTAAACAAAATAAAGAAACTAAAAACAAGTTGAAATTGTTTAGGCTTTAACCACCAGGTCGATACTCCCGTATACGCAGAGGTGATCCAAAGCTTAAACGAAACACCAAAGAAAATAAAGCAGAACGTTTAGGCACTAACATCCAGGTCGATACTCACGTATACACAGAGGATGTCCAATGCTTAAACAAAATAAAGAAATAAAACAAGTTAAGTCTTTGCAAAAGAAATACACAATCACAGTGTCATTTTCAGCAAAGTTGTGAAAGATCACAAACTTAACCAGTTTTTATGCTTTTTGGCATTCAGCGATTACTGAGCAGGTACACAATCAAGAAGGACAAAAACTAAGTACTATGCTTTCAATCATGTTTTCCACTAGAACTAGGCTTTTTCTTTATGTTTGTATCGTTATCGCAAATCTACTAGTCTAGCTGAGCCTATCGTCACATCCTTAGTGAGATCGTTTATCACATTTGTCATTACATTTCTTTAGCATGCTGTGATAGTCCACTGATTTACTATCATTTCCTCTTGTATCAACAAAACTCATTATTGCACTTTTCAATGTTTTTGACATTTTCAAATTTTCTAATTGTTTTTTTAAATTTTTACTCCCCCTAAAATCAAAATATGTTTCAATTTTGATTTTCAGGAAAAATTTGAAACAACCTGTATAAAATTGACAACTTGATGAGAATCGCTTCAATTCTCCATCCACATGGCGTAAACAATCAGAACTCCCCCTCACAACAAACTATTTTCCCATTATGATTTCAAAACACTTAAGTTTGTTTTAATCTAAATGGTTTTTCCAAAAAATTAGTTTGTTTACCAACCATTTGTAGGTTCGGGGTCACTTCTTCACTTTGTTCCTTTTAACCACATGTAGATTTATCATTTTTCCGGTTTTAAACCTCAACACCACTTGTAGAAAATCAAGTACAATTTAATGTCCTTGATTAACCACTTTGTCAATCGAAATATCACCGAAGTGAATTTCTCAAGAAATGTGCCGATTCATGTTCCACGCTTACCAACCTGGGAACTCCGGCATGTCAGTTTTTTCATTTAAACAGATTCACCCAAGCCTGACGGTCCTTGGGTGATTTTGAATTCTTGTTCAACAATGGTGGAAAATTTGCATCATCCATTGTTAAACCTGAATTCTCAACTTTTACCTCAACAACTGGCTCCTCTGGCTTTGATGAACCAGAATCATTGCCTGAATGTGGCTTGTCTGACTTTGATGAGTCAGATTCATTGCCGACATGTGGCTCCTTTGTTTCCGAAGAAACAAATTCATCGCCAGGAAGTGAAAACTTCACTTTCTTTGTTTTGTTAATCTTTTGATTAACCTCTTTCTCTTTCTTCAATACCCCGTTAGTCCTCAGATTTGTATCTGACGAATCCGTTTTGCTAGACTTGTCATTCTTTGGAGAGCAAGACGATTTATCAGAACTTTTATCTGTTTTCCTAGTTGTATCCGAGGACAAGATCCTTTCAAGATACTCTCGTGCTTTCTTCCTTTTCTTTCTCAGTCTGTCTTTTTGCCCTTGTGAAAGCTTCACTTTCTTTTCTTGAACTTTCTGTTCTTGAACTTTTGGTTCTTGAACTTTCTGTTCTTTATGTCACACCCTGGCTTTGCGGAAGCGTGGTTAATTTGGTGTGACTTCTTAATACCATAACTTAATAATAACAAAGCTATATGAAAATAAAACCATGCAAGATCATCCATTGATTTAAGTTGAAAAGTAAAACCACCACAACATTGTCTTAATGCGTTGACACATGCAACGGAAATTACAGTACTACAAAATAAAAATATTGTTCAAAAGACACCAACACCAACATGAAACAAACGCAGTTTAAGAACTGTGACTCGTCCAGGAAAAAGTCACATCCCTTAAACTTGGATGACCTCATACTTTAACGCAGCGTGAAAACGGAGCATACCGTGCCAGATCCTTTAATTCCCTGAAATACATGTAAGTTGGAAAAATCAACATAATGTTGAGCGAGTTCATGTGTAAGTGAGCATGTAAAAACCTTGTAAGTATAAAAACCCTAGTATGTAGCAAATAAGGAAAAAGAGATCACCAATGGTTTGCAAGGCCATTGATATGTGTGAAGTGCAAGTAGGAAGACTCAACCCTAGCGGATTTTGCGTTGGGCACAAAGTCACCCCAAGGTCCGTTCTGCTGGGCCTGGGGTTGGGCTCGCTACACCCAGATAGATCTACCGCTTACGTCCCTCGGTCCTACAATGAGGATTTATGGCCTCCAGTTCCCGCCTACCCACTCACATGATCTAAGTAGTAACCCTCCTTACGCTAACCATACCATGTAAAAAGTACTCGTAATCATAGTAACATGTATTTCACCCCCGCAGTTTAGAAAACTGAAAACAGTTAAGAGAAAAAGGGGGACATGAACTCACAATAGTGTGTCCTCGATAACAGCAACTCAAACTCGGTCTGCAACACGACAACCTACAACGTGCTAATATCTATTAGACGAACGGCCGTGCCTTAGCTTAGAGTTTTAACGTTCTTGGGGAAATAGTTAGACAATTATTTCGTGTTTATACTTCTTAATTATCGTATAAATAGATTCCTTCCCAAGGATGGGGTATTCGTACATGTATTATGTATTTGGTGACTTAAAGTATTGACAAAATACATTTTCAAGTCTCATTTCCAACACTTTAAAGTTTTATGTCAAAACTCATGGCGAGGTTTAATTCCGAGAAATAAAGTTAAACATACTTGTTAGAAAAATAATTTTTCTAAGTCTTGGTATTTTTAGAAAAATTCGCCAGAACTTCCCTTAAAAACGGGAGTGTCCGTGCTAGTACGCACATCTTTTTCTTTTTGAAATCAACCCACGATCATCAACAATCAACCCTTACGTTTTAACACGCAAAACACTACCTTTGTCGTTTCAGTTTTAATATCTGAAAAACTGGACTGTTTTCGGACGCTTAAATAAAATACTTAGCTTATTCCAAAAATTCCCAAATTTTTGCGGAATGTCCTAATCTACCCACAAATTATTGCGTAAAAATATCGGGGTCTAGTTCATTATCAATAATTTATAGAAAATCGTTTACCGAACTGTGATCAGATTTGTCACATTCTGATCACAGTTTACGGAATAATTCGTCTAAAATTCCTAATAAGTCCGTTTGTCGAAATTCCAGTTGGGGGGTCACAAATACGTCAGTGAACATCTTTGATAACAATTTCAGGGGCTGGTTCGGTTTAGATTTCAAGTTGTGACTGAAAACGTATGACCCATTTTACTGCAGTTAAAATCAGCCTTAGCTGCTGTCACGAAAATAGACTTTTAAAATAGTAACCGATCTCAGAAAATACAATTCCAGTGCCATTTTCTTCGTTTTTCAAAAAGACACGATTTAGGCTTCAGAAATTCCGTTTTTCGATTTATTAAGGTCCGTTTACAGCCTGTTGAAAGCGGCTGAAAAAGTACATCAGCATGTTATTTTAAAGTTTAAATGTTATTAATCGTGTTACAAGTGTCCGATTAACGGGTTTAACAAGAAAACAACTTTTAAACATCAAGTATGATTTAAGCAACCCTCAAACCAACAAGATTCCGCTTCATGATTCAGACATAAGTAAACTTTATGTAGCTTTTATGTTCATAACTCATGTTTCACATTTTCTAGTATTCTTGTAATTTAGTGATTTAAACAACAACACATCATACTACGAATCATAATTTTGAACAAGATGAACCAAGGTAAAATGGGACTTACTACTAGCCTCTAGCTAGGGAAGAATTTAGTGAAGAAAGTGATGAGAAAATGATGGTGAAAAAGACTAGAACAAGCTCCTTTGAAGTCCCTTTAAGTTGTAACCTCCATAGATCCTTTGAAGCTTTGCATGGCACAATATGTTGGAGAAGATGAAGATGTTGGAAAGGTGATGGTGGTTTTGGTTATGTTGTGACGGAAATGGGGAGAGAGAAGTGAAGGGGAGTGTGGAATCTTGTGAAATGAGGTGCTAATCCAAGTCCCATACTTATATCACCATCTTCACATATTTTTGCAACTTCAACAAGCAACATCAACTAAAATAATAGAATTAAATCAAGTTAGGGGATTTGAAGTATGGGGGTGGGTCCCCTTGAGGGCTGATTTCGGTTGGGGGGGGGGGTATAATTGCAAAGATTTCAACTAAAGTGTAACTATAAGTTAGAACTCAAGTATTAGTATTAGGATGATATATGTTAGATTGTTTATTTTTAGCGGGTGTTATGGCATACGGGGATCATGACTAGCCAAAAATAATAAGACAAGGTATTTGACAAAAATTTAGTGTCCCGGGTAATGTCTGGTTATACGATTAAATACTGTTCCGTTAAAATGTTTAATTATGCCGAAAAAGGTCCTTTATGTATATTTTTGTAACATAAATTATTCCCGGTACTTAGGAAAATATACGGGACCATTCTGCAATGTTTTTGCACTTTATTAGTAATTTAAAATGCTGAGTTTTGTATTAAAGTGCAGAATTTTGTACTTAAAGTACGTTTTAGGCACATCCGGTCACTATAAACTTCACCTAGTGATGCAGTTCTACAATCCTCACCTCCCTACACTCACTACTAGTGTAGTAAACTATTCCCGGCTCATACTGGCCTTAGAGGTAATGTCTGCCTGATGCTGGTTATGTCAGCATGTTTGATGGGTATCCCGTATAGTGTGCTCACTGTGCTTTTTGTGCATCAAAGTTGTCACTGGTGTTTGTGCATAAATAATAGAGTGGCAGTATAAAATGTGATGCTTGAGCATGTATGTATCAGAAATCAGTAAGCAGTTTAATCACAGTTGTAAGCAAGCACAGTAATTAAGCGGTAATTAAATATTAATTAATTTGTACGGATACCTGGTTTGGTGAGGGTTATCACACTTTAGGCTTGACACTGACTGATTTCTTTGCCATTTTCTGAGATTCATCCCTCGATCTTCCCTTTGATCTCATTGGGCAATCTCTGGCAATGTGACCTTTGATTTTGCAATTATAGCATCTTCTCATCTCATAGCTCCAACTCTGGCAGTTAACAGCAATGTGACCTTGATAACCGCATTGGTAGCACATTCTGTTATCGTACCAATCACTTTTTCAGTCCAAACATTCAGATCATAGCACTGTTTGGCTTGGTAATAGTCATTTCTCCTCCTGAAAACTGGATTTGGCTTTGAAGCACTGTGGTCAAACCTGCACCACTCATTACCAACTATTTTTAATTTTTTATTTTTCAATTTTTGTGATTTTTTATTACGATTGGATGATTGATCTGATGAACTTTTATTTTCTTTTTGAACATTTTTCAAATTTTTCTCTTTTGTTTTTTATTTGCATTCTTTTCCAAATGTTTCTGCTTTGAACATTCACCTTTTTCTGTAGAATGCAAATTTGTTTTCTGAAACTTTTCTTTTAAATTCAAAAACAATTTCTTTTTCTCAATTTTTTCGTTTTCATTATCAGATTTCTCATCGCAATCTTCAATTTTGACTTTGTCAAAATTTGTGACATTGTCACTTATTGGAACAGAATTGATCGGTTTTGGACAAGGATGATTCAGAAATTCTGATGAGGTCACAAAACCTTTCAATTTCTTTTCAAGCTCATCAATCTTGTTTCTTGAATTCTCAGCTTCATTTTTAAGCTGATATATTCTTTCAAAAAGAGATTTGATTGCCTTTTCATTTTCAATTTTAATGTTTTCAAGAACAGACTTTTCATTTACCAAAACTTTTATCTGTTCTTGAAATTTTGTTTCATTTGCTTTCAATTTTTTGTTTTCAAGCTTTATCCAGAAATCTTCATTTTCTAAAGATTTCTTTTTGCTTTCAAACTCTTTTTCTTTCTCTTTCAAAACCTTGTTTTCTAATGTCAAACTGTTCAAATCACTCAACAGTTTGACATTTTCAGATTTCAACTTCTCACAATTTCCCTGCAAAACAAGAATCTGTTAATCATCAGTTTGCTTCTCATCCTTCAACTTTTTGACTTC
This sequence comes from Helianthus annuus, assembly GCF_002127325.2. Classification (NCBI taxonomy): domain Eukaryota; kingdom Viridiplantae; phylum Streptophyta; class Magnoliopsida; order Asterales; family Asteraceae; genus Helianthus; species Helianthus annuus. The sequence goes on from NC_035443.2 coordinate 137,330,742, forward strand.
CAATGTCAAACTTTCCGCATCCTTCAAGAGTTTGCCATTGTCAGCTTCAAGTTTATCATATTTAGAGCACACTGATTCAGAACTTGAGGATCCAATCTTCACAGATTCTTCATTCTTTGGAACTTGCTCTGTCTCTGTTTTGTATGTTCCTGCACAAAAGATTTTAACGAAATCAAGAGGATTCGAATTCTCATCAATAAAACAACCCCTCTTGTTATCATATTTCAAATCTCTTTTTTCTTTCCAACATACATTGATTCTTCTGTTTATTAATTCATTTCATTTAGATTCATTTTTACTTTTTCCATCAATTCTATCTTCTTTTTATAATTTTCATAACTGTGAGTTTTAAGTTTGCCGATGAATTCTTTTAAATGTAATTTTGAAAACCTTGAATCCTTTCTCACATTTTTCAAAAATTCAAACCATTCACTAGGTAAAGCATCTGCAAACTTTTCTATTTTTTCAGCATCTGATAAAGATATCTCATGATCTTTTAGATAACCTAATAAAACATTATATCGGTTTACTAGATCATCCAATATTTCATTTTTCAAGCACGCAAAATATTTAAACCTTTTTTCCCAACCATCCTTTCTCGCATTTCTATAACTCTCATCTATAAATCCTCGATGCCAATCATTAAATCTTTCAAAATAATAGTTTTCTTTTTCATCAACCATCTTTGCCATTTTACAAACAATCCCGACAAATTTTTACACAAAGCACACTTTCAAGTGAAATAAGGGTTTTCAAGTGGAATACCCTTTTGAGCGGAATCACACTTTAAAGCAGAACACCTGATTTCGCTTGAAATATTTCAAGCGGAATTAGTTTTCAACCAATGTAATTCAAGCGAAATAACAATCTAAAGTGGAATCAGTTGGTTTCAAGCGGGATCAGACCAATATTCAAGCGAAATAACTAACAAACAGTTTCAAGCGGAATAACTAGCAATCTTTCAAACGAAATCACTGATTTCGCTTGAAACTTTCAAGCGGGATACCAAGTTTGAAGCGGAATCAGATGCTGTTCGTTCGAGCGGAATCACTTCTTAGGTTATTTTTACCATTTTTACTGCGAATTTTGTCCTGAAACTTTCAAGGGTTTGTTAAAATGTAATTTCGCACAAAATGTGAGAAAATTGGCCGATTTTATCCGTGAAAACTTGATTAATTGTGAAAAGAAGGTGTAGAAATCAGAATTTTCCATCGAAAACGAGCTAAACAGTAAGAACTCTTCCTCCTGAGCTCTGATACCACTTGTAGGATCGTGAAACGACCTAACAAGTGGATCAGAAGAGTGCTCAGACAGAATCAGAGGCGGAATTCATTAACTGTCTCGTTTATTGATCTGGAAGCAATTTACAGCACGTAGACACTTCGACGGAGCTTCGCCGTCGGAAACAAGAACATTACAACTGATTTCGCTCGGGAGGATATATATAGGCATGTGATTCCGCTTGAACATGCTCAAGCGGAATCACATCTCAAGCGGAATCACTACAAACACTAATATTCCTGATTTTGCTTGGAGTGACCATGTGTCATTTCAAGCGGAATCACCTATAAAATCCATTTCCTCGTTTTGCGTGCCCCATACAATCAGTTCTAATCTAAGACTCGAACGAAGATGAAGTCGACAAACAACTGCACCAACATTGGTACTGTCATACTCAACTTGTGGAAATGTTACCACTCCAGTAACAAATTTTGTATACAAAACCCCAACATACCCACGATAATTGTATTCTTACAAATACTCAATAACTGCTTAGTATATGTTTAATTAAGTGAGATTTTGTAAAAACATTTAACAAAAATGGGATTACTCACATTGCTGTCTTAGGGTTTTCAGTAAGGATTTCCTGAGAATAATCTAAAAATTACATAAATGCACGCGTGTTAGTATAATTACCCATTTTAACATTAGTAATATCCTCCCTGAGACGGCATTCCAACGACTACGTCGGGCAGAACCACGACAGCCGTTACGGAACCCTAGATCAATCGGGCAAAGTATCTAATACGTCTCCAGGGGTTATAATACTTACATCGTAGCAGAACCTCGCTATTTAGGGGGGGTATAACACCCGCGTATTATGCCTAATATCAGAATTTGAGATTGAGAAATGAATTTTGAACGATTTCTGGTTGAACCCAATGGCGCCTTTATATAGTTGCTGAACCTGGGCCTCTTGCGGCCCGCGTAACATAAGCCGAGGGCTTACGCGGCCCGCGTCAAAGCTAGTCAATGGACTAGCTTGTCCGGGTCATCAGGTAGGTCCACCACGATGAGGACACGTGTCGGCCTGGGGTGTTGCCGTGTTCTTGGTCTCACGCAGCCCGCGTAAGTGTTAAGGTTAGCTTACGCGACCCGCCTCAACTTAAGAAAATTAACGAATTTAGGTTCCAACCCTTATACTACCCGCGTAAGGATTGAGGTGGGTCTACGCGGCCCGCCTCAGCTTAAGTATACTTGTTTTTAATTTATTTTTAATGTTATATTGTATTTCGGGCTCGGTTTTCACATACGAGGTATATTTAAAGACATATTAGGATATTTTAAATATATTAGGGTGTCGGTTTTATTTAGAATTGTTACAATTAGTATTTTATTTTGTAATGTTTGGAGGTATTAACGTTATTTGTAGGTTTAAAATCACATTCTATTAGTACCTATGTATGTTATTTTGTGCAAAATCATAGGGACTAACTATGTTAATACCCTAGAAGTTAATACCTCCAAACGTTACAAAATGAAAAGTTAATACCTTAGAAGGTGATTTTAAACTATTAGTACCTAAATATGTTATTTTGTGCAAACCACAGGGACTAACTATATAATTAACTCTTTTAAAAAATTTGTAAAATTTTGAATTCAATTTTTTAAAATTTTTTTGACTTTTTAAAGTTTTTAAAATTTCTTTGGTTTTTTTCCAAATTTTTAATTTTTATTTTTTAAAATTTTTTTTTTCAAATTTTTCATTTTAAATTTTATTATTTTAAAAAAAAATTATTCTTTTTTCATTTTCTTGCTTTTTGTTTAAAATTTTTTGATTTTTTTAAGTTGGTTATTTTTTAGTTTGTTAAATTTTTATTATTTTTTTTTACTTTTTATGTTTTGGATTTTGTAATTTTTTTTTTTGTTTTTCAACTTTTTAAATTTTAAATTTCTTATTTTTTATTGGTAATGATTTTTTAAAATTACCCCCTCTCCAAAAAGTTAAAACCCCTCTAACCTAAGCTAAATGCTAAAAACTAATCTCTTAAACTAAACCCCAAAACTAAATGATAAAAAATGATTTTCTAAACAGTTAAATCGTGACTTTTTACAAAAGAAAGTTATAAGTAAAAAGTAGCGATTTTTAAGGAATAAATTAAAAAAAATTGTGTGTTTTGTAACTAGTTTGGTTGTTTTCACATTGTTTCTCATGGTTCTCGCAATAAAGGGTGGTTCCTAACGGATACTTAACATATATATATATATCTATATATATATATATATATATATATGTATGCACATACACACACATGATGAGGATCATTACAGAACAATATTTATTGCGAGAACAAAAAGAACAACTCTAAATCACTAAATTCTGTGATTTAAGGTTTATATTTTTTGAATTTTATGTTTCTTACATTCATATGTGTATGATATATACATAAAAAAAACCATATATTTTTACCTACACATAACCTACATATGTGTAGGTTATATAAAAACAGAAAATTTTTATATTTTGTTTTGAATTCTAATGTGAGAAACAATAATTCTTACATTTGTAACATTTTTCTTTACTTTTTAGCCTTATAAGATTGTAGAAATGGGTGACTCATTTTGTTCTGCGTGTTCTCGCAATATTTAGTGTTATATATATATATATATATATATATATATATATATATATATATACTACATATAAATGAGAAAACTAAAAAAAACAAAAAAAAAATATACAAAAAAAATTATTTTACAATTTTTTATTAAAATTCGTTATTTATTATATATAAAACAAAAATTTTCAAAAAAAAAACTTGTACTGCACATGTGCATTATATGTGTACTATACATGTGCATTACATGCTTAAAATTAGCTTTTGAGTGTAGTTTAGCTTTTAGGGTTAGGTTTTTTTCGAGGTTTAGGATTAGGATTAGGTTTTTTGGTGTGGGGGGAGGGGGTGCTTTGGGGGGGGGGTTAATTTTTTTCGGGTTTTTGTTTAGGGTTTAGCTTTAGTTTTTTTTTTTTTTTTTTTTTTTTTTTTTTTGGGGGGGGGGGGGGGAAGGGGGGTTAGGATTTTGGTAGGAGGGTGAATTTAGGTTTTTGGGGGATGGGGGGTTTAGGTTTTTGGGGGGTGTCGGTGGGGGTGGGTTAGGTAGTTTAGGCTTTTCCGTATTATTGCACATGTGCAATACAATTTTTTTTGAAATCTTTTTTTATATATATAAATTAGCGAAAATTAATAAAAAAATTGTAAAAAAAATTGATATGTTTTTTATGCTTTTTAGTTAGTTTTTTTGTTTTCTTATTTAAGCTAGTTTTCTCATGATCCATCCCCTATATATATATATATATATATATATATATATATATATATAGGGGATGGTTCAAATGAAAACCACTTTTATTGTGAAAACTCGAAAACTAACAAAAAAAAGCCTAAAAAACACACAAAATTTTTTTTTTCAATTTTTTTTATAAAAATCGCTAGTTTTTATATATAAAAAAAACTTTTTTTCAAAAAAAAAAAATTTGTGTAGTGCACATGTGTAATAATACACATGTGTAGTACACATACATATGTGCAGTATTACACATGTGCACTACACAAATTTTTTTTTTTTTTTGAAATTTTTTTTATATTAAAAAACCTGCGAAATTTTGATTGCAAAAAAAAAAAATAAAAAAAAAAATTTTTTGTATGTTTTTTTGGCTTTTTTTAATTAGTTTTCGAGTTTTCACAATAACTAGTGGTTTTCATTTGAACCTTCCCCTATATATATATATATATAAAATCATATCAACCAGTAACCGATAAAACAGATCGCTTCCTATATATATATATATATATATATATATATATATATATATATAGAGTGGGGATCATGCGGAAAGTGTGTTTTTCCTAGAAAGTGTAGGAAGCGATCTGGGCCACCAGATAAGTGTGTTTAATGGTTGAGATCATTTTGGTGGCATTTTGGTAATATACGTGTCTTTAAACTAGGCTAATTTAATTGACTGGGGGTAAGTGTGACATTTAAGTTGTTTTAAATAAGGAAATAACTACCAATCATAAAACCACCTCCAAAAATGTCGCAATTTTTTTTCTCTCTCCCTAATCCCTCACATTTGAAAACACCAAATCATACAAAAAAATAACGATAAATCAGATCTAGATGTGTTCATAGTAGCGTGTTTCAGCGAAAAAACACAATGTGACGAACTAGTGACTGACTGCTAAAACACAACATCAAGAATGCCAACTGATAAAACACAACATGAACAAGTAATTGATAAAACACAACATCAAGAATGCCAAAATCATATCAACCAGTAACCGATAAAACAGATTGTTATGAAACAGTAACTGGAACCAGTAACTGATAAATCACATTGTGATGAAACCAGTAACTGATAAAACACAACATCAAGAATGCCAAAATCACATCAACCAGTAACTGATAAAAAACATTGTGATGAAACAGTAGATAAAATACAAAAGAACATGCCATTCATGAATCATAACTGGTATAACACATTGTGATGAAACCGGTAATTGATAAAACACAACATTAAGAATGCCAAAAATCATATCAACCAGTAACTGATAAAACACATTGTGATGAAACAGTAACTAAAACCAGTAACTGATAAAACACATTGTGATGAAACCAGTAACTGATAAAACACAACATCAAGAATGCCAAAATCACATCAACCAGTAAATGATAGAACACATTGTGATGAACAGTAACTGATAAAACACATTATGATGAAACCAGTAACTGATAAAACACAACATGAACTAGTAACTGATAAAACACAACATCAAGAATACCAAAAATCATATCAACCAGTAATTGATAAAACACATTGTGATGAAACAGTAACTGAAACCAGTAACTTCTAAAACACATTATGATGAAACAGTAACTGAAACCAGTAACTACTAAAACACATTGTGATAAACCCAGTAACTAATAAAACACAACGTGAAGAAATTGTTAATGATTTGAACTTCGTACTTTAAAGTAACTGCCCTTTTGAAATCGTAATGATTTGAAATTGTCAAAGAGATATACGTTTCCATAAATATATGGATAGTTAGTTTAGGATATATAATATTCCAAAATTAAATTAATAATCAAATTACCATCATGCCCCTTTGAATAAAAAAACTAAAAGCCACATGTCACATCCCTATTGCTTCCTAGACTTTCTAGGAAACTTAGGCTTTCTAGCCAACTCCCACTCTATATAAATATATATAGGATTGGTTTATTGTAAAAAGGGGTTTTGTGTGAGAAGTGTAAGAAGGGATATGGTGAGAACATGTGCTACTAGTTAAAATTAATACTTGAGTGTATAATTGTAGTTGCATTAACAATTCAAATATGGTAATAAATATGCAATTACAAAGTTGGAGAATTTTCAGGGTTTGATAACCACCCATTCGTATAATACATCATTCACAACACATTAGAACTAAATTCATAACATGGTGTTTTAATAAATTCGTAGTGCAATTCATGGTGTTTTACACCTGCGTTCCAGTACATATTCTTCGCATGGTGTTTTAAACCTCCATTTACAGAATGTGTTCTTAGTATAGTGTTTTAAACCTGTATTTCCCCATGGTGTTTTAAACCTGCATTTCCAGAATACTTTCTATGAATTGAATCACAAATACAATGAACTAAATTCATAACATGGTGTTTTAATAAATTCCTAGTGCAATTCATGGTGTTTTACACCTTCGTTCCAGTACATGTTCTTTGTATGGTGTTTTAAACCTGCGTTTACAGAATGTGTTCTTAGTATAGTGTTTTAAACGTGTAACATTCCCAAATTTTTTAAAATTTAAAATAAAGTTATTACCCGAATAGATCATGGGTAAGTTGACCGATAATATAAGGTATTTTGGCAAACGTAGGAACCATTTAATTATAAAAATACATTATATTTGAATTTACTCCGTTTTTAATAAAACTTGGTTCAAAATGTAGATAAGATTATTCTCGTTCTAATTACATATTCATTGTTTTATAAAACGTCATATTTTGGAAGTTATAAGCGCCAAATAAACGAAGCATGTGAATTAATTATAATATATAATAATAAATTACAATAATAAACTAACTTAACATTTACTTTGCATGACATATGTATGCATGGATGAAAGTCAAAACATTAAATTGAAGTGTGTCGTGTCCTATGCAGAATCCATTTCGTGAGCTTCAAGCTAAGAAGCTTTAGTATAAATATAGGACTCATTTCAACTTCACAATTGCTCAAACATTCTTTTCTTTTGCCTTTTCAGGCGCCCTCTTTCTTTTCATATATATATTTTTATTAATTCATCCCATAATAATAATAATAATAATAATAATAATAATAATAATAATAATAATAATAATAATAATAATAATCTGCCCCGTTTTAAGTGTTTTAACCCCTATTCACTGATTCCCTGTCCAATTGATCTGGAGCCCCGTAACGCATGTCAAGGCTCTGCCTGACTAAATTCGTTGGGGTTCTGTCTCGTGACGTAGGGATAAAGTTGAATTGGGTTACTTAATGCGAGTGCATTATATATTTTATTAAATAGTTCAGGAGTTATACCCAAGATATAACAACTCTCCTAGAATTATTAAAACACCCCTATAAGTCCTAAAATACATCCCGTATACGATAACCGGTCCCGAATACCCTTATTTTTGTAAAAATAAAATAAAAACAAATCTGCAAGCCGCTCGCGGGCCGCATAGCCCTCTTCCAATTTCGTCGCGGGCCACGACAACTGTCACACCCCTAATTTTCCACGTGTCACCGGTGGGCCCGGTGGGGAGTATCGTGACGTAGTTGATATCATCATAGTCAAACAACACAATTTAAAAGCACAGCGGAAGCAAAAGATAAATATATTACAATCCGATTCAAAAGTAAGATCAATTATTACAACGGAATGTAAGTTGGATCCACAGGCGGATCTTAAAACAGAAAGATAACATTGTTCAACAGACTTTAGGCATCTAGAACTTGCGAGATTCCCTATTGACGCCCTTAGTTCTCAGTCAATTACGTATAGTACCTGTCACTTAAACTTTTGGGAAAATACGTCAGTTTACACTGGTAAATACAAATTAACTGACTCATTTTGAAAATGTTTTAGAAAATTGATTTGAATGCACATGGCATAAAACTTTTATAACTTGGGACAATTATATAAAAATAATCTTGTATACAGATTTACATGTTCGTTATACATTTAGGGCCCGATGTAGAAACCGAGTCAAGATTAACAGACACGCCACAAGTATAGGCCCACAAGAGAGTGAGATACCGTTTCCCTTATGCAACTGTCAGGTGTACGCCTACACCCCGTGCATAAGACGTGGCCATTTTATAATATAATGATGCCAAGGATATCCGGGACATGGTCATTAACCCCCAAAGGCTTTTATTTCAAACAATACAAATTAAAGCGGGTTACCTCAATAATTTAATCACAATACGATCAAACATTCAATACCCGACCAAGCGGTATTATTATAATACCGTATCCCAAGCCCGAATAGGGAAAATAAGTTAAGAGTATTTACCTGAGCTAAATATAAATTCAATCCCAGCCGTATATCAAATCAGCAAGCACAAGTACTTCTACTGGGGCTCCTAATCTGGAACGAAGGTTTTTAATAACCTATTAGATTCCTAACGGGTCTTGTTTAAGTATTAACTTAGACCGGTTAGTTTTAAGGAAAGGTTTACGGTTCAAACGCAAGATTAAGCGAAGACCGGATTAGAATGTGGTTTAGTCCCAACAAGTTTGAATACTTGTTTAATATGGGTAAACTAAACATATTCTGGATTTTGAGATGAAAATGATAAGGTTTAACCCGTTTCGGCTAATTTATGCAAACTAGTTACATAAGCCGTTCCAAACGCGAAAAGGGCGTAACGGGTAACCACAAGAGTCATGAAGAGGTTTCCTAAGTTAATATGCCTTAAATATGTTGTGATATCAGTAGGATACCTTCCATTATGCCCAAGATGATTTTAAACTCAAACTATGCCTCGTAAGGGCATTTTGGTCATTTTAAAGTTTATAAAAGAGTTTAAATAGTAATCTGAGTTACAGGTCTGATTAAATCAGTAAATATACTCATTTTAATAAGCTATAACAGCAGGGTATCACTTATATGTGAAATTTATTAATTATAACCATACTATGCACCGTAGGGGCATTTTGGTAATTTCACATAAGCCTAAAAGGCCAAAACTGGAAATCTGAGTTTAAAACTTTTGCTTACTGTTAAAATATAAAAATTTACCGAGAAAATCAGTAGGCATCAACCCTTATATCTTTAAACTAGTTTTGATACATACTATGCGTTAAAAACGCTTAAAAAGGCGATTTGGAGCCATTTCCGGGTTTTGTATAGAAAGCTGATATTTTTATTATTCCAGAAGGCACAAAATATTTTATTTATCATATTAGATTAGTAGAAAAAGGTTTGGGGTCAAAAGGATTTATAAAACTCATTTTATAGCCCAAAAGGGCAAAACCGGCAATTACCGAATTAAAGCTAGAACCCTATGTTATGCTCAGCCTAAAAATAAATAAAAATCTTTAAAAATCTCAAAATATTATTTTATATTAGTAGGTAAAAATTTTGGTTTCAAAAATTATGTTTAGATAGGCTTTATGCTAATTATGCCGTTAAATAAATAAAAGGCTTTCTAATTACGCTATTGAGCATAACTCCTATTCTAGACCTCAAACTGATGTCAAATTTTAGGGACAAGTTCATAAATCAGTAGTGAAGGTTTCTATTCTTTCACTTTTTCAAAAATTACATTTTAAGGTCAAAAGGGCATAACGGTCAACAATTCGGCATATAACGGAAACTTGCAAATGAATAGGATAACTAAGGATCCAAGTTGTATAACCTTAGAGGGTTATACTAACCTATAACATGGTCCTAAAGGAATCCTAAGGCATATCTAAACTAGGCTAATTCGGGTCAGAACTGAAAGTCAAAGCAAAAGTCAACTTTTGCGACTTTCGGTTCCGAACCGGGTCTATACTTAGAATTGTCGGGTTGAATCATGCTTAAACATGTTCAACTAATATTTACCAAGTTATTAAAGTGACAAAACTGATTTTATGACTTTTTATTAGTAGTTACAAATTTATTTAAAACTAGCCCGTTTGACTTTCATTTGACCCGACAATTTAACTAAGTAAACGTGGTAATTAGGAGGCGCCCTTTTGAGGGTTAATCACCTACCTAATTACGGTCACGTAGCCATGTTCATTGCGAATCATGGCTTAGCTGTTTAAAAGTCAAAGCGTTTATCGAAACGCTTGACTTTTCGGCTATAACCGCTAAAAATTAAACTAAGCATGAGGGATTACTTACAAGAGTCCAAAGGACTAAGGGAGGTTCTCAAAAAGGTTCAAGATCCTCTGCAATTCAGAGAATAAGCAGATTAGAAGGAAAGGTGCAAAATAAGTGAAGTGGGGAATGGGTATTTATAGGTTTTTGAGAACCGTTAGGATCGTTCCTCAATAACCGTGCTTAAATCTGGACCGTACACCTCATGCCCATTGTTTTTCAATACCATGGGTGCTCAAAATGGCCCATAGAATGAAGGAAACAATGTGTGGAAACCAGAAATCAGCTGCTATAATGAAAACAGCTGTTTTTACAGGTCTGATGCACTTTAGTTCAGCAAACAGAACTTTTAAAAATTGCAGAAATGGTCCCTGTGAGCATATAAGGTCATGTTTGCCATGTTTAAGGCCCGATAACCTCATTTCAAGGTTCTACTATGAAGTTAAGGTATAGGGAACATGAAACATGTTTAAAATATGCCCGATGTCAGTTCGTTTGGCCGTACGGTCACGTTGTTCGTCTAATAACGACGAAACACAAACGAACGCGAAAAACGAACCAAATTATGCGACGAATGGAATTTTATCGTGCCGAACACTAAAATAAAATATTTTAGTGGTTACATAAATTTTTGGATGTCCGGATATATTCAGATTGAAAGATATGCGCGAAAATGCTAACTTATGCACTTTTTGACACTTTTAGTCCCTGCATGACATAAAAGTTTATTTTTGTAGGATCGATTTCGACCCGAATGAGTCGGTCGGAAGAGCTCTAGTTCGTTTCAGAGGCGGAAAATAAGAAACGAATGTGAACAACAGCTGGAATTACACTTTAAACCTCTTTTATATTCAATTAACAGTGTTTATAGTGAGAGGAAATACCGGCAGCACCTCGGTATCAATTTTCCCTATCGTTACAAATGAACTCGTTTGAACACTATTTATAGTACAAGCCCTGACCGTTTGAAACTAACATGACAACTTCAAACGGTTACCCTCAAACGGATGGGTAACTTCAAACGGCCAACCTTCAAACGATCAACATAAATTTACATATTTCAAACGGTTGACTTCATATAATTGGATCTTCAAACAGTGGCTTCTAATTGGACCATCAAATGAGACTATCTGATTGGACCAAAACATCATTTGTCTTCATGTGATGAAGACTTTCACGTGAATGATAAGTTGATGAGCATGTTTAACTAGTGACATCATATATGTGATGTCACTCGTGATGTTACATATATGATGTCACGCTTGTTCAGAACCGCACTGAAACCGAGACTCGATATTAAGACGAAGACGACAGATGACTGCACCAACAGACTCCCCCTCAGATGTTGACGAGTCTTAAGTGTCGAGTCTTCAAATCTTCAATCTTTATCAGTCCTCTGAGCTTCTCTCTCTCTCTATATATATTCAGACTCCCCCTCTCGATTTGCTGGTATTCCTTTGTTCTTCAGCAACATCTTCAGGATCGTTGTCTGACCTTCACATGATCAATCTTGATGCATGGCTTTAGCTATGTCCACTGAATCCGAAACCTGGCTACACCTACACATTCTTAACCCAGAAGTAAATTTTCTAATTTTAACAATTTGCATGCACCAACACTAACTCTCTCTCAGATCATTCACATATGATGAACTACTTGTTGATTTAAAAACATATATTGACAATTAAAAGCACTCCCCCTCACAACAATGTCATCATGTTTAGCACTCGAAATTTTGATAATCAGCTTTCCAACATCAGTTTGTCGAAAATCTTTTTGAATTTTTCAAAATTTATGCTAAAACACACAAAATCTTTTTGGATTTTTCAATGTAAAGAAATGAAATGCAGACAATGAAATATTTACAAACATATTTTTGTGAGTTCGTGTAAGAGGATCATATCAGTTTATGAGACATGTCACTAACACCGTTAAGCTGATTTCATTTTCAGTTCTAAACAATTTACCTAGATTGTCAGTATATCGGTCCACTGAAACTTTCACACAAAGTTCAACTGATCCGAGATACGATATTAATGTTTTAAGAACTTAAACTTATCCGTGTGTTCCACTACTTGAATATACTCCCGTATCCAGATCCCAATATTCAGTCTTACAGGTGAGTATACCACAGCTGATATCTGTATAGGGGTTAGATGCGAGGGCCGTGAGAGCTCAGGTCGATACTTCTGTATACGCAGAGAGATGACGGCTTCGACTTTTGGTGTGTCCCCTTTAGAGGATCTTTTAATTTCAACAGCAGCGACTATCAATTTTATTGTTTCATCAGCATGCTGAGGGTGAAGCTATGTTTCAAGCTTTTTGCGGAAAGCATTATCCGAGGACTAGGTCAGTACTTCCATACAACAGAAGTCCCGTGATAAACCCCAGATATCACTGAGCATAAAGACCTAGTATCTCAGAATAAGGGACCTTTCAAACAAGATTTCAGGGGTTACCTATATATCCAAGTTTGTGTTAACCCACAGAACAAGCAAGTTTGAACTTTTAGATTTATATCTCGTCACAGTTTACTAAATGTGTAAAAACCTACTGACATATCCACAGTAAGACTGTTTATCACCTATTAACGTTTCAAATCTTTAGCATGTTGTGACAGTCCACTGATGTACTATCATTTCCTCTTTTCACAACGAAACTCATTTTTTAAATTTTATCATGTTTTTGTCTTTTTCAAAATTTTCTAATGTTTTTGGATTTTCTGAAATTTTCTACTCCCCCTAAAATGCAAACACATTTCAAAGGAAATTTAAAAACTACTAGACTATTGACCCACTTGAAAACATAGAAATCAACACAAACTGTACAGAAACTTGACAACTGATATCGAATCACATCAAATCTCCATTCACTAGGCATAAACAATCTGAACTCCCCCTTTCAACAAACCATTTTCTCATTTAGATTTCAAAACACTTAAGTTTGTTTTAATCAAAATGATTTTTCCGAAAAATGAGTTTGTGTTTACCATTTTTAAGTTTACCACTTATGAAGCATGGGGATATGGTTCATCATCTTGTTTATCAATCTCATATGAATAGTAAATCAAGTACAACCTAATGTCCCTGATTTACCATTTGCAGTTCAGAAATCTCTGCATCACTTGTAAACATAATCTCTTCAAAGTATAACAATCAAATACCACTTGTAAGTAAACCAACTAATATCACTTGTAGGTTTTACTGTAGGAATGAAACATTTACAGAAACCTCTTTACCACTTGTCAAATTATTCAGAAAGATGCCGATTCCTGCTTCTGAATTACCAACCTGGAAGCTCCGGCGTAGTCCTTCAACCTGTAAAATTTAAACACTATTCAACATCTTTCAAACAAGCTTTTCAAACACTAGAATGATGCCGATTCCTGATCCACGATATAAACTTGGGATCTCCGGCGTAGTCCTTAGACTATCATGGAAAACAGACTTCCATCCAAGTCTTTTCAGACTTGATGGATTTCAACTCTTGCGCAGTGGGGTTGTATGTTGCCTTTTTAGTTGCGTAAATGTCTTTAACCCCCTTCGCTTTTCCATTCAACATTTTTCCAAAAATTTTCTTTACACTTCCATTAAATGTTTTCTCGACATCAAATTCTTTTTTCTTAGTGTAAAACTGTTTTGAAATATCAACTTTTCCAATTTTCTTTTTAACTTCTTCAAATTTCAGTGATGGAAATTCATCATCATTCACTGAAATTTTCTCCTCAACCTGTGGCTCTTCTGGCTTTGTGGAACCAGATTCATCGCCGACATTCACATCAACCTTCTTAGCAACCCACATTTGGTTGTCTTTTTCTTTCTTTTTGTAAAAATTTTTCTTCGAACACTCACCAACCTCATATTTTGAATTTTCAAAAATTTTAAGTCTATTGGTTGGTGGTTCAACATCAACAACTTTTTCTTTTAATTTCTGAGAAACTCCCTGTTTTGTTTTTGCATTTGTCGAACAGTCCCATGCAATGTGACCAGCTTCATTGCACTTGTAACAGGTACGAGTCTCTCTTTGATAAATCACTTCAGTTCCATTTCTCTTTCTTTCAGCAAGAAACTCTTGATTTGACTGTCTCCAGAATGGTTTCTTCTGTTCATCTTCTGAGTTTCCACGTGACACAAATTCTGTTTTTGTTTTAGAATTTTTATTATTTTTATAGTTTTCTGGTGGAACAAAGCCTAATCCTTTCTTTTTGTAGCTACGATTGTGGTTAGGTTTCTTTTGAAAACCAGAACCAGAATTGTAACCCTTTTTCTTGTTTAGACGTTGTTGAACTCTTGAAGTGTACTTTTTAGGTTTTTCAAAATTTTCCAAAACATTCAATTCAGGAATATTAATCTCTATTAGTTTGAAAGTTTTGTTAATCAATTCTGTTTTAATACTCATTATTGGGAACTCTTTGTTGTAATATAATTTGTCAGAACCATTTAAAGTATAAACAACTTCGAATGTTTCATCATTCAAATTTGCCTTTGATAACAAAAATTCTATACTGTAAGACCGTTTAACCGACGAATTTTGACTGTTGACTGACGAATTTGACCCTCCAGACTTAGATTTTGACTCGGACTCCTCATCAGTATCCAACACCTGATCGACCACCTTTTTAATTAACTCAGACTCATGATCGGTATCGGACGAGGTAAACGTGACATCAATGTTATCTGGTAAAACATCAGTTGTGTCGGTTTTTAACTTTATATTGACTGCTTTTGCAAGTTGCTCATCGTTTGGTTTTCTAGGAGAATACCCTTCCCAAATCGGAGGCGGACACTTGTTATAGCTAACAGTCGGTTTCTTACCACAATCTTTCTTCTTCTTTTGCTTCTCATCTTGAAAGGCTTCCATACCTGCAACAGTTGGGTAAATACGATCAATGAGATAATCAGAACTAGAATAACTTTGCAGTAAACGTCTAATTCTCTCATTCTCAATCTTTTCCGTTTCCAACTCTTGCTTCCATTTGGCACTTTCTTCGATGTAGAAGTTTATCGCCTTCTGCTTTGACATCATGACCGCATTCATCATCGTCAGTGCTTGTTCTATTTCTGAGTTTATCTTTTGGAGACCAGTTACTGTTTTGTTCAAGACATCGTACGATTCTTTCACATAATTGAGGTTGAACAGTAACTGCTCCTTCTTCTTCTCGTACTCAGTTATAATGTCGTCTTTTGCTACACATTCCTTGCAAGCTTCCAAACGCTTCTCGCAAGGCTTGACGACTTCTACAATCTTCTCAACCTTGATTGTTTTCACAACTTCAATCACCTTTTTAGCTTCATTCACCTTTTCTTCATCTTTCTCAACTTCGGTAATCTTCTCAGCAGCGCTTTCAACATTTTGAACATCACCATCAGATTTCTCTTGTTGTCCTATAGCAGCTCTTTTCTCCTTCAGTTTCTCCATGCGATCTGCAAAATAGAAATGAAAACTTTCAGGAGAAAGATGAGATTTAGCAACATTTATATGTTTCTCCTCCTCATCATCACTGCTACTATGATCTGGTGATTGATCAAATTGAACCGATTTTTCAGAATCAGCATCTGATACACCAGAATCAGACGGTGTTTTATCAAAGACAACTGCCTTTTTTGAAATAACCTCAGTCTTTACACTCTCACATGAACTTTGTAAACTTTCATCTGAACCCTCTGAAATTTCTCCAGATCTTTCTGAAAGTTCATCAGTACTTTCTGAATTTTCATCAGATGTAACAGATTTTTCATCCTCACTAGCTACATTTACCCCAATAGATTTCATCCAAGTAGCAAACAAATCTGGCTCTCTAACAATCTTGGCAATGAATGCTTTAAACTCTCCTTTTTCATCAACGAACATATCCCAGCTGAAGCCTTCAGGTAGTCTCTCATCATCTTGATCAACTATATAGACTTTGCTGTCAGGAGATATGTATTTGTCCCTGCTAAAGTCTACTACACATGCTCTCTTTGAATCCTGAATCTTCCTACCATGAGCCGTCTGTGGTTCTTAAGATTGACCAACTTGCTGATAGATAGCTTTCCGGTAGTAGTCGTCTTTTCCGAACGGATTCTGAGCACCGCTAGCTTCTCTACCCTTGCACTCCCGTTTGAAATGACCTTTCTCCCTGCATCGAAAACAAGTAACTTTAGATTTATCAAAACCTAAAGTAGATACATGAGCATCAAGAAAATCATTTCTCCCGGTGATTGTTTTGAACTTCTCAGCACGTCGAAGAACACTTGCAAGACACCATTTAATATCCATGAGTTCCATTTCTTCAGCGTCTATCTGATCGTAATCCTCCTTTGTAAGCATAGGATTTCCAATCCGACCAGCAACAAGCCCTTCATAGGATAACAACACAGAACCAAGAAGTGCCATGTGATCTTTCGCAGTGTCTTCTGAAAAACTTTGACCTTCTGGAAGGTTGAGAGCTATGTTGCATTGAATCACATATCCATTTCCAGTCTTTGTACCCTGAGACTGACAACTTGTATTTATCTCTTTAGGATTGACACTAGGAAATGATGAAAATCCGCTGCTACTGTTTCCCGAACACTGATCTGCCTTTTCTGATGAATCCCCAGCACTGAAAGCGGTTTGGATTTTTGGACTTCTCTCAGACTCAGTGACAGGAATACTACCTTTGTAATACATTTTTACATCCTGTTGACCACTTGGACTATTCATCCTTGCGATCTTCTGCTGTTCCAAATCCTGACTCTCGATCTTTTCGATAAACTGTGAGATTGTCAGCCCGTCATAAACACCCGTATTCTTCAATATCATCAAATACGTTCCCTACTCCTTCTGAGGTAACGCATCAGCCAGCTTATCCACCCACTCTTCACGATCTTTATCAACACCCAACATCGACAATGATCGCACTAAGTGACAATATCTCTCAATCAGCTTCTTTGTATCCTCTCCCGGTAAGCTGCTGAACAGATCAAACTCTTTCTTAAGCAACGCTTTCTTGCTCTTTATCATGTTCTCGCTTCCCTCAAATTTGACTTTAAGAGTATCCCATATCGACTTTGCAGTTTTGTCGTGCTGTAGCAGAATGAAGATATCTTCTTTGATCGCTTGCTGCAACAAACTGATCATCATCTTCTCGGCTTTGTACATCACCCGTTCCTGATCCGTGAATTCGGATAACTGTTTGATAACTTGTAATTCTGTTCGAGGCAACACATACTTCTTCAATATACACTCCCATGATCTAAGATGATTTTCCTGAACCCAGTTCTCGAATCGATCTTTCCACCCATAATATTCTTTGATACTCATCAATCTCGGGGGTTTCTGGGTGGTTCCCGTCTCGTTTTCTAAATTCATGGCCTGAGCAATCGCAGCTGGACTAGACGGTGTTGCAAATGCATTGTAGAACTCGGTATCCATGTTTCTTTTCAAGAAATCACAAAACAGTTCTTTAAACGAGCTAATAAACAAATCACCTCGAATCAACTGGATCACCTGAATTACCTGACAACAATCAAACAAAAACACAGTCAGTTTTAAAGACTTATCAGTTTACTAAATAAAACTGATACTCGAACGGATGAATATTCTGTGCGGACAGAAGGTTGACACACTGTGCGGACAGCTAAGACCCGGATCAAATTCAAAACGACCTGGTTCACAAAAAAACTCGACTTGGACTTCCAAACAACTTGTCCGACTTCCAACCGACCTGATTCAAAGTTCAAGTGAACTGGACCTTTAAGTGGGCGGCAAATTTTATTAACCAACAACTTTTATTCGACCTCAATAACCACCTAGTTGATTGGGCCAATCACACGGGCCGATGATGACATCACAATTAAAATGATTTATCTTGAAAAGTTTTGATAGGGCCACCCAAAACACTACCCAACAATAATAAAAGTTCAAACATACTGATTGGCCCTTTAATCACTAAACTAACACATTAGTGGGCCGATGAATATTATAATTTGCATATTGAAATACATCAGTTCTCATCAAACATGTGATAGGGCCGCAAACATGTGAATCTCACTTAGCTGACCCTTTCATCAGTTCTCATGTAAGATCAAAAGTGGCCTTTGACTTCACATGAACCTATTAGCTGATTGGACCATAAAACTTTTCAATACACATGGGCTGATGACAAGTAACAATCTAAAAATATTCACAGTCAAATGTCACACAAACCGAGTACATTGAACCAAAGGACATGCAGCCGACAAACAATCACTACTCGAGACATCTATTGGGCCGCTAATATGTGATCACGTGAACTTCTAATTGCCTCGACTGACACAATACATGTGATGACTTTTCCCAAAATTTCACAAAACTCAATGTACTTTTCAAACGGTATGGATAATTTCAAACGGAACAGTCGGTTTTCAAACGATGATTCAAACTGTCAGTTCAAACGGTCACCATTTTTCAAACGGAATGTTCAATTTCATACGATAGGATCCTGATTCAAACGGACAGGGAGTTTTCAAACGATATTTCAAACGATTGGACGGTTTTCAAACGGAAGGTTTCTGCTTCGTTCAAACGGAACCCAATTTTGAAGCTATTTTTGCCAATTTTTCTTCGAATTTTAAACTGAAACTTTCAAGGGTTTGTCAAAACATCATTACGCACACATTGTGAGAGTTTCAGCCGATTTCAACCGTGAAAACTTGTAAATTTCGAAAAAGAAAGGTGTAGAAATAGAAATCGCAGCTGAATTGTATAGAACTCTTCTTCCTGAGCTCTGATACCACTTGTAGGATCGATTTCGACCTGAATGAGTCGGTCGGAAGAGCTCTAGTTCGTTTCAGAGGCGGAAACTAAGAAACGAATGTGAACAACAGCTGGAATTACACTTTAAACCTCTTTTATATTCAATTAACAGTGTTTACAGTGAGAGGAAATACCGGCAGCACCTCGGTATCAATTTTCCCTATCATTACAAATGAACTCGTTTGAACACTATTTATAGTACAAGCCCTGACCGTTTGAAACTAACATGAAAACTTCAAACGGTTACCCTCAAACGGATGGGTAACTTCAAATGGCCAACCTTCAAACGATCAACATCAATTTACATATTTCAAACGGTTGACTTCATATAATTGGATCTTCAAACGGTGGCTTCTAATTGGACCATCAAATGAGACTATCTGATTGGACCAAAACATCATTTGTCTTCATGTGATGAAGACTTTCACGTGAATGATAAGTTGATGAGCATGTTTAACTAGTGACATCATATATGTGATGTCACTCGTGATGTTACATATATGATGTCACGCTTGTTCAGAACCGCACCGAAACCGAGACTCGATATTAAGACGAAGACGACATATGACTGCACCAACAATTTTTTTGCGCACCAAACACCTCTAAGCCTATATCTAAGCTATATAAAGGATAATAGGGTATGTTTAACTTATGGTCATATTCCGGAAGGTCCGATTCTATATGAATCGACATACTTTTGCAGTTTGACGCAATTAGTCCCTTAATTGCACAAAGTAGCGTGAAATGCTGTTTAATGATATCTAAGCCTTCCATGGCCCATATTAATCATTCCCAAGCATATAATTAAATATTATTATGCTCCCGTTTGCTTAAATGATCACCGAATGGCGTAGATTCAAAAATTGACGCTTTAGGCCCCTCTATTGCGCAAACTTGCGCATCTCATCATTTATTAGCATTGAAGCCTCATTTAATCCATATTAGGCATCCTTGAAAGTATTATTAAACATCACGATGCTTCGGGTTCACTAAAAGGTCATTCAGAGGTATAATTAAACATATTGACACTTTTAGTCCCTCTAACTTGCAAAGTTGCGCGTAACTTTACTTATAGGCATAAAAACCTTAGACGACCATCACTTGGCATTCCCGAGAGTATAACTAAATATTATGAAGCTTCTGGTTTGTTAAAAGGTCACTCAGAGGTAAGAATTAACATGTTGACGCTTTTAACCCTTCATTGCGCAAACTTTCAATTAATTCCACAAACGGCTACACTCGATCGCCAAGGGGCTCATTTGTGAATGTAAATATCGTGAGAGGTTATTTAGAAACTTATTTTAGGTATGCTAACATTTCCAGTCCTTTCATAATCAAAGTTTTCGATTTTTCAAAAAATTAGTCCCTAAATTTCAATGTTTGACTTCATTAGGGTTCATTACACGTGTCAATGCTTCATTGGACGTGATTTTACGAGGTGTTACATCCTCACCCCCTTAAAAGAAATCTCGACCTAGAGATTTGCTTAAGTAATGGAAGTACTCTCTGTCGAACAGTGGATTTAACTTCCACAACCTATTTGGACCTCTAGAGGCATCCTAAATGACCTTTATAATAGGTTCATGTTTTCTTCCTTAGATTCTAATCCTGACGATCCTTAATTGATACGGGTTTCTTATCATATCATAAATACGCATATCATTATGTGATAATGCTTCTCGACTTATTGGTGAAACGCATCCTTAAATCATTAGTGTGGGTCACATTGCGAGTTCCACCACGTTCCATAAATAGGTTTTAGTTTATAAGCTATTGACCTTTGATGTATTCGATTTCCTCGAATGATCCCATATATAGTCAGAGCTTAACTAGCCTGTCGTATAAAAATTTCAGACACCCTTCTTAGAGCGATACTTTCAATTGAACCCTATTCCTTATTAAGGACTTAAGAGGGTTGCGACTTTTATCAATCCTCGATTTTCCGCTGACTACTGGAAACTTTCAGATGATTATGGATTTGTATGATCTTATTCGTTGTTTCTAAGGAAACTTTCAGATCCTGATAATTGAACTTACCAGTTTTCTGTCTAACGATAATTGTTTAACATTCTATCTATACAATGTCTCCAAAGAAGTAGCTTTGATACTTATATATCAATTATTATAGAAAAGCTTATCTTAAGGTTAGATGGTTATTCCAACCATTGCTTAAATCTAATATTAAGAATAGCTAATCCTTGCCGTTAGTCGATCAAATCGACGATCCTGGGCGGCTGATGGCAATTCTTAATTGTTGCCTAATTAGGGTTGTGGTAATCAAATGCATAAGCAAAATGAACCGTCTTTCTTAGTTAACTATACCGAATTCTCAGAATATTAAGTTAGGCTATATGAATCCTCTATTTTAAAACTTACTTAATCAGGGTTTCGATTATTCCCTAATTGGTGGTACTAATCAACATGGAGATTTCATAATACTGCAGCCCTAAGCGGGATGTTTAATCTTAACTCTACTCGCCTCTCAGGAGGTAAACACGGTAATCTTAGGAGAAGATGATCAATATACAAGGAGGTTACAGAGATTTTCCAATTCTTAGGCTCTAGTTCACTTACCATGGTTTGCGTCAGATAAGTGACACATTCGTGTTACGGGTCCACGGATTTCTTACTCAGGGACATTTACTTGGATAATTCCATTTTAGATATCTTCTTTGAATACCATTAGCTGACTTTAATGCCGTATGACCATTGGAATATCTTTGGGGTTCCATGCCTTAAACCTCCATACTGATCAGGCATGGAAGCAATCTATGGAACATATTAAGATACACCAATCCTCATATGGCGCTTTTGTCGTACCATCTGGTATTGGCAATCAATAGAGGTCAAGAGATATCAATTACTTATGATGATGCACTTCATCTGGAGAGAGGGTACACTAGAATTTCATGACTGATGACTTTTGACAGGAGCAGAAGATATGGTTCCTATGATTTTCATCTGTAAGTTTTACCTTACACTTAATATCTAGGGTTCTCATGGGAGTCTTTAAGAGTTTGCTATACTTTCTATGAAGGATTGATTGGCATCCGAAATAAAGAGAACTCCTAGCGTTTTATTCAACTTCATATTTTATGCTTAGGGTTCTAACAGGCAGATTTAATAACTTACGATATTTATTCCACAAATGACTTATCTGCAACTGAATCAAACAATGCCTTTGCATATATATCATGGATAAGGACGTACCGGTTATAACATTGTTATCTTGTATGGCCTCCTTTGCATCCATCTGAGAGACCTTAGCGTTGGTCTTCTTATCTCCTTCAAGCTTCTTAGCATACTTTGGGCAATTTGATTTGATATGCCCTTTCTCGTTACAGTTGTAACAAGTCGCATCTCCTATCTTCTGGCATTCCAATGTTTTATGCTCCCTCGATTTGCAGATCCCACAAGCCCTAGGTTGCGATCGGGATTTTGGTTCGTACCTGCACTTCCCACAATGGCGCTTCTTGCAGGTCTTGCATTTAAGTTTCTGGTTGGACTTTTGTTTGTTCTTCTTTTTAGAGCTCTGGGAGTTATCTTCCTCCCTTTTCCTTTTCAGTTCACCCTTTACATTAGAGGCACGAACGAGATCCTTCTCGTGAGAAATGAAGGGTGGTCTTAGTTGAGATTTGGAGCAAATAGCATTGGGCTCCTTGAGCTTTTTCACAGCCTTCTTCATAGCTTTTCCAACAGCTGCGTCTATCATAGTCTGAAGAACATCTTTGGTAATTCTAAGGTTTACAATTGTATCATCATTCGCATGTGTCGCATTATCCATAACACGATCAACGGCTGTCTTATCTGAGTTTGTCATACTCGATATTTGGTTCTTAACACCAAATAAAACAATTATTTAGTTGCAATCCAGCAATCGCTATTCATCATCCTGATGACCTAATATATACTAACCATGGTATCGTTAAACCATACAGGTTAATATAGTACGAACATTCTCAATGAACGTCATTTAGGTATGTATATATATCAATTATACTTAGCCTAGGTCATAAAAGACCATTAATGGCGATTAAGGTTTGGACCTAGTCCATCACCCGTTTGACAGGGGATCAATTGTCACTTCTGTCTTGATCATACTGATGATTTGAATAGCTTTAACGCTTGATATTAGGGTATTGGATAAGAGTGCCTCCTATTGGATAATAAGCATCCAACTAAGGTTGTTGAAGCAGTCTCTAAATTGTTATCGGCCAATTCTACCTTGCGCTATAAGCCTAAGATCCTAATGTCACACCCCGACCACGTAAAATATCAAATCGTGGCGGAAACGTCGGGGAGTGTTGTAACAGAATTATTGTTCCACAACCAAGGTAATTAAAATAATATTTTATTCATCACCCAAGGGTGGAATTCATTGTTCAAAACAAGAACCAACATGTTACATTGTCTTAAAACTACTGAAGTAAAGAGTACATAACGTCATTAAACTAAGTCTAGCTCTGTTTTATGTCACTAAGGCCCGAGTCCACCCTAGCATGTCACGATCATCATCCTATGCATTAGCTCCTGAAACACATGTGAAAATAGGTACGTCAGCATAAAAATGCCTGTGAGTAACATAGGTTTTATGAAAATAGGATTCATGACTTAAGTTTAAGAAAAGTGTTTAATAAAAGTTAGTCATGAATCTTGTAAAATGTTTTGTTTTGTAAATCATTTGAAAAGCGATGAAATCAAATGATATGTATAAATAGAAGAATAACGTATGGTTAAAAGAATAACCAAGTAAAATAAGTTGTATAAAACAAGTTGTTTTTGTAAAACGAAGTCTTGTGAAAATGTGTTATTTGTGTAAAAATGTATAAGTCCAAACTAAATGATTTAAATAACGCTATGACATGTAATACCATACAAGCACTTATATATAGGAAGTACCAGCGGCGTATCCACCATGCTTGTATCATACTACACACATTTCGTTACTTAAGTCATTAAACAAACCACCAATGCATAAAGTCTATGTTTAAACCAACCATCAAATGTTCTTGTCTAAACCATTGTCATATGTTTAAAACCCAAAATGTAGTCATGTAGTTAAGTGTAAACGAAAGTTATGTATGGTAAGTAACAAAATGAGAATACTTAACCATAAGTAAAAAGGAACAAAACAAAGTATTTTGAATAAATCAAAAAGTTATGTTTTGCCCAGTAAAAGCTTGTTTTATTGATACAAACATTTATGTGGTAAGTTAACGCATTACATTCAAGCCTTGAGACAGCAGGATAACCTTAAAGTAAAGGTTATCAAAGTAAAATGTTTTCGGATTCAGTCATTCCTTTCACCCAAACAAACCTAGGGTGTCAGGAACGGGATTTGTCAAGTCCTATGGTACCATTACTTACTACTGAGCGGCGTAGCTAATGTTAATGAATGTAGTAAAAGAACCGTTTATGCAAACCAAATGTCATACCAAATGTAAACAAGTTATGTGAAAACAATGTACTAAGTATGCTAAGTAAACATACAAAGCAGAAAAGTCATGAAAAACAATGTGCTAATATGCCATGTAAACATATATCGCAAAGTAATGTAATGTAAATCAATGTGCTAGCATGTTAAGTAAACATACATAGCAAAACATAATGAAATCATGTACTAATAGTGTACTAAAGAACATAGCAAGTATAAGTTGTGAAAACATGGAAAGCATGAAAGTAACAAGTAGGCACATGTGTTTCACCCCAAAATGTTTGGAAAACAGTAAAAGAGGGGTACTATGTACTCACTTGAGATTGCTTAGAAGTCGTAGGATAACCACCAAGCAATGCTAGAAGATCACGGAATCAAACGGCACCTATATAGGTAACTACATAAATAAACGGCCCTATCGGAGGATCGGGTAGTACGAGGGTTCGTAAACCAAATAAGTAGGGGAACTCATGTAACATGGTTTAACAAAGCCTACGTACTAAAACGAAACCTATCCTAAGTGCTTTTGACCCGTTACGACCCGCTTAGGTAGCTTATGCTACTTTAACGCGTCGTTCGCGTAAAACGCGTTCGGAAAGCCTAACTAGTCCTATGACAAGTAAGATATGCCTTAACATGCTTAATATTGTTGCTAAATCAGTTTAGATACCAAAAATTATGTTACATAGGTTTAAAATGAATTTTTGGCGCAAAAAGGGTATTTTGGTAATTTACCTAAGGCATGGAAACTACTTATCATACAACTACTTAAACGTCGTGACCATAAGGTATAACCTCGGAAGGTTATTCCCTATACAACTATGGTCACCTAAAGTGTTTGGTCGGATCCTAATGATCGACCAAATGGGTCGGGTTCATAAGCATAAGCGATTGATTAGATCGCTTACCTTTACGACCCTAAACAAGCACAAATCTAAAAGCGACGAGCTAAACATGCTAGAACATGTTTAGTAATGTCAGAAAACAGGTTTGGTATTAAAACAAACGGTTTTAATACCCTAGAGTAGTTTGGTTACAAAATACGCAAGAAAACGCATTTTGGCCGAAACTACGACTCGTCACTGAGCCTAGATAACGTGGTAATCAGTAGGTATAGTCACTAGGGACTATAACCATCGTGATTACGCTCACGTTATGAAGTTCAAACGAACTTCGCGTTGACCATAAACTGGTCAACGCTGAAAGTCAAACATAGTTTGACTTTAACGCTAAAACGAACGAAAAACGCGAAAGAATACTTACAGAAGGTCCCCGCAAGATTGATTTCCGAGTATTTCTCAGGTATGAAGTGTTTATAACTCCAACTTAGAGAAAATCTCAGAATCAAGTGGGTTTGAATGAAGTTGGGGTTGGGTATTTATAGGAAACATGGAACCGTTAGGATCGTTTCTCGATAATCGAGCTTCAATCTTGGCCATACAAGTGGGCACATGGTTTTGCCATACAAGGGGTACCCAAATACCAGCCCATAGAATCAAAATCAGGGGTTAAAAACCATGGGAGGATGATATAGAGGCCAGGTTCAATGTTTCTGCAAGTCTGCTGGTCTGGGACTCCTTTACGGACCGTAAGAGGTCCCATACGGTCCGTAAGGACCCTAGGTGCTGGCAGCAAGTTTGCAAAATTGGCAGAACAGGCCCCTGTGACTCCGAACTTGGTTTTTGATGCGTTTTGGCACGTTTAAACCCCGTTAACCCCATTTTAAGGCTCTAAAATGAAGTTAAAGTATAGGGGACTTGAAATATGCTCAAAAATATGCCGGATGTCGGTTCGTTTGGCCGTACGATTGCGTTGTTCGGTTAATTACGACGGAAGTCGTAACGAATGCAAAAACGGTCCAAATTGCGCGACGAATGGATTTTTGACAAGCCAAACACTAAAACATAATATTTTAATTATTACATAAATTTTTGGATGTCCGGATGTACTCAGAACGTAAGTTATGCGCGAAATGCAAACTTATGCACTTTTTGACGCTTTTAGTCCCTGAATGACCCAAAAGTTTATTTTAGCACACCGAACCCCTCAAAGCCTATTTCTAAGCTATGTAAAGGATATTTAAGGTGTGTTTAACTTATGGCCATGTTCCGGAATGTTCATTACAGTTCAAATCGGCATACTTTCGCAGTTTGTCAATTTTAGTCCCTGTAAGCGAATTAACTTGATTTTGCCATACCAAAGCCTTCAAAACTTATTTCTAAGTTATGTAAAGGTTATTTAGGTATGTTAAGCATAAATTCATGTTCCGGAGTATTTGTTGCATATAACTGATTACGTTTTCACACCAGTTTGCGTATAATTCTCCAGAAAGCGATATAGAGTTTGAAATCGAATAAAAGTCAAAACATGAAAAACATCAAACATAAATAAACAAACATTGGGATCAAATAACTTTATTTCATTGATAACTGAATTGTTTACAATGATTACAAGCACAGATGTCACACCTAATAGGCGGATACAACTGTTTACAACATTTATTGTCCATGATAGATTTTTCTGCGCCAGAATCAAATAATCCCGGTATAAGCATCGTTGATAAGGAAAGGTACCTTTTATGATGTCATCTTCCCGTATTGCCTCCTGATGTTCTTCCGGAAGACTCACGCGTTTGCTTTCTTGGCCTCTTCAGACTTCTTCTGATTCCTAGGGCAGTTAGTCTTGATGTGCCCCTTCTCGTTGCAACCATAACAGGTCGCATCTTTCAACTTTTTGCAATCCAAGGTCTTATGCTCCTTGGACTTGCAAATTCCACAAGGTAGAGGCTGAGATTCAAATCTGCATTTCCCCAGGTGGTATTTCCTACATGTTTTGCACCTGGTCTTTTCACCCATCTGCTGGTTACCCTTATTAAACTCGGAACTCTTTCTATGATCAGAATTCCCCTTTTTCTTCTTATCGGAGCGATGAGAACCCTCATCCTCCTTTTTACGCTTCCCTTCTTCAGAAGCTTTGGCAGCCTTGTTTCTGACTACGTCAAGTGTGAGAGATAGCGAGAGATCTGCCGCTGACCTGAATGTAGTAGGTCTCGATGCTTTCACGCTTGCCTTGATTTCTGGGGCTAGGCCTCCAATAAAGCGAGCTATATGCTTTTGTTCCGGTGTGATCAAGTAAGGAACCAATCGAGACATAGTACTGAAATTTGTAAGATATGCCTGGCAATCTAAGTCCTTCATGACCAATGCCAAGAAATCAGCTTCAATTTTCTCAACTTCATGTTGAGGACAGTAATTTTCCTTGATAAGAGCAACAAACTGATCACATGTTTGATTATACAACGGGATTTTCCCAGTGGCCTGGATTAGCGACCTCCACCAAGCTAGAGCTTCTCCTTTAAAAGATTGTGAAACAAACTTCACAATGTCTTGCTCTGCACATCCGCTAATATCAACAACAGTGTCCATCTCTTCGAGCCATGTCATGCAGTCGATGGCTCCTTTTTCTCCCGTGAAGTCTCTGGGCTTGCAGGAGACAAAATATTTATATGAACAGGTTTTAACATGTGGTTCTTGATTAAGCACAACCTGTCTAGGTGGAACACTCCTCTGATTTGACGAGTTATGAACATCGTCCTCCTTTGAATCATGTGATTTAGAAGGGGGGTTACTACGAGCCATAGATGGAGTCTTAGAGTGTGCACCACTTGACTCATTATACTGTCTGTCAAGAGCTCGAGTAACAACATTATCTATTAATACCTGCAGTTCCGCACCAGTTATATTAACTTTGGTAGCATCATTATTCTCCCTCGGGTAGCTGTTAACCTCCTCTGATCCAGCCATGTAGCTTGATTGCTACATAAATATTGACAATGATTTATTTAGAGGTTAATATGGAATCATCATTTTTGACGATTCATCAACCATGGTAATATAAACCATATTGGTTAATTTGTTAGTTATATTTAATTAGTATTTTCATTATAGTTTATCCTAGTTATAAGACATTAAGGATATTAAGGTGGCGCAAAAGGCCTAGTCACAAAGACAGTTTTTAAATTTATAAGCCATGATTTCGGAGAATCGAGGCATTCAGGTTTGAACATATTTCATTACCTTTTCTTGACAGAGAGTCAAAGACTACAACTGTCTTTTGTCCCTTAGGACAATAGGTGGCCCGTAGGCATTCCATCATTTTAGGGATGATTATATAAATAAGGGGAATTGAAATATCCCAATTTAAAGATGACCTATGTGATTTTATCATATAACAGTTTGTCAAAAATGTTAACATGCTTTCAGATGTTAACAAGAATTTGAATCTTTGAATAGGTTTTACCATCTCGGCCGTGTCTGAAATGACAGGTAGGCTAGGTTTTACCTTTAAGATTCTTTTTAATATTAAGAGCAAAACAATCCCAAATTAAGATGTTAATAAGGATCTGAATCTACTTGAGGAACTCCCATCTTGGCTCGGTTCTTAAAATGACACATGGGCTAGGTCTTGTCCTTTTTAGATTTTGCCATTTTATAAAAATGGTAGATCTTGTAATAGGAACGTTATTTTAAATCTAACCGTTTCATTTAAAATTTAAACAGGTACATGGTTGCCCTAGACGGGACTTCTAACTGCATTGACTCGCCCATGCAGGGGCTAATAAGAAAATAACAAAAGAACAAATGAATGACAAAAACGAATCAGGGGTAGTCCTAAGTTCTTTGTCTAGACTCAAGAATGTGCAACTGTGTCACTGAGATTAAACACAAAAGGCTAGTGTTTAATTCACTCAGTGTTGGCTCTGATACCAACCTGTCACACCCCTAATTTTCCACGTGTCACCTGTGGGCCCGGTGGGGAGTATCGTGACGTAGTTGATATCATCATAGTCAAACAACAGAATTTAAAAGCACAGTGGAAGCAAAAGATAAATATATTACAATCCGATTCAAAAGTAATATCAATTATTACAATGGAATGTAAGTTGGATCCACAGGCGGATCTTAAAACTTAAAGATAACATTGTTCAACACACTTTAGGCATCCAGAACTTGCGAGATTCCCTATTGACGCCCTGAGCTCTCAATCAATTACGTATAGTACCTGTCACTTAAAATTTTGGGAAAATACGTCAGTTTACACTGGTAAATACAACTTAACTGACTCATTTTGAAAATGTTTTAGAAAATTGATTTGAATGCACATGGCATAAAAGTTTTATAACTTGGGACAATTATATAAAAATAATCTTGTATACAGATTTACATGTTCGTTATACATTTAGGGCCTGATGTAGAAACTGAGTCAAGATTAACAGACACGCCACAAGTATAGGCCCACAAGAGAGTGAGATACCGTTTCCCTTATGCAATTGCCAGGTGTACGCCTACACCTCGTGCATAAGACGTGGCCATTTTATAATATAATGATGCCAAGGATATCCGGGACATGGTCATTAACCCCCAAAGGCTTTTATTTCAAACAATACAGATTAAAGCAGGTTACCTTAATAATTTAATCACAATACGATCAAACATTGAATACCCGACCAAGCGGTATTATTATAATACCGTATCCCAAGCCCGTATAGGGAAAATAAGTTAAGAGTATTTACCTGAGCTAAATATAAATTCAATCCCAGCCGTATATCAAATCAGCAAGCACACGTACTTCTACTGGGGCTCCTAATCTGGAACAAAGGTTTTTAATAACCTATTAGATTCCTAACGGGTCTTGTTTAAGTATTAACTTAGACCGGTCAGTTTTAAGGAAAGGTTTACGGTTCAAACGCAAGATTAAGCGAAGACCGGATTAGAATGTCGTTTAGTCCCAACAAGTTTGAATACTTGTTTAATATGGGTAAACTAAACATATTCTGGATTTTGAGATGAAAATGATAAGGTTTGACCCGTTTCGGCTAATTTATGCAAACTAGTTACATAAGCCGTTCCGAACGCGAAAAGGGCGTAACGGGTAACCACAAGAGTCATGAACAGGTTTCCTAAGTTAATATGCCTTAAATATGTTGTGATATCAGTAGGATACCTTCCATTATGCCCAAGATGATTTTAAACTCAAACTATGCCTCGCAAGGGCATTTTGGTCATTTTAAAGTTTATAAAAGAGTTTAAATAGTAATTTGAGTCAGGTCCGATTAAATCAGTAAATATACTCATTTTAATAAGCTATAATAGTAGGGTATCACTTATACGTGAAATTTATTAATTATAACCATACTATGCACCGTAGGGGCATTTTGGTAATTTCACATAAGCCTAAAAGGCCAAAACTGGAAATCTGAGTTTAAATAGGCTTTATGCTAATTATGCCGTTAAATAAATAAAAGGCTTTCTAATTACGCTATTGAGCATAACTCCTATTCTAGACCTCAAACTGATGTCAAATTTTAGGGACAAGTTTATAAGTCAGTAGTGAAGGTTTCTATTCTTTCACTTTTTCAAAAATTACATTTTAAGGTCAAAAGGGCATAACGGTCAACAATTCGGCATAATACGGAAACTTGCAAATGAATAGGATAACTAAGGATCCAAGTCGTAAAACCTCAGAGGGTTATACTAACCTATAACATGGTCCTAAAGGAATCCTAAGGCATATCTAAACTAGGCTAATTCGGGTCAGAACTGAAAGTCAAAGCATAAGTCAACTTTTGCGACTTTCGGTTCCGAACCGGGTCTATACTTAGAATTGTCGGGTTGAATCATGCTTAAACATGTTCAACTAATATTTACCAAGTTATTAAAGTGACAAAACTGATTTTATGACTTTTATATTAGTAGTTACAAATTTATTTAAAACTAACCCGTTTGACTTTCATTTGACCCGACAATTTAACTAAGTAAAGTGGTAATTAGGAGGCGCCCTTTTGAGGGTTAATCACCTACCTAATTACGGTCACGTAGCCATGTTCGTTGCGAATCATGGCTTAGCTGTTTAAAAGTCAAAGCGTTTATCGAAACGCTTGACTTTTCGGCTATAACCGCTAAAAATTAAACTAAGCATGAAGGGATTACTTACAAGAGTCCAAAGGACTGAGGGAGGTTCTCAAAACGGTTCAAGATCCTCTCCAATTCAGAGAATAAGCAGATTAGAAGGAAAGGTGCAAAAGAAGTGAAGTGGGGAATGGGTATTTATAGGTTTTTGAGAACCGTTAGGATCGTTCCTCAATAACCGTGCTTAAATCTGGACCGTACACCTCATGCCCATTGTTTTTCAATACCATGGGTGCTCAAAATGGCCCATAGAATGAAGGAAACAATGTGTGGAAAACAGAAATCAGCTACTGTAACGAAAACAGCTGTTTTTATAGGTCTGATGCACTTTAGTTCAGCAAACAGAACTTTTAAAAATTGCAGAAATGGTCCCTGTGAGCATATAAGGTCATGTTTGACATGTTTAAGGCCCGATAACCTCATTTCAAGGCTCTACTATGAAGTTATGGTATAGGGAACATGAAACATGCTTAAAATATGCTGGATGTCGGTTCGTTTGGCCGTACGGTCACGTTGTTCGTCTAATTACGACGAAACACAAACGAACGCGAAAAACGAACCAAATTACGCGGCGAATGGAATTTTATCTTGCCGAATACTAAAATAAAATATTTTAGTGCTTACATAAATTTTTGGATGTCCGGATATATTCAGATTGTAAGATATGCGCGAAAATGCAAACTTATGCACTTTTTGACACTTTTAGTCCCTGCATGACATAAAAGTTTATTTTTGCGCACCAAACACCTCTAAGCCTATATCTAAGCTATATAAAGGATAAATAGGGTATGTTTAACTTGTGGTCATATTCCGGAAGGTCCGATTCTATATGAATCGACATACTTTTGCAGTTTGACGCAATTAGTCCCTTAATTGCGCAAAGTAGCGTGAAATGCTGCTTAATGATATCTAAGCCTTCCATGGCCCATATTAATCATTCCCAAGCATATACTTAAATATTACTACGCTCCCATTTGCTTAAATGATCACCGAATGGCGTAGATTCAAAAATTGACGCTTTAGGCCCCTCTATTGCGCAAACTTGCGCATCTCATCATTTATTAGCATTGATGCCTCATCTAATCCATATTAGGCATCCTTGAAAGTATTATTAAACATCATGATGCTTCGGGTTCGCTAAAAGGTCATTCAGAGGTATAATTAAACATATTGACACTTTTAGTCCCTCTAACTTGCAAAGTTGCGCGTAACTTTACTTATAGGCATAAAAACCTTAGACGGCCATCACTTGGCTTTCTCGAGAGTATAATTAAATATTATGAAGCTCCCAGTTTGTTAAAAGGTCACTCAGAGGTAAGAATTAACATGTTGACGCTTTTAACCCTTCATTGCGCAAACTTTCAATTAATTCCACAAACGGCTACACTCGATCGCCAAGGGGCTCATTTGTGAATGTAAATATCGTGAGAGGTTATTAGAAACTTATTTTAGGTATGCTAACATTTTCAGTCCTTTCATAATCAAAGTTTTCGATTTTTCGAAAAATTAGTCCCTAAATTTCAATGTTTGACTTCATTAGGGTTCATTACACGTGTCAATACTTCATTGGACGTGATTTTACGAGGTGTTACAACAGCTCAAGGTCAGGGTGCCCAAAATTAGTCCCTAAATTTCAATGTAATTGCGCGACCTCCCTCAATGCTGTAGACTGATAAAACCTGTTTTGATTAAACTGGGATTCACTCACCAGTATTTCATGCTGATAAAATGTTTTAAACACGTGTTTCAGGTAACTTAGTGTGAAGCCAATAAAAGCCAGCTGGAGAGCACTGAAAGCTTAGAAAAGTGTCAATAAAAAGTTACCTAATTAAAAAGGAGAATTGTTTTTAATAATTGGGGTTATTCCCTATAAATGTATCAAAATGAAAAATCAGGTTTTTTCCCACTTATAAATGTATTATCAGAGAAACTTGGGTTTTATCCTATTTCTTTATGTTGGATCTGAGTTTGATTCTGATTGTATTTTGTGTTTGTAATTAAAGTGAAAATGGATGAGTGTGCAGCGGAATTAAGATGAAAACAAACTTTGCATACAATCAAACGAGAGTAATACTTTGATCAAACATCTTTACACAATGAATCGGAAGATTGAATTTATTTCAATAACGATTACAATGATTGATGAATGAATGCAAACTCCCCCTCAGCCAGAGCTCAGTTGTTTGTTCGTGCAAAGAAGACGATGATGCAAAAGAGCTAATAGAACAGTACAAAGTACTGATCTATTTATAGGCACTTGCAAACAGCTGAGCATCTTAGCTGACGTCACCATGAAAGTGACATCTAACCTCCTAACAAACTCTAACCTCTGATCTATACAAACACTGCTATGTTAACTACTTGTCCGGATCAGCAGAGCTTGACTCAAGGCAGTAGATTGGATCAGCAGGGCTTTAGTCTTTCATCATGTCTTTACTTGAGCAGCAGTTGTAGGTCAGCATTTAGCAAGATCAGCAGATAGGAGGTCAGCAGATGTTGAAATCACTTTCAAGGGGAGAGATTTGTATGAAGACGTCTGCTTATTCTGGATCCACTGCTCTGATCCAGTTTTGGCTTTAATTATCTGTTCCTCTGATAGGGTTCAATCCCAACAATCTCCCCCTGGAACAGATAATGCCAAAACTCTTCATTATTGTGGACATTTATTGCCTCATCAACAGTTCCCTTATCTGTCCTTTAAATTGTAGTTCAAAGTCAAGGGCATCCGTGTCTTCATCATCCCTGCTAAGTGGAAGATCAAGGAGATCCTGCAAATCTTCAAGACTCAGGCCAAGAGCTTGTTCCCTTGATATTTTCTCCACTTCTCCACCAGACCTGAGCAAAGTCAATACGCAGGTCTGTTTGTCAGTTTCCCACTTTTGTATTTTTGAGCCTGGTGGGTTTCTTGGGAGATATTTATTTGCAGAGGTATTTGGTGAGGCTGGGCTGTTCATAACTGGCTGACCAGTATTTGCAGTTTGACCCAAACCAAGAGTTTCTATGATCATTTTCTTTATGCCTTCCTTTACAAGGTCATCTCCTTTTATCAACTCTTGGATGGTTTCAGCTCCCAACTGTTTGTGTGTCCTCCTTTTGTAGATGGCAGCACCAGTTGGAGCAGTGGTTCTCCTGATTTGCAGCTTTGATGGTCTTTTTGAAACCTCAGCTTCAGGATAGTCTGGCTTTTGAGGAACTTTTGGATCTTTCTTTCTTAATTCCTCCAACCTTTTGTAGGTGATCCTGACCACATCTTCTTTCCATCTAGCAATTTGTCTTTTGTTTCCATATTCAGCAGCAACCAGTTCTTCTCTCATTCTTTTCAGTTCTACCTGTTTGTCAGGTACATTCTTTCTAAATTTTGCCCAGTCAGGAGGAGTGTGAGTGACTTTCCTTTTTATCATATCTTGAATTCTTGCTGCTTCATTTTCAAGCTCAGGAACAGTCCACTCTTTGTACATGTATCTCTCTCCTTTGTACTTCTTGTGAGCCATGATGCTTTCAATGTAGTCTTTCTTCAAAGTTTCAGCTGCTCTTTCTGAAATTTGTTGACTGACATTTTTTGCAAATCGTTCTAGGGAGCTGACTTGTGTGAGCAGATATTGATAGTATCTAGAAATTTCTTTGTCAGATTTCCCTTGTGTGTTTCTCTTTGAGATATCCTCTGCTTGCTTGGCCTTGATCTTCAAATATTCATCAACATTTTTAGGCCAGGGATATCCTTTTATTGATGGCAACCTCCTTTTAACAGGGTCATCCTCATAGTAAAAAGATTTTATCTTCTCTAACAGCTTCTAGCTCAATAGGAAATTGAACACCTGCAGGAGGTAAGGGCTTGTGCATTTGAACTGAAGAGAGAGCAACTGGTTTTGGTATTGTGACAAGAGCTAAAGATTTTGAAGATGTTTGGGATGGTGAAGTGTCATCATCTTTGAGAATTAGACTTCTCCTCTTTGTTTGAGGAGGGGCTGATGATGTTTTGGATGGAACAGTGGTGGTGGATGTAGTGGCAGTGATTTGTGGTTGACTAACAGTTGTTGAAACAACTGTTGTTTCAACCACTATTGTCTTTACAGCAGATGTTGTAACAACTGCTGTCTTCTGCCTTTTGGTAGGAGGTGATTTTGTTTTTGGTGGTGATGGTGGTAAGGCAGTGGATGTAGTGTGTGTTGAAGTGGTGTGTGTTGAAGTGGGAGCAGATGTTGAAACCACTGAAGTACCAACAGTAGTGGGCACAACAGGAGTTACAACAGCTGTTTTAGGTGGTGGTTTTGAAACAGACTTTGAACGTCTGGTTGGAATGGATTTGGGTAGCCTTACTATTTTTGTAGGCTTCTTCTTTTCATCAACAAGATTTTCATCATCTTTTGACCCTGAAGTACCCTGATCCGGATAATCCACCCTGGCTTTCCTTTTGGCCTCTCTATCTCTTTTTACACTTGCAACTGCTTCTGCCAGTGCATTTGTGGTCACATCAATTTTCTTGCTTCCATCTGGCAGAGGGATCTGTTTGGTCCTATTTTCATTTTCTGGTGCAAGGTAGAGACCATCCTCTATTCCCTTCTTTTCCACTCCTGAATTTTCTCCCCCTTTTTGGCATTATCTGGGGGAAGTTGATCAATGAAGAGAACAGGTGGAGGAGCAGTGCCAGTGGTGTGCAGGATCTGAGTTTTGAGAGCCTTTAGATCAGCCTGAGTGTTCTTGAACCTTGACTCCATTGCATTTCTCAGCTGTTGAACATGTTTTTCATGTTTCTGATCTGCTAGTTGTGCTTGATGATGGAGAAAAGGTTGAAATAGATTCTAGAGCTCATTTGTAGCAGATGCCTGTTGTGAAGCAGGTGCTAGAGGTGGAACAGCAGTGGATTGCATCTTTTGAGTTTTCAACACCTGCTGTAGGATGTTTTTAAGATCTGCAATAGATGTATCCAACTTTTCAATTCGTTCCGTCAAATCCTGATATTTTAAGTCATCACCCAATTTAATGGGATCATCTGATTTCCCACGAACAGTGGTTTTATCAGTGGTAGAGGTAGGGAGTATACTCCAAACATTAACCACTGATGCCCCTTTTTCTTGGTACTGGGGTCTTCTCCCTTCAACACTTGACAACCTTTTGATGTTGCCAGTAGGATAAATAAATCCACTGGTGGTTGGCAGAGGTGCTATAAAAGGAATTGCCTCCAAGGAAGTCTTATTGATGTAACCACTGTCCAACTGTAAACCAGTGGGTTCAACAGTTATAGTGGCTGCTTCACTTGGATTACCACCAAGAGTTACTTGTAACTCAAGGGGTGTAACCTCCTCAGGTTGTGTTGGTGGGTTAGCAAAGAATGATACATCAGGCTCAGTCAGTTGTTGAGGTATATTCTCATTAACAGGTGATTGAGAAGGACTGTGTAATGCCTGGTTCAAATCTATTGCATCCAACAAAAGTTGTGTTTTTGGTGGAATTGTGGATGTGAGGTGAGGTGTAGAAAGAGAAGTTGCCCTGGGCATTGGGCTGTGGATGATGGAAACGAGTGTTTCCAGAGCATCATAATGTGGTGGCCCTATGTGTACAACCTGTTCTTTTTGTGAAGAAGCAGGAGGAGTTTTGGTTATGGGTTGAGATATTTGTACCAACTGCTGTGAGGAAGTAGCAGCAGTGGTTTCTTGTGACATTTGTGTTGTCACAGGTAGTAGCTCTGGTATCTCATCCTCCAGAGTTGCCGTTTTGATTGGTTTGGGGGGTTTTTGATTTTTCTTGTTGTTTGGCTTTTTGGGATTTGTAGGTGTGGGTTTCAAAACAGTTGGTCTGCTGCTTTGATCACCTAGAGTAGTGGGCTCAGCAGCAGATACCTGAGGAGCAGTGGTAGCTGTCAAATTCTGCTCAGGCACCTCTGCTTGTGTTTTGCAAGGTGCTAACATTCTTGAAAAAGTTTCAGTTGTTAAACTGTTTATTTGAGTAGACTCACCTTGATTTATTGCAGCTAAATCATCCTTACTGAATTTCTTTTCAAAATAGTAACTTAAAAACCTTGGAAACAGTAAGAATGACTTTGTTTCAACATTATTAACCAAATCTTTGAAGATTTCTCGAGAGTAGTTAAAATTTTCTTCTTGAAGAATTGCATACCCCAGATTTTGAATCTTTAAAGGGATTTCATTGAAAGAAGTGGTCTTGTTTGAAACACATAGTAGGAGGGTATGAAATAAAAATCTGGTTGCAGAAGGAAAATAACCTTTTTGTAAGGTAAGTTTCTTCATCATTGTGGCTTCATACCCTCTTTCAATGAAGTCAGTTTGTAACTCGTTTTTAGTGAAAGAAGTTTTACCTTTCTGATCATCGAGTTGAAAGACCTCTGAAATGGATTGTGGCGTGATTTGGATAGCTTTTCCCTTTATAGAAGAATGTATGGTAGTTGCAGTGTCTCCTTGTTTTTCAAGGGTTGCATTCTTCCAGAACTCCCTTTGGGTCTCCAAATAGATTGATGCATTGGCGGTGAACAAAGTTTTGTACTTTGATTTTGCCATGATGTTAATGATGGAATCGAAAACATCGGTGGTTCCTGGTTTTGTGAGAAGACCCAGGAGATTGTGAGATGATTTATATGGGATTTTAGTGGAGATTGCCTTTTGAGAGGCTGTTTTCGATGATGATTTGGAAGTGGGTTTTGCAGATGGCTTCGATTTTATCATTTTTGAAGAGAATGATCGAAGAAATTTATGAAAGATGAGAGGAAAAACTGTTTTGAGAAGAGAATTTTTGAAGAATTCAATTCGACAGTAAAACCCTGTTTTGGTGCTGAGTGGGGGATTTTATAGGAAAGAAAGTGAATGCTGATGTGGCAGCCGTTACAAAAGGTCTGAGCACTATGTACTGCCCACGTGACAACCCCTGGTGAAAGTGAAGGACAGTACTTTGATGAAAGTGAGAGATGAAGGCAGTGGTAAGGAAGCAGTGGATGATTTTCACTATCAGTGGATAGCATATCAGTGGATAAGACACTGCTTTTGAACAACAGAGGTTGTCAAAGGAATGAGAGAATAGGGGTTGACTTTCAGCAGTGGACAGACTTTTGAAGTAGAGCAGACTTTTGAACAATCAGTGGTTATGGCAGACTTTTAAGGATTTTAATGAAAATTTCATTTTTAGCTATTTTTAAGGATGAATTTTTTTGATTTTCTGAAAACATTTTGTTGCTTTTATTCACAGAAAAACAAGATGTTGCTTGTTATTCCATGTTCAGCATCCCAATCCTAGAGACCAAGCTTTCAAAATTGGTTGTATCAAGTGCTTTTGTGAGCACATCTGCCAGCTGGTCTTTAGTTGGGACATGATGCAGAGAAATCAAACCTTTTTCATAGCAATCCCTCACAAAGTGATGTCTGATGTCGATGTGTTTGGTGGTAGAGTGGGAAACTAGATTTTTGATGATATTTTCTGCTGCCTGGCTGTCCAACATGAGTGGTGTTTTTAAGGCAGTGATACCAAAATCCAGTAACTGATTTTGAAGCCACAGGAGTTGGGATGTACAGCTTGCAGCAGCAATGTATTCAGCCTCAGCAGTGGATGTTGAAACTGCTGCTTGCTTTTTGCTTTGCCAAGAAACTAAGCAATCACCTAGAAACTGGCACCCTCCTGAAGTGGACTTCCTTGTGGTGTGACATCCAGCAAAGTCACTATCTGAAAAACCTGAAAGCTTGATATTCCCATTAGCTGGATACCAGATACCAAGTGTGGGAGCACCTTTTATGTATCTGAAGATCCTTTTTACAGCAATGAGATTTGATTTTCTGGGAGCTGATTGACTTCTTGCACAGACACATGTTGCAAACATGATGTCTGGTCTAGATGCAGTTGTACTTGGAGACCAAGAAAGCATTGCAGCTCACCCATTGCACTCATTTCAAACTCAGCTGTCACGAGTTCTCTAAACTCTTCACACATTTTGTTACATGTGCTTCCAAAAATAATGTCATCCACATAAATTTGGACAATCATTAAATCCTTCCCTCTCCATTTAAGAAACAGTGTTTTATTAATGGTACCTCTTTTGAAACCATTTGAGAGTAGGAAGTTGGAAAGAGTTTCATACCAGGCCCTTGGTGCTTGTTTCAGGCCATACAAGGCTTTGTTTAGCCTGTAGACATGATCAGGATGAAATGGATCCTCAAAACCTGGAGGTTGACATACATACACCTCTTCTTGAATTGTACCATAGAGGAAAGCACTTTTGATATCCATTTGAAACACCTTCATGTTGTGGTTGACAGCAAAGGCCAGGAACAGTCTAATGGCTTCCAATCTTGCAACAGGGGCAAATGTTTCATCATAATCAATCTCCTCTTCCTGTCTGTAACCTTAAACCACAAGCCTGGCTTTATTCTTGACAACAATGCCCCTTTCATCAGTTTTGTTCTTGAAGACCCACTTTGTGCCAATGGGACTGACCTCTTCTGGCAGTGGTACAAGCTCCCATACTTGTTGTCTTTTAAACTGTTGGAGCTCCTCTTGCATGGCTTCTACCCAGCTGTTGTCTTTCAGTGCCTCTTGGTACTTGACTGGCTGATGGAGTGATAGAAAACCAGCAAAAAGACAAATGTTTTGGGTTTGGCTTCTTGTGAGCACCCCTTCATTGATGTTGCCAATGATTTGATCAGGTGGATGAGATCTCAAGAAGATTAAATCTCCTTGGTATGGTATGATGGCATTTGTTGGTGAAGGCTGTAAATGTGTATCATCTGAGCTAACCACTGCTGGTGACTTTGATGACCCAGCAGTGGCTTCAAAAGGTGGTGGAATAGGAGGTAATGAAGTGGACAACTGCTGACTTTTATCCACTGTTTGAGGACTTTTGTCAGCAGTGTTTGAGGATGTGGAAGCAGTGGTGGATGGGCTACTTTGGTCAACGACTGTTGAGGTAGCAGTGGTTGAGCTTTGACAACTGTTTTGAACAGCTGGTGCTTTTCCCTTCGTGGCAGACCTTTGAGGGATGATGATTTCATACCCATAGTCTGGTGTTGTATCCTCTGATGGACCTGCACTGTTAGTCTTGACAGCAGTATTTTCAAAAGTAATTTTTTCAAAATCAAACAGATCTGCAGGATTTGCTGGGATTTTCATTGATGAAAGTTCTTTGAACTTTACATTCAAAGTCTCCTCCACTGCCTTGGTCCGTGTATTGAACACTTTGTATGCCTTGGCAGTGGTTGAGTATCCCAGATGATAACCACAATCAATTTTGGCTGCAAATTTTGAAATGGAATCTTTTAAGTTCAAAATAAAGCATGGGCAGCCAAACACCTTGAAATATGAGATCAGTGGTTTGATTTTATACAGAATTTCATAAGCAGTCTTTTTGTGCCTGGGGTTTATTAGAACTCTGTTCTGGACATAGAAAGCAGTGTTTACTGCCTCTGCCCAGAAAGTTAATGGCAAACCTGAATCTGCAAGCATAGTTCTGGCAGCCTCAATCAAAGTTCTGTTCTTTCTTTCAACCACCCCATTTTGCTCTGGTGTTCTAGGGATGCTGTACTGCCTTACAATCCCTTTCTTCACACAGAAGGCATCCAACTCCTTATTTTTAAATTCTGTGCCATTGTCACTCCTGAAGCTTTTCACTGGAAGGTCAAATTGCTTTTCAACCTGTGTCACAAAGTCTTGCAAAATGCATGCAGTCTCATCTTTTGAGTGTAAAAAGAAAGTCCATGTAAACCTAGAAAAGTCATCAACAATAACCAAACAATATCTTTTCTTCTTGAGGCTCATGACTTGAACTGGGCCAAACAAATCCATGTGTAGCATTTGCAAACACTGGGTTGTTTTGGACTCTTCAATGGACTTGTAAGAACTTTTATGCTGTTTTCCTTTTAAACAGGAAATGAAATGTTCAGGACATGAAAACAATTTTTATGGTAGGCTTCTCACCAAAACATTTTTTGAAATTTCACTGATTGTCTTAAGATTTGTGTGCCCCAGCCTTCTGTGCCAAAGTTCTGTCTCTTTGTTAGAGGCAGCTGAGAACAGACAGGCATCAGCTCTGGGACACTCTTTTGACATATCAACAACATAAACATTGCCACTTCTTTGAGCAACAAGTTTAGTGTGACCAGTTTTGATTATTGCTTCAATCTTTTTGACCATTTCTGGTCCAACAATCCTACAACAATCTTTTGTGAAGAATGACCCAAACCCTTTGTCACTCATTTGCGATACACTCAAAAGGTTGAATTTTAGATTGTCTATTAGATTGACATTTTCAAATTTTACATTTCTAGATTGCACTGTACCAGACCCTAGAACTTTCCCTTTACTATTATTCCCAAAGGATATATCACCCCCTCCATGGATTTTAAAGTCTTTGAGGAGGGCTTTACATCCTGTCATGTGCCTGGAGCCTCCACTATCTACATACCAAAGACTATCAAAGCATGTAGAAGCTCCCTGCACATGAAGTAAAAGGATTAGTTCATTAAGGGCTCCAAAGCCAACAGGGCTTTGGATGGGGATTCAGCAGTGTCTGGTATGGATGCAGAGTGATGGACAGTGGTTAGGTCAGGGGTTTGGACAGTTTTAGTACTGTTTCTTGCTAACCACTATTGAGGGTCTTGACCAATCACCTGCTGATAACCAAAAGGATGCCTATTCACTTTAGGTTTAGAGGGCCTTTTGTAGGCCTCATAAACATGTGGAATCCTTTGGTAAGACTGTTTTTCCATGCCTTTTCTGAACTGATTGGCAGGGGGTGCATCAGTAACCTGAACATCTCTTTTGACAGATGTTTGGTTCAGCTGTTTTGTGACAGCTATTTGAACTGGTACAAACAGTGGTTGTTTCTTGGTGAATTTGACAGATGATGATGATGATGATGATGACGGACTCAAGGATGTTTTAGCAATGTACTCATTCTTTTTCACATCAAAGTTTTTGAGATACACACATGCTTGAGTTTTGTGGTTTGTTTTACCACAAACAATGCAACTTTTAGCTGGAACTATGACACTTGTTCTGTTTATATCATAAGCTTTTAAGTGGAAACAGTCTTTTGTTAGATGATTCCTTTTCTCACAAAATTCACAAAACAAGTTATCAATTTTTTCTTTCTTCTTTCTCTTTTCAGACTCCTTTGCAGCAGAGGTTTTAACCACTGCTGGGATGTCCTTGAGAGGTATGACTTTAGCTTTTGGAGCTTTAACACCATCGGTTGATGTAAAGTCCATTGGCTTGAAATTTTCAAGAATATCACACTCATCAGACCATTTTGGTTTAAACTGATGATTTTCAAGCTCCTCAAAAGTAGAGGATCCCATTGGTCTGTCAAGTGTGATTTTGTTACCAAGTTTGTCAGTGATTTTCACTTCTTGGCCATTCTTGTTTGTGGGGGTGAACTCAGTGGTTACATCAGTGGTTGGAACAGATTTTCCAAAAGTAGTGTTTTCATCATCATGTTTTCTATAACCAACCCCAAATTTCACATTGCTTTTTATCTGTTTTTCAAGCATAACCTCATACCCTTTACATGATTCCACCCATCTCTCACATGTGATCTGGGTGGACTCTAACTCCTTTTTGCAAACTTGGTATTTTTCTACCAAAGTTTGGAGTTGGGTTTTGGTTATGCTCTGCTCTTCTTTCATGCTGCTAATCTCTTTGTCTTTTTCAGCCAATTTGTTTTTAAGTTCTTTTAGAGATCTTTCAAATTTGAATTCATCAGATAAGATTTTACCACGAAGGTTTTCATTCACCTCTTTGATGTTAGCAAAAGCAATAATGCAATTGTCAGAACACAGTTTTTCAAGAACTTGAGATGATACCTTGGCAGCAACCATCTTTGCACAATCACATTGAGGATTTTCTTCATCATCAGCTCTTTCTTCTTTCTCACCTGCTTTTTCTTCTTTCTTTTCTTCCTTGTTTTCTTCGGACCATGGGTCTGTCAGTGGTTCAATCAGGG
Organism: Helianthus annuus; assembly: GCF_002127325.2. Lineage (NCBI taxonomy): Eukaryota > Viridiplantae > Streptophyta > Magnoliopsida > Asterales > Asteraceae > Helianthus > Helianthus annuus. The sequence continues at coordinate 137,374,459 of NC_035443.2, forward strand.
TACCTGAACTTTCTTCCAACAGTAGTTCTCCAGCCACAGCAGTAACCACTGCTTCAGTCACCTCATCCACTGTTTCAATACTCAGCTGTTCCTCTTCAGTTTCAACCCCCTCCTATATTGACTCTAATGCCATCAAACAAAATTCATTATGAGAAGAAACATTTGAAGCATAGAGTGCAAAATTTTCATCACTAAGGTCTTCAGGCATACTGCTCCAGTCAACAAACCCTTGAGTGAAAAAACTTTGTTGATCTGGTTGTACTGCTGCTGGAGCAGTGGTTTGAGGTGCAGGTTGCACTTGTGCCTAAGGGACAGGGGTTTGAACATATTGGATCTGTGGAACAGTGGTTTGGACATAGTGCACTAGCACGTGGGCAGCAGCATAGTGAGCAGTGTTCACTTGAGCTGCTGGGGCATATTGGGCATAGTGCACAGTGCCTTGATTTTAAGGTCTAGGATTTGAGCTAGGATGAGTGATTATGGGACCAGTAGTTTGACTCCTACACTCCCTAGCGAAGTGTCCCAACCTATTACACTTGTAGCACTTGATTTTCGATTTATCCAACCCAACCCTTAGATTCCCATGCAAACCTGGGAATTTTCGCCCTGTTCTTTTATAAAATTTGCTAGTTCTAATACTTAGCAAGGCCAGTTGGTGCAGGATGTCCATTTCCTCTAAGTCAGTGGGGTCAAAATGTTGTAGATCATTGAGTTCAAAGCTTAGGTTGTCTGACATCTGGTTTTCGTTTGCAGTGAATGCATAACTTGTAGAGTGAAGATCAGGGTTGTTAAAATTTGCACCAGCAGTTATGTCAATGAAGTGATCATAACCCTGATCCTTACCACTACTCCCAGATTCTTCTTGACCCAAAAGAGCAGTGTTATCGAATGTATAATCATCAACGGTTTTTCTTGACTCTTGTAACTTCCTTTTCTGGTTCAACTCCCTTTCGTAGGTCAGGAGTCGACCGTGGAGTTGGGTCAAGGTCAGATCCTTGAACTCAGGTGAGTTTCGGGTGACAAAAGCTATGGTGTCCCATTTTTCTGGCAGTGACCTAAGGAACCTGCTATTTTGAGTTGAGTTTGTAAAAGTGGTTTTAACAAGCCTCAGTTCACTGATGAGACAACTGAAACGCTCGAATTGTTGCGTCAGTGATTCGCCTTTAACATGACAAAATGTTTCATACTGTTGGTTCAGGATTTCCCAATTGTTTTCTATGACTTCTTCGGTTCCCCCAAACTGTTCCTTAAGCGCGTCCCATAACTCTTTGGCACTGTTACAGTGTAACAGTCCAGCATATATTTCATTGGGCAGCGCTGATGCTATGATGCTAAACGCTTTAGCATCTAGTTCGATCTTTTGAAAGTCGGTTTCGGTATAGTTTTCGACTGGTTTTGGAACAAACTTTTTAGTATCTTCAACGCTTGGCACTGGGGGAACATGGGGACCAAAGACGACAGACCTCCAACAACCTGTGCTTTGTTGAGCGAGGATGTGACCCATCCTCCTCTGCCAGATGTTGTACTCATTTCTTTTTAGCATAGGTGGTTTAAAAAGCGAGCCGATGTTGTTTTTATCATCCTGAGATTGTGACGTCATTCTTGTTGTTTTACAGACACTGAGAAATCAACTTTAATGGTGATTAATCCTTGCTCTGTTTTTCAACAAACGAACAAACGATCAGTATCAACTGTTATGAGCTGAACTATTTACGTCAAAATGATTGTTAAATCAAATTTGACTGTCCAAGCTCTGATACCAATTGTTGGATCTGAGTTTGATTCTGATTGTATTTTGTGTTTGTAATTAAAGTGAAAATGGATGAGTGTGCAGCGGAATTAAGATGAAAACAAACTTTGCATACAATCAAACGAGAGTAATACTTTGATCAAACATCTTTACACAATGAATCGGAAGATTGAATTTATTTCAATAACGATTACAATGATTGATGAATGAATGCAAACTCCCCCTCAGCCAGAGCTCAGTTGTTTGTTCGTGCAAAGAAGACGATGATGCAAAAGAGCTAATAGAACAGTACAAAGTACTGATCTATTTATAGGCACTTGCAAACAGCTGAGCATCTTAGCTGACGTCACCATGAAAGTGACATCTAACCTCCTAATAAACTCTAACCTCTGATCTATACAAACACTGCTATGTTAACTACTGCTTATTACATTACATTACAAAACAGACTATTGATCAGCTGCTGCAACCTTCTACTGCTATGAACCCAGCAGTACTTGTCCGGATCAGCAGAGCTTGACTCAAGACAGTAGATTGGATCAGCAGGGCTTTAGTCTTTCATCAGGTCTTTACTTGAGCAGCAGTTGTAGGTCAGCATTTAGCAATATCAGCAGATAGGAGGTCAGCAGATGTTGAAATCACTTTCAAGGGGAGAGATTTGTATGAAGACATCTGCTTATTCTGGATCCACTGCTCTGATCCAGTTTTGGCTTTAGTTATCTGTTCCTCTGATAGGGTTCAATCCCAACACTTTATTTTAAATATTTTTGGTATTTAACTCTGATAAAATATTTCCTAACTACGGTGCTGATGAAACTTTCTGTGACAACCCGAACTTTCAAGGTTAGTGGCGTTTTGTATTGTGATCTTAACTTCGTTAAACTTAGACGTTTGTATGTATTGGGCCGCCCAACTCATCTCTCGTGTAACCAGTTTTCTTGAGACCCCAATGGTGTAACTAATCTTAGTATGGGATCGGCCCATTTAGTTAGATCCCTCTCCTTTTGAGAATCGGCCCACACTTGTAACTTAGGCCGAATCAATTAAGCCCAATCCCCACCTCTCCTTTAAGTTTACGTGTATTATGTATGGGTTCTTTATACTTGTGGCAAACCCTATATTGTTCCTCAAAGATAATCAACGACAGCACCTAGAACATCATCACCGAAGTCCTTCTCCTCTCTTGAAGTGCGACGACAGTAGATACCCCCCCCTCTCGAGACACCATTCTTTGTGATCGAGCATTTGGTTAGTAAACTATATTTATGTTAATTCATATTTGATGATCTTGTGTTATATATATGTGCTATGTTTTGATAACTGTTGTATCATAGTTCGGATTAGGAATTATTATGTGGATCGTATGTATGAATGATGTAATCAAACGGAGTAGGGTTACAAATATACAATCAAACAAGTGCTAGGTGCATGTGGGGGATTATATTGATTGTGTGATACTGAATGATAGTTGTTTAGTATTAGAATATGGAATCTTAATGTCATATGAATACATGATTGCACGATGCATCTCAAAATAATATTGTGATTAAATGATGGATCATAGGAACAGTTCTGTATGTAGTTTTGCATGATCAATGGTGTGTTAATATTAAATAATGTTCTATTCATGGGGAGCATTAATATGGATGCTAACAGAATATATGTTAATTATTAATCTATATTATATAATGGTAGGGTCATAGCGACAATTGTCTGATGTGGTGCGTTTGAATGTTTAGTATTGTTTTTGTGACTATAGGTGATAACATGTTTAGGCATAGTATGCTCAAAATCATGAATCGATGATCAAAGAGTTCGTATGATAACATGGTTATAGTTGTGATGATGAACTGATTTATTTTGTTGAGATGTTAGAGGTATTTTGTTATTTGTTTTTGGATTGTTAGTTGCATATTAATAAGTTTCTGTTAATAATAAAAAGGATACATGGGCTAGCATGATAATCAGATTTGCATGTTAATTAGTTGGGTTATATAAAAGGGTAATGGGCCTCTTGGGTATACGTATAACTTGGGCCGCAAATGGGGATTTATAACTCAAACCAAACGAACTGATTTAGAATGTACATTGGGCCCAGCCGCATACTAGCTGGGCCGGTAATGCATGGGCCACGAGCTGAGTAGGAGGGTTTGGGCTAGAGGCATAGGTCGTGCGGTGCTGGAATTGTTTTGGGCCAGTACATAGCTGTGCCGCACTAGTTTTGACAAAACGGAATATGTGTAATATGTGAACACGGGTGTTGGAACATATGTTTATATGATAGTGGGCCGGGACGGATATGGTGCATCAACTGGGCTACCTGTTTCGCTTGGGCCTTACCTGCTACGTGTTGATGCGTGAATGAGATGCACACTAGATTGTGTGGCTAAGTTATTGTTAGGTGAATCATGAAACATGCTTACTAGTGTATGGATGATTGGAATACATGTATGATTATGTGTGTTACTTGTGCACTATTTGTATAATGTGAACGAAGAATGTGTAATCAATACATTTCTGAAACTGATTATTAGTGATAAACCCATTAGGATCTGATTGACCAACTTGGACAGATAACATAGCATAACATACCGAGCAATCGAAGGTGAGTTCATTGCTCTTTTTCCAAGCATGCATCCCGGGGAGGGATATCCGGTAACGTTCCAGGGAGGAATGTCAGGTTATTGGGATGTTCATTATTATACTCATTGTTTATCACATAAGACCCCTTACATCTATCGATAGTTGCCGGGGAGGCAACGAGGTTATTAGTTGATAGCGCTATTAGGTTTGGCACCCTCACACCGTACCAGGGAGGACGGGCGTGAACTAATTTCCTTAAAGCATGACCAATGTTTTGATAGAGACATTGGGGTTGGGCAAATACATCTTGTAGCCACTACGGTAATCGAGCTAATAACAACATCAAGTCAAATCGTTGAACTGTTTTATACACATATTTGGTAACTAACCTGGTTAACAAAACTTTGAACTCACAAGCATCGTCTGACACACTTGTCCGCATGCTTGCAGGTCGTTAGATGTCTTGGGATTGGAACTTACTGTCTGGAGTAGCTGGAGTGGTCATGGGTCGACTGGAGGGATTTATGTGTTTAACTATTGATACTATACATTGGTTTTGAAACAGTTTAACTTGGGTTTACTATTTGCTTCCACTGAACATGTTGGCTTTCATTTAAACTTGTGGATGGTAATTTTATTAATAATTGAGAATTTTATTTTGAAAATGGTATGGGTTCAACGTAATTAGTGGCTCGTTGTTGGTACGTCACATGCCTAACAGGGACATTCCCTAGGTGGTATTTTGGGAGTGTGACAGTTTGGTATCAGAGCCACTGGTTATAGTGAACTTGGTTTTAAAACGCTTTTATAAAACCAGACTATAACCGAACAGATCCGAAATCGACCATGACACTCAGCTCCAGACCGCAAGGTTCGTCTCTCGTATACTCATTGTATTGCATAACTAGTGAACACTTACCTATGATATTGCATGTGATTGCACGTTTAGCACAACAATATGAATTCATGTATTACTTTCATGTGTTATATGACTGATAGGGTGGTATTTCCCTAAACATTCATGACTCACACTCCGTGATGCTCTTTGTTTGCTACTCGAGTTTGAGGAATCATTTGACATGAGTTAGGAGGAGCTGAGATGAGCATGCAAATCACAATATTATTGTGGGTGCATACATAATAATAGTGTGGGGTGCATGCGAGTCCCAGTGAGGCTTAACAAGTGAAAAAGGGGTTCCGTTCCGTTAACTGATCAATGTGAAACACAACAGTCTATAGGATTCCTAGCAATGATTGTCTCCTACTCAAACATGACCTTTTCACTCCTCTCTGAATCCTTTCGAATCTTGATGCTATCAAGTATTACCTGAACACCCATCTGAACGCCTAGCAAACAGTGTAGAATGTTAGGTGCTTGTACGAACATTCTCGAGTTGGATGTTGCAACGAGAATGATTGGTCTATACCTTTCTCACCTTTCTTCGTTTGCTGGAACTTAACGTATTGACGCCTTAAATCCCGAAGTGCGATCACCTCTGCAACACTCTCGCAGCAATACCGTGTATTACTCAGTCAACTTGCAAGAACGATGGACAAGAGGATAAACGTAGTACTTTACCGACTTCAGCATTTGAACGAGACTAGTTACCGGCAACGAACATCAGCGATTCGACTCCAATTGAATCCTTAATCCCAGCCGGCGACTCATGGGAGTCAACTTTTACGAACCAATCGGGATATGAACAATGACAATTGACCATGATATGGAACGTGAAGCTGCCGGCACAATGAGTGACGCCTAGGACGCGACACGGAAATGTGAGAAGATGGACCCTGTTGGTGAAAGATCATAGGTGCTCCGTTGTAAGCAACGACAGTAGAGGCAACGGTCACGACAACATCAAGGAACTCGTAATCGTAGCTTAAAGTATGGAAACGAAGGTGACCTCGACAAGGATTGACGGTGTTAACTCAAAATGTCAACAACCAAGGGAACGACGACAATAACAACACTGGAAATGATGCTCGTGGAAGGGCATTTAGGATTGGCGTTGGCGACGCCAGGATTATAGCAGTATGGTAACTTGAATGGATAGCTAATCGCTTCGTCTCTATTCTGCTTAACCTTAATGTTTCTTGAAACCGAACCTGTTGTGGAATCGGCTGATGGCAAAGCAATTGAAACTTCATATGTTCGTTGGGATGCAAACTCGATCTGGTGGGGCAAGTGTTCGACATCGACTTTCTTTCTACTACCCTTGATAGCTGGGATACAGTAGTCAGTATAGATTGGTTGTCCAGCTATGGCGCAGATATACCCAATGAGGAGAAAGTTGTCGTCTGTCACAAAGTATCCGGGTGGTGTAGAGGTTAGCATCAATTCAGCAATGAAGGCCAGAAGTGTCCACGAAAGGAGTACCCCGCTTTGTTAGCACTCGTTGTTGATGTTAAGGCTAATGAAAAGAGGAGCGAGGATCCACCAATTGTTCGTGATTTCTCCCTATGTGCTACCAGAAGAACTATCAGATTTACCTTCACATTGTCAGGTGGAATATCAGATTGGTATCATGTCAGAAGCAGCCCTCAGTACTAGTACTCGTTGTTGTCTCACATCAGGAAGGTTGCAGGAACTGCCTAATCAACTTCAGGGACTGTTGGACAGGAATTTTATCGGACTTAGTTTTTCGCTTTGGGGAGCCCAGTTATATCAATGGAGATAAGCCTTATCGTTGGACATGTGTACTGATTATCGAGAACCCAGCAAGGTGACAGTCAAGAACCGTTTGCCTCGACCATGTATTGACAACTTGTTGACCAGTTGCAAGGGTCCAACTCCTATTTGGGGATTTATTAGCGAACGAACTATCGTCAGATGGAAGTCCAAGGGGAGAATATTCTTAAAACAGCATACCGAACGCGATGAAGCCATTGCGACACTATACTCTATGACCTTTTGGTTAATCAACACACCAACAGCTTTATGGATCACAAGGATCGACCGTGTTCAGTGATGGCATTTCGAATCATTTCCAGCAGAAAGGAGCCTCATGGGCGGCATTTGTAACTTATCTTAGAGTTCCTGAGGGAGGAGCCACTCCACGCGAAGCCTCGTTAAATGTAACTTCTGGATTCGAGAGGTAATTTTTTGGTACTGTAATCAACAAGGTGGGAATACACGTTGATCTCGCTAAGATCCATTTTGTTAGAAACTGATCGACACCAAAGATTCCTTCGGGGATGCAGCAATTCTTTGGTTTCGCTAGATACCATCGCAGATTCATCATGAGATTTTCAAAGATCGCGCAGCTTTAACCTCTTTAACACAATAGGGAGCTGTGTTCGTGGAAGACAAAATGGGAGAACGTCTTTTCAGCTTTCGAAACCCAACACGACAATGCACTGAGCATCGTTTCTACCCGAGGGTGCCGGTGATTCAGTGGTATACAACGATGGTATGAATCAGAATCCCAGTTACACGCCAATGCAACATGAGTAGGTGATGGCCTATGTGGTGGATTAACAAGAAGAATTGCGCGACTCACAACCTGGGGGTGGAAACCATGGCCTGGGATTTAAATTGGGGGCATTACTTGGACGGTACCAAATGCGTTACTTAGACCGATCACAAGGGCCTCCCGTGTATCGTTGTTTCGAAAAGAGCTAAAGCATGCAATGACATCGTTGGATGGAACTTTTGGATGATTATGACTATGAAACCTGAGCATGCACGAGCTTTGCAACTCACTATCGACTCTAACCTACCTGATCAGACTCGCTCTGTTCAAACTGGAGAACTAAAGGTAGAGGATTTTCAAGTTGAATTCATGCGGGGCATGGACAAGCAACCATTGGCAGGTTGGATGATTTTCGCTACCCCATGGAACGAACGTGGGTCTCATTATACGGCAACCGTAGCAAACTCGTGTTTAGCAAAACACATCGGCCTCGATATTCTATTCGTCTGGGTTTGATGAGAGATATTAGGATCTATAAATCTTGCATTGGTGATCGGACATGAAGGCCCACCTAGCTATGTTTGTGAGTGATGTTTGACTTGTAGGAAAGTCGAGGTGGAGTATCAGTAACAGGAAACACCTATAGGGAAATGAGAACAGACTGCCATGAATTTTGTCATTGGTCTACTTACAACTCGAAACAGAAACATTATCATCTGGGTGATCGTTGATGGACTCACGTTACTAGCACACTTTCTTGCAATCGATGAACTGATGAGTCTTCACAGCTTGTGAATATTCCTCTGAGAGAGGCGGCTTTAGGGCACGAGGTGCCAACTCCTGTCATCTCTGATTTTGATCTATCCTTGATTCATGTCAGGCAATACACAACACCCTTGGCTCACGTCTAGACATGAGCGTTACTTATCACTGTAGGATAGCCGGACAGAGTAACGAACCATCCTGACACACGAAGACATGTTGCGGGCATGTGCGTGATTGACTCTAGTAAACATTTGGGAAGGACACCTATCTTTGGGTAAGCTCTACTACAGCCGTTACCGTTTTAGTATGCATACCGCTCTGTTTGAGGCATTGCATGGATAAACACTTGGGAAGATTATTTAGATTGGAAATCGTTTGGCGGCAACGAGTGGCCGTCAAGAAAGTTGATAAGCTTAGGAAAAACTGGGAGTTCACTGTAGGCAATCGTATCATGTTGAAAGTCTCACCCTGGGAGGGTGTGGTACGCTTGGGAAGCGTGGCAAGTTTAGTTTACGTTACGTTACGTTGAGTCATTCAGAATTCTGGAAAGAATCGACCACGTGGCCTATAAACTCGAGTTACCTGACGAATCGAGTAATGTTTACCATGTCATTTATGTCTCGAACCTAAGAAGTATTGTTCAATGAAACACTTGTGATGCCCCTACTAGCGCCTAAGGTTAACGACAAGTTGCAGTTGTCGAGAAATCTGTTGAGAACATGGACCAGGTTCCTTAACATAGTCGAATTCCAATCACGAGAGTTCGCTGGAACTCATGATGTGGACCGGAGTTCGCATAGGAATGCAAGATCAGATGAAGCTCAAGTATCCTCACATGTTCAAAACTACTGAATCACTCCCCATGCAACTAGGTGAATTTCGGGACGAAATTCCTTTCAAGTTGGGGATGATGTGGCACCCGAGGAAATCCGCGGTCATCCTGAACTACCTCTTCTGTTTTCTCTGAGACGGCTTATCAAATTTCGGGACGAAATTTCTTTCAAGTTGGGGATGATGTGACAACCCGAACTTTCAAGGTTAGTGACGTTTTATATTGTGATCTTAACTTCGTTAAACTTAGACGTTTGTATGTATTGGGCCGCCCAACTCATCTCTCGTGTAACCAGTTTTCTTGAGACCCCAAAGGTGTAACTAATCTTAGTATGGGATCGACCCATTTAGTTAGATCCCTCTCCTTTTGAGAATCGACCCACACTTGTAACTTAGGCCGAATCAATTAAGCCCAATCTGTCACACCCCCAAAATCCACCTGCGGAGTGTCACCGCTTGGGAGCGTGACTGACCAGGATCAAGCCACCAATCATATTGAACATGCATTTAATATTAAGTAAAATAAATGAAAACCATCCATTCAATACAAAAGGTGATCAAATAAATCATCGTTTCAAAACGTAGCGGAAGCATAGTAAATAAACCAGTAGTAGTTAACAGTTTTAAGTGTCATAATAGTTTAACAGAAAAGTCACGATCCTTGTCCACAACGACCCGCTTCTCCAGTGCAAGCTCCAAGTACCTAACGATCTGCAAGGCATGTAACAGAATGATCAACAAACTAGTTGAGCGAGTTCACAGAAAGTAAATGCGTAATAGTAAGTTCGTTTGTAACAGGTGGCTCTACTGGGCCGATTGTATGTTCTATTGGTGGTGGTGTTCCACGTTACTGGTGGTGGTGTTCCACGTTACTGGTGGTGGTGTTCCACGTTACTGGTGGTGGTGTTCCACGTTACTGGTGGTGGTGTTCCACGTTACTGGTGGTGGTGTTCCACGTTACTGGTGGTGGTGTTCCACGTTGTATAACCACTAGACTACTCGTATCTATAGGTATCCTTCACAACCGAGGATATTAAAGTGGTAGTCTAGTCATAGTGTCAATAGAGTATCTAATCAACCTTTCAATCCCATTCCCAACACCCCGGGAATCCCATGCCTTGGTAAGAGTGTGAACTCACCTTGGTTTGCTCGGTATGCTAGGTTATGTACTCACAAGTAATTAATCAAGTCCTATTGTATGCACGTATAACAAATCAGTTCACGTTCGAAATGATACGCATGTAATCTAATGTCGTAAGGTGCTTGACAGCCAATATCATGTATCAATCATGTATCACGTAACAGTTAACCCATTCATGCAATTCACGTAATTCATGTGAACATATACAGGATCATGCATCTCACAAAAACTCAGACAAGTATAGGGGGGGGGGGTCTCCCCTGTTCAAAACTTGGGTAACACATGATATCTCATACAATCGGATACGATATCATACTGTAACATGCTGTAATGCACAGAACATACGGATCATACAATAGGCTCTATTTACCGATGTTTACAGATAACACGCTTCATACATCACTTTGTAAAGTTCCAATTCTACATAACGCATGCAAGTTTGACAGTCAGCAGAGCCTAACACTTAAACAAAACATAGGGCATGAGGGCTCGGTACTACATCACAAGTACGGAGGTCGGGCTAAGCATGATAAGCAAGTTCGGACCTCATTCATTTGTGTTAATAAACTCGGTTAACATGAGGGTTTGTAAAACTCAGGCCTTGCAAAAACATTAAACTCGGACCATGGGAGGTCCTTAAACTCGGACCTGGCAAACTATTAAATAAACTCAGACATCATTTTCATGTTATTAAACTCGGACATTGGGAACTCATTAAAGTCGGACAAGGGTGTTCCTCATTAAACTCGGACAAGCACTAAAGGGTTAAACTCGGACCAATCAAGGTTCATTATACTCGGACCATACATAGGATGATGAAACTCGGACATATAACATTCATTAAACTCAGACTATCAATTAACAATTAAACTCGGACAAACATTTAGGGATTAAACTCGGACTAAAGGCCTTGGCATTAAACTCGGTCATGTTCATTACATTAAGTTCGGTCCATTAAGCAACCCTTTAAACTCGGTCCATCTAAAGACATTATTCTCGGACTACATTGAGTTCATTAAACTCGGGTAACATCCCATCCATTAACCTCAGACAATTATGATACTCAGGCAAATAATAACATGAATTCCAATACAGGAGAGAATCATATCAGTTACGCTTTTGTTAACATACGAACGTGAAACCCTAACTCATGCATTTTCACACGAATTGTTCAATTAACAATGTCCATTCATCATTTCTAGCATCTTAATTCATCAAGAGGATCGATTATACGATTAACACATCATCAAAATCAGAATAATCATAATCAATTTAGTGTACAGAATCATCAAATCAAAGCTAGGGTTTACAAGAATTCACAAGAATCAAGGATTGCAAACAATCAAACAATCTACAATTAATCACAACAATGATTAAACAATTACCTTGCGATGATCCTAGAGAAAGAGGAATCAAGTGTGATGATTATCTTGTGCCAAATGATTTGGTGATGATGCTTGCTAGAGGATTAGAGAGTTACAAGTGCTTTGGTTTTGGTGAAAGTGATTAGGGAAATGAGATTAGGGTTAAGTATTTAGGATTCCACTAATTACCATCTACATCCCTAAGTATTATAATTTACAAATGCACACCATCTCATAACTGTTTCATAGTTCCACCACCAAATTTACACATTTGACAAGTTTCACAAATAACCAACAACTATACACAATCAAACAATCATAACATATATAATTTCATGGCAATCAATACATGATCGTGCAATAAATACGAAATAGAAATCTTGGAAATTTGAGTTGTCACATTATCCCCAACTTAAAAGAAATTTCGTCCCGAAATTTGGTACGCACTCACTGAGGAAGCTAGGTAAGGTATATCGTTCACTGGTTTTCCTGGGGTGTCACATCATCCCCCTGTTGATTTGGAATTTCGTCCCGAAATTCAGTAGTAGTAGCTTCAGCCTCAGAAGTGGATGTATTGGTTTCGAATAACTGGGGGTACTTTTCCTTCATTTGATCTTCGCGTTCCCAGGTATACTCTGGACCACGCTGGGAGTTCCAACGAACTCGAACAAGAGGGATTCTCTTGTGTTTGAGGACCTTAACATCCTGGTCCGTTATTTCAACTGGTTCCTCGACGAACTGCAACCGCTCATCGATAGTGAGTTCCTTAAAAGGAACTATGAGGGTCTCATCTGATAAGCATTTCTTCAGATTCGACACGTGAAATACATTGTGAACTGCACCGAGTTCAGCTGGTAGGTTTAATCTGTAGGCTACTTTGCCAATCTTTTCTAAGATTTCGAATGGTCCGACGTACCGCGGATTTAGTTTGCCTCGTTTGCCAAAACGAACCACACCCTTCCAGGGTGAGACTTTTAGTAAAACCCGGTCCCCGACCTCAAATTCCAATGGCTTTCTACGCTTGTCCGCGTAGGCTTTCTGACGATCGCGTGCTGCCGCCATGCGTTGTCGTATCTGTGCTATCTTTTCTGTGGCGTCCACAACAATCTCTGGACCCGTAATTTGACTATCCCCCACCTCTGCCCAACAGAGAGGTGACCGGCATTTACGTCCGTACAATGCCTCAAATGGAGCGGCTTGAATGCTGGTGTGGTAACTGTTATTGTATGAAAACTCCACTAAAGGGAGGTGTTTTTCCCAGCCGTTGCCGAAATCGATGACACACGCTCGAAGCATGTCTTCTAGAGTTTGGATAGTTCGCTCAGACTGCCCATCCGTCTGAGGATGATATGCTGTGCTCATGTCTAATCGTGAGCCGAAGGATTTGTGCATTGCTTGCCATAGCTCTGACGTGAATCGTGCATCGCGATCCGAAATAATAGAAGTGGGCACTCCGTGCCTCGAAACAACTTCTTTAAGATAGACGTCTGCTAGGGTAGAAAACTTATCCGTTTCTTTGATAGCCAAGAAGTGAGCAGACTTTGTGAGTCGATCAACGATGACCCATATTGTATCGTTTGCACGCTGAGATCTAGGTAGGCCTGTAACAAAATCCATGGAAATTTCTTCCCATTTCCATTGCGGTATCTTAGGCTGCTGAAGTAGACCAGATGGTTTCTGATATTCAACATTGACTCTCGCACAGGTTAAGCATTTTCCAACGTACGTAGCGATGTGAGCCTTCATACTAGGCCACCAATAAGTAGTGCTGATGTCGTGGTACATTTTATCCGACCCTGTATGTACCGAGTAGCGAGACTTGTGTGCTTCATCCCTCACAAGTTCGCGTAGATCGCCATAAAGTGGGACCCAAATACGCCCCGTTACATAGTAGGCGCCGTCTTCCTTTTGTTCCATTTGTTGTCGTGAGCCGCGTAAGGCTTCAGCCTTGACGTTTTCGGGCTTCAATGCTTCTATCTGAGCATTTCGTATCTGTGCAGGAAGGCTAGACTGGATCGTGAGCTATAGCGCTCGCACGCGCCGAGGTAAAGTGTTTTTCCGACAGAGAGCGTCAGCCACAACATTGGCTTTGCCTGGATGGTACTTGATGGCGCATTCGTAGTCGTTCAGAAGTTCAACCCATCTCCGTTGACGCATATTTAAATCCTTTTGCTTAAGAATATGCTCGAGACTCCTGTGATCGGTGTAAATCGTGCACCTGGTACCGTACAGGTAGTGTCGCCATATCTTAAGCGCGAAAACAACAGCTCCCAGCTCTAAATCGTGCGTCGTGTAGTTCCGTTCATGAATCTTGAGTTGGCGCGAGGCATAAGCATTGGCCTTGTCGTGCTGCTTTAACACACATCCAAACCCTGTATGGATGCATCAAGTATACTACAAAATCGTCCGTGCCCTCTGGCAATGGGAGAATAGGTGCGCTGCAAAGCCTATCCTTAAGGTACTGGAAAGCAGTCTCCTGGGGTTCTCCCCAGCGATAGGTGACACCCTTCTGTGTCAGTAACGTAAGCGGCTGAGCAATCTTGGAGAAGTCTTTTATGAACCGTCGATGGTATCCTGCCAAACCCAAGAATTGGCGTATTTCTGTTGGTGTATGCGGTGCTGGTCTGTTCCTGATCGAATCTATCTTGGATGGATCAACATGAATCCCATCCTTGTTCACCACATGGCCTAAGAAGTGGACTTCACGTATCCAGAAGTCGCATTTAGAAAACTTGGCGTATAATTGTTCCTTTCGGAGGAGTTTCAAGATAAGACGTAAGTGCTGCTCGTGCTCCTCCTGACTCTTGGAGTAGATCAGAATGTCGTCGATAAAGACAATAACGAACTTATCAAGATACGGTTTGCACACCCTGTTCATAAGATCCATGAAGACTGCAGGCGCGTTCGTAAGCCCGAATGGCATGACAAGAAACTCGTAATGACCGTAGCGAGTTCTGAAAGCGGTTTTGGAGACGTCCTCATCTCGGACTCTCAGCTGATGATACCCTGACCTTAAATCAATCTTGGAATAGTAACACGACCCTTGCAACTGGTCGAATAGGTCATCTATGCGCGGAAGAGGATAACGGTTCTTCACCGTCACCTTATTGAGTTCGCGGTAGTCGATGCACATCCTGAACGTACCGTCTTTCTTCTTCACAAATAACACTGGAGCTCCCCAAGGCGAAGAGCTTGGACGAATAAATCCCTTATCCAAGATTCCTGGTAGCTGCGTCGATAGTTCTTCCGATTCTGGTGGAGCTAAGCGATACGGTGCTCGAGCTATGGGTGCTGCTCCTGGAGCGAGCTCGATTTGAAATTCGTCCTGATGATGCGGCGGTAGACCAGGTAAATCCTTGCGAGACACCTGAGGAAAGTCGCGTACAACTGAATGGTCTTCGCCAAAGTTGCGGTGTGGCCCTTCCGCAAATATTCCTGAGCCTTCAAGAAAGAGGTGATGCCAACCACGGCACCACTCTTGTCGCCTTGAGCTTCGAGAGGTTCTTGACCAGAACGAGGAATGCGAACAATCTTTTCTTTGTATAGGATTTCTGCTTGCTGTTGCTGCTGGCGATTCCGATGTGTAAGCCGTGGGCTCCCGAATCCTTAGCTTCTGCTGTGCTCTGGCGATCACTATTCTTGTGCTGCTGTTGTGCTTGAGACCGAACGGTAGCTGAACCCTTGCTGGAATACCCATCCCATTTCCGCTTGTTGTCACTAGGAGTAGCGGGAGTAGCAGAAGTGGTAGCGGTAGTAATAGCGCTGATACAACTAGGCAGCCTGTTCTGTTCCACTGCCTGATCCGTGAGGCGATGAGCAAGACACTGAATGTCTTGGATTTTGTCGAGGTTAGCCGATGTAGCTTGGCTCTGAATCTCTGAGGCTAGACCCTTGAGGTACAATTCGATACGCTTGTTTGGAGGGTCCACCATGGTTGGACACAAGATGGCCAGTTCGTTCTATCGTTTCGTATGAGCTTCAATTTCTGACCCCGTCATTTTCAAATGGTAAGGCTCCACTTCCAACTTGTGGATGTCATCACGCGTGTAGTATTCCCTTTTAATGCGTTCTTTGAATTCGTTCCAGGGGGTGGCGTTAGCAGCTGCCAACCCTAAGATCTGCACTTGTGCGTTCCACCAAGTGAGCGCAATCCCTTCAAGTGTGCCAGTGGCGAACTTCACCCTGCGAGCCTCAGGGCATTCACACATTTCGAAAACCGACTCGAGCTTTTCAAACCAGTGGAGGAGTCCAACTGCTCCCTCCGTGCCACTGAACGAGCTAGGACGACATTCCATGAAATTCTTGAAGGTGCACCCAGGTTGTTGCTGAGCGGGTTGACCTATTGTGTACGAATAGGGCAAAGTTAAATACGAGAATTAATGTAGGATCTAAAGATCCTAGTGTCTATACTGCAGGGTATACTACCTGCTTGAGCGGCTGCAACTGCCGCAGCAATGAGAGCCTCTAGCTGGGCTTGAGTCATGTTAATTCGTGCGGCCATTGATCTTCACATCAAAGGCAACATAAGTGAGAAAAGTTCGCGAATAGTGCGATGACAGAAGAGTGTAAGCACATAAGTATTCTCATGCAATGACAAGTTGTGAGCAAGGTAATGTAAGCATACTACGAGCAAAGTTCTATGCAAATTCTAGCATGTAGGCAATAAACATAAACCTTATTACCTAGGAAGTTGAGTCTTGCACGTGGAGTGAAGCGTCGTTGTGGATCGTTGAGAGCACTGTTCTGGTTATAGTCTGGTTTTAATAAAAACGTTTTTCCATATTAAAACCAAGTTCTCTATAACCAATGGCTCTGATACCAATCTGTCACACCCCCAAAATCCACCTGCGGAGTGTCACCGCTTGGGAGCGTGACTGACCAGGATCAAGCCACCAATCATATTGAACATGCATTTAATATTAAGTAAAATAAATGAAAACCATCCATTCAATACAAAAGGTGATCAAATAAATCATCGTTTCAAAACGTAGCGGAAGCATAGTAAATAAACCAGTAGTAGTTAACAGTTTTAAGTGTCATAATAGTTTAACAGAAAAGTCACGATCCTTGTCCACAACGACCCGCTTCTCCAGTGCAAGCTCCAAGTACCTAACGATCTGCAAGGCATGTAACAGAATGATCAACAAACTAGTTGAGCGAGTTCACAGAAAGTAAATGCGTAATAGTAAGTTCGTTTGTAACAGGTGGCTCTACTGGGCCGATTGTATGTTCTATTGGTGGTGGTGTTCCACGTTACTGGTGGTGGTGTTCCACGTTACTGGTGGTGGTGTTCCACGTTACTGGTGGTGGTGTTCCACGTTACTGGTGGTGGTGTTCCACGTTACTGGTGGTGGTGTTCCACGTTACTGGTGGTGGTGTTCCACGTTACTGGTGGTGGTGTTCCACGTTACTGGTGGTGGTGTTCCACGTTGTATAACCACTAGACTACTCGTATCTATAGGTATCCTTCACAACCGAGGATATTAAAGTGGTAGTCTAGTCATAGTGTCAATAGAGTATCTAATCAACCTTTCAATCCCATTCCCAACACCCCGGGAATCCCATGCCTTGGTAAGAGTGTGAACTCACCTTGGTTTGCTCGGTATGCTAGGTTATGTACTCACAAGTAATTAATCAAGTCCTATTGTATGCACGTATAACAAATCAGTTCACGTTCGAAATGATACGCATGTAATCTAATGTCGTAAGGTGCTTGACAGCCAATATCATGTATCAATCATGTATCACGTAACAGTTAACCCATTCATGCAATTCACGTAATTCATGTGAACATATACAGGATCATGCATCTCACAAAAACTCAGACAAGTATAGGGGGGGGGGTCTCCCCTGTTCAAAACTTGGGTAACACATGATATCTCATACAATCGGATACGATATCATACTGTAACATGCTGTAATGCACAGAACATACGGATCATACAATAGGCTCTATTTACCGATGTTTACAGATAACACGCTTCATACATCACTTTGTAAAGTTCCAATTCTACATAACGCATGCAAGTTTGACAGTCAGCAGAGCCTAACACTTAAACAAAACATAGGGCATGAGGGCTCGGTACTACATCACAAGTACGGAGGTCGGGCTAAGCATGATAAGCAAGTTCGGACCTCATTCATTTGTGTTAATAAACTCGGTTAACATGAGGGTTTGTAAAACTCAGGCCTTGCAAAAACATTAAACTCGGACCATGGGAGGTCCTTAAACTCGGACCTGGCAAACTATTAAATAAACTCAGACATCATTTTCATGTTATTAAACTCGGACATTGGGAACTCATTAAAGTCGGACAAGGGTGTTCCTCATTAAACTCGGACAAGCACTAAAGGGTTAAACTCGGACCAATCAAGGTTCATTATACTCGGACCATACATAGGATGATGAAACTCGGACATATAACATTCATTAAACTCAGACTATCAATTAACAATTAAACTCGGACAAACATTTAGGGATTAAACTCGGACTAAAGGCCTTGGCATTAAACTCGGTCATGTTCATTACATTAAGTTCGGTCCATTAAGCAACCCTTTAAACTCGGTCCATCTAAAGACATTATTCTCGGACTACATTGAGTTCATTAAACTCGGGTAACATCCCATCCATTAACCTCAGACAATTATGATACTCAGGCAAATAATAACATGAATTCCAATACAGGAGAGAATCATATCAGTTACGCTTTTGTTAACATACGAACGTGAAACCCTAACTCATGCATTTTCACACGAATTGTTCAATTAACAATGTCCATTCATCATTTCTAGCATCTTAATTCATCAAGAGGATCGATTATACGATTAACACATCATCAAAATCAGAATAATCATAATCAATTTAGTGTACAGAATCATCAAATCAAAGCTAGGGTTTACAAGAATTCACAAGAATCAAGGATTGCAAACAATCAAACAATCTACAATTAATCACAACAATGATTAAACAATTACCTTGCGATGATCCTAGAGAAAGAGGAATCAAGTGTGATGATTATCTTGTGCCAAATGATTTGGTGATGATGCTTGCTAGAGGATTAGAGAGTTACAAGTGCTTTGGTTTTGGTGAAAGTGATTAGGGAAATGAGATTAGGGTTAAGTATTTAGGATTCCACTAATTACCATCTACATCCCTAAGTATTATAATTTACAAATGCACACCATCTCATAACTGTTTCATAGTTCCACCACCAAATTTACACATTTGACAAGTTTCACAAATAACCAACAACTATACACAATCAAACAATCATAACATATATAATTTCATGGCAATCAATACATGATCGTGCAATAAATACGAAATAGAAATCTTGGAAATTTGAGTTGTCACATTATCCCCAACTTAAAAGAAATTTCGTCCCGAAATTTGGTACGCACTCACTGAGGAAGCTAGGTAAGGTATATCGTTCACTGGTTTTCCTGGGGTGTCACACAATCCCCACCTCTCCTTTAAGTTTACGTATATTATGTATGGGTTCTTTATACTTGTGGCAAACCCTATATTGTTCCTCAAATATCATCGACGACAGCACCTAGAACATCATCACCGAAGTCCTTCTCCTCTCTTGAAGTGCGACGACAGTAGATACCCCCCCCCTCTCGAGACACCATTCTTTATGATCGAGCGTTTGGTTAGTAAACTATATTTATGTTAATTCATATTTGATGATCTTGTGTTATATATATGTGCTATGTTTTGATAACTGTTGTATCATAGTTCGGATTAGGAATTATTACGTGGATCAAACGGGGTAGGGTTACAAATATACAATCAAACAAGTGCTAGGTGCATGTGGGGGATTATATTGATTGTGTGATACTGAATGATAGTTGCTTAGTATTAGAATATGGAATCTTAATGTCATATGAATACATGATTGCACGATGCATCTCAAAATAATATTGTGATTAAATGATGGATCATAGGAACAGTTCTGTATGTAGTTTTGCATGATCAATGGTGTGTTAATATTAAATAATGTTCTATTCATGGGGAGCATTAATATGGATGCTAACAGAATATATGTTAATTATTAATATATATTATATAATGGTAGGGTCATAGCGACAATTGTCTGATGTGTGCGTTTGAATGTTTAGTATTGTTGTTGTGACTATAGGTGATAACATGTTTAGGCATAGTATGCTCAAAATCATGAATCGATGATCAAAGAGTTCGTATGATAACATGGTTATAGTTGTGATGATGACCTGATTTATTTTGTTGAGATGTTAGAGGTATTTTGTTATTTGTTTTTGGATTATTAGTTGCATATTAATAAGGTTCTGTTAATAATAAAAAGGATACATGGGCTAGCATGATAATCAGATTTGCATGTTAATTAGTTGGGTTATACAAAAGGGTAATGGGCCTCTTAGGTATACGTATAACTTGGGCCGCAAATGGGGATTTATAACTCAAACCAAACGGACTGATTTAGAACGTACATTGGGCCCAGCCGCATACTAGTTGGGTCGGTAATTCATGGGCCACGAGCTGAGTAGGAGGGTTTGGGCTAGAGGTATAGGTCGTGCGGTGCTGGAATTGTTTTGGGCCAGTACATAGCTATGCCGCACTAGTTTTTACAAAACGGAATATGTGTAATATGTGAACACGAGTGTTGGAACATATGTTTATATGACAGTGGGCCGGGACGGATATGGTGCATCAACTGGGCTACCTGTTTCGCTTGGGCCTTACCTCCTACGTGTTGATGCGTGAATGAGATGCGCACTAGATTGTGTGGCTAAGATATTGTTAGGTGAATCATGAAACATGCTTACTAGTGTATGGATGATTGGAATACATGTATGATTATGTGTGTTACTTGTGCACTATTTGTATAATGTGAATGAAGAATGTGTAATCAATACGTTTCTGAAACTGATTATTAGTGATAAACCCACTAGGATCTGATTGACCAACTTGGACGGATAACATAGCATAACATACCGAGCAATCGAAGGTGAGTTCATTGCTCTTTTTCCAAGCATGCATCCCGGGGAGGGATATCCGGTAACGTTCCGGGGAGGAATGTCAGGTTATTGGGATCTTCGTTATTATACTCATTGTCTATCACATAAGACCCCTTACATCTACCGATAGTTGCCGGGGAGGCAACGAGGTTATTAGTTGATAACGCTAATAGGTTTGGCACCCTCACGCCATACCGGGGAGGACGGGCGTGAAATAATTTCCTTAAAGCATGACCAATGTTTTGATAGAGACATTGGGGTTGGGCAAATACATCTTGTAGCCACTACGGTAATCGAGTTAATAACAACATCAAGTCAAATCGTTGAATTGTTTTATACAAATATTTGGTAACTAAACTGGTTAACAAAACTTTAAACTCACCAGCATCGTCTGAGACACTTGTCCGCATGCTTGCAGGTCGTTAGATGTCTTGGGATTGGAACTTGCTGTCTGGAGTAGCTGGAGTGGTCATGGGTCGACTGTAGGGATTTATGTGTTTAACTATTGATACTATACATTGGATTTGAAACAGTTTAACTTGGGTTTACTATTTGCTTCTGCTGAACATGTTGGTTTTCATTTAAACTTGTGGATGGTAATTTTATTAATAATTGAGAATTTTATTTTGAATCTGGTTTGGGTTCAACGTAATTAGTGGCTCGTTGTTGGTACATCACATGCCTAACAGGGACATTCCCTAGGTAGTATTTTGGGGGTGTGACAGTTTGGTATCAGAGCCACTGGTTATAGTGAACTTGGTTTTAAAACGCTTTTATAAAACCAGACTATAACCGAACAGATCCGAAATCGACCATGACACTCAGCTCCAGACCGCAAGGTTCGTCTCTCGTATACTCATTGTATTGCATAACTAGTGAACACTCACCTATGATATTGCATGTGATTGCACGTTTAGCACAACAATATGAATTCATGTATTACTTGCATGTGTTATGTGACTGATAGGGTGGTATTTCCCTAAACATTCATGACTCACATTTCGTGATGCTCTTTGTTTGCTACTCGAGTTTGAGGAATCATTTGACATGAGTTAGGAGGAGCTGAGACGAGCATGCAAATCACAATATTATTGTGGGTGCACATATAATAATAGTGTGGGGTGCATGCGAGTCCCAGTGAGGCTTAAGAAGTGAAAAAGGGGTTCCGTTCCATTATCTGATCGATGTGAAACACAACAGTCTATAGGAGTCCTAGCAATGATTGTCTCCTACTCGAACATGACCTTTTCACTCCTCGCTGAATCCTTTCGCATCTCGATGCTATCAAGTATTACCTGTATTACCTGAACAGCCATCTGAACGCCTAGCAAACTGTGTAGAATGTTAAGTGCTTGTACGAACATTCTCGAGTTGGATGTTGCAACGAGAATGATTGTTCTATACCTTTCTCACCTTTCTTCGTTTGCTAGAACTTAACATATTGACGCCTTAAATCCCGAAGTGCGATCACCTCTGCAACACTCTCGCAGCATACCGTGTATTACTCAGTCAACTTGCAAGAACGATGGACAAGAGGATAAACGTAGTACTTTACCGACTTCAGCATTTGAACGACACTAGTTACCGGCAACGAACATCAGCGATTCGACTCCAATTGAATCCTTAACCCCAGCCGGCGACTCATGGAGTCAACTTTTACGAACCAATCGGGACATAAACGATGACAATTTACCATGGTATGGAACGTGAAGCTGCCGGCACAATGAGTGACGCCTAGGACGCGACACGGAAATGTGACAAGGTGGACCCTGTTGGTGAAAGATCGTAGGTGCTCCGTTTTAAGCAACGACAGTAGAGGCAACAGTCACGACAACATCAAGGAACTTGTAATCGTAGCTTAAAGTATGGAAACGAAGGTGACCTCGACAAGGATTGACGGTGTTAAGTCAAAATGTCAACAACCAAGGGAACGACGACAATAACAACACTGGAAATGATGCTCGTGGAAGGGCATTTAGGATTGGCGTGGGCGACGCTAGGATTATAGCAGCATGGTAACTTGAATGGGTAGCTAATCGCTTCGTCTCTATTCTGCTTAACCTTAATGTTTCTTGAAACCGAACCTGTTGTGGAATCGGCTGATGGCAAAGCAATTGAAACATCATATGTTCGTTGGGATGCAAACTCGATCTGGTGGGGCAAGTGTTCGACATCGACTTTCTTTCTACTACCCTTGATAGTTGGGATACAGTAGTCAGTATAGATTGGTTGTCCAGATATCGCGCAGATATATATGAGGAGAAAGTTGTCGTCTGTCACAAAGTATCCGGGTGGTGCAGAGGTTAGCATCAATTCAGCAATGAAGGCCAGAAGTGTCCATGAAAGGAGTACCCCGCTATGTTAGCACTCGTTGTTGATGTTAAGGCTAAGGAAAAGAGGATCGAGGATCCACCAATTGTTCGTGATTTCTCCCTATGTGCTACCAGAAGAACTATCAGATTTACCTTCACATTGTCAGGTGGAATATCAGATTGGTATCATGTCAGAAGCAGCCCTAAGTACTAGTACTCCTTGTTGCAAACTGTTTATTGGGTTATTATACTAACACGTGTGCATTGTTTATTTAATTAGATTATAACCAGGAAGTCACCAAGGAAAACCCTAAAATAGCAATGCGAGTAATCTTCTTTTTGCAAAATGTTTTTACAAAACCTCACACAATTAATAATATATTAAACAGTGATTGAGTATTTGTATTCTACAATTATTGTCGGTATGTTGGGGTTTTGTATACAAAAATTGTTACTACATTGTGAGTAGTAACATGACCACAAGTTGGGTTGACAGTGCCGTGGGTGGTAATTAAAGTAGATGGAAACAAATGTAATTGCGCGACCGCCCTCAATGCTGTAGACTGATAAAAGCTGTTTTGATTAAACTGGGTTTCACTCACCAGTATTTCCTGCTGATAAAATGTTTTAAACATGTGTTTCAGGTAACTTAGTGTGAAGCCAATAAAAGCCAGTTGGAGAGCACTGAAGGCTTAGAAAAGTGGCAATAAAAAGTTACCTAATTAAAAAGGAGAATTGTTTTTAATAATTGGAGTTATTCACTATAAATGTATCAAAATGAAAAATCGGGTTTTTTTCCCACTTATAAATGTATTATCAGAGAAACTTGGGTTTTATCCCATTTCTTTATTTTAAATATTTTTGGTGTTTAACTCTGATAAAATATTTCCTAACTACGGTCCTGATGAAACTTTCCGCTACCAAATTGATAAACATCGATACCACTGAAACTGGTCGCGGCCGCCTGCTCCCGGGATAGGGGTCGGGGGTTGCGACAAAACGTGTATTTCCACATAGTTTTTAAACTTACATTTCCAGAATACGTTCTATGACTTGAATCACAAATACAATGTTTCCATATTTTTTTTAAAACACCATGATTTGAATCACAAATACAATGTTTCCAGATTTTCTAAAACACCATGACTGGAATCGTAAAATACATTCCTTCTATTTGTTAAAAACTATGTCTTGAATCGTATACAACCCTTCCAAAATGTTTAAACACCGTGACTTGAATAGTGATTCATTCATTCCAAATTTTAAAACACTATATCTTGAATCACAAAACTGTATTTCCAGATTGTTTTATACATCGTGACTTAAAACCCATGTGTTAACACATGGTGTTTTGCATCTGTATTATCATGGTAAGAAAGAAATCGTGGATGTTCGTAGAAGGAGGTTTAAGTTCTTTTTTTTTTTTGGCGGTGGCTGGTGATAGTGATTAATGGCGGATTAGGGTGAAGAAGAGAGATAATCTCTGGTTTGTGTAGAGGAGAGAGAGAGAGAATCGTGATTTTAGGGAGAGAAATTATACACTTTCTTAATTTAATTGATGTTTATTAACACTTATACCCCTATCAAGACAAATCAGTTATTAAAAATTGAAACAAATTTTACATTTTTGCCATTATGAACTCCACCATTAAAAATCAGATCTAAGAGTGTAAAACCCTTCCTACACTTCTCACATAAAGGGTCATTTTTACAGGATCCTTTACCTATATATATATTTAAAAAATTAGAAACTTTAATTCTAAAGTCGAGTTATATAAAGATTTATTTTGATTAAGAAAGTATGTTGGTTTTTATGCTATGAACTTTATTAAAAAAATAGAGTTACTCAAATCAGATCAGATGATCAGGTGGTATGTGGCAAATTTGGAAGGCAAGGAACGAGAAAGAATATAACGGGAATTTTATTCCGGTCTCCAAAACGATGGAAGACATTAAAGCAATTTCATTCGAATAGATCAAGGCAAGGTAGAAATTCAAAAATCTATCGTGCGAGAGATGGGTTGATTTCAATGTGAGAGATGTAATAACTTGAGTCATGTTTATTTCTGTATTTCCCTTTTGTTGTTTTATTCTTTGCTTGGGGTTTTACAACAGTTTGCTGGTCTCTTATCTATCAACTATAATAAAAGAAACCAACTTATATTATATTAACTAAATAAATAAATAATAAATAAATATTAAATCTTATCATACTTTAATAAAATATTATCCTCAAATCTAAATTGTTAATTTAATATATTTTTAAAACAAATACCTCTCTTTCATACTTATCTTATATTAAATATATAAATAATAAATTAATATTAAATGTTATCCTAATTTATTAAAAATATAACTTTTTTTATTATTTGGTATACAAAATTATATTTATTCAACTCGTGTAAAATGTGGGGTTTTGAAAAATATAACTTTTTTATTATTTACTATACAAAGTTACATTTATATAACCCGTGTAATACACGAAATTTTTAAAGATATAACTTTTTATCATTTCTTATGTAAATTATATTTATTCAACACGTGCAATACACGGGGTTTTTAAGGATATAAGTTTTTTATTATTTGGTAGATTTTTCAACCCGACTATACACGGATTTTTAAAGATACGACGTTTTTAGTATTTAATATACAAAATTACATATTTAATATGTGTAATACACATGGTTTTTAAAGATATAACTCTTTTTTAGATCTATTCAACACGTGTAACATACGAGGTTTTTAAGGATGTAATTTCATTATTATTTGGTAGATTTATTCAACCCGATTATACACGGTTTTTTTTAAAGATACGACATTTTTAGTATTTGTATGCAAAATTATATTTATTTAATATGTGTAATACACATGGTGATTATACACGGGTTTTTTTTTTTAAAGATACGACGTTTTTAGTATTTGTATGCAAAATTATATTTATTTAATATGTGTAATACACATGGTTTTTAAAAATATAACTTTTTTTATTATTTGATATATAAAATTACATTTATTTAACCCGTATAATATACGGGGTTCATAAAAATATAACTTTTATTATTTAATATATAAAATTACATTTATTTAACCCGTGTAATACACGGGGTTCTAACCTAGTTCTATATATAGTAGAATCTCCCGCTGTTAAAAAAAACAAAAAACAAAAAAAGATGGTATGCCATTTTTTTTACTTCTATTTTAAGAAATTATGCATATACAGCCTAATTTTTTATTCAGCTATTAGGCTAGAGAGTATGGTGATGGTCCTCCAAGGGAGGATGATCCGCCACGTAGACGCCACGTCATAGTCCTCCCAAGGATGCTCCATCCCACAAAAGTAGAGGGTGTGGGAGGATGGTCCTAGTCATAGTCCTCCCACCATTTTTATGTTTTTTTTAATCTTCTACTTTTTTTTAACATTTAACAAATAAACTAACACAATATTTTCATTAATATTTTAAGATATTACATAAACTTAAAAAAAACATAAACTTAAAAAAAAAATTAAACTTAAAAAAAATAAACTTAAAAAAACATAAACTTAAACAAATCCTAATATATTAAAATAAGCTACTAGTCTTCGTCTTCCATGTCGTCGGGTTCGTTTTGAGCGTTCCAGATGTACTCAACCAAGTCCGCTTGTAGGTTATGATGTGTGTACTCGTTACGTAGAGCGAACATGTTCAAATCTTGTTGTTCCCCACTAACTGGAACAGTAGACGCGTTTTCGTCGTACTCGCATATCGCTCTAACTTCGTCTTCAATGATCATGTTATGAAGGATGATACAAGCGTACATAATGTTTCGTAACCGCTTTGGTGTAGCCAAACGTGCTAGATGTTCAATGATTTGCCATTTTTTTGTAGAACACCAAAAGCCCGTTCAATATCTTTTCTCGCACCCTCTTGATACTTCGCAAACATTTTTCTTTTTTCGTTTGTCGGGTGCGGAATAGTTTTAACGATTGTCGAGTACGTCGGGTATATTCCATCGGCTAGGTAGTAACCTCACCTGTATTCCACCCCCGAAACCGTAAAGCTTGTGTCTGGACCTGTACCCGCCACTACATCCTCAAATATCTGTGACTGGTATATGATGTTAAGGTCATTGAGCGAACCAGGTAGACCAAAAAAAGCATGCCAGATCCAGAGATCCTGAGACGCAACAGCCTCTAGAGTAATAGTCGGATGTCCATGATCTCCCCAAGTATACTGACCTTGCCAGGCAACTGGGCAGTTCTGCCACGGCCAGTGCATGCAATCAATGCTCCCGAGAATTCCTGGGAAACCATGTCTCTGTTCGTGTGCTTGATATAATTTTTGAACGTCGTTTGCGTTCGGTTTCCGCAGGTATCGCTTGCTATAATTTGACAACCCATTGACAAAACTTGTGCAAACATAGACGTGCGGTTCTATCAGACATCCTTATATACTCGTCTAATGCATCGGGTGCGTAACCGTATGCCAGTTGGCGAATGGCCGACGTACATTTTTATAAATTACTGAAACCCCTTTGCCCCCTAGCGTCGTTTCGCAGTGTAAAAAATGGATCAGACTGGGCCATGTCGCCTGCAATACGTAAAAACAGTGGAAGACTCAAGCGGAAACGACGTCGAAAAATATCGACTGGGTACACGGGTTCGTCGGCAAAATAATTGACTACTAGTTTAACGTCGCCGGCTATAAATTTAAAACGAAACATAAATGAAATTAATTATAAAATACATTTTCAAATCTATATAAAACATAAGGAAATAAAAAGTAAAATACCTTCTTGGTCTCAGTTAAATTTTGCTCGTCTAGTTAGCTGTTGGGACGACGCTTCATCACCCGCCATGAAGACCTGAACCGCGTTCATAATCATGTTGTGCATAATACCATCCTCTTCCGAAGATGATGAATACCACGTAGACGAATACGATGAAGACATGGAAGAAATTGAAGAAATGGAAGAAGGTGAAGCCATGATAATTTTTGAGAGAGAGATGGGGCGGTAGCGGGTAAAAAATGGTATAAAAATAGATGAGTTTTTATAAAAAGGGAAGAGATGTTATAAAATGTTAGAGAGATATGAGATTGTAGTGGGTGAAAAGTTGAGAAAAAAGATGTAAAAGATGTGAGTATT
Organism: Helianthus annuus; assembly: GCF_002127325.2. NCBI lineage: Eukaryota > Viridiplantae > Streptophyta > Magnoliopsida > Asterales > Asteraceae > Helianthus > Helianthus annuus. The sequence goes on from NC_035443.2 coordinate 137,402,745, forward strand.
TATAAAAGTGGGAGTGAATAGAGTATTTTTTTTAAATATAACCGTTACTTTTTGAAAATATATGAGAATTTAATTTTTTTTTATAAGGGCTACCTTCAGACATGGGCCCTACATTTTTGCTCCGTCGCAAACGGCAAAAAAAGGACGTCGAGGACGGGACGGCAGGGGGCGGTTTGGTGTAGCTCGCGTCGCCGGAGCAGGACGGGTGGGGCGACAGACCCATACCGTGTAGCCTTACATGTATAGTCTATTGTAGTGAATGTTACTTTGTTTTTTACGTTAAAGTACATGTTACCCTTCAGTTATATATGTTGTCCAACACTCACATGTGCTCACACTAAATGCATTCAGATAGGAAAACGAAGTAAATGCATAAAGTGCCCACTTTAATTACTAGAGAGTGACATTTCAATCGTAGACCCCCGGAAAATAAAAACCATAAAGACAACATTTGTCAATCAAAAGAGAAGGAAAAAAAAAATGGAGAGATCCAGTCAAAGATCTCGAATTGTCGATCAACATTCGTTTCTATTAGTCTATGTTTTTACAAGAAATGTTGATTATTGGAGAAGAATAGGAAATTAAGATGACAAAGACGTAGATCGAGTGGCGGAAAATGGTGGTGTTACTCGGTAGGATTACATCGAAGTAGTAGCAGAGATCTAATGTAGAGACATCGAGAGACTGGGCTAGCAAAGGGGAATCGAGTAGTTTAGAGGTGGCCAAGGTGTTGTACGAAGGTGAATAGTGATGATGGTGGTCTTAAACTTAGGTTCAGGGGTGTATAGAGGCTCCCCGAAGGTGCATGAAAGGTCGGCGCCCATTGACCATGATGGCAACCTCATGGGGCATGTGATGGTGGCCGGAAAAGCGTAAAACATAAAGTAAAGACTAAAAAATATACACAAAATATATAAACATGTGAAATCAACAACTAGTTACAAGCATATTCATTACACATGTGAAGGCTATGTAGACGGCTTTTACTATTGAGGTAGATGTTATGTAGACTCCTTTTATTATATGAACATTATATAATTATTTTTAATCGTTTTAGTTACATGTATATCTTATAGATTAAAATAATTTTGTATACTTTTATAAACTTTGAATACAACTTCAGCAAAATTTTACTATTTTAAGAAGGTAACAATTAGAGTTTCTCAAGTGGTTATTTTAAAAAATATTTTAATTTCAAAAATGGTTTGCATGACATTTTCTTTCGAATTAAAAAGTATATTGATTTTTTTTTTTTTTTGTGATGTTTGAATACACTAAAATAAAATTAATATAGAGTGAATTACACAAACCTAACTCTACTAAGTAAAAGCTTCATGTTTAACCAGTTATTTGAAAAAGTATGCATATAATTTTTTACTATTTGTTCAATCGTAACACTTTTGATCCCTGAAGTATAATCACTTTAGTTTTAACATGATTAGTAAAAAAGTACATTAGTATTAGTATATATAACATTTTGAGTAGTGTGTTATCTACGGTAAAAAGGAAACCTTCCTTTGACACTTAATTATCAAAAGGTTATCTTTTTATTTTTCATCAATTTTTGCACTGCAAAAGTGAATAGGATTGGTGGATGTAGTAAAGATGATTTTTTTAGTTATTATTTAGCTCTGTAAATTTTGTCTTTAAGTTAAAGCCTTTCTACTGTAAATTCGAGTTCGTCTATATTTTACACCAGCTCACGACATAAGTTCACATTTTTCTTTGCCTACGTTTGATGTCACCTCACATAATAAATTTGCTTACGCTTTTTCGGGTTTTGTCGGTGTTTGATTTCCAACCTACGCTCCCGCAACGCGGAAAGTAAAACACTAGTTATTAACATTTATTTAAAAAATATCTATAAATCACTAATCGTCCAACCCAGTCACCATCTCACCCCCACCCTCCGTCATAGTCAACCTCTCTAGTCACGCTAAACAAATTCAACCAAAAACAATGAAATAAATACATAAATTGAAAGCTTTACTTACCACAGATCCCACATGTTCATAAGCCCATTCAGCCAAGGCAATAAAATATCAAGAAGAAACTAGTTTTAACTTTATTGAAAGCTTTAGGTACTTTTAAATTACTCTGGAGTAATTTTCAATTGTTTTAGAATGAACTAATTTTAAATTTATTGAATTAATGGTCTGTTAAAAGGATCAAATCAACTCGATTCTAGTGGTGGATCCAGGAAATATTTTCAAGGGGTGCGGATGGGAGTTTAACCAAAATTTCAAGGGGCGCGGGCGGGATTTTGCCCTATAAAATACACTAATTTTTTTTCAAGGGGTGGCCCGTCCATCCAGCCCCCTTACTAGGTCTGCCCCTGCTCGATTCGGCACGGACGAGTCAACCCAATCCATGTTTTTCTTGTACGAATGAACCAGTCATCGAGATTTCTCTTAGCGTTTAAACTGTTGAACCGTTTTTCATCAGGATCACATATTTCAGCACCCATCTGTTTACATAGAGGGGATTCTTACCAGGTTGTGTCATTTTTTTTTCCTAAATAAAGTGTGGTTGTTGCAATATTTTTTGGCTTATTTAGTGTAGATCTAGGAGTTTTGATTTGGTTCCTATGAGCTTTTTAAGGTGATTTCAATACGAACTTGAGTGTCATGTTTGATTTTATTTTCAAATCGTTTCTTGCAACTTAAAATTTTGTTTGGAAGTATTGTTCATGCTAAAAGTGTTTATGGTATGAATATTCCTTGATCAAAATAGATATACAAGAGCACTAATGCCCTATATATATGATAAATCCAATTACACATGACACCCTCAATCAGTGGCGAAACCCTGATTTTTTTCAATGGGGTCCATTTTTTTCGGTGTTTAAAATTTTCATAACAAAACGTTAAAATTTCAGACCGGTCCTCGTTCGGATCGGGTGAGAGCGAGGTTTGAATTAAATTAAAAAAAAAAACAGAAAAACAGGTTTTAGAGGAATTGAACCTATGACCTCTTGTTGGTAAAGAGGGGGGTTTGAATTAAATTTTATTTGGTTAGATTGACAGTTTTTTGTTCAATATTTTAATTTCTGTTAATAATCAAAACAACATTTACGCTAAAACTTTTGCTTAAAAATACAAGAAATTGAGATACAAATACATGAAATAGATGTATAAATACATGAAGTTGAATAATAAACACATGAAATTGAGGTACAAATTATGAAATACATGAATTGAATGTATAAAGGCAAGAAATATATGAAAATATGAAAGGGTCGGTTAAGTATGGTTAAAAGAGGGTACAAAAAAATTGACAACCCTTTTTGGTTAATTCAATTTTCGAATAATTGTTTTTCAATTATATCAGTTTTTGTTTGATTTCGATCAGGTTTCATCTGTTTTCGGTTCAGTTTCTTCTGTTTTTTGTTTGGTTTCAGTTAACAATTTAGTTGTTGCTCACTCCTAGACATTGTTAATCACGTAATATATCAATTTTTTAATTTAAAAAACTATAGCTATACTACACTCGAATTAAAGAGAAATAAAATATATGTTTTTATGGTGTAATTAAAAAAGAATATTAACGTACAAAGAAGCCATGACCGTTTATAAATCGTGTGATCATTAATTTTTTTATAAAGAGGATAAAACATAAATATTAACTAATTATCTGTAATTTGTTTAAAGATGATGGAATTAAAGAGTAATTAACATGGAGGGATTAAAATGTAACTATTGTTTAAAAGACTTATTTACCCTCTTTTAAGGTTGTACATTATCCATTAAACTAAAAAGAGTTTTTAACTTTTGAGTATTTTAAAATGTCATTCCCTTATGCATTAGGGTGGAAGTGGCACTAGAGTAATACATTAGCCCCATCAAATCAGATGTTGTCATGTCATTTTCATCCACAAGTACTCTAAATGGGGCGAAACACTAGTGATACCTACCCAAAAGTACCCTAGTCCATGTATAATGCCGGGGGGGGGGGATAGGGCGCTATAAGGGACTATAACCCCCATAACGGGGAACACCGTCCCGCCCCCTAGGCGCTATAGGGGGAGGGTTATAATTTCAGGCGTGTTGAGCATAACAGGATTCAAAGGGGGTTATGTGAGTAAGGATGGGTTGGAAAATGTATTTTGTGGGGTATGTGATGGGGGTTATGTGTGTGACACCCGCGGAAAATACACAGTCATCCTGATTAGCATCGCATCGTATTGCGGATGGCTTATCAAATTTCGGGACGAAATTTCTTTCAAGTTGGGGATGATGTGACAACTCGAGTTTCCGACTTTCACGTTCGCATTAAATGCACGTTGACTTTGACTGTTTAGTTGTTTGATTTGTTGACTTGTAATGTACATATTGTGATATGATGAAACGTAGTGTGTTTGCATAATTATGTGTTTGATTGTATAACTGGAAATCTGTTGATATCTTAAACTGTTAACACTTGAACAATCCGACGAAACACAAGTGTGTTTCGCCAAACACTCTTCGACGAAACAAGAGTGTGATTCACCACACATAGCTCGACGAAACAGATTTGTTTCGCCGGCCCAGTTTCGCCAAAGCCCAGTTCGGGCCCAGAGCGTTAATTCATGTTTTAAACGTGAAACGACTTCTTTTCACACTTAGGCAAATCAGAAAAACCCTAGAACTCCTTTGTGCGTGTGACGGCAACTCTGTGTTCTCCCGAGCCCTCTAGCGACCAAACGATCATCCCGGATATCTCGGTTAGTATATATACGTGTTCGCTAATCGGTTTTAATGTTGTTTCGATTACTGTTACATGCTTGTGTATATGCTTGTTGATCTGTAGAGAAGATATGATTATATAAGTATGGTGGTTACTATTTGGCTTACATGATTGATCAGTTTTATAGTCTATACGAGACATGATTGCTAGGGTTGTGTATCATTGAACAGGGGGTGTTTTCATGATCGACATATATGCTAGATTGCTTACGATTAGCACACAGTTTTGTTACGATTAGTACAACGATCCCTGTGTGAGTTAGTATAATCGAATGAGGCTATGAATGACAGTCGGCGGTCTAGGGTTTTTGTGTAACTGATATCCGACATAACTGATATTGACGTAACTGATAATTTGACGTAACTGCCAGTTGACGAAATGGAATTGTTGATGAAACAAGTGGGGTGTTTCGCCAAGGGGGGATTGACGAATCAGAGTTGTGTTTCGCCAAGGGTAATCGGCGAAACAGAATTTGTGTTTCGCCAAGGACAATTGGCGAAACAGAATGTGTTTCGCCAAAGTGTGTTTCGCCAAATGTGATTCGCCAAAGATGTGTTTCGCCAATTTGAATTCTTGCACCGTAATCTGACTTAACTCTGTTAGAAGTTAACTGGATTGATTAACCACTGTTAAGTGATACGCATGACTTATATGAACTTGAATGTGTACAATGTGCTACTTGGTGATTATCGATGCATTGTCCTTTGTGATTACACATACGTGCCAACTTCGTGAATATCAACTGATCAAATACATGTGAATACTTAGGACTTGACTGATTGTTTGTGAGCACTTACTGTAACCTACCGAGCAAATCAAGGTGAGTTCACTGCATTTCTCAAGCATGCGTCCCGGTGGTTTGGGACAACTAGTAAACATTTGGAAGGGAATCTTGGGTAAACATTTAAATTGGGTTTTGGTTATTGAACATGGAATCAATCATTATCGGATTGCCTGTAGGGCAATGGGGTAATTAGTTGATAGCGCTATTAGGTTTGATACCTCGCACCGGGCCGTAAGGACGGGCGCGAACTAATTATCTAGGCATCATTACCAATGCTTGGTTAGGGCATTGGGGACTGGACACACTTCCAGGTTATTAAGGGACACACTTCCTGGATACATATGGGCACACTCCCTAGGGTATCTTAATAAGTCATAAACAGTATCATATCACAACGTTGAATTGGCTTAACATACATCTGGTAACAAAACACGTTAACAAAACTTTAAACTCACCAGCGTCGTCTGACACACTTGTCTGCATGCTTGCAGGTCGTTAGGATTCGTGACATGGACTTGCTATCTGGGAGTGCTGGAGTGGTCATGGATCGTGGCTCTTGGATTAACTTATATTTTTTACGTTGGTTTTGAGTATTATTATGAAACAGTTGTTAAGCGATTTACTACATGCTTCCGCTATACAACTTTTTGGGAATAATATTATGTTTGACATTTGCTATTGGTAATTAATAACATGTTATATTTAAATAATTATCATTGGTTCGATGTGATTGGTGGCTCGGACTCTGATGCGTAACACGCCTCGCGAAGTTCCCGCAGGTGGTATTTTGGGGGTGTTACAGTTTGGTATCAGAGCCACTGGTTATAGCGAACTAGGTTTTAAAACGTTTTATAAAACCAGACCATAACCGAATACCTTTGAAGAATCATCATGACACTCAGCTCCAGATCGCAAGGTTCGTCTTCTGTTTAGTTTATGCATTACTTCCTTAGTAGTCACACACTCATAACTTGCATGAAACGATACACTTGATACTATGGTAGTGTGACACTACTCTTCAACTTATGTGAATAGTAAACCTGTAATACCATCCGTTGTGTTGTGTGAACGGGGGAAACTTCGAGCGCAAGCTAAGAGGCATTGAGATAAGCATGCAAATTGCCTTATTATTATGGGTGCACACTTAATAATAACGTGGGGTGCATGCAAGTCTCAGTGAGGCTTATCAAGCGTGAGAAGGGTTCTGCCTTATTATTTGTGAACTTGGTAGTACATAGATATCAACATGATACTTGATTTCCATCTTGTTTCGATTTCCTGAATCGGTTCATCTCTATATATAGAAACATGAGTGGACGAGGACACGAACGTGGCAACATCAACATGACTCATGCTGAGTTGACTGACCTAATCAACACCCGTGTGGCTGAGGCTTTAGCAGCCTATCAAGCTGGTACGGAATGTACCAAGTACTCTTTACTCTTATATCGCGTACACGTCTTTTCACTCCTATAATGTGTTTCCTTTCGTCATTTAGGTCAACAAGTGCAACCTCAACCCAGCCAGCCTGCGTGTACGTTCAAAATGTTCATGGACTGTAAGCCACAGACCTTCACCGGGACTGAAGGGGCTGTGGGACTCTTGAGATGGTTCGAGAAAGCAGAGTCCGTGTTTGCTATTTGTAACTGTCCCGCTGGGGACAGGGTGAAATATGCTGCGGGTACCTTGGCGGATGGTGCCCTAACGTGGTGGAATGCCCAGGTGCAGTTGTTGGGCATCGAGGCAACGAATGCCACAACTTGGGATGACTTTAAAGAACTGATCAGGGAGGAGTATTGTCCTCGGGATGAGGTCCAGAAGTTGGAAAACGAGTATTATGACTTGAAGATGGTTGGATCTGAAGTCGAAGCGTATGTGAAGCGATCGTATGAATTGGCCGACATGTGCCCGAACCTGTCCCGGCCTATGTCTCGGAGGATTGAGTTATTCATCAAGGGGCTACCTCCACGTGTGAAGAGTTTGGTCACTGCAGCCCATCTCAATGATTTGACACAGATTGTTCGTTTGACCCACAAGATTGTGGATCAAGAGGTAGAGAGTAACTCGTTACCACCGCGTGTTTCAACCACTACTGCTGCTGCACCCACTGCCACTGCGTCCGCTAATGATAACAAAAGGAAGTGGAGTGACTACGATAAAGCCTCTAGCGCGAGTCAGACACAGAAAAGACCAGATAATAACAACAACCGCAGCATCAGCCAGTCGTCTTCTGTCAATCAAGGCCAAGGGGGTAGCCAAAGTCAGGGTTCGTATGCAGGGAGGAAGCCATGGTGTAACAAGTGTGGCTATCATCATTTCGGGCCGTGTGGTCGGATATGTAACAGGTGTGGTAAGGCGGGCCATGAGGCCAGGGATTGTAGGGCCCCACAGCCCAAACACCAGCAGCAACAGAACCAGCAGAACCAGAGACAGCAGGGACAACCACCCCAGCAGAATCAGGGCTTCAGGAAGGGGTGCTATCAGTGTGGTGACGAGGGTCACTTTAAGCGGGATTACCCTCAACTAAACCAGAACGCTAACGACAACAACCGCCCGAATAATAACAATGCTGGGAACAACAACAACAATGGCAACAATGGGGGTAATGGTGCTCGGGGCAGGTTGTTTCAGCTTGGGGCAGGGGATGCTAGGAATGACGGCAATGTTGTCACCGGTACGTTTCCTGTAAACAATCATATTGCTTCTGTGTTATTTGATTCTGGTGCCGATTAGAGTTATGTGTCCCTAGAGTTTAGTCAACGATTGGGGATAACCCCAACGCCTTTAGAAGTTAAGCAAGTAGTAGAACTAGCAGACGGTAAAACGATAGAAGCCTCGAATGTCCTTTTCGGGTGCAAATTAGATCTCGTGGGTCAAGTGTTTGATATTGATCTCCTTCCCGTTACGCTCGGTAGTTTCGACATAGTAGTAGGCATGGATTGGTTGTCTAAGCACCAAGCAGAAATTTTGTGTAAGGAGAAGGTTGTGCGTATTCCTCTTCCCGATGGGGAGTCATTATTAGTTCAAGGGCATCGTAGTGGGACGATGGTTGGTATTATCTTGGCCATGCATGCGCAGAAGTATCTACAAAAGGGGTATCCTGCAATGTTAGCGTTAGTTACCAACGCTCAGTCTGAAGAGAGAAAGATCGAGGATTTATCAGTGGTGCGAGAATTCGCTGATGTGTTCCCAGAGGAGCTACCAGGGTTACCTCCTCATCGTCAAGTAGAATTTCAGGTTGATCTGGCGCCGGGAGCGGCCCCAATTGCTCGAGCTCCATACCGGTTGGCCCCTGGGGAGTTACAGGAATTGTCTAATCAGCTACAAGAATTGTTGGATAGAGGTTTCATTCGACCCAGTTCTTCGAATTGGGGAGCCCCAGTTCTGTTTGTAAAGAAGAAAGACGGGTCATTCCGTATGTGTATCGATTATCGAGAGCTCAACAAGGTAACCATTAAGAACCGCTATCCGTTACCACGCATCGACGACTTGTTTGACCAGTTGCAAGGGTCAAGTTTCTATTCAAAGATCGACTTAAGATCGGGTTATCATCAGGTGCGGGTTAGGGAGGAAGATGTTCCCAAGACTGCTTTTCGAACGCGCTACGGACACTACAAGTTTTTGGTTATGCCGTTTGGGTTGACAAATGCACCAGCGGTCTTCATGGATCTCATGAACCGCGTATGTAAGCCATATCTCGACGAGTTTGTTATAGTGTTTATTGACGACATCTTGGTTTATTCAAAGAACAAGGAGGATCACGAGCGTCACCTACGTCTCATCTTGGAACTTTTGAGAAGGGAACAGCTGTATGCGAAGTTTTCTAAGTGCGACTTTTGGATTCGAGAAGTACATTTCCTTGGCCACGTTGTTAATGAAAAAGGGATACATGTGGATCCTACAAAAGTAGATGCGATTAAGAATTGGGCGGCACCAAAGACTCCTTCTGAGGTGCGACAATTTCTTGGTCTCGCTGGATATTATCGGAGATTCATTAAAGATTTTTCAAAGATCGCGCAACCCCTCACCTCGCTGACACAGAAGAACACGGCATACTCGTGGGGAACGAAGCAGGAAGAGGCTTTCCAAATACTAAAACAGAAACTTTGCAGTGCACCAATCTTGTCTCTACCAGAGGGTACCGAAGATTTTGTGGTCTATTGTGATGCATCAATTCAGGGTCTCGGCTGTGTGCTAATGCAACGCGAGAAGGTGATAGCCTATGCCTCGCGACAGTTGAAGATTCACGAGAAAAACTACACGACATACGACTTGGAGTTAGGAGCGGTGGTATTTGCGTTGAAGATCTGGAGGCACTATCTGTACGGTACCAAATGCACCATCTACACCGACCATAGGAGTCTTCAGCATATCTTCGACCAGAAAGAATTGAATATGCGGCAACGACGATGGGTTGAATTATTGAACGATTATGAATGTGCCATCAAGTATCATCCGGGCAAGGCGAACGTTGTAGCTGACGCCCTCAGCAGAAAGGATAATGCACCTAGGCGTGTACGAGCATTGCAACTCACGATCCAGTCCAATCTTCCTTCCCAGATACGAGACGCACAGTTAGAAGCGTTGAAACCAGAGAACGTTCGAGCTGAAGCTTTACGCGGCTCAAGGCAACGACTAGAACGAAAGGGAGACGGTGCTTACTACGTAACCGGACGCATCTGGGTCCCACTCTTTGGCAACTTACGAGAACTTGTAATGGAGGAGGCACATAAGTCACGTTACTCCGTACATCCTGGATCAGATAAGATGTACCACGACTTGAGAACTACATACTGGTGGCCTAGCATGAAAGCTCACATAGCAACCTACGTCAGCAAATGTTTGACTTGTGCTAAAGTCAAAGCGGAACATCAAAAGCCCTCGGGTCTACTGCAGCAACCAGAGATACCCACATGGAAGTGGGAACAGGTCGCCATGGATTTCGTGACAGGGTTGCCTCGAACTCAGGCTGGGAACGATACCATCTGGGTGATTGTCGACCGTCTCACAAAATCAGCGCATTTTCTGGCAATCAAAGAAACAGACAAGTTTTCGCAACTGGCAGCGATCTACCTTAAGGAAGTAGTTTCTAGGCACAGGGTGCCAACTTCTGTCATTTCAGATCGAGATCCGCGTTTCACTTCTGATCTTTGGCAATCAATGCATAAGTCGTTCGGTTCACGACTCGACATGAGTACCGCTTATCACCCGCAGACGGATGGTCAAAGCGAGCGCACCATCCAAACACTTGAAGACATGTTACGGGCATGTGTAATTGATTTTGGGAAAGGGTGGGATAAACACTTACCGTTGATAGAATTCTCCTACAACAACAGCTACCACACTAGTATACAGGCAGCTCCGTTCGAAGCGTTGTACGGACGGAAATACCGTTCACCTCTCTGTTGGCTTGAGGTGGGAGATAGTCAGATCACAGGCCCTGAGCTTGTGCTTGAGACATCAGAAAACATTGTGCAGATCCGAAACCGTATGGCCGCAGCTCGTGACCGCCAGAAAAGCTACGCTGACAAGCGTAGTAAACCGTTGGAATTTGAAGTTAATGATCGCGTCATGTTAAAGGTCTCACCCTGGAAGGGTGTGGTGCGTTTTGGGAAACGTGGCAAACTAAACCCTCGTTATGTGGGGCCATTCAAAATTCTGGAACGAATTGGAAAGGTGGCCTACAAGTTGGAATTACCTGCTGAGTTGGGTAATGTCCATGATGTGTTTCACGTATCGCAGTTAAAGAAGTGTTTGGCTGACGAAACACTAGTTGTACCATTTCAAGAACTGAAGATAGACGACAAGTTGCAGTTTGTCGAAGAACCAATTGAGATTATGGATCGGGAAGTTAAAGTTCGTAAGCACAGCCGTATACCCATTGTGAGAGTTCGTTGGAACTCAAGACGTGGTTCGGAGTTCACGTGGGAACGCGAGGACCAGATGGAACGTAAATATCCACATTTGTTCCCCAAAGACAAGACCAAGCCCGGCAGTTCTGGATCTCATGTGACTAGTGAATTTCGGGACGAAATTCCCATTCAAGTTGGGGATGATGTGACACCCGCGGAAAATGCACAGTCATTCTGATTAGCATCGCATCGTATTGCGGATGGCTTATCAAATTTCGGGACAAAATTTCTTTCAAGTTGGGGATGATGTGACAACTCGAGTTTCCGACTTTCACGTTCGCATTAAATGCACGTTGACTTTGACTGTTTAGTTGTTTGATTTGTTGACTTGTAATGTACATATTGTGATATGATGAAACGTAGTGTGTTTGCATAGTTATGTGTTTGATTGTATAACTGGAAATCTGTTGATATCTTAAACTGTTAACACTTGAACAATCCGACGAAACACAAGTGTGTTTCGCCATACACTCTTCGACGAAACAAGAGTGTGATTCGCCACACATAGCTCGACGAAACAGATTTGTTTCGCCGGCCCAGTTTCGCCAAAGCCCAGTTCGGGCCCAGAGCGTTAATTCATGTTTTTAACGTGAAACGACTTCTTTTCACACTTAGGCAAATCAGAAAAACCCTAGAACTCCTTTGTGCGTGTGACGGCAACTCTGTGTTCTCCCGAGCCCTCTAGCGACCAAACGATCATCCCGGATATCTCGGTTAGTATATATACGTGTTCGCTAATCGGTTTTAATGTTGTTTCGATTACTGTTACATGCTTGTGTATATGCTTGTTGATCTGTAGAGAAGATATGATTATATAAGTATGGTGGTTACTATTTGGCTTACATGATTGATCAGTTTTATAGTCTATACGAGACATGATTGCTAGGGTTGTGTATCATTGAACAGGAGGTGTTTTCTTGATCGACATATATGCTAGATTGCTTACGATTAGCACACAGTTTTGTTACGATTAGTACAACGATCCCTGTGTGAGTTAGTATGATCGAATGAGGCTATGAATGATAGTCGGCGGTCTAGGGTTTCTGTGTAACTGATATCCGACATAACTGATATTGACGTAACTGATAATTTGACGTAACTGCCGGTTGACGAAATGGAATTGTTGACGAAACAAGTGGGGTGTTTCGCCAAGGGGGGATTGACGAATCAGAGTTGTGTTTCGCCAAGGGTAACCGGCGAAACAGAATTTGTGTTTCGCCAAGGACAATTGGCGAAACAGAATGTGTTTCGCCAAAGTGTGTTTCGCCAAATGTGATTCGCCAAAGATGTGTTTCGCCAATTTGAATGCTTGCACCGTAATCTGACTTAACTCTGTTAGAAGTTAACTGGATTGATTAACCAGTGTTAAGTGATACGCATGACTTATATGAACTTGAATGTGTACAATGTGCTACTTGGTGATTATCGATGCATTGTCCTTTGTGATTACACATACGTGCCAACTTCGTGAATATCAACTGATCAAATACATGTGAATACTTAGGACTTGACTGATTGTTTGTGAGCACTTACTGTAACCTACCGAGCATATCAAGGTGAGTTCACTGCATTTCTCAAGCATGCGTCCCGGTGGTTTGGGACAACTAGTAAACATTTGGAAGGGAATCTTGGGTAAACATTTAAATTGGGTTTTGGTTATTGAACATGGAATCAATCATTATCGGATTGCCTGTAGGGCAATGGGGTAATTAGTTGATAGCGCTATTAGGTTTGATACCTCGCACCGGGCCGTAAGGACGGGCGCGAACTGATTATCTAGGCATCATTACCAATGCTTGGTTAGGGCATTGGGGACTGGACACACTTCCAGGTTATTAAGGGACACAATTCCCGGATACATATGGGCACACTCCCTAGGGTATCTCAACAAGTCATAAATAGTATCATATCACAACGTTGAATTGGCTTAACATACATCTGGTAACAAAACACGTTAACAAAACTTTAAACTCACCAGCATCGTCTGATACACTTGTCTGCATGCTTGCAGGTCGTTAGAACTCGTGACATGGACTTGCTATCTGGGAGTGCTGGAGTGGTCATGGATCGAGGCTCTTGGATTAACTTATATTTGTTACGTTGGTTTTGAGTATTATTATGAAACAGTTGTTAAGCGATTTACTACATGCTTCCGCTATACAACTTTTTGGGAATAATATTATGTTTGACATTTGCTATTGGTAATTAATAACATGTTATATTTAAATAATTATCATTGGTTCGATGTGATTGGTGGCTCGGACTCTGATGCGTAACACGCCTCGCGGAGTTCCCGCATGTGGTATTTTGGGGGTGTTACAATGTGGCTATACACATATGTTATGAGGGGTTAAGTTGGGATAAAGGGTGTGACAACTCGTATTCGCAAGGTTAGCATTGCTTAAATTCCACAATCGTTGACGTGTGTCCTTACTTTTAATCGCTTTTATATCACGATCATACAAGATTTAGTGGATTACGCGTATGTTTCATTAAACGCTAAGTGTGTAAGTTATGATACGCGAAACCTTCAAATGCGTCTTATTACACGTGTGTCACATTAAATGTTTGAGTAAGATAATGTAGTGGGCTTCACTAATCGCAACTGGGTCGGATCATACACTTGAAACCCGCATGTGCACCCCCCTCCTAACACAAGTTGGCCCAGCTTCTTTTATGAATAACCCAAGGAATGGGCCGCCATGTTAAAGGTGTATAACCTGATTAAAAAGGGTTCGGTCCACTTGTTCCAATGATATATCTACATATTATCATGCATCTCACCCCCATATTAACATATTAACGTCAGAGATAAAACAAACCCTAGCAATACCCTCTTGCATTCACGGCAACCAGCAAACAGGAAACAACCCCCACCCCTTTCGCAATAGCATCTTGATCAGTCAAGACTTCTGGTTAGTGAGTTCATGCTTGTTTAGTTCTCAACTACTTGATTATGATACGTACGTATTAGGCTTATAAGATTTGCATGCATATATGAACGATTTGATTGATAGCTATGTTTGTTTATGATTACTTGTGACCTCATACGAATTAATTGAATCAATTGAATTAGTGTAGTAACTGAATTTGTTGATGATGTTGGACCTCTTGCATTTAATGGGCTGACACTTTACTTTGTAATGTCCGAGAACTAATAAAGAATCACATGGGCCATTGTCAGAAATAAAATTGATTATTGTATAACATTGGTTTGGTTCGAAGGTACAGAATTGTTGTAATTGTTGCATGATACTTCGGTCCAATGGAGTTCATTTATCAGGGAATTTGTCGGCCACTATCTTTGATTTCATTAAATTGACATTAACACAATCATCACTATTAACATCGATATATATATTAAAACAGATTGTGGTTGCATATGTATCATTGAATAACATGGTGAATGGTAATTGTTTTGGGTTATTAAAAGATTGATGTCTTAAATTCAAGAAATAACAGCTATGAATTCATAACATGATGATCTGATTGGGCCGTAGGTAATTGGGCAACACACAAGTGTGTGGACGGCTTCCTAGTGGGCTGCACACACACGTAACCTGCTTGGGGTTTTGATGGGTAGTTGGGCCGGTTTAGGTGGACCATGAGTTGAAACAGGAACCGCTTGGGGGTTGCGAGCCGGGACAGAATTGGGTCTGGGCCTCGTATGTTGGGTGAAGGGCCTAGAATGGTACATTAAACCACACATTGTGTGCATGTTTGGAATGTGATGTTAGTCGAATGATTGGAACGTGGTATGTGCAGTATAACTTTATATGCGTAGCACCTAATATGTAAACAAAGTTTAGTGATAGAGTTACGTGCTTGCTTAATTGATATACCATGCTTAGTGATGAATGTCAACGCTTGTATTCGTGTGCACCGGCTGATGAATAAATGTGAAATGATACGTGCTGTGCTTGTATGCAAACTGATTGTTATTGGTAATTCTTTTAGGACGTGTTTGATCAACTGTTAAACAAGTAACTAATCATACCGAGCAAACCAAGGTGAGTTCACACAGCCAAGGCATGGGTTCCCAGGGTGGGAATGGGTTGGATTATTTATTTGTGTTTACCTAGCACATGGAACTTAGTTATATGGTCCTCGGGTGAGGAAGGGTTATTGATAAGATACAACTAGACTAATGGTACTAAATTGAACTGATCTTCGCACACATGCCAGGGTTGGCCGCGATTATGACTAATCTTCGCACACATGCCTAGGAAGGCCGCGAACTATGCTCTAAACTTCGCATACATGCCAGGGTGGCCGCGATACAAACATACCTAGTCTAGAATATTTGGGAATATTTCCCCTAATCTTCGCATACATGCCGAGAGGGCCGCGATGGAAACTAATACGAAACATGACTTAACGAACGAACATAATGCTACTCATACTATTACAATTACTGAACTGTACACTGTGAACTCGCTCAACTGGTTGTTGACTCTCTGCTGCATGCCTTGCAGGACCTTAGGTACTTATGGAGCTTGCATAGGGAGGAACAGGTCGTTGTGGGACATGAACCGCTGCATGTTCATGAAAAACTTTATTAAACTAGAAACTTAAATTTTGGTTTTGAACTTAAATGCTTCCGCTGACTATTCAACTTGGTTTTGGACTTTGGTTTGGAGAACTTTAGACGTTTGGTTTTTCTTTACTTTATTTAATGTTTATTATAATTGGTGGTATGATCCTGGTCAGTCACACGCCTCGCGGTAATACTCCGCTTGTGGATTTTGAGGGTGTGAGAGATTGGTATCAGAGCCATTGGTTATAGAGAACTTGGTTTTAATATGGGAAAAACGATTTTATTAAAACCGGACTATAACCAGAACAGTGCTCTCAACGATCCACAACGACGCTTCGCTCCACGTGCAAGACTCGACATCCTAGGTGATAAGGTTTATGTTTATTGCCTACTTGCTAGAATTACATAGAACTTTGCTCGTAGTATGCTTAGATTACATTGCTTGCTATTCGTTATTATTTGAGAATACCTACGTGCTTACCATCTTCTGTCATCGCGCTATTCGCGAACCATTCTCATTTATTCTACTTTTACTATGAAGATCATGTCTGGACGTGTGAACATGACTCAAGCCCAGTTGACGGCTCTCATTGCTGAACAAGTAGCTGCAGCACTTGCAGCTGCACAAGCAGGTAGTATACCCTGCGGATGGGATACACATTAGGATCTTTGAATCCTACATTCCTAAACCAACCTTTGTATTTAATATTGTCCTATTCTATGCACAATAGGTCAAAACGCACCGCAACCTGTTTGCACATTCAAGAACTTCATGGACTGTCGTCCAAGCACATTCAGTGGCACCGAGGGGGCAGTGGGACTCCTCCATTGGTTTGAAAAGTTCGAGTCAGTGTTCGAAATGTGTGAATGCCCTGAGGCTCGCAGGGTCAAGTACGCCACTGGCACTCTCGAAGGAATAGCGCTAACTTGGTGGAACGCGCAAGTACAGATCCTAGGGTTGGCAGCTGCTAACGCCACACCTTGGGAAGATTTCAAGGAACTGATCAAATGAGAATACTGCACGCGTGATGACATCCACAAGTTGGAGGTGGAACTGTATCATCTGAAGATGACGGGGTCAGAAATCAAAGCTTATACGAAACGGTCAAACGAGCTGGCCATCTTGTGTCCAACGATGGTGGACCCTCCAGTTAAGCGCATTGAGTTGTACCTCAAGGGACTTGCGCCAGAGATCCAGAGCCATGTGACATCGGCTAACCTCAACAACATCCAAGACATCCAGCGTCTTGCTCATCGACTCACCAATCAAGCAGTGGAACAGAACAAGCTGCCAAAACGCATCAGTGCTACCACTACTGCTGCTACTACTCCTACTACACCCAGTGGCAACAAGCGGAAATGGGATGGGGATTCCAGCAAGGGATCAGTTTCTGTTCAGTCTCAAGCACAGCAGCGCAAGACTAATGACTACCAAAGTCCGAGTCAGCAATCATCAGATAGTCAGGGGCAGGGTGGATATCGGGGAATTCACCCACTGTGTAACAGGTGCAACAGACATCACAGTGGTCAGTGTCGCAAGGGCCGCTGTCAAAGATGTCTCAAGATGGGTCATGAGGCCAAAGATTGTAGAAGCTCACGGCCAGCAAATCAGAACCAGCAACCGCAACCACCAGCTCCACAAAACCAGCAGCAGCAGCAACAGCGAGGCAACAGGGGATGCTTTCAGTGTGGTGCTGAAGACCATTTCAAAAGAGACTGCCCCCAGCTAAATCAGAATCAGAACAACAACAACCAAGGAAATGGGAACAACAATGGGGGTAACAACGACGGCAATGGTGCTAGGGGACGTGCCTTCGTGATCGGTCAAGGTGAGTTCCTACTTGACGACTTTTGTGTTACTGTTTTATTTGATTCGGGTGCCAATATTAGTTTCGTGTCTTTAAAAGTTAGTCAAATGCTTAATCGTACCCCAACACTTTTGAACACCAAGCACATAGTAGAACTAGCAAGCGTTAAAAATCTAGAGGCCACACATAGTTTAGGGTTGCAATCTTGTTCTTTCTGATCAGACCTTTCCTATCGACCTCATTCCTATCATTTTGATGAAGAACCCCTCGTGATTCGTGGTGATAAGAGTGGTGTTGTCGTGGGCATCATCTCTTTCCTTAAGGCCCATAAGAGTTTACGAAAGGGTCATACAACTATTCTAGCCCTTGTTACTGAGGCTGAAGCTACTGCGGAATTTCGGGACGAAATTCCAAACCAACGGGGGGATGATGTGACACCCTAGGAAAAACCAGGAAACCATGCAACCTAACTAGCTTCCTCAGTAACTACGTGCTAAATTTCGGGACGAAATTTCTTTAAAGTTGGGGATGATGTGACAACTCGTATTCCCAAGGTTAGCATTGCTTAAATTCCACAATCGTTGACGTGTGTCCTTACTTTTAATCGCTTTTATATCACGATCACACAAGACTTAGTGGATTACGCGTATGTTTCATTAAACGCTAAGTGTGTAAGTTATGATACGCGAAACCTTCAAATGCGTCTTATTACACGTGTGTCACATTAAATGTTTGAGTAAGATAATGTAGTGGGCTTCACTAATCGCAACTGGGTCGGATCATACACTTGAAACCCGCATGTGCACCCCCTCCTAACACAAGTTGGCCCAGCTTCTTTTATGAATAACCCAAGGAATGGGCCGGCCATGTTAAAGGTGTATAACCTGATTAAAAAGGGTTCGGTCCACTTGTTCCAATGATATATCTACATATTATCATGCATCTCACCCCCATATTAACATATTAACGTCAGAGATAAAACAAACCCTAGCAATACCCTCTTGCATTCACGGCAACCAGCAAACAGGAAACAACCCCCACCCCTTTCGCAATAGCATCTTGATCAGTCAAGACTTCTGGTTAGTGAGTTCATGCTTGTTTAGTTCTCAACTACTTGATTATGATACGTACGTATTAGGCTTATAAGATTTGCATGCATATATGAACGATTTGATTGATAGCTATGTTTGTTTATGATTACTTGTGACCTCATACGAATTAATTGAATCAATTGAATTAGTGTAGTAACTGAATTTGTTGATGATGTTGGACCTCTTGCATTTAATGGGCTGACACTTTACTTTGTAATGTCCGAGAACTAATAAAGAATCACATGGGCCATTGTCAGAAATAAAATTGATTATTGTATAACATTGGTTTGGTTCGAAGGTACAGAATTGTTGTAATTGTTGCATGATACTTCGGTCCAATGGAGTTCATTTATCAGGGAATTTCTCGGCCACTATCTTTGATTTCATTAAATTGACATTAACACTATCATCACTATTAACATCGATATATATATATTAAAACAGATTGTGGTTGCATATGTATCATTGAATAACATGGTGAATGGTAATTGTTTTGGGTTATTAAAAGATTGATGTCTTAAATTCAAGAAATAACAACTATGAATTCATAACATGATGATCTGATTGGGCCGTAGGTAATTGGGCAACACACAAGTGTGTGGACGGCTTCCTAGTGGGCTGCACACACACGTAACCTGCTTGGGGTTTTGATGGGTAGTTGGGCCGGTTTAGGTGGACCATGAGTTGAAACAGGAACCGCTTGGGGGTTGCGGGCCGGGACAGAATTGGGCCTGGGCCTCGTATGTTGGGTGAAGGGCCTAGAATGGTACATTAAACCACACATTGTGTGCATGTTTGGAATGTGATGTTAGTCGAATGATTGGAACGTGGTATGTGCAGTATAACTTTATATGCGTAGCACCTAATATGTAAACAAACTTTAGTGATAGAGTTACGTGCTTGCTTAATTGATATACCATGCTTAGTGATGAATGTCAACACTTGTATTCGTGTGCACTGGCTGATGAATAAATGTGAAATGATACGTGCTGTGCTTGTATGCAAACTGATTGTTATCGGTAATTCTTTTAGGACGTGTTTGATCAACTGTTAAACAAGTAACTAATCATACCGAGCAAACCAAGGTGAGTTCACACAGCCAAGGCATGGGTTCCCAGGGTGGGAATGGGTTGGATTATTTATTTGTGTTTACCTAGCACATGGAACTTAGTTATATGGTCCTCGGGTGAGGAAGAGTTATTGATAAGATACAACTAGACTAATGGTACTAAATTGAACTGATCTTCGCACACACGCCAGGGTTGGCCGCGATATTATGACTAATCTTCGCACACATGCCTAGGAAGGCCGCGAACTATGCTCTAAACTTCGCATACATGCCAGGGTGGCCGCGATACAAACATACCTAGTCTAGAATATTTGGGAATATTTCCCCTAATCTTCGCATACATGCCGAGAGGGCCGCGATGGAAACTAATACGAAACATGACTTAACGAACGAACATAATGCTACTCATACTATTACAATTACTGAACTGTACACTGTGAACTCGCTCAACTGGTTGTTGACTCTCTGCAGCATGCCTTGCAGGACCTTAGGTACTTATGGAGCTTGCATAGGGAGGAGCAGGTCGTTGTGGGACATGAACCGCTGCATGTTCATGAAAAACTTTATTAAATTAGAAACTTAAATTTTGGTTTTGAACTTAAATGCTTCCGCTGACTATTCAACTTGGTTTTGGACTTTGGTTTGGAGAACTTTAGACGTTTGGTTTTACTTTACTTTATTTAATGTTTATTATAATTGGTGGTATGATCCTGGTCAGTCACACGCCTCGCGGTAATACTCCGCTTGTGGATTTTGAGGGTGTGACAAAGGGGGGTTATGGGGTGACTACTACACATGGCCTAAGAGATGGACCTCACCTCCTCAATCCTTAAAGTCTTCAACTCTCATGACAATGGTTTACTGCAAGTCTCAACCCTCATGGCAAATCGTTGGGGTGACGACGGCGTTTTCGTATAGCTTCGAAGCCAGAATGCGTTTGACACACGACGCCCCCGTATATGTTGTATAGACATGGACAAACATGATTTCATTTTCGAAAAAGGTGACACATCATACCTTTTAAGGTGTTATAACTTTTTGTAAAGAGACGATGTGTGTTAGGGCTTTTCGTGAGGAGACAATGTTTGACAAATTTATACATCGTCAACTTTAGAGAACTAGAGGGGCTATAACCCCCATAACGGGGAATACTGTCCCGCCCACTAGGCGCTATAGGGGGGGGGGGGTTATAATTTCAGGCGTGATGAGCATAATAGGATTCAAAGAAGGTTATGTGAGTAAGGATGGGTTGGGAAATGTATTTTGTGGGGTATGTGATGGGGGTTATATGGTGTTAACCACTATACACATATGTTATGAGGGGTTATGTTGGGGTAAAGGGGGGTTATGGGGTGACTACTACACATGGCCTAAGAGATGGACCTCACCTCCTCAATCCTTAAAGTCTTCAACTCTCATGACAATGGTTTACTGCAACTCTCAACCCTCATGGCAAATCCTAGGGGTGACGGCGGCGTTTTCGTATGGCTTCGAAGCCAGAATGCGTTTGACACACGGCGCCCCCTTATATAGGGCTGTAAACGAACCGAACGTTCAGCGAACAGTTCGTGAACCGTTCGGCGGGAAGTTCGTTTATGTTCGTTCATTTAATAAACAAAGGAACATGAACAAGAAATTTCGTTCGATTAGTTAAATGAACGAACATGAACAGAGGTCTCGTTCGTTCGATTGTGTTCGTGAACGTTCGGTAAGGTGTTCGTGAACGTGTTCGTGAACATTCGTGGATTTGCGTTCATTTATGTTCATATGTTTGTGTTTTAATTGAAGATCTTTGCACTTTCTTGTATTTTGTTTGTACTTTTTATATAATTAAACTTTTATTTATTTTATTTCCCTAACAATTAAACTAGGAAACTCATTTTCACCTTGTTTATGCATCATTTCCCTTTCATTTCTCATTATTTACATCCACGAAAACGATCGACCTCCGTTCCACAATAACGGATTCAAGTTCGAGTGCTACTCTCTGAGCCATCTATCTTTATCCTTCGTCGAGTTCTTTAAATTTATTTGTGTTCATTTGTGTTCGTGAACTGTTCGCGAACACGCTCATTTCCTTAATGAACGAACACGAACATAAAATCTCGTTCGGTAAGTGTTCATGAACCGTTCGTGAACACATTTATTTCCTTAACGAACGAACACGAACAAGACCTTGTTCGTGTTCGTTCGGTTCGTTTACAGCCCTACCCTTATATGTTGTATAGACATGGACAAGCATGATTTCATTTTCGAAAAAGGTGACACATCATACCTTTTAAGGTGTTATGACTTTTCGTAAAGAGACGACGTGTGTTAGGGCTTTTCGTGAGGAGACAATGTTTGACAAATTTATACATCGTCAACTTTAGAGAACTAGAGGTCAACGGTTCAAATTGTGTAGTTTTTTATTATTATATATTTTGTAACTGGACGCTGAATATTTCGTTGGTCTCAAAGATCATTTTTGATTCACATATAAATGGTTTAATTTCTTATTACTATTTTCAAATCATTCTTAAGCACATATATAAGATCTGGTTGGAAAAAAAAATCACTCATATATTTAATGCATTACGTGGAAAATAATATGATACATACACGGTCACTACAAAACAAAACTAATTAAATTACATGCAAAATGTGTAATAGAAAACTAAATTAATATGATATACAGCAGCTAGCCAAGGGGGTTTTTGGAGGTTCTCCATCACTCCTTTCTATTTGAAAAAAAAAAGTAGAAACCTTGTATGATTTGAAAAAAGATCAATGAGAGTTAGTGATAATTTACCAAAAGAAATTTTCAGAAAAAAAAAATTCTTTGATCCGTGAATCATCTTATTGTAATCTTAAAGTCTTGAAGAAATGCCGGTGATGAGTAGACTATTGTTGAGTTGGAAGATGGTTTTTGCACAGGTGGGGAATACCGGAAGATGTCGGTCTTATGAAACCTGGATACCGATACTCTTCTTAAGGCGTTTCACCATTTGTTAATATATAAAATGGTGTGAATATTCCAGACTTAAAAAATATATAGGAATCAAATCAAGATGATCATCCAACTAAAAAAATATGGGATTGAACAGTAAATAAAGAAATAAAAAATGATGGATTGATGGGCAAGCGACAGACAGCTCTTTAAAACAAGATTTGTATTTGTTCGTATCTGACTAGATGTGGATGATCCAACTAACATGTGAATCCCATCGGGATTTTTCTTTTTTTTTCCTTTTAAAAATGATCTTTTTAAACGGCTAAAATCATACCATATCTGTCCTTCACCCTTTGACATTTTAAAAATGATCCAAGTAGGTTTTAGGTTGTATCATAGCTAGGTTATAACTCAGTGTATTACACTGGTTAAATAAATAAATTTTATATACTAAGATAATATATATACATACATATATATATATATATATATATATATATATATATAGGGGATCGCTAAAATGAAAACCACCTCTAGTTGTAAAAACCATGAGAACCACTTTATGGCCCTTAGATCAACTAGATGGATGGATGTGATTAAAAGTAGTTAATATTAATATTAAAAGCTTTTTGTCTTATTATGTCTTTAATATTATAATACAAAAGGGTATTTAAGTAAAATAACTCTATTTTGTCTTTTTATATATATTAATTTTAAATTACCTTTTTTGTCCTATTCATTAATTACTTTTTATTACTTTTATTTTTTAAACATAATTTCTTTATTAAAAACATTTTTAAATTCAGATTTTTTTTAAAAGATTTTTATACTTTTTACAATTTAAGTTTTACGTTAAACTTTTTACGTTTTTTTGACGCGCCGTTTTTAACGCCGTTTTTTAACGCGTCGTTTTTTTACGCGCCGTTTTTTCAAGCGTAACGCGCCGTTTTAACGCTGTTTTTTAACGCCGTTTTTAACGCGCCGTTTTTACGCGCCGTTTTTCACGCGCCGTTTTTACGCGCCGTTTTTTTAAGGCGTCGTTTTTCTCAATCGGCGTTTTTTTAACATGTCGTTTCTAACGCGCCGTTTTTTAACGCGCCGTTTTTTAACGCCGTTTTTTAACGCGCCGTTCTCAATCGGCGTTTTTAACGCGCCGTTTTTAATGCGCCGTTTTTTTAACGCGCCGTTTTTTAACGCCGTTTTTTAACGCGCCTTTTTTTAACGCGCCGTTTTTTATATGCCGTTTTTCACGTGCCGTTTTTCAAGCGCCGTTTTTCACGCGCCGTTTTTCACGCGCCGTTTTTCACGCGCCGTCTTAACGCGCCGTTTTTTTAAAGGCGTCGTTTTTCTCAATCGGCGTTTTTTTTAACGCGCCGTTTTTTAAGTCGTCGTTTTTCTCAGTCGGCGTTTCTTTAACGCGCGGTTTTTTACACGTTTTTTACGCGCCGTTTTTTTCCACGTTTTTTAACGCGACAAATTTTTTACACGCTTTTTACACGCCGTTTTAACGCGCCGTTTTTCCGAAGTTTTTTAATGCGCCGTTTTTTTGAAGTTTTTTAACGCGCCGTTTTTCCGAAGTTTTTTAACGCACCGTTTTTTTACGCGTTTTTACGCTCCGTTTTTTCAAGCGTCGTTTTTTAAAACGCGCCGTTTCTCCACGTTTTTTAATGCGTTTTTTACGTTTTGCGTTAAAAATTTAAACTTTTTACGTTTTACGTAAAAGTTTTTACGTTTTACGTAAAACTTTTTACGTTTTACGAAAAACTTTTTACGTTTTACGTTTTAAGTAAAACTTTTTACCGTTTACGTAAAACTTTTTACGTTTTACGTAAAACTTTTTACGTTTTACGTAAAACTTTTTACATTTTACGTTAAAAATTTAAACTTTTTACGTTTTACGTAAAAGTTTTTACGTTTTACGTTAAAATTTTCACGTTTTATGTTAAACTTTTTACGTTTTATGTTTTACGTGAACTTTTTACGTTTTACGTAAAAACTTACGAAAAAGTTTACGTAAAACTTACGAAAAAAATTTACGAAAAACTTACGAAAAAGTTTACGTAAAACTTACGAAAAACTTTTTACGTTTTACGTTTTACGTAAAACTTACGAAAAAATTTACGTAACACTTTTTACGCTTCACGTTTTTACGTTTTACGATAAAAAGTTTACGGTTTACGTTAACAAGTTTACGGTTTATTTTTTTTTACAAAAACGTTTTTACGCAAAACCGAACGCAACAGAAAATCGCCGTTTTTTTACGTTAATTTTTTTACGTTTTAACGCGCCATTTTTTTACGTTTTACGTTAAAATTTTTACGTTTTAACGCGCCTTTTTTTACGTTTTACGTCAGAAAGTTTACGTTTTACGATAAAAAAGTTTGCGTTTTAACGCGCCGGTTTTGTTACGTTTTACGCGCCGGTTTTTTACGTTAACTTTTTTTACGATTTACGTGCCGGTTTTTTACCTCAACATTTTTAACGTTTTTACGTTTTACGCGCCGGTTTTTTATGTTTTATTGTTTACGTTTTACGTTTTACGTAAACTTTTTACGTTTTATGTTTTACTTTTTACGTTTTACGTTTTACGAAACACTTTTTACGTTTTTACGTTTTACGTAACACTTTTTACGTTTTACGTAAAACTTTTTACCCAATTCAAACCCCTAAACATATCAAAAATACCCATCAGAATCAAGAAGACAACTCAACCCCCAATTCGGGCACCATCGGCGCCACAGGGCACCATCGGCACCACCGGGCACCATCGGCACCACCGAGAACCATCTGGACCACTTTCAATCGGCCACCTGTAAAAATAAAACAAACCCCCAGAATCAAGCAAACCACCCCACCGGCCGAACAACAACCCCCAATCGAGCACCATCAAACCAACCGTCACCCACCACTGCCGCCACACCATCAAACCCATCGCCGTCGCCACCAACCCCCAACATTATAAACAACCAACACCGTCACTGAGTCTAAGACGACTCAAGCCTGCTTAACAAAACCAACAAGAATATAAAAAAAACTTGAATTAAAAAAAAACAAGATCTCTATTAAAACAATTATCACCAGTTATTGCCTTCAACCAACACCAAACCCACTGCCGTCACTGAGTCTAGATGCTTCAAGGGTTTTTATTTTCAAAAAAAAAAAAAAAAAACAAATCATTCTGACTAAATCTAATAAATAACATCATAACAACAAAACCTTTCTAAATAACATCGAATACCTTGTTGAATCGGCAGACCTGATCACCACCACGTCTCTCTCTCTCTCTTCGCTTGACGTCGGAAGCTCACCGCCACCGCCGCCGGAAAAAAAAGAGGGAGGAGGTGGTTGTAGGGTGAGGTTGTCGTTAAACGGGGAGAAGAAGGATGATGGTGTGTGACGGAGAAGTCGCCGGTGAACGGGGAGAAGGAGGATGATGGTGTGTGACGGAGGTTGTCGGTGGGTTTTTTGGGGTTTGCCGGAGGTGCTGGGCGCCGGAGTATCACCTGACCTCCGGCTCCGGTCGCCGGTGAGATATAGGGTTTACCGGCTGAAGAAGAACCCATCTGCATCACCATCATGCTATGAAAGTATGAATGAATGATCTTCACTTCTTAAATAAATAATCTTGAACCCTTTAAAGTAAGCTGTTCAACTTTGAAAATTTGAAACCAAACTCAAGTTTTTGACTTTCTGGTGTATGAAGATAGAATGAATGGTGCTTATGTTTGCTTTAGGTTAAAGTGAGAGATGAGGAGGATTTAAAAGCGTGATTGTGAAGTGAAAGAGGAGAGAGACAGTTAAGAAGAGGAAAGTGACATTTCTGGTGGCATTAATGAAGAGAGAGGGTGAGAGATTAGACATTTGGGGTAAAAGACCAAAACACCCTTTTAGTTGGCATAATCTGATTGGTTGAAAGTGGTTCTCGCGGTTCTTACAACTGAAGGTGGTTCCTATTTTAGCGACTCCCTATATATATATATATATATATATATATATATATATATATATATATATATATATATATATATATATATATATATAACACTCCTTTATTGCATGAGTTGAATAAATGTACTTTTATATATTAAATAATAAAAAGTTATATCTATAAGAACAAAATGTGTTTTACAGGTTGAATAAATGTATTTTTATGTACCAGATAATAAAAAATATTATATCTTTAAAACCATATGTATTACACGGGTTGAATTATGTAATGTCTAAAGTTTCTTATTCGTAACATAAGAGTTTAAGCTTGACAACGAAACGGGTCAAACATAATACTTATAAAATTGACACAAAATTTCGACAAAAATAACCCAAGTTAACTACATAAAAAGTTTACATCCAAAATCTAAGTTAACCACCGTAAACTTATCCGGCAAAGTTCTGGAAGCACTTAAAGTTAAACATTACAAAACTTAAAGCATAACATGAAAGTTTGTACAAAAGCTTTTGACCCGTTTAGTCGAGTATCATAGCGGAACCATAAGAGATGGTGTGTTCGTTCCAAGCTTCGCGTCACCTAACACGTTGATTTACCTACAACCATATCACACAAATTAGCTATTTCATAGTTAACTAACGTAGACTTTAAATCTTCCATCGAGTGTAATGATAATCCTTTCTTTAACATTCCTTCAATCATACTTTCTAACGGGTATAAATGTCAAATTCCTTTATCTTCTATATCCGGTTCGACATCAATTCCTTATCAGTTAATTTCTGAGGCATATCCCAGACAAGTTACCTGGTCATCTGGGTTATCAGGCATCACCCAGACGAGTTACCTGGTCATCTGGGTTATTAGTCGTGACCGAGACATAACCCAGATGAATTGTCATAGCCCAGGCGTTGATTTCACCCTTTCGGTATGCCAGCCGTAGGCTACGGTAAGCATCAACAAAGAATTCAAATCTTGTACAAATCGAACTTCCATGTACTTTCATTTAACATAATACAATTTTATAAACTTAAACTTTGTAAACTACTAGTATTTGTAAGTGTAAGAATTTACCTCGATCGTTTGAACCTTGTGACTTCTTTTCGCTTGATTCTTCTTCTTTCACGCCTACACTTAGCAAACACATACTTAGCTTTACATGCCTTAGACATTCCTCATAAGTCTTATATTAAAGAATATAAATCGTTTTGTGCATTCATTTTTCATTTCATTTTAGCAAATGATTCTCAACAAGATATTATCATAACATGCTATAATTCATCTTTTAAGCATTTTATCAAACACTTGGTGTATGTACCATTAGTAAAGCATAATGTATAAGTATTATATGCATATTCTTCCTATTTCACAACATGAACCATTATAATCAATGAAATTCATACAATCATCATCCTACACCAAATTATCTAACTAATGTTCTACAATATACAACTTTACATCAACATTACATGAGTTTGCACCAACATGATTATCATACTTCTTCATAATTCTATCATACATGGGTTTCACCTTGAATCATCAAGATAATAAAAAATTCAACATAATTTATCTTCTACATAATGATTCTATCAAATGTTCATACTAACTTCATTCAATTTCAGGGATTAATCATAACCCACTTATGAGAGTTCATCAAATCATAAAATTCAACTTACCTCTTGTTAGAATAGTTTGGATGACCGAATTTAAGTGTTCATGCAGTGGAATTAGCCATGATCTCCCTTCTACTTTCAGGATTTTATGAAGATGAGGGTTTTCCCTATCCCTCTCTTGCTCCCGGCGACACCCACACACACACACACACACTGATGTGTGTGTGGTGTGTTTTTAATTGTTTTAATAAATTAACTTTCATTCCCTCCACATTTGGCCCTCAAGTATGAACATTTATTTTTAATTAGCTAAATCTCATTCTTTTAAGTTTAAGTTTTAAATTTACATTCTAACTAGACCCATACTCATAGTTATTTACTTTAGCATACTATAATAATATATAACTGTGCATAATTATATTTTGGGGCGTTACAAGTCCATCCCCTTAAAGAAGGTTTCGTCCCCGAAACCTGAATACGTACCAAATAAAGTCGGGTAGAACTTTCGCATTTCATCATCCCGCTTCCCAAGTGAGATCCGAACCCTTCCTATGTTGCCATTGAACTAATACTTGCCTAATATCCTTGTTAGGTCTTTACTTTAGAGTCTTTGATAGCTACCGGTCTTTCTATGTAATTCATTCTTTCGTCCACCATAATGTCTTCTAAAGGTATGTGAGCCGTTTTATCCGTAAGGCACTTCCGTAATTGTGACACATGAAAGGTGTTGTGGATGCCATCTAATGCTGGGGGCAATTCTAACCGATATGCTACTTTTCTAATACGAGCTAAATTTTTAAACGGTCCAATATACCCGGTCCCCCACTTGGAATTCAATAGGGTGCCTCCTTTTGTCCACATAGGACTTTTATCGATCTTGCGCCGCTTTTAATCGAGCCCGTACAAGATCAATCTTTTCATTAGTTATCGCTACTATGTCCTTGGGAGAGAGTTCTCTTTGTCCCACTTCTCCCCAAGAAACCTGGATTCTACATATTCTTCCATACAACATTTCATACGGCGCCATTTGAATGCTACTTTCATAGCTATTATTATACGAGAACTCTACTAACGGTAAATATTCATCCCAATTCCCCCTAAAATCTATAACACATGCTCTCAACATATCCACTGGAATTTGGATGGTCCTTTCAGACTGACCATCCGTTTGGGGGTGACGCGGTACTAATGTGCAATTGAGTACTGATCGGAGTGTTGCGCTCCGGTCAAAGATAATATTCATAAGCCCTAATTACCCTTAACGATAGCTAGTGGTATGTCACACCCCCAAAATCCACACGCGGAGTACCACCGCTTGGAGGCGTGACATGACCAGGATCAAGCCACCAATTATATCAAACATAGCATTTAATAATAATCATAGACATAATTGATATTCAAAACCAAACATTGTATATGTAGCGGAAGCATTAAATGTAAAACCCAAAACATAAGTATCAATGTGTGAATGTAAAAGTGTTTAATAAGCATTCACGTGTTCTTGTCCACAACGACCCGCTTCCCCTCTGGTGCAAGCTCCAAGTATACCTAAGGTCCTGCAAGGCATGCAGCAAATAATCAACAAACTAGTTGAGCGAGTTCACAGAAAGTAAGTTCATAACAGTAATGCGTAAGTTCATCTAGTGGTGAGGGATTCTCACGATTATCCTTAACAATGGGGGATTCCCATTATGGTACTTACTAGACTAGTGCACCCATGTGTTCTTCTTAAACCGAGAACAGGAATACGTACTGAGTCACGTAGGCTTTACGTAACGTGCCCTTCCCCGAGGACAGTGGTACGCGTGGGGGGCTACGTAGGCTTTACGCAGCGTGTCCTTCCGACCCGGAAGACAGTAGAAGGTATTGGGTTACGTAGGCTTTACGTAACGTGTCCTCCCGACCCGGGAGACAAATGGCAATTACTGGGTTACGTAGGCTTTACGTAACGTGTCCTGACTATCCTGAGGACGATGGTCTATAGTCTAGTGAATGCGTAATTACGAGTAATCCTTTCCAACATATCCAACCCAATTCCCAACCCGGGAATCCCATGCCTTGGCTGTGTGAACTCACCTTGGTTTGCTCGGCAGATACACAATTAAAAGACTCTTGAACTAACAGTGGTCAACCACGTCCGATTGATATACACCAAGGAAGAGTGATCCGTATGAAAGCAAAATCTTTGACTATTAAGGATTGTTGCCGTCGAGTTCCTAAGCAAGAAAGGACTAGGGTTTCTAGTGTGTGATGTGAGGATTGTAACAAATGAGAGAACAGCCCCCCTCTAAGGGTGTTTGTACGCATAAAAGGAATGGGCCGGCCCTTGCTTGGGCTGCCCTTGGACCGTGTGAGCAATGTGGCCCAATTTGGGGCTTGTGCGGTTGTTGTGTGTGTTGTGCGGTTCGGGTTTCATTCAAACATGTCTAACACGCATAACGCACATAATAATATATCATAATGCCATAACATAAATCATTTAAATCAGACAACCAAGTTCACATACGTTACATTCAGTACAAAGACGGGTTCGAAATACGAGTTGTCACATTATCCCCAACTAATTAGAAATTTCGTCCCGAAATTTGGTACGCACTCACTGAGGAAGCTAGGTAAGCTGTACTGTTCACTGATTTTCCTGGGGTGTCACATCCTCCCCCCGTTGATCTGGAATTTCGTCCCGAAATTCCGAAGTAGTAGCTTCAGCCTCAGCAGTGGTTGTACTGTTCGCGAACAATTGGGGGTACTTTTCTGTCATCCTATCTTCGCGTTCCCAGGTGTACTCTGGGCCACGTTTGGAGTTCCAACGTACTCGAACAAGAGGGATTCTCTTGTTTTTGAGGACCTTCACATCCCGGTCCGTGATTTCAACTGGTTCCTCGACGAACTGCAACCGCTCGTCGATCGTGAGTTCCTTAAAAGGAATGATGAGGGTTTCATCTGATAGGCACTTCTTTAGGTTCGACACATGAAAGACATTGTGAACTGCACCGAGTTCAGCTGGTAGGTTCAACTTGTAGGCCACTTTGCCTATCTTCTCAATGATTTCGAACGGTCCGACGTACCGCAGATTCAATTTGCCCCGTTTGCCAAAACGAACCACACCCTTCCAGGGTGAGACTTTAAGTAATACCCGGTCCCTGACCTGAAATTCCAAAGGTTTTCTACGCTTGTCCGCGTAGGCTTTCTGACGGTCGCGTGCTGCCGCCATGCGTTGTCGTATCTGTGCAATCTTTTCTGTGGCGTCCACTACAATCTCTGGACCCGTAATCTGACTATCCCCCACCTCTGCCCAACAGAGAGGTGACCGGCATTTACGTCCGTACAATGACTCTTGGAGTAAATCAGAATGTCGTCGATGAATACTATGACGAACTTGTCAAGATAGGGTTTGCACACCCTGTTCATAAGATCCATAAATACAGCAGGCGCGTTTGTTAACCCAAATGGCATGAAGAGGAACTCGTAGTGACCGTAACGAGTTCTGAATGCGGTTTTGGAGACGTCCTCATCCCGGACTCTCAGCTGATGATACCCTGACCTCAAATCTATCTTGGAATAGTAACTCGACCCTTGCAACTGGTCGAATAAGTCGTCGATGCGCGGTAGAGGATAACGGTTCTTCACCGTCACCTTGTTGAGTTCACGGTAGTCGATGCACATTCTGAACGTACCGTCTTTCTTCCTTACGAATAGTACTGGAGCTCCCCAAGGCGAAGAGCTTGGACAAATAAAGCCCTTTTCCAAGAGCTCTTGCAGCTGTTTTGACAGTTCTTCCAATTCTGATGGAGCTAAACGATATGGTGCGCGAGCTATGGGTGCTGCTCCTGGAGCGAGCTCGATTTGAAATTCGACCTGACGATGAGGCGGTAATCCAGGTAAGTCTTCAGGAAACACCTGAGGAAAGTCACGTACGACCGGTATATCCTCCAGTCTCATTTCTTTCGTCGATGCATCCGAAACAAGAGCCAAGATGGCTGTGTGACCCTTACGTAAGCATTTCTGAGCTTTCAAGAAAGAGATGATGCCAACCACTGCACCATTCTTGTCGCCTTGAACTTCGAGAGGTTCCTGACCCGAACGAGGAATGCGAATTATCTTCTCACTGCATAAGATTTCTGCTTGGTGTTGGGATAACCAATCCATCCCAATCACGACGTCGAAACTACCCAAAACTATAGGAATGAGATCGATAGAGAAAGCTTGACCAGCTAGGATAAGATTACAACCCTGAACTACGTGCGTGGCTTCTAGACTTTTACCGTTAGCTAACTCTACTACATGTTTGGTGGGTAAAAGTGTTGGTGCACGTTTTAGTAGTTGACACATTTTCACAGTCATATAGCTTGTATCCGCACCCGAATCAAACAAAACAGTAACGTAAATATTGTCGAGGAGAAACTTACCCATAACTACGTTGGGATCGTTCACTGCGTCACCTCGACCTAGCACAAAAGCGCGTCCCCTAGCCTCGTTGCCATTATTGGTTTTGTTCCCACCGTTGTTGTTCCCGTTGCCCTGGTTATTGTTGTTGCGATTCTGGTTCAACTGAGGGCAGTCGCGTTTGAAATGACCTTCAGCCCGACACTGGAAACATCCCCGGTTTCCACGCTGTGGCTGCTGTTGCTGATTCTGGTTCTGGTTCTGCGGAGCTGGTAGTTGAGGTTGCTGGTTTTGATTTGCAGGACGTGGGCTCCTACAGTCTTTGGCCTCGTGCCCCATCTTGAGACACCTTTGGCAACGACCCTTGCTGCATGGGCCGCTATGGTGCCTGTTGCAATTGTGACACTTGGGGTGAAATCCCTGATATCTTCCCCGTCTATGACCACCAGAGGATTGCTGACTGGGACTCTGGTAGTGGTCAGTCTTCTGTTGCTGAGCTTGAGACTGAACGGATGCTGAACCTTTACTAGAATCTCCATCCCACTTTCTTTTGCTGTCACTAGTAGTAGCAGGAGTAGCTGAAGGAGTGACTGTAGCAGTAGCGCTGACACGTTTAGGCAGTTTATTCTGATCCACTGCCTGGTCGGTGATACGATGAGCGAGGCGTTGAATTTCCTGGATGTTGTCAAGATTAGCCGAGGTAACATGGCTCTGGATTTCTGGTGCCAACCCCTTGAGATACATCTCGATGCGCTTGTATGGAGGGTCCACCATAGTTGGACATAGCACGGCCAGCTCATTCGACCGTTTAGTATACGCTTCGATCTCTGACCCAACCATTTTCAAATTATACAGCTCGTCTTCCAACTTGTGAATATCTTCACGCGTACAATACTCCCTCTTGATAAGTTCCTTAAAATCGTTCCAGGGTGTGGCGTTAGCAGCTGCCAACCCAAGAATTTATACCTGCGCATTCCACCAAGTTAGCGCGATTCCTTCCAGGTGCCAGTTGCATACTTGACCTTGCGAGCCTCAGGGCACTCGCACATTTCGAATACTGATTCTAGCTTTTCAAACCAATGGAGGAGTCCCACTGCCCCCTCGGTGCCACTGAAAGAATTTGGACGACAGTCCATGAAGTTCTTGAATGTGCAGACAGGCTGCTGCGCGTGTTGACCTATTGTGTACGAATAGGACGAAGTTAAATACGAGAGTTAATGTAGGATGATCCTAGTGTGTGCCTATACTGCAGGATATACTACCTGCTTGAGCAGCTGCAAGTGCCGCAGCGACTTGAGCTTGAACGAGAGCCTCTAGCTGGGCTTGTGTCATGTTAATTCTTCCAGACATGATCTTCATAATAAAAGTAGCGTAAGTGAAAATGGTTCGCGAGTAGGGCGATGACAGAAAAGCGTAAGCACGTAGATGTTCTCATGAAATAAAGTCATGTGTATCTAAGAGTAATGCGAGCAATGTTCTAAGCAGTTCTAGCAAACAGGCAATAAACATAAACCTTATTACCTAGGATGTCGAGTCTTGCACGTGGAGCGAAGCGTCGTTGTGGATCGTTGAGAGCACTGTTCTGGTTATAGTCTGGTTTTAATAAAAACGTTTTCCCATATTAAAACCAAGTTCTCTATAACCAATGGCTCTGATACCAATCTGTCACACCCCCAAAATCCACACGCGGAGTACCACCGCTTGGAGGCGTGACATGACCAGGATCAAGCCACCAATTATATCAAACATAGCATTTAATAATAATCATAGACATAATTGATATTCAAAACCAAACATTGTATATGTAGCGGAAGCATTAAATGTAAAACCCAAAACATAAGTATCAATGTGTGAATGTAAAAGTGTTTAATAAGCATTCACGTGTTCTTGTCCACAACGACCCGCTTCCCCTCTGGTGCAAGCTCCAAGTATACCTAAGGTCCTGCAAGGCATGCAGCAAATAATCAACAAACTAGTTGAGCGAGTTCACAGAAAGTAAGTTCATAACAGTAATGCGTAAGTTCATCTAGTGGTGAGGGATTCTCACGATTATCCTTAACAATGGGGGATTCCCATTATGGTACTTACTAGACTAGTGCAACCATGTGTTCTTTTTAAACCGAGAACAGGAATACGTACTGAGTCACGTAGGCTTTACGTAACGTGCCCTTCCCCGAGGACAGTGGTACGCGTGGGGGGCTACGTAGGCTTTACGCAGCGTGTCCTTCCGATCCGGAAGACAATAGAAGGTATTGGGTTACGTAGGCTTTACGTAACGTGTCCTCCCGACCCGGGAGACAAATGGCAATTACTGGGTTACGTAGGCTTTACGTAACGTGTCCTGACTATCCTGAGGATGATGGTCTATAGTCTAGTGAATGCGTAATTACGAGTAATCCTTTCCAACATATCCAACCCAATTCCCAACCCGGGAATCCCATGCCTTGGCTGTGTGAACTCACCTTGGTTTGCTCGGCAGATACACAATTAAAAGACTCTTGAACTAACAGTGGTCAACCACGTCCGATTGATATACACCAAGGAAGAGTGATCCGTATGAAAGCAAAATCTTTGACTATTAAGGATTGTTGCCGTCGAGTTCCTAAGCAAGAAAGGACTAGGGTTTCTAGTGTGTGATGTGAGGATTGTAACAAATGAGAGAACAACCCCCCTCTAAGGGTGTTTGTACGCATAAAAGGAATGGGCCGGCCCTTGCTTGGGCTGCCCTTGGACCGTGTGAGCAATGTGGCCCAATTTGGGGCTTGTGCGGTTGTTGTGTGTGTTGTGCGGTTCGGGTTTCATTCAAACATGTCTAACACGCATAACGCACATAATAATATATCATAATGCCATAACATAAATCATTTAAATCAGACAACCAAGTTCACATACGTTACATTCAGTACAAAGACGGGTTCGAAATACGAGTTGTCACATGGTAGCAAGGGGTCGAACCACGAAGAGTATGTGGTTTGCGAATGGACTTTGAATGACTTGTAGAAGTTGTCATTTTTATGAAGCTTGCTAAGTTGTTTTTGTGGTTTTTGTTTGTTAAGAGATGTTGAATAAAATTACTAAAACAATTGGGTTAATAACTGCTAATGATTAACAAATGCAAGAAATGTAGTTGATTTTTTAAACAAGATAAAGGAAACAAGGCTCACACCCAGTTCGGTAAATGCAATCCTAGGGTTCTTACACGTTCTAAATTCGATTCACTTGAATATGTTATTAACGGATTTCTATCATGAAGTTTAGGTGCCAATCGCTATCAACGCATATCACGGACCACAATGCACTTTGTTACTTCTGACAAGTAAAACCTTTTGAATGACAAGGCATAATTTCACAAACTTGTTTCGCAAAGTCAAATTTCATAACTCACTCGACAATTCACAAATATAGTTCAAATGCAAGACAATTATCAATCAATTCAAATACAATTCAAGTTGTCACAAAATCAAATTAAAACATTGTTCAAACCCTAGACTTACAATAACCTACACCGGGGTGAAACCTCCAACGAATTTGCCGCGCATGATCGAAAAGATGTGATCACCGGATGTTTGAAACTTGTTCTTGATCATCTTGATGCTTGGAGATAGGGAATGATGGTGATTAGGGTTGTGGTGAATGATGGTGATGAGAGAATGGAGAAAATGGATTAACTAGGGTTTCGATTCACGTTGATTCGGATGATGGATGGTGATATGGATCGAATGGTGATGATGATGGTTGGTTGGTGATGGAAGATATAATGATCCTTGGCTCCAAGACTCCTATTCAAACTTCAAAGATGTGTAACTCTCGTCTCCTTCGGTCAAAATGACATTTAACTCGTCAAAAAACACTTAAGAACTGAAATCGCGCGTCAGGAGATTCTAGAGCCCGTCGCCGACAGCCCTTACAAAATGCAAATTCATCCGATGCTTTATTTAACTGGATACGGGCTTTTGTGGCCGACAGGGTTTTCAAGCACGCGTCGCCGACGACCATAGGGCCGTCGCCGACAACCTCTCCAGCTCCAGTTCTCCATTTTTTCCATTTTGCACTCCCGTTTGATTCGTAACGTGTCCCGGTTGTCCGTTTTTTCATCCCAGTAGCTCGTAAAGCTCCCAAAAGCACCTTAAACTTCATTAAACCTGCAAAACACAAATCTAATTAAAAGTAGGCTATTCAAGATAAAAAGTCGAGTAAAAACCCAAACTTAAACATACACAAGCACTGTCATTCGACCACGTATCACATCCCCACACTTGTCTTTTGCTTGCCCTCAAGCAAATCTATTTTTCACTTTCACATGGGTCGAACAAAGAATACACTCCCATTCCCGAATCGAAGGTTAAGGTCAATTGTCATACAAAAGTTCAAACTCTTTACAATTTTCAACATATTTAACGGTAAAGTGAATAATCACATATAAAATGGTAATCCAAGACTAACCCGCCCGTGAAACCAATAAATCATGCATATCCCTCACAATGTTCTCTCCACTTGGTTTAAAATTGGCTAATAGTTGATGCATTAGCACTTTTGAAATAATCACTCAAACCGATTAGAACATGTACCCGCATAGGCTTGCAACTCAATCGTTCTCCACCACTGAACACAAATACTAAGCACAAGTCATAAGGTCTTTGTAAGGGTTGTAACGGGGCTAGGCTAAAGGTAGGAAATAGGATATTTTAAAGTGGCTAAGGTGATGAAAATTCGATTTTTATTACAAAACAACTATTCTAAGCACGACTAACTACCAATATCAAACTAGAAGGCAACAATTTTTCGCCTTTTATTTCTCAAACTAAAAACACACATTTTTGTTCTTTTCTCAACAATTTTCTATTCTTTTTTGTAATATTTTCTGATTTTTTCCCTCTCTCTCTCTTTTTTATATGCAAACAAACAATTCACAACTATACAATCTTGACTCCTATAATCGAATTTCCATCACACGGGTTTAAAAGAAAAAAAGTTTAAGGTCATGGGCTAAAGGGTGGTCAAACGAAAGGATTAGGCTCAAAATTGGCTACTAAGGGATAAATTTTTGGGTAAGGATATATAAATGGTGTAAAAAGGAAAAGGTTTACCTAATGCCTTAATCATTCTTGTGCTTGTATTCGGTCTATGGTCTCAAACGTATTAAAAGTTGCAAGTTCTACAATACATGACTAATAGTCCACTCAAACAAAGAAACATGCATATGTAATTCTATGATGTAAAAGTGGCTCAAAACCTCACATATATAAAAGGGTTTGGTATGTGACATGCATAATATGCTATTTTCCTAGGCGGATTGTTCCCAAATAACCACCCGCTAAGTACCCGTCATGCTATTAATTTGAACTTGACCATGACAAAAGACCACATGGGTTGTGCCATCCCTCGTTAACTTAGTTACTTGTGCTTTAAGATCCCTTTTGAAACAAGAAATTTTTGAAATTTCCCCCCATCCCCACACTTGAGGTAAACATTGTCCTCAATGTGTAGTGTTTAAATGAACGGGTCAAAATCAAAAAACTTTTACTACTCCCCCATCCCCACACTTGAGGTAAACATTGTCCTCAATGTGTAAGAACTAGAGTTTTAAAACACACAAGGGATGTGACACGGCTAACTTCCCAAAAATTCCACCCCGCAAAGTAAAATACAATTACAATCCACTTATTTCTAATCTAAGAATCAAGGTAAAAGGAAACGCATGCACCTGATTTTTGTCGCTAGATGCTCATGTCTTCTTCTTCTTCTCTTCACAAAAACGGTCGTCCCTCGAAAATGATGTACCTATAAATCTTAACCCTTGTGTAGAAGCATGCTTCTCACAACCATTGAAATTTGTTAGCTACTTAGTTCTACCATTTTTATGAAAGTGTTACCAAGTCATGCGTTAATTTACCTTGATTTATGTGGAAAAAATAATTTACATCAACAACAGTCCTAACTCACTTTCGTAGGAATCACGGTTGCATTTAGCTTATGCAACAAGCCCTTTTAAACCCCCCAATAGCTTGGGAGGAAAAATAGGTCTCGTGAGGGTTATATAGGGAACACACCCACAACGTTCATTTATCTAGGAAAAAGAAATACTAACGAAATAAAAATAAAGAAAACCAAAATATACCACAACAACAAAATGCATACCTCGCCGTCACCGTTGATATCTCTCGTTCGGGTCGACTGGCGGTGAGGGCCTCGAACATCTCCCAGTAGTTGTCGAGGGGACCCGGCTCTCCTTGTGCTGGCGGTTGGTATGGTAGCGGGATGAAACTGGACCCAACTGCCTCGGGCCAATGAGGTGATGGATCAGATGGGCCTCGTGGAACATGGAGGTTGGAGTAGTCGGTCCACCCCGCGTGTTCTACATAGGGGAGGCCTGCTTCATAATCTCTCTGGTGTCGCTCCTGATCATGGAGGACCTTGGCGGTGTTAATAGCCATTTCATTAGAGATGTATAAAGCACTCCAGCGGCTATCTTGCAATGTATTTCGCTCATTTCGCTGTTTCTCTTCCCTTTCCTCCCATGCCCGTCTTCGGGCCGTTTCTTCCTCCTGCATTTGTACCAAATGTTCCATCAGCGATCTTTGCAAAGCTTGGAACATTTGCTGCTCTTCCATGTACTTGTCCATCCTTTCCCGATGGGCCGCTTGGAGGGTCCACTGTTCCTGCATCTGGGCTCCATGTGTTTCCTCCCAGTTCTGCCTTCTCCTATCATACTCTCTGCCCTCTCCTATACCCGCAAAGATGTTATCAAACACCGCCTGTTGGCCCCGGTTGAAATCCTGGTACGAGGGTACCCGTCTAAAGTTCACAAAACTCGCCACCTCCGCATTCAATTCCCAGTGTGGCCACATATACCTCTGCTTTGGTCCCCGTGGACCAGCAGGCTTAGTTTCATCTTCCTCATCAACCATCTCCACATCTTCCTCAGCCCCTTGTTGTGCATCTAGGTCAACGAACTAATACTTGTAACCCAATGTATCGGTCACCAAATACTTGCTTCCCGAAAGTTTCACATGGATCTTCCAATTTTTCTTTATCGCTGCTAAGCTGAATTCTTCCAAAGGCTTAGATACCCAAAGCGATTCTGGGGGAAGACAGTTTTGTTGGAGGATCATGGCGCTGATGAGGCGCACGTATGGAATCATACTCCTGTGGAATGACTCCCGAGTGAACCATGTGTTCATCATTATAATATGCCTCCATGACAATGTCGGTGTCCCATACATCAAGGCATGAAGAACCCTACAATCACACGCTCTCACTCCCCCTATCACCGAACCTAACCATAACATTTTCTAGGGAAATTCCTTGAAGAATCTTCCCTTCAACCGTCAGGTGGGTCCTTGTAGCCACTCCCCCATCGTTGTATGGTAATATAGCCTCAGTCATACCATCCGGATCATGGGTGTTTGCATGGTTATCCAAGAAATGTTCGATGGTTGGATAATCATACGCTTGCACCCCCAAGGAGTCGAATCGTGCAATGCAATTGATTCTTTCAAACGACATTGTCATCTCCCCTCGGCTTGTATTACCAACCAATCTTAACTGATCTGGGGGACCATCCTTGTTTCTAAACCTCAACGATGCTAGTCATTCGCACACCTCCGCCAAATAAACCCGGGAGGTGTTGTCTTCGCACCAATCCAGAACTCTTTCCCAGCCAAGACGCTCAAACATTTGCACAATCCCAATTTTTCTAAACTCCTCAACGTTGACCGCCCTTTCACACACAACCCTATCCGACACTGCAGTAGTCACATTATTAACCATTTTCCACTTCCACCATTTAACTTCCAACTTCTTATCTTGGAATGTCGAGAGTGCTTTATTTTTGTCTTCATCCCAAACTCTAGCGCTTCGACTATCTTTGAATTTTTCCCATGCCCAATCCTGCCCATATAACCTTGCATAACCCTCTTCTATTGAGCTTAATTGCTCCCACTTCTTCGGTATCAATCCGGAGGAAGATCCAACTCCGGATGACGATCCTTGCCCTGTAGTTTTCGCCTTCTTCCTACCTCCGGCCATAACTACAATCACAAAACAAAAGAATCATCAATATAAACCTATTTTTTTTAACAAACTCTCAAACTTTAAACATTATGGATGATGTTGAACTTTTCAATTAACAAGCAAATGCAAAATCGCCTTTTTAAACTTCCAAAGTCGCCTATTTTGTCATCTACATGTCGATTTTGTTTGTTTATTCACAATTTCTTATGACTTCAACAAAGTTTCAACATCATACTCATGTTCAATCATGCAAATAACGAGTGTAATCACTTCACTATGGTTATTATATTCTCAATCTAAACCAAACCAAGAATTTATGTGTAATTTTCAACTATAACATCCTACATTATGCTAAACAACCTACTCTTCAAGCAAAAGTTCAAAAATTTCGGAAGATTTCAACATACCATAGAAGAATAAAGCTAAAAATTAAGTAAAATTCATACATTTATGATGTAGGATGTCAAGAACAAGTTAAAAGATGCAAATCAACACTTTAAAGAACACCCTTCCTAAAACCCGAATTTTTAAGTTCAAAAATCTTGCAAATGAGCAAGAATTGGTGAAAACCGTG
This sequence comes from Helianthus annuus, assembly GCF_002127325.2. NCBI lineage: Eukaryota > Viridiplantae > Streptophyta > Magnoliopsida > Asterales > Asteraceae > Helianthus > Helianthus annuus. Next base: position 137,444,129 of record NC_035443.2, read on the forward strand.
TTAGGGGTTTTGTTGCTCTCGAAAATCTACACACAATGGACTCAAGAATCGCTCGATTTGGTTAAGGATTGATGAAGTTATGGAAGCTTGAAGAGTTAGGGTTCTTGATGGGTTTTGAAGATCTAGAAGATGGAAGGTGAGAGGAGAGAGAGCGTTTCAGGGTTTTGAGTTAAGAAGAGTCAGATGAATTGTGACTCGATTATAGGGTGTAAAAGACTTTTGGTTGGTGTTTGATAAGGTAAAAATCCATTAAAATTCGTTTTTAACCGTTAACCCCAAACCTGCGTCGGACGAATTTCCAAGCCCCGTCGGCGACGGTCTTGCTCCCGTCGCCGACGCCCCCTCGTTTGAACATATATGGCCGACGGCCTAAGTTCCTGGATACGGGGTTTTTCACCCGACGGGTGTTTTGAGATCCCGTCCCTGACGCGACAACCCCCGTCGCCGACGGGCTCTTGTTTTCCATTTTTATTTTTATTTTTTGAAAATTTTATGTTTTTTATGAAAATAGAGAGAAAATTTAGGATTTTTTATAAAAGGACCATATACAATAAAAAATCCTAAAAAATATTAAAAATGATTTCGTAAATTTTTATAAATTAAAATTTAAAAACAAATATCCCGTTTACGGTCCTACCACCCCCCGAAAAATCGTGTATTGTCCCTAATACACAAAAACAAGTCTAAAAACATACCTTTTATCTTCAAGACGTATTCGTGATATCCGGACTTCACACAATCAAGAGGGTTAGTACGAACCGAGAATGATTAACATAAAAATACTCACACAATCAAAATAAATTATACAAAACTTTACAAAACTAATTACCGGTCCTTTCAGTTGACCTCATAAGTTGGCACACTTACCACGAAGCTTACCAACTCCACGTTTGTATCCTTTTTATCTTTGTTACCGTCAAGGAACGGTTTTAGGCGATGACCGTTAACCGTTTGCTTTGACCCATCCTTCGGGTCCTCAATGGTAACATCTCCAAGCTTCCCGACCCGTTTAATCACGTACGGGCCCATCCATTTACTCTTGAGCTTTCCGGGAAAGTATTTGAGCCGTGAATTGTAAAGCCAAACCTTTTGACCCACTTCAAATTCCTTCGGCTTCAACTTCGCGTCGTGTGCCCTCTTCATATCATCTTTATATTTTGAAGCACACTCATACGCTTCTTCCCGAAGCTCCTCCAACTCGCAAAGCTTTAATTTTCGCTCATTTCCTGCATCGTCATATTTCATGTTAACCTTTTTTATGGCCCACCAAGCACGATGCACAAGTTCAACCGGTAAATGACAGTTTCGCCCATAAACTATGCGATAAGGTGTAGTTCTAATAGGTATTTGATGAGCCGTTCTATAAGCCCATAAAGCATCATTCAACTTCGTCGACCAATCCTTTCGGTCCGGTCGAACGGTCTTTTGCAAAATTTCTTTTATTTGCCTACTGGAAACTTCCACTTGACCGCTTGTTTGCAGGTGATAGGGAGTAGCAATTCGATGGTCAACACCATACCGTTTCAAGAGTTTGCCAAAGTTAAAATTCTTGAAGTGAGATCCCCCATCGCTTAAAATTCTTGAAATGAGATCCCCCATCGCGAATGACCACTCGGGGAATCCCGAATCTAGAAATTATGTTTGTTTGTACAAAATTGCAAACGATGGTATGGTCATTCGTCTTGGTGGCAATCGCTTCGACCCACTTGGATACATAATCAACCGCCACTAAGATGTATAAGTTGCCATGCGAATTAGGGAATGGGCCCATGAAGTCGATCCCCCACACATAAAAAATATCTACAATTAGGATCGGTTGCATGGGCATCTCATCCCTTTTGGAAATACCCCCTAACTTTTGACACTCAACACAATTTTTAGTGAAATTAAAAGCGTCCTTAAAAATAGTCGTCCAGTAAAGACCGCTATTGAGCACTTTGTGCCCGGTTTTGTGACCACGGAAATGGCCCCCACAAGCAAATGAATGCAAGTGCATCAAGACACTAGGAATTTCCTCGTCGGGTATGCATCTTCGAACGACTTGATCCAGATATATCTTGAATAAGTCCGGTTCTTCCAACGTGTAATACTTGATTTGAGAAAGGAAGTGCAACCTCTTCCTTCTATCCCAATGAGATGGCATGTCACCTGTAACCAAATAATTAACAATATTAGCATACCATGGTAATATTGAAATCTTTAGAATTTGCTCATCTCGGAAGTTCTCTTTAATCTCTACACGAGAAGAATCCTCCTCCACAACCAATCGAGACAAGTGGTCCACAACCGCATTTTCACTCCCTTTCTTGTCTCGGATCTCCAGGTCAAATTCTTGTAACAAAAGAACCCATCGGATTAATCTCGGCTTTGCAACTTTCTTCTCCATGAGATACCTAACTGCAGAATGGTTAGAATACACAATGACCTTAGTACCCCATATATAATCACAAAATTTATCCAACGCATATACCACCGCTAGTAGCTCTTTCTCGGTAGTTGTGTAATTTAATTGTGCATCCGAGAGAGTCTTACTTGCGTAGTATATGGCAATCGGTTTCTTGTCTACCTGTTGACCCAATACGGGCCCCACTGCATAATCACTTGCATCACACATAATTTCGAATGGTAACGACCAATTCGGTGATTACAAGATTGGGGCTTCAACTAACTTTTGTTTCAAAACATCAAAGGCATTTTTACAATTTTCATAAAAAACAAACGGAATATCTTTTAACAAAAGGTTACATAATGGTTTTGAAATATCACTAAACCCCTTAATAAACCTTCTATAAAAACCTGCATGTCCTAAAAACGACCTAATGCCTTTAACACTTGTGGGATATGGTAGTGTAGAAATTACTTTAATTTTTGCATGATCTACATCTATCCCACGACTTGACACCACATGCCCCAACACTATCCCCTCTTGAACCATAAAATGGCTCTTCTCCCAACTCAAGACCAAATTAGTTTCAACACATCGTTTCAAAACTTTTTCTAATTGGTCTAAGCAAGTTTCAAACGATGACCCAAAAACGGAAAAATCATACATGAAGATTTCCAAAGACTCCCCCACCATATCCGAAAAGATACTCATCATACACCATTGAAAGGTGGCGGGGGCATTACATAATCCAAATGGCATTCGCCTAAATGTGAAGGTGCCATAAGGACACGTAAAAGTGGTCTAATGTTGATCTTCCGGATGAATAGCAATTTGATTGTATCCGGAATATCCATCCAAGAAACAATAAAATTTTTGTCCGGCTAATTTTCCATAATTTGATCAATGAATGGTAAGGGAAAATGATCTTTGGAAGTTGCGGTATTCATCTTCCTATAATCAATGCAAATTCGCCACCCGGTTACCGGCCGAGTAGTTACTTCCTCACCTGCGTCATTTTTGACGACTTGTATACCTGCTTTCTTTGGGACGGTTTGTGTTGGACTCACCCATTGGCTATCAGAGATGGGGTATACAATACCCGCATCAAGCCACTTTAGCACCTCCTTTTTAACAACTTCCTGCATGTTCGGGTTTAACCTTCTATGTGCATCGCGGGCGGGTGTTATGGTGTCGTCAGTGATGATCTTGTGCATCACTATTGAGGGACTAATACCCTTCAGATCCGCTATGGTCCACCCAATAGCCGCCCTATTGGTGACCAACACCTTCATCAACCTCTCTTCTTGCTCATCGGTCAAATTTGATGCAATGATGACTGGGAGTGTGTTACCTTTACCAACATAAGCATACTTAAGATGCTTTGGCAACACCTTCAACTCCACTTCCGACGGCTCCACCAATCACGGTTTCAGCTTCGTGTCAATGGTTTCCGGTAAGCTCTCCACTTGGTGCGTCCATATCGGTTTTCCCTCTTTAACCGCAAGCACCTCCAAACTCTTAACCTCCTCGTCTATGCTACGATTCATCTCCACCTGTGGCCTGTCAAACATAGAACAATCCTCCATTGTGTTTTCCTCATCTACAACCGTGTCGCAGAGAGGTATACACCTGTCAATAATGTCTGCCATATAGCATTCATCATCGACTGAAGGAGTCGTCAATCCTGAAAAAACATGCAACCTCAACCTTCGGTTTCCAAATGTCATGTCAACCGTTCCCGTTTTGCAATCAATTTGAGAATTTGCGGTAGCTAGGAACGGTCGACCCAAAATCACCGTAGGTTGATTGGTTGGGTCCTTGGCCACATAATCAAGTACTAAAACGTCTACCGGATAGTAAAAATCCTCTATTTTTACTATCACATCCGAGACAATTCCACGGGGTAGTTTGGGTGTCAGATCGGCTAACACCACTGTGGTGTTTGACGATTGAAGTGGACCAAACTCGTATTCGTCATATAAACTACCCGGTAGAATGCTCACACAAGCACCAAGATCTAAAAGTGCTCAGTTGATTTTAAAATCGCCTACTTGAATTGAAATGATAGGCGCACCCGGATCTTGGAGCTTAGGTGGAAGTGCACCCAAAAGAATCGAACTCACATTTTCGGTTAAATTTAATTTTTTAGGAAATTTATGAGTTCGATTTTGGGTACACAATTCTTTCAAGTACTTAGCATACGACGGTACTCGCTTGATTGCATCCAAAAGAGGTAAATTAATTTTTACTTGTTTGAAAACTTCCAACAACTCTTCTTGTTGTGGACCTCTTTTGTTTACAACCTTCTTCACGGGTCCTTTCAATGCTTCGGGATAAGGGGCGGTATTAGCCTCCACACCTTTTTCCTTAGCCTTAGGGACGGGGATGGTCACAACGGGTGTGTTATTATTAATTTTTAAATCACTTTGGTTTTAACCCGTTTGACCATCCTCACACTCTTCATCACTAGCATCTTCCACCACCCCTTCAACAAATTTGGGTGATGGTGTTTTGACACCATTATCCACGACTCGACCAGTACGTAAAGTTATTTTATTAATTGGTACCTCACGTGTGTTCTTTGAGCTTGACCCTTGATGCTTAGGGTTCAACGTGGTGTCACTTGGAAGCTTTCCCATGCTCCCCCTCATTTGAGCCATTTCCTCCACGAGTTGGCCCACTTGTTTTGCCAATGCTTCATGCAATTTATCCAGATTCTTATTCTCTTTCTTGGACTCTTGCATCATTGAAAGCATTGCATCCGTCTTTGCATTCAAATCACTACCATCCCCTTGATTGTTCGACCCACTTCCATTATCGCCTTGGTTGTTGTAATTCCTTTGATACTCACCTTGATAATTATTGTCTCCACCTTGGTACCCTTGGTTGTAATTACATTGGTAACCACCTTGACGATTTTCATATGATGACCCGCTTTGGTTACTCGGTTGAAAATTCGGGTTCATTTGATTCACCGCATTCTCATATCGGAAGTTGGGATGGTTTCTCAATCCAGGATGATAAGTATTCAAATTCATATCATTGTTCTTTCTATCACCGAACACTTGATTTACCTCTTCGGTGTAGTCACCCGATCCTATTTGACATTGATCGGTCTGATGACCAATCTCCCCACAATCTTCACAAACCGCAAACTATTCCGCATTTACCTCCTTCCTCTTCATACGAGTAAACTCCCGTTCTAGAGTAGAAATCTGATCTTTAGAGTCAAGATCGGGAAGTGACCGGGAAACGGGATGTTTCTTAGCTCTATCGGCCGATTCCTTTGACTTTGACCGCTTGCTCATCCGCTCAAGAAAATCCCAATCATCATCTTCATGATTACTCAACAATGTTCCATTGCTTGTTGACCCGAGGTGATTCCACGTTTTGTCATCCAACCCTCTCACAAAGCATTTAACCAACTCCCACTTTTCTATTTGATGATGTGGGTACTTCCGAATCAATTCCTTGTACCTTGTGAAAGCTTCATGCAATGGTTCACTTGAGAGTTGGCGGAAAGACCTAATTTCATCTCTAATATCATCGGTCTTTGCCATCGAGTAATACTCATCAAGGAAGACTTGTTGCATCTCTCCCCATGTCCGAATACTATTCGCCGGAAGTGTAATGAACCATTGTTTCCCCTTATCCTTTAGCGAAAACTGAAATAACCGAAGTTTGACCTCTTCCAATGCGAAATCATGGCCCCCGATAGTCCTACATATGGCAGAAAACTCCGACAAATGAGTGTATGGTTCATCATTAGATCTCCCATTGAAGTGGGGAAGTATGTTGATGTAATGGGGCTTGCAATCGAACATTCTTCTTTCACAAACTATCGGAGAGTCATTGTCGGTGACTACCGGCCTAAAACGGTCATTAACACCCCTTGGTGGTTGTTGAAGACGACGTGGGCCGTTAACTTCTTGATCAACCGGTCTTCGATTATCCCTTCTATCACCTCCTCTATTACCTCCTTGATTACCTCTTTGATTACCTCCTTGATTACCTCCTCCCACAAAACGAGGAATCCGGTTGGGGTTCGCATTGTTGTTGTTGTTATTATAGAACCCTTCATTCCGGTTCCTTTGAGTGTTGTTTCGTAGGTTTCAGTTGATTCCGTAACCGTCGTTTCTCACATTCCCATACCCGTAGTCGTCATTCCCCATAAAATTGGCATTTTTATAGCCAAATTCATCGTCATCAAACCCTCTAACATTGTAGACATTCCCCCGGGTCACATACCCCCAATCGTCATCATCGACCCGATAATCATAGTTAGCCCTATCATACGAGTATTCCGAATGAATACTCACGTGCTCCTGCAATTGGTAACCGGGAACGCTAAACGGCTCATCATCGGGGATAACATTTCTCAAATCATCTAAATTAAAGAACGGGTCGTCATTCGCGGGATTGCCACGATCTCGGTTGCCTCTACGATCGGAATTAACATCCCGGACATCAAGTTGAGTGGGTAAGGAGTTTTGTCGGTGAAGGTTTTGTTGTTGGGGTGTTCTTTGGGTGTTTTGGGATTTTGGTTTCGGAAAGGTGGGGTAGGTGGTCTAGAGTTGTTACCACCACCAGGTTGCTCTTGAGGTATAGGTTGGACATTTTGGGCTGGATTGAAGTTTCCTTGAGTTTGGAATTGGTTTTGATTGAGGTTTGGGTAATTGAGGTTTTGGTTGGAATTTTGGTTTGCCATTGAATCGGTTTCAATGGATGGTGTAAGTTGTGGTGTTTGGGTGACTTGGTTAGAAACAAGGGTTGCTTCTAACCGGCTTGCTAGGTTCCTCCTTGCGACTCTTTCAATTTCTGGCTTGTAGACTAACGGTGAAGTCCTCCCAGAGTTCCTTGTGTGCATGCACTACCTGTAATCTACGTAAGTAACACAACCCACGTAACAAGGAAAAAGACAAAGTACAAGAAAAGAAACTGTGGTAATTAAACAGTTAATCACGAAATTCAAACAATAATCCAAACACAAAGCGCACACACTCCCCGGCAACGGCGCCAAAATTTGATTGGAGTGTCGCGCTCCGATCAAAGATAATATTTATAAGCCCTAATTACCCTTAACGATAGCTAGTGGTAGCAAGGGGTCGAACCACGAAGAGTATGTGGTTTGCGAATGGACTTTGAATGAATTGTAGAAGTTGTCACTTTTATGAAGCTTGCTAAGTTGTTTTTATGGTTTTTGTTTGTTAAGAGATGTTGAATAAAATTACTAAAACGATTGGGTTAATAACTACTAATGATTAACAAATGCAAGAAATGTAGTTGATTTTTAAACAAGATAAAGGAAACAAGGCTCACACACGGTTCGGTAATTGCAATCCTAGGGTTCTTACACATTTTAAATTTGATTCACTTGAATATGTTATTAACGGATTTCTATCACGAAGTTTAGGTGCCAATCGCTATCAACGCATATCACGGACCACAATGCACTTTGTTACTTCGGACAAGTAAAACCTTTTGAATGACAAGGCATAATTGCACAAACTTGTTTGGAAAGTTAAATTTCATAACTCACTCGACAATTCACAAATATAGTTCAAATGCAAGACAATTATCAATCAATTCAAATACAATTCAAGTTGTCACAAAATCAAACTAAAAACATTGTTCAAACCCTAGACTTACAATAACCTACACCGGGGTGAAACCTCCAAGGAATTAGCCGCGCATGATCGAAAAGACCTGATCACCGGATATTTGAAACTTGTTCTTGATCACCTTGATGCCTGGAGATAGGGAATGATGGTGATTAGGTGTTGGGATTGTACCCTACCAAAGGAACAGATAATAAAAGCCAAAACTGGATCACAACAGTAGATTCAGAATAAGCAGATGTTTGATTGCAAGTCTCTCCCCTTGAAAGTGGTTTCAACATCTGCTGACCTCCTATCTGCTGATCATGCAAACTGCTGACCTACAACGGCTGATCAAGACAAAGTCTGATAGAAGAACTAAAGCTCTGCTGCTGAATCTACTGCCTTGGTTCAAGCACTGCTGATCATGACAAGAACTGCTGGGTTCACATCAGTGGAAGGATGCATCAGCAGTTTGAGTTTGTTTATGTATTGAAATGTAATATCAGTAGTTAGCATAGCAGTGTTTGTATAGATCAGAGGTTAGAGTTTGTTAGGAGGTTAGATGTCACTTTCATGGTGATGTCAGCTTTGATGCTCAGTGGTTTGCAAGTGCCTATAAATAGAACAGTACTCTGTACTGTTCTGTTTAGCTCTTTCACCATCTTCTTTCTGCACGAACAAACACTGAGCTCGGGCCGAGGGGGAGTTTGCATATCATACATTCATTGTAATCGGAGTTTAAAACAAAATTTAATCATTTGATTCAGTGATGAAAATGTATGATTGAAAGCATATCTTCTGTTTGATTGTGAAAAGTTTGTTTCCATATAATTTCCGCTGCACTACTCTTTCATTTGTTCATCTAATTTCAAACACAAATCACAATCAATCCAAACTCAGATCCTAACAATTGGTATCAGAGCCTGGACAGTCAAATTTGATTTAACAATCATTTTGACATAAATAGTTCGGCTCAAAATTGTTGATACTGATCGTTTGTTTGTATTGTTGAAAAACATAGTAAGGTTCAATCACCGATAAAGTTGATTGATCAGTGCCTGTAAAACAACCAGAAAGATGTCGCAATCTCAAGATGATAAAAACAACATTGGCTCTTTGTTTAAACCACCCATGCTGAAAAGAAATGAGTACAACATCTGGGAGCGAAGGATGTGTCACATCCTCGCTCAGCAAAACACTGGATGTTGGAGGTCTGTCGTTTTCGGTCCTCATGTTCCTATGGTGCCAAGCGCAGAGGACGCCAAAAAGTCCGTTCCTAAACCAACTGAAAATTACACTGAATTAGATTTTCAGAAGTTTGAACTGGATGCCAAAGCGTTTAGCATCATAGCCTTTGCACTTCACAACGAAATCTATGCTGGACTGTTACACTGTAACAGTGCAAAAGAATTGTGGGATGCATTGAAAGAACAGTTCGGAGGAACGGAAGAGGTTATCGAAAACAATAGGGAAATTCTGAACCAGCAGTATGAAACATTTTGTCATATCAAAGGGGAGTCACTAACCCAACAATTTGAACGTTTCAGTTGTCTCATCAGTGAACTGAGGCTTGTTAAGGTTACATTTCCGAATGCAACCCAAAATAGCAGGTTCCTTAGATCACTGCCAGAAAAATGGAACACAATTGCTTTTGTCACCAGAAATTCAGCTGAATTCAAAGATCTGACCCTGACCCAACTCCATGGTAGACTCCTGACCTATGAAAGGGAGTTAAACCAAAAAAGGAAGTTGCAAGAGTCTGGTAAAGTTGCTGATGACTATTCATTCGGCAACACATCTCTGTTTGGTCAGGAAGAATCTGGCAGCAGCAGTAAGGGTCAGAGTTATGATCACTTTATTGACATAACTGCTGGGGGTAACTTTGCCAACTCTGTTACTCACTCTGCAAATTATGCTTTCACAGCAAATACTGAAAACCAGATGTCAAATAATTTGTGTTTTGAACTGAATGATTTGCAACATTTTGATCCCACTGACTTAGAAGAGATGGACATCTTGCATCAGTTGGCCTTGCTTAGTGTAAGAACAAGCAAGTTCTACAAAAGAACAGAACAGGGAGAAAATTTCCAGGGCTTCATGGAAATTTAAGGGTGGGGTTGGATAAGTCGAAAATCAAGTGTTACAAGTGTAGTAGGCTAGGTAACTTTTCTAGGGAATGTAGGAGTCAAACTACTGGTCCCATAATAACTCACCCTAGCTCAAACCCTAGACCACAACAACAAAACACTATGCACTATACCCAATATGCCCCTACAGCACATGTTAACGCTGCTCATTATGCTGCAACCCCTGTGCCTGTGCATTATGTTCAAACCACTGTTCCACAAATTCAGTATGTTCAAGCCCCTGTTCCTCAAGCACAAGTGCAACCTGTTGCACCTCAACCAGCTGCTCCAACTGTGACACAACCAGATCAGCAAAGCTTTTTCACACAAGGCTTTGTTGATTGGAGCAGCATGCCTGATGAACTTGGTGATGAAAATTTTGCTCTATATGCTTCTAATGATGCTTTTAATGATGAATTATGTTTGATGGCATTAGAGTCAATGCCAGAAGGGGATGAAGCTGAAGGTGAACAACTAAGTGCTGAAACAGTGGATGAAGTTGCTGAAGCTGTGGTTACTGCAGTTGCTGGTGAACTAATGCTGGAAGAAAGTTCAGAAACCCTGATTGAACCACTGACCGACCCTTGGTCCGAAGAAGACAAAGAGAAAGAAGAGTTGAAGAAAGCTGGTGAAGAAGAAGAGAGAGCTGATGAAGAAGATAATCATCAATGTGATTGTGCCATGATGGCTGCTGCTAAGGTATCACCTCAAGTTAAACTTTGTTCAGACAACTGTGTTATTGCATTTGCTAACATTAAAGAGGTGAATGAAAACCTTAGAGATAAAGTCTTGTCTGATGAGGTCAAATTTGAAAAGTCATTGAAAGAACTTAGAAACAAATTGGCTGAAAAAGATAAAGAGATCAGCAGTTTAAAAGAAGAACAAAGCATAACCAAAACTCAACTCCAAACTATGGTAGAAAAATACCAAGTTTGCAAAAAGGAGTTAGAGTCTACCCAGATCACCTGTGAAAGATGGGTGGAGTCTTGCAAAGGGTATGAGGTTATGCTTGAGAAACAGCTTAAAAGCAATGTCAAGTTTGGTATAGGTCATAGAAAATATGATGATATTGCAAGCCCTGCTGCAATGCAAGCTGTTTCTTCTGAAATCATACCAACCAACAAAAATGGCCAAGAGGTTAAAATAACCGACAAACTTGGTAACAAAATTACTCTGGAAAGATCTGTGGGATCCTCAACTTTTGAGGAAATTGAGAAATACCAATTTAAACCCACATGGTCTGATGAGTGTGATATCCTTGAAAATTTCAAACCAATGGATTTCACAACCACTGATGGTGTAAAAGCTCCAAAAGCAAGAGTCATTCCTATCAAAGATATCCCAACAGAGGTTCAAAACTCTGTTGCAAAGGAATCTGAGAAAAGGAAGAAAAGAGAAAAGATCAAAAACTTGTTTTGTGAATTCTGTGAAAAGAAGAATCATCTAACAAAAGATTGTTTTCATCTAAAAGCATATGATATAAACAAAACAAGCATCATTTTACCTGCTAAAAGCTGCACCATCTGTGGTAAAGATAATCACAAAACTCAAGCATGTGTGTATCTCAAAAACTTTGACATAAAAAAGAATGAATACACTGCAAAAACATCATTGAGTCCATCAACATCATCTGTCAAGTTCACCAAGAAACAACCACTGTTTGTCCCTGTCCAAATAGCTGTCACAAAACAGCTGAACCAAAAGTCTGTCCAAAGAGATGTACAAGTGACTGATGCACCCCCTGCCAATCAATTCAGAAAAGGCAAGGAAAAAGCATCATACCAAAGGATTCCACATGTTTATGAGGCTTACAAAAAGCCCTCTAAACCAAGAGTGAACAGACATCCTTTTGGTTATCAACAGATGATGGGTCAAGACCCCCAACAGTGGTTAGAGGAAAACTTTCTCAAAAATGTTCAAACCCCTGTGCTAACCACTGTCCGTGCACCTGCCTCCATCCCAGACACTGTTGAGACCCCATCCAAAGCCCTGTTGGCTTTGGAGACCTCTATGAACTAATCCTTTTACTTCATGTGCAGGGAGCTTCTGCATGCTTAGATAGTCTTTGGTATGTAGATAGTGGAGGCTCCAGGCACATGACAGGATGTAAAGCCCTTCTTCAAGATTTCAAAATTCATGGAGGGGGTGATATATCCTTTGGTAATAATAGTAAGGGAAAAGTTCTGGGGTCTGGTTCAGTAAAGTCTGGAAATGTAAAATTTGAAAATGTCAATCTTATTGATAATCTGAAATTCAACCTCCTGAGTGTATCTCAAATGAGTGATAAAGGGTTTGGATCATTCTTCACAAAGGATTGTTGTAGGATTGTTGGACCAGAAATGGTTAGTAAGATTGAAGCAATAATCAAGAAAGGCTCAACAAAACTTGTTGCTCAAAGAAGTGGCAATGTTTATGTTGTTGACATGTCAAGAGAGTGTCTCAGAGCTGATGCCTGTCTGTTCTCAGCTGCTTCTAACAAAGAGACAGAGCTATGGCACAAAAGACTGGGACACACAAATATCAAAACAATCAATGAAATTTCAAAAAATGGCTTAGTAAGAGGCTTACCACAAAAAATGTTTTCATGTCCTGAACACCGTGTTTCTTGTTTAAAAGGAAAACAACACAAGAGCTCTTTTAAGTCCATTGAAGAGTCCAAAACAACCCAGTGTTTGCAAATGCTGCACATGGATTTGTTTGGCCCAGTGCAAGTCATGAGTCTCAAAAAGAAAAGATATTGTTTGGTTATTGTTGATGACTTCTCTAGGTTTACATGGACCTTCTTTTTACACTCAAAAGATGAGACTGCAGGCATTTTGCAAGACTTTGTGATACAGGTTGAAAAGCAATTTAACCTTCCAGTAAAAGTCTTCAGGAGTGACAATGGCACATAATTCAAGAATAAGGAGTTGGATGCCTTCTGTGCGAAGAAAGGGATTGTAAGGCAGTACAACATCCCTAGAACACCAGAGCAAAATGGGGTTGTTGAAAGAAAGAACAGAACATTGATTGAGGCTGCCAGAACCATGCTTGCAGATTCAGGTTTGCCATTAACTTTTTGGGCAGAGGCAGTAAACACTGCTTGCTATGTCCAAAACAGAGTTTTGATCAACCCCAGGCACAAAAAGACTGCTTATGAAATTCTGTATAAAATAAAGCCATTAATCTCATAATTCAAAGTTTTTGGTTGCCCATGTTTCATTTTAAATTTAAAAGATTCTATCTCAAAGTTTGCAGCCAAGATCGATATGGGATATCACTTGGGATACTCAACCACTGCTAAGGCCTACAAAGTGTTTAATACACGGACCAAACCAGTGGAAGAGACCTTGAATGTAAAGTTCAATGAACTTTCATCAATGAAAATCACTGCAAATCCTGTAAAATTGTTTGATCTTGAAAAATTCACTTTTGAAAATACTGCTGTCAAGACTAACATTGCAGGTCCATCAGAAGATTCATCACCAGACTATGGATATGAGATCATCATTCCTCAAAAGTCTGCTTCAACAGGGAGAGCATCAGTTGTTCAAAACAGCTGTCAAAGCTCAACCACTGCTACCTCAACAGTTGTTGACCAAAGTAGCCCTTTAACCACTGCTTCCACCTCATTAAACACTGCTGACAAAAGTCCTCAAACAGTGGATCAAAGTCAGCAGGTGTCCACACCTTTACCCCCAATGCCACCACCTTTTGAAGCCACTGCTGGGCCATCAAAGTCACCAGCAGTGGTTAGATCAGATGATACACATCTGCAGCCTTCACCACAAAATGCCATCATTCCATACCAAGGAGAGCTTATCTTCTTGAAATCTCATCCACCAGATCAAATCATTGGCAACATCAATGAAGGGGTGCTCACAAGAAAGCAGTCCCAAAACATTTGTCTTTTTACAGGTTTTCTATCACTCCATCAGCCAGTCAAGTACCAAGAGGCACTGAAAGACAACAGCTGGGTAGAAGCTATGTAAGAGGAGCTCCAACAGTTTAGAAGACAACAAGTATGGGAGCTTGTTCCATTGCCAGAGGGTGTGAGTCCTATTGGCACAAAATGGGTCTTCAAAAATAAAACTGATGAAAGGGGTATTGTTGTAGAGAATAAAGCCAGGCTTGTGGTTCATGGTTTCAGACAAGAAGAGGGCATTGACTATGATGAAACATTTGCCCCTGTAGCAAGACTTGAAGCTATCAGACTCTTTCTGGCCTTTGCTGTCAACCACAACATCAAGGTGTATCAAATGGATATCAAATGTGCATTCCTCTATGGTAAGATTCAAGAGGAGTTTTATGTTTGTCAACCTCCAGGCTTTGAGGATCCATTTAATCCAGATCATGTCTACAAGCTAAATAAAGCTTTGTATGGCTTGAAGCAAGCATCAAGAGCCTGGTATGAAACTCTTTCCACCTTTTTACTTTCCATTGGTTTCACCAGAGGAAGGATTGATAAAACACTGTTTTTAAAATGGAGAGGGAAGGATTTGATGATTGTCCAGATTCATGTGGATGATATCATTTTTGCAAGCACATGTAATAAAATGTGTGAAGAGTTCGGGCAACTCATGACAGCTGAGTTTGAAATGAGTGCAATGGGTGAACTCCAGTGCTTTCTTGGTCTCCAAGTAAGGCAGCTGCAAAATGGTACTTTCATCCATCAAGGCAAATATGCCAAAGAACTATTAAAGAAATTTGATATGGATGACTGTAAACCATGTAGTACACCCATTGCAACCAATAAATTGGTCATGTCTGAAGAAAAGGATGATTTGGTTGATCAGACCTTATATAGAAGCATGATTGGGTCTTTATTGTATCCAACAGCATCTAGACCAGACATCATGTTTGCAACATGTGTCTGTGAAAGATCCCAATCAGCCCCTAGAAAGTCAAACATTATTGCTGTAAAAAGGATATTCAGATACCTCAAAGGTGCTCCCACACTTGGTATCTGGTATCCAGCTGATGGTATAATTGAGCATTCAGGTTTTTCAGACAGTGACTTTGCTGGATGTGATAAAACAAGGAAGTCCACTTCAGGAGGGTGTCAATTCCTAGGCAATTGCTTAGTGTCTTGGCAAAGCAAAAAGCAAGCAGCTGTTTCCACATCCACTGCTGAGGCAGAATACATAGCTGCTGCAAGCTGTATAGCCCAACTGCTCTGGCTTCAAAATCAGCTACTGGATTTTGGTATCACTGCCTTGAAGACACCACTTATGTTGGACAGCCAGGCAGCAGAAAATATCATTAAAAATCCAGTTTCCCATGCAACCACCAAACATATCGACATCAGACATCACTTTGTGAGGGATTGCTATGAAAAAGGTTTGATTTCTCTGCATCATGTTCCAACTAAGGATCAGCTGGCAGATGTGCTAACCAAAGCATTAGACACATCCACCTTTGAAAGCTTGATCTCTAGGATTGGCATGCTAAACATGGAATAACAGGCAAAATCCTGTTTTTTAATGAATAAAAGCATTAAAATGTTTTCAGAAAATCAAAAATCCATCCTTAAAAATAGCTAAAATGAATTTTTCATTAAAATCCTAAAAGTCTGCCATAACCACTGATGGGTCCAAAAGTCTGAGCTACTACAAAAAGTCTGTCCACTGCTGCAAATCATCCCCTGTTCTCATTTTCTTTGGTTAACCACTGATGGTCAAAATCAGTGGTGCATCCACTGCTGAGCTATCTACTGATGGTAAAAAAGAATCCACTGTCCTCCATTATCATTACAACTGCTGTCTTTACCAGTTGTTTTCACAACCTATACTATTCAAAAGTACTGTCCTTCACTTCACCAGGGGATGGCATGCGGACAGTACTTAGGGGTCAGACCTTTTGTAACTACTGCCATGTCAGCATTCACTTTTCCTCTATAAAACCCCCTTTCAAAACCCAAACAGGGTTTCACTGTCGAATTGAATTCTCAAAAATTCTCTTCTCAAAGCAGTTTCCATCACATTTCGTCAATTTTCTCCACAATCTCATCTTCGATTCTCATCTTCAAAATGACAAAATCGAAATCATCCGCAAAATCTTCAAAAGGGGCCTCTCAAAAGGCTACCTCCACAGAAATCCCACACAAACCATCTCATAATCTTCTGGGTCTCCTCACAAAACCCGGCACCATCGATACATTTGATTCTATTCTTGATATGCTCAATGCGTCCAAGTACAAAACTTTGTTAACCGTTGATGCACCCATTTATCTGCAAACTCAGAGAGAGTTTTGGAAAAATTGTACCCTTGAAACACAAGGAGAAGATGTCATAGCCATTAACTCTACTCTGCAGAAGAAAGCAGTCCAAATAACACCGCAATCCATATCTGAGGTCTTTCAGCTCGATGATCAGGAAGGTAAAGATTCTTTCCCTAAAAACGAGTTAAAAATTGACTTCATTGAGAGAGGGTATGCAGACACAATGAAGAGGGACACCTTACAAAAAGGTTTCTTCCCTTCTGCAACCAGATTTTTATTCCATACCCTTCTCATGTATGTTTCAAACAAAACCACCTCTTTTAATGAAATACCAATGAAAATTCAAAACTTGGGGTATGTTATTTTACAAGGAGAAAATGTTAACTATTCCAAGGTAATTTTCAATGATTTGGTTAAAAATGTTGAAACAAAATCATTCTTACTGTTTCCAAGATTTTTAAGTTATTATTTTGAGAAAAAGTTCAGTAAGGATGATATTGCGGTAATAAACCAAGGTGAATCTCTTTAAATAAACAGCTTAACTGCTGAAACATTTTCAAGAATGTTAACACCTTGCAAAACACAAGCAGAGGTGCCTGAGCAGACTTTAGCAGCAAACACTGCTCCTTAGGTATCTGCTGCTGAGCCCACTGCTCAAGGTGATCAAGGCAGCCAAACAACTGTCTTGAAACCCACACCTAAAATCACCAAAAAGCCACAGAAAAAGAAAAATCAAAAACCCCCCAAACCCATCAAAAAGGTAACTCTGGAGGATGAGATACCAGAGCAACTGCCTGTGATTGCACAACAGTCACAACAAACCACTACTGCTACTTCCTCACAGCAGTTGGTAGAAATATCTCAACCCATACCTGAAACTCCTCCTGTCTCTTCACAAAAAGAACAGGTTGTACAAACAGGGTCACCACAACATGAGGCTCTGGAAGCACTCGTTTCCATCCTCCACAGCCCAATACCCGGGGCAATTCCGCTTTCTAAACCTACCTTCACATCCTCAATTCCACCAAACACCAAACTGCTGTTGGATGCAATTGATTTGAACCTAGCACAAACTAGTCCTTCTCACTCCCCTATTCATGAGAATATACCTCAACATGAGACTGGGCTTGATGTATCAATCTTTGCTAACCCACCAACACAACCTGAGGAGGTTACACCCCTTGAGTTACAAGTAACTCTTGGTGGTATTCCAAGTGAAGCAGCCACTACAAGTGTTGAACCTACAGGTTTACACTTGGACAGTGGTTACACTAATAAGACTTCCTTGGAGGCAATTCCTTCTATAACCCCTCTGTTATCTGCTAGTGAGTTTGTATTAACCACTGGTAACATTAAAAGATTATCAAGTGTTGAAGGAAGAAGACCCCAGTACCAAGAAAAAGGGGCATCAGTTGTTGATGTTTGGAGTACACTCCCTACCTCAACTTCTGATAAAACCACTGTTAGTGGGAAATCAGATGACCCCATTAAATTGGGTGATGGTCTAAAGTACCAGGAATTGACGGAACGTGTTGAAAAACTGGACGCATCTGTTGTAGAAATTAAAGAAATGCTGCAACAGTTGTTAACAGTTCAAAAGTTACCATCCACTGCTGTTCCACCTCAAATACCTGCTCCACCAACTGCAGATGTTACAAATGAGCTCTGGAACCTCTTTCAACCTTTTCTCCAACAACAGCATCACATGGCTGAGCAGCAGCATGAAAAACATGTTCAAGAGCTCAAAAATGTAATGGAGTCTAGGTACAAAGATACAAAGGATGACATTAAGGCTCTCAAGGCCCATCTGTTGACAACCACTGGCACTGCTCCTCCTACAGTTCTTTTCATTGATGAAATCCCCTCAGATAATGCCAAAAAGGGGGATAAAGTTAAGGAGTGGATAAAGAAAGGGATTGATAATGGGCTATATATTGATACAGAATCAAGTGCAATGCTCAGAAAAATTCCTTTGCCAGATGGTAGTAAGAAGGTTGATGTTACCCAGAATGCACTTGATGATGCTGTCATAAGTGTAAAAAGGGATAGAGTGGCAAAGGCCTTGTCAAAATGGAATGAGGAGAAGAAAGCTTTCATGAAGCTGAATGCGCAGGGTTGTTCTGGTGAAAAGGATGTTCAAAATCCTGCTCCTAAAAGAAATCTTACTAAAAAAGTAAGGAAACCCAAATCCACACCATCCAGTCTTCCAAAGCATGCTCCAAAACCACTGTCTAAAAGCCACCAACATCAAACCTCCATCCAAACAGTTGCTAAAACTCCTGTTGTATCAACATCTGCTGGTACCTCAGTTGTTACAACAACTGCTCTCACTTCAACACACACCACTACCACTGCCTTACCACCACCATCAGTTCCTGCCCTAAAGCAGAAGACAGCAGATGTTAAAACATCTGTTGTAATGACAACAGTGGTTGAAACACCAGTTGTTTCAACAGTTGTTAGTCAGTCACAAACCACTGTCACCCAACACTCCCATTGTTCCATCCAAAACATCATCTGCCTCTCCTAAAATAAAAAGGAGAAGGGTTATCATACCAGATGATGATTCTCCATCACCACCACCAACAGCTTCAAAATCCCAAGCACTTGTCACAATTTCAAAACCCATTCCTCTCTCTTCAGCTCAAATGTACAAACCCTTACCTCCTGCAGGTGTTCAATTTCCTCTTGAACTCATAACAGTCAGAGATGAAATTAAGTCTTTCTACTATGAGGATGACCCTTCCAAAAGGAGCTTGCCATCGATTGAAGGATATCCCGGGCCAACTAATATTGAAGAATACTTGAAAATCAAGGCCAAGCAAGCAGAGGATATCTCAATCAAAAACAAACAAGGGAAATCTGATAGAGAGTATCAACAAAACTATCAGTTTCTACTGACACAGGTCAGAGCTTTGGAACAGTTTGCAAAAAATGTATGTCAGCAAATCTCTGAGAAGGCAGATGAGTCCTTGAGAAAAGACTACATTGAAAACATCATGACCTACAAGGGGGAGAAACACATGTACAGAAACTGGACCATTCCTGAGCTTGAAAAAGAAGTAGCCAGGATTCATGAAATGATCAAGAATAAGGTCAAGCAGACTCCCCCTGAAAAATTCATAAAGGTTGAAGCTGATAAGGCTTTATAGCTGAAGAGAATGAAAGAGGAGCTGATTATTGCTGAATATGGGTCAAAGAACTCTGTGTCTAAGTGGGGAGAAGCAAGGGTCAGGGCCACCTACAAAAGGTTGGAAGAGCATAGGAAGAAAGATCCAACAGCTCCACAAAAACCTGATTAGTCCAAATCAGAGGTTTCAAAAGGATCATCAAAGCTACATCCCAAAAGAACCACTGCTCCTGTTGGTACTGCCATCTACAAAAGAAGGAGACAAAGCCAGTTAGGTTCTGAAACAGTTCAAGATATACTTACTGGAAATGCCATTGTGAAAAAGGGCATTTTGTTAATGTTGAAAGAAGAATCTGAACTGGAAAAATCTGCAAATACTTCTCAGCCAGTCATGAATAGGCCAGAATCACCAAACTCCTCAACAAATAAAAATCTCCCAAGAAACCCATTACGCCTAAAAATACAAAAGTGGAAAACTGATAAACAGACCCACGTATTGACTACGATCAGGGCGGATGGCGAAGTGAAGAAATTTACAAGGGAACAAGCTCTTGGCCTGAGTCTTGAAGATTTGCAGGATCTCATTGATCTTCCACTTAGCAGGGATGATGATGATACAGATGCTTTAACTTTTGAACTACAATTCAAAGGGCAAATAAGGGAACTGTTGTCGAGGCAATAAAAATCTACAATAATGGAGAGTTTTGGCATTATCTGTTCCAGGGGGAGATTGTTGGGATTGAACCCTACCAAAGGAACAGATAATAAAAGCCAAAACTGGATCACAGCAGTAGATTCAGAATAAGCAGATGTTTGATTGCAAGTGGTTTCAACATCTGCTGACCTCCTATCTGCTGATCATGCAAACTGCTAACCTCCAACGGCTGATCAAGACAAAGTCTGATAGAAGAACTAAAGCTCTGCTGCTCAATCTACTGCCTTGGTTCAAGCACTGCTGATCATGACAAGAACTGCTGGGTTCACAGCAGTGGAAGGATGCAGAAGCAGTTTGAGTTTGTTTATGTATTGAAATGTAATATCAGTAGTTAGCATACCAGTGTTTGTATAGATCAGAGGTTAGAGTTTGTTAGGAGGTTAGATGTCACTTTCATGGTGACGTCAGCTTTGATGCTCAGTGGTTTGCAAGTGCCTATAAATAGAACAGTACTCTGTACTGTTCTGTTTAGCTCTTTCACCATCTTCTTTCTGCACGAACAAACACTGAGCTCGGGCTGAGGGGGAGTTTGCATATCATACATTCATTGTAATCGGAGTTTATAACAAAATTTAATCATTTGATTCAGTGATGAAAATGTATGACTGAAAGCATATCTTCTGTTTGATTGTGAAAAGTTTGTTTCCACATAATTTCCGCTGCACTACTTTTTCATTTGTTCATCTAATTTCAAACACAAATCACAATCAATCCAAACTCAGATCCTAACATTAGGGTTGTGGTGAATGATGGTGATGAGAGAATGGAGAAAATGGATGAACTAGGGTTTCGATTCACGTTGATTCGGATAATGGATGGTGATATGGATCGAATGGTGATGATGATGGTTGGTGATGGAAGATATAATGATCCTTGGCTCCAAGACTCCTATTCAAATTTCAAAGATGTGTAACTCCCATCTCCTCCGGTCAAAATGACATTTAACTCGTAAAAAAACACTCAAGAACCGAGATCGCGCGTCTGGAGATTCTAGAGCCTGTCGCCGACGGCCAATGGGCCCGTCGTCGATGGCCCTTACAAAATGCAGATTCATTCGACGCTTTATTTAACTGGATACGGGCTTTTATGGCCGACCGGGTTTTCAAGCACGCGTCGTCGACGACCATAGGGCCGTCGCCGACGACCTCTCCAGCTCCAGTTCTCCATTTTTTTCCATTTTGCACTCCCGTTTGATCCGTAACGCGTCCTGGTTGTCCGTTTTTTCATCCCAGTAGCTCGTAAAGCTCCCAAAAAGCACCTTAAACTTCATTAAACCTGCAAAACATAAATCTAATTAAAAGTAGGCTATTCAAGATTAAAAGTCGAGTAAAAACCCAAACTTAAACATACACAAGCACGGTCATTCGACCACGTATCAAGTACCCATTCCTTCGTGAAAATTTCACCAGTAACGGGAGGTAAACCGCGTGTCCCGATCCGACACAATGGACACGGGCACACCGTGGCGGGATATAATTTCATTCACAACAATTTCAGCCAACCTTTCCGAGGAATAAGTTTCTCGAATAGGTAGAAAATGGGCACTTTTGGTGTAACACCTCGTAAATTCGTGTCCTGTAATGTACTAACATGTGTCTGTACTCCCAAATGTGCCTAGTGTTAGCCCGGAGGGACTAATTATATCAAGATATGGAAGGATGAATGTGGAGGGACTAAAAGTGTCAACATGCAAATTTTATTTGCCTATGAGTGGCCTTTGCGAACCGTATAGACTTTAGGCTTACGGACCGCAAACAATGGAAATTTTGAGTCTTGAGGTTCGGTTACTGACTGCAAAGCCTTATGGCTTACGGTCCGTAAGCCAGCTAGAAACCAGGTGCGCCAAGGTCCTTACAGACCACAAAGGGAAAACCCCTATGGTCCGTAAAGAATCGACAATGTTAGAAGTTTTGTTTGGGCTCCAAGTTTACCACTTTTGCGAAACCATGAGCTCTCTAGCAGGTCTTGACACGTTTATGGGCACTTGTAGTGATCCTAAGTTGATCTCTAACACCTATAATGATCTCAAACATCCCATTCAAGTATAATAGAGGAGGTATGCAACCTCATTTCCTTGCACGTCTTCTTTTTATCTTCTTAACTCCTCCTCTGGAAGTTCCTAGCTGAAAGGAGCATCCAACTCAGTTCTATTTCGTCTAAGGATCACTTGTAAGTGTTTATATCTAGTGCATTTTCGTTTTATAGGCTTTAATAGCCGAAAGTCAAGCAAAATTGATTTTTGTTTTGACTTTCGGTTTAGACCATTATGGTCCAGCCATTGTTCGAATCCAACATGGCTACGTGATCGAATTAGGTAGGTGTTAATCCCTCGAAAGGGCACCTCCTGAAAATCACGTTAACTGGGTCAAATGACGGGTCAAAGTTTTATTATTTAAAAAGTCAAAGATCAGTTTTTCGTAAATGTTATAAACTGATTATATAAATTTTATAAACTATGTTTTGACACTTAAATAAGTTGGTAACTAATATTAGAACATGTATGAACATGTTCAGCCCGTCATTTCCAGTTTTAGGGTCGGTTTGCAACCGAAAGTCGAGCAGTTTGACTTCTACTTTGACTTTCGATTCTGACCTGATTCAGCTAAGTTAGCTACTGAATTTAAGTTGTATTATGATCATATTATAATGCAGGATAACCCTCTGAGGCTATACTACATGATCATAATCATATTATGAGTTTTTATGCAAGTTTCTATATTATGCCCAACTTTGACAAAAATGCCCTTTTTGCATAAAACATGATTTTAATCAAAGATGAACTTGAAAAATGAATACCTACTGATATGTTACTATTATTAACATATTTTGGTATTTTAATTCTGTTCATAACCTGAGTTTTGATACAAGATCATAAATTACGTTATAATATGACCGAAACGTCCTTTTGGCACATAGTATGGTTTTAAACCATAACTATCATACAAAATCTAATACCTACTGATATTATAAAATAATTAAAGTAGTTTTACAGAAGGTACTTAGTCATAACTCAGATTTATATGCAAGTTCTTAAAATATGTCGCTTAATGACTAAAATGCCCTTATGGTGTATATTTTGATTTTAAAACCTTCTTCGTCGTATAAGTTGATAACCTACTGATGTTACAACTTATTTAAAGTATATTGGCATATAGAACTTGTTTATAACTCATCTGATTACCGGATATCGCTTATACGCGTACGATTGAGCTTATGTAACTAGTTTACGTAAGTTTACCGAAACGGGTCAAATCTTATCATTTTTACTTCAAATTCCAGAATGTATATTATTTACCCATATTATACAAGTCTTAGTACTTGTTGAGTTTAAACTACATTCTATTCCGGTCATCGCTTAATCAAGCGTATCGTACCATTTTCGATAATTTAAGTTAACCGGTCCAAGTCTATGACTTGAATATGACCCGTTGACATTATAATTGGTTATTTGTGCCATCATTCCAGACTAGGGCCTTCCGGTAAATTGCAACCAACCTTAGTTAATTGATTACGGCTGAGTTATTAATAATTCTTGCATATTAAAACGAGTTTTAGCCAGGTAAATACTCTTAACCTATTTTACATATACGGGCTTGGGATACGGTAAATTATTACCGCTTGGTCGGTATGGGATCATATGTCGGATTGTGACTACAAAATCTCCATGACCCGTTTTAATTTGATTTGTCTGATAACTTAAACATTGGGGGTTAACACGACTGTGTCCTGGATATCATCGGCTCATTTAATTGCAAATGGTCACAACTGAGCACGAGGTATAGGAATACACCTAACAGATGCTAATGCTATTATAAAATGTTTTTCTTACCCATATTGGGGATACCCCTTAGTGGATTTAAGTGACGTGTCAATTATTCATGTTATCGGTAGTACCGGGTCCCATATGTATTGACAGACATGTAAAATTGTATACAAGATCATTTTGAATTGTCCCATGTTGTTTCTGAAAATCATGTGCCTTGTGCACTTAAAACTTTTTTGAAATGTTTTCAAAATGAGTTGGTTGATTGTATTTACCAGTGTAAACTGACGTATTTTCAAAAGACTAAGTTACAGGTTGCAAGGATATATAAATAGGCTGGAAGTTGCTTGGTAATGCTAGAAGAGGAATTCGCAACTCCTTTGCATAAAGCCTAGTAGTTTGTTATATCATTTTTTTTACATTTTCAATCCACTTGTGGATCTTTATTACAAGCGGTCTGTAATTATTATTTTGAACTTTTGGACATTTACATTTGTAATAATATTTTAAACTCCAAGACTTCCGCTGTGCTATCTGTGTGTTTGTGTATCTTGTTATCAATCTCGTCACGATACTCCCCATTCGGGCCCACCGGGCGATGTGGTAAATATCGGGGTGTGATAGGTTGGTATCAGAGCCAACGTTTGAGAGAATTAAACACTATCCTTTTGTGTTTAATCTCAAACTTCACAGTAGCATATTCCTTAGACTTTCTGAGTCTAAACTTTGACATAGGGTTACTCTCATCACTATTAGGTATATACATTGTTTTCGATTTTATGAATTTCAGGAAAATGTCGCCGATCAAGGAAGCCGTTGATGGTGATTCCACTCGTCCAAAGCCTAGGAATCCGAAGCTTCATAATACGGCCATGATATCGGTGCGACCAGTTTGGAGGATGGGTACTTTACCCGCTACTTGTGTCCAAATTCCTATTTCTAAAACTAAACCTCCAGAACATGTAAACAAGACTTGAAAGTCTCTGACAATATTGGTGGACGCTAAAGATCCATACTTCTTACCCCTGAACTTTGAAGTTCCAAACCTTGATTATACCAGTCAAACTCCAATTCGTGATCCCTATTGTAACAACTGCCACTAAAATCAATAGTTAGGATAATAATTAGTCAATAAGAAAACCCTAATTGAGACACCCAATTAATTCTGCACTAGCCCTAAAATTTTCAGAATAATCGGAATCAGGATCAGGGCCCCTAAAACTCAAGGGGGGCAAATCCTAGTTGATAATAATCTAAAACAAAACGTTGCATACTTCTGATTGGCCAATTGTTTTGATTCACCCAAGCTAGTCCCGAGCCTAGGCAGCCTATATTTAGACTGCTTAGCTTACGGACCGTAAAGAGTTAGGCTTACGGTCCGTAAGGGAGGCCCAAAACTTGCTATAAATAGCCGACATTGGCACTTAGCTTCTGGTGATAAAACGTTGCACAAACCTTCTGTGAACGTTGAGTTATAGCTGTTATATCACAATAAACACACACACGATCACGAGGTGCTGCCGCAATCAGGGTAATAACTCGATCGCTATTACGATTCAACATCCGATCGATTATAACTATCCAACGATTGTCCGAGTGCTGCTCAAATTAAGCTTATACTTTGTTATTCATTGTGATTATAACTTGAATGTTTGAGTGCTGTTCGAATTCGGACTATGCTCTGTCATTCGTTGTGAATCCATTGAATTGTTAAGTATCGCACTTGATAATAGTTGTGAGGGTTTAATCTCGTGAATTGACGTAACTGCTGAATTAGTTACTAATCCTGTTTGTGTGTGCATTGTTATTTAAATTAGGTTAGAAGGCTAATCAGTAAAGCTTATACTCTGCTCGTAAATCTGCAATGTGAGTCATTCCACTTTTATAAACTCTTTTCTCACAGTTTGTGAGTCAACTGTTTTACAAAACTCCAAGTTATTTTTAAAGTTATAATTACAGTGATTAAGTCTATGTAATCACCAAGTTACAGCCGGTATGTGGGGTTTTATATACATTACTTGTTTTCCCGTCACACTTGGACAAACGGGTGGCCAAGGGGTGATCTGACCACAGTCACAGACACCATTGGACAAATGGGCTAGCCAATGGATGGTCGAGTGACAAATACTGTGGGTAGTTGGTTTGATATCAGAAACATTGTAATTCCCCTTAATACTATAGATTATAACAAATGTGTCGTTTTCAGTAAACTGAATGATTCACTCAGTATTTCCCCGCTGACAAAACCTTTTTCAAACATGTTTCAGGTGATCTGGTATGAGCAAAGAAAAGTGCCGTGGAGCACTCTCAGCTTAGAAAAGTGGCTCAATGTAAATAAACAAATGAACATGTTTTGAAAATAAAGATTTCCCTTAGAAATCACATTATTGTAAATTTCGGGAATTTATCCCTAAGTTATGAAATGAGCAGTTTAAATTATTAAAAGATCCGATTTTAAAAAGACTTCCGCTGTCGCCTAAATTAAATAGCACGGGATTCCTGTCCCGCGGCTCCTGAAACGGGTCAAACCGGGTCGGGGGCCGTGACAGGAAAAAGGTGGTATCAGAGCCACTGTTTTAAGCTTACTGATTAAGCTCACTGTTCTAATTGATTTAAGCCTAATAAAATTAGGAAAATGTTTATTTGTCATTCTGTGAATATATGTGCATTAACTTATTAATTGTTGAAATTACAGTATGGGTAAACAAAAGATTTCTGCTATCTACCGCAAATTAGATAGTACACCCAAAGAATAGGTAACCTCTTCTTCCAAATCTTCCACCAATTTAGAAGAAGGAATCTTTGTCCGTAAGGCAAATTATGAAAACCCACTTACACCGGAGAAAAGGAATTCAATCCTTAGAAAAGGTCAAGAGAAAAAGAAACCCCGAACCAAGAGAGTGAGGTTTAACCCAGAAATTCAAGAAATTAGCAATAATCCACCAGGGGAAAATAACTTAGATGAAAAATGGGCAAATCTGTATCTGCTCGCTACTGTAGCAGAAAATGCAAATCTTTAAACTCTAAATCTAGAAATAAGTACTTCCCAGTAAATAAATAAATAAATCTGAGTGTGTTCTGTTTGCTGTTATGTTGTACAAATTGGGGTGCAATAAAAATGTTTATTTGTTAAGCTTTGTTCCAAAGTGTAACACCTCGAATTTTTGTGTCCAATGATGTGTTAACACGTGTCATTTGTTTACACGTGGCATCTATAATAAATAAAGGACTAATTTTGACAAACCTTGAAAGTATATAAATTCGAGGGTTATAAATGTCAACAAGGGTAAATATACTGTATAGTAACCCTAAATAAATGCTTGTACCTTCAAACGAATAAATCATAAAACGTACGGAAGCGAAACGCGGAAGAAAGTGAGAGATTACGAACTACAGGGGTTAACTGTGTCAACATGTTTAATATTACCTCTGAGTGACCCTTTAACGTTCCCAAGGCTTCGTAACAGTATTATACGCTCACTAGAATATACAGTATAAATTCCGTGAAGTTCCGTCTTAAAACGAAAGAGTTATACTCAATTTCGTATAAGAAGGGTTAAAAGCGTCAATAATGAAAGTTAAGGCTTTCCAATATAATTAATAAATAACCGGGGACTTAATAATGCGGGTAAATAACACGAGGCCCCTATCGGTAAATAACCGAGGGCCAAACCGCAAAGTTACCCCTTCAAACCCGAAAGGTCAGGTAAATCATTACGAAAGATTTCGTTATTAATGGCCAGATTCTGTAATCATAACAAAAGATTTAAAGTTTCTGAAATTATAACCTCTCGCGACCCGCGTGAAGGTTAGGGGTAAGTTGAGGCGGGCCGCGAGCCACCTCAATTACGCATCTGATTTATTAAACTCAGGCGACCCGCGTTAAAGTGCATGGGAACTCCCATGCGGGCCGCGTAAAGCGCCCAGATGCAGAATGTTGATGTTTTCTTGACTTTTGGAGCCTTGAACGATCAATAAACCAACAAATGGGGCATGGGCACCCTATGCTCAACCCATAACACTTAGGGGACACCTACCATCACCTCTGGTCTGATTGTAAGTGTTGTAATGATCATGTTTGCTTGGCATTGGCTATAAATAGCATGCCTTAAGCTCATAACAATTCACACAACTCAAACTCACATCTTTGATCATTCTAAGTGCTCTTAAGTCCTCATCTCTGCTCCATAAGCAAGAACACAACCTCTGTAAGTGATCTAACCCTTTGTGGTTTCACATTTCCTTAGTAAATGGCTAAGAACCAAACCGTCGTAAACACGGTTTGACATTAAAATAACTCAGCAATGGTTCAGTCTTATGACGAATCAAAAGTGGTTATGAGTTGGTATTTATGTGGGTAACAAACCTCTAAAATGGTTCCCCCTGATCACCACTCTAACTATGTCAAAAGTCGAGTCAAACGTGCGGTTAAAAAGTCAACAGAAAGCTATTTTAGCGATTTATGCATAATCTGTAATGTATATGTTATGGAACCTGTTTTGATAATCATAAAACATGATAATAAGTATATAAACTTGTTTGCGCTCGTTTGAATCGATCATTTACTATATTGAACCGGTTCGGAGCCGAATGTCGCAAAAGTTTGACTTTTGCTTTGACTTCAGTTCTGACCCGTTTTAGTGAGGTATAAATATACCTTAGGACTCTCTTAGGACCAGGTCACATGTTGGTATAAACCTCTGTGGTCGGTTCATGAGTTATCCGAGTCTTTTGCGCAATCCCGTCATTCGCCTAAAAGTTGACCGTAACGGCCTTTTAAAATTAAAACGAGTATTTCGGACACGTGAACGGACCAAAACCTTGCTTATTAAATTATGAGCATGTCCTTAAGGTTTCACGTCAATCCGAGGTCTAGAATGAGAGTTATGCTAAAAGGCGCACTTTTAAGAAAGTTTTGTAATTAACGGCGCAATTAGCATAACACCCATCTAACCCAAGTTTTCGTCACCAAAACTTTTACCCACTGTGGTAAAATAATATTTTGGGAATTTTAAAGATTTTTAATAATTTTTACCTTGCTCATAACCTGCGGTTATGGCTATGGTTCGGTAAATACCGAATACGCCCTTTTTGGCCAAAACGGGAGTTCTACAAGGTCTTTTGACCCGATTCCAGTTACCACTGGTTTTAAATAATAAATAAAGTATTTTAAGCTTTCTAAGCTGTTCGGGAAACTCAGATTTCCTGTAGAAATCTAAAAGCCCTTTTAAAGTCTTTAAAATGACCGAAAAGCCCCTACGGGGCATAATATTAACTTAAACTCGTTACGGGCATTACGGAAGGTATCCTACTGATACCAAAATACTTTTAAGGCATATTGACTTAGGAAATAAGCGTAGGACACTTATGGTTAACCGTTTCGCCTATTTGCGCACACGGTACGACTCATGGAACTAGTTTTCGTGCAATAGCCGATATGGGTCAAATTATATTATTTGAACCCCAAAATCCAGAGTATGAACTATAAACCCATATAAAACAAGTCTCTGAACTTGTTGGGTCCAAATCATACTCCATTCACGGTTTTCGCCTTTTCGTTCGAATTAACCATATCTATATATCGGAATCAACCGGTTTAAGCTACGGCTAATATAAGGACCGTTAGGATTCTAAGAGGTTAATTAAAACCTTCGTTCCAGATTAGGAGCCCCAGTAAAAGCTATCGGTGACTTGATCTAAATTAAGGATTTATACTTGCAAAGGTAAATACTTTAACTTATTTCCCCTATATGGGCTTGGGTTACGGTATATTAATACCGCTTGATTGAGCATTATATAATTCCATCGCTTAGGTGGTTAATTGATTAAATATGATTGGCTCATTTAAACAGTTTTGTTGCTTATAAGCCTTTGGGGGGTTTAATGACCGTTGTCCCGGATATCCTTGGCATCATTTTACGAAATGGCCACGACCATCGACATCCAGGTGTAGGCGTACACCCGGTATAAAGTGTCGACATTAGAAATTAAAAGACGTAGCCGTTGGTTTTTATACTACGGTTTTACGCAAACGTGGTGTGTCTATAAATCTTTAACCCGGCACGACCCGGGCTACTGAACGCATAAAAGAACATGTAAAACGTTCACAAGATCATTATGAATTTTCCCAAGTTATAAAAGAGTTTGTGCCTTGTGCATTCAAATCAATTTTAATAAACATTTTCAAATGTGTCAGTTGAATGTATTTACCAGTGTAAACTGACGTATTTTCCCCAAAAAGATTAAGTGCAGGTACCTAAACGTAAATTGGCTGGTATTAGCTCCCTAGCGTCATGATAAGTCTCGCAAGCTTGATTGCAGTATCTGATGGAACAATGCTTTATGTTTATTTACGATCCATTGTGGATATAATCAACTTCTGTAATACATTTGATATTACAACCAGAGGTTGAGTTTATATATTTATCTTATGCTTCCGCTGTGCATTATATAATTGTGTGGTTTGACTATATTGTTGCCAACATCGTCACGGTAATCCCCCACCGGGCCCACCGGTGAGACACGTGGAAATAGGGGTGTGACAGGTTGTATTAGTCCCTGCGTGGACTTGTCACTTATTTTAAACCTCTATGGAGGTATGTACTATTTGAAAGACCCATTTAGGGCAATATGTAATTGTAATTGAGATTATGGAATGTATGTTATGAGTTTTGTTTTAATATGTATAAAATAAATCAAAACCATTCCTTTTAATTGATCTGCCTAAATAAAGAATCTTAAAAGGTGAAACCTAGCTTGGTGTCTTTTAAGATCCAGCCAAGATGGTACGACCTAAATGAAAGGATTCTGATTCCCTGTTAACCTCTGTACGCATGTTAACAATCATGGCAGGTATGATTCGTTAAAATCACGCACGTCATTCCTATACAATAATCCTTTAAGGATTTCAAAACCCAACTAAATGATCTATAAATCATGGGTTAAATCACCAATGAAGGAGATCAGTATTATAAAGACATCCATTAGTGATGCATTGCCTACGGGCTAACATATTAAAACATCCATTAGTGATGCAGTGCCTACGGGCCAGTATTATAAAGACATCCATTAGTGATGCATTGCCTACGGGCCAACATATTAAAACATCCATTAGTGATGCAGTGCCTACGGGCCAGTATTATTAAAACATCCATTAGTGATGTAGTGCCTACGGGCCAACTATATTTAAACATCCATTAGAGGTGTAGTGCCTATGGGCCATAATAATTGTCTTATAAAGACAAAAGGCAGTGGTAGTCTATGACTCTCTGCAAGAAAGAGATAAAAGAACTACGGTTCAAATCTCTATGCCTTTGATTCTCTGAAATCTCGGCTAATATTATAAAACACTATCATGATTAGGCTTTATGCCGCCAATATTATCTATATAGCTGAAATAGGATATATTCAGATCCTAATACGTAATGAAATAATAAGTTAACCAAATATGGTCTCTGTACCATGGTTGACAAATTGTCATAAAAGACAATTATACAATAATCGCCTAAATAAAAATTTTGTTATCTTCTGTAACAGATTCAAGTTACAATGGCGGATCCCAATGGAGAGAACAGCCACACGAATGAAGATGACTATGACAATGCGTCAGTGCATTTGACAGACGCACAACTGAAGGCTCTGATTGACAATGCTGTTCAGGCAGCTATTGATCGTCAACATACTGAGTCTCAAGGCAGAACTGTGTCAAAACCACCCTCTAAACCGAAGACACACTCCAAACCACCCTCTGAACCCAAGAAAGATGACGACAAACATTCGTCTACTGAGCACAGCGTTCATCGCGATAGAGAATATACTGATGCGTCCAGTGCTAAGGGTTGCACCTACAAATACTTTGTATCATGTAAGCCCCGTGAATTTATAGGGGAGAAAGGTGCGGTTGACTGTATCACCTGGCTAGACGAGATGGACACGATAGTGGACATCAGCGGGTGCGCTGAGAGGGACGTGGTTAAGTTTGTGTCCCAGTCATTCAAGGGCGAGGCCCTGGCGTGGTGGAGAGCTCTGGTGCAGGCTTTAGGTAAGTCTGCCTTATACAAAATGTCATGGGGGGAGTTTATTGCCCTCATAAAAGAAAACTACTGCCCTCAGCACGAGGTTGAGAAGATTGAGGCGGATTTTGTCTCACTGGTGATGACAAACCTGGATTGTCAAACATATCTGACAAGTTTTAACACTATGTCACGCCTGGTGCCATATCTTGTGACACCAGAACCTCGAAGGATTGCCCGATTCATTGGGGGCTTAGAGCCGGCAATCAAGGCTAGCGTAAAGGCCTCTAGGCCGACGACCTTCAGGTCAGTTACTGACCTCTCCTTGTCTCTTACACTTGATGCTGTCCGTCTGAGGGCACAAAGGAGCAAGGAGGCTGAAAAGCGAAAACGTGAGGATGATACCTCACGAAAGTCTGGGAAAAAGCACCGTGGAAACGGTGAGAGCAAAAGAGGGTCGGAGCCAAAGAAGGAGGGGCAAGCTGATGGAAGACCTCACTGCAAGGTCTGCAAGAAACCTCACTCCGGGAAGTGTAGGTTTGCGTCTGGTTCACAGTCGCAACAAAAGACTTCTTCCTGTGGACTATGCAAGTCCAAGGATCATAAAACCGTGGAGTGCAAAAAGATAAAGGATGCAACCTGCTATGGTTGTAACGAAAAGGGGCACATAAAGAGTAATTGCCCGAAGTATGCCAAGAAGGCGGAAGAGACTAAGAAATCAAATGCGAGAGTTTTTCGCTTGGATGCAAAGGAAGCGGTTAAGGACGACAATGTGCTTACAGGTACTTTTCTCGTAAATAATATATTTGCAAGAGTACTATTCGATTCTGGCGCTGATAAGTCCTTTGCAGACCAGAAATTTTGCCAACTACTAAATATGCCAATCAAAACCCTTGACGTGAAATACGAAGTAGAGTTAGCAGACGGCACGATAGAAACCGTCTCTACTGTTCTAGAAGGATGTGAAATATCCATTAGGAACCATTCTTTTCCTTTATCTCTACTTCCTTTCAAACTTGCGGGTTTTGACATTGTGCTAGGCATGGACTGGTTATCCCGTAATCAGGCCCAAATCATTTGCGGCAAAAGGCAGATAGTCTTAAAGACTCCGAGTGGTGAATCTCTTACCATTCGAGGGGATACGCATTACGGATTGCCCGAAGACGTATCTATGCTGAAAGATTCAAGGTGTTTGAACAGAGGCTGTGTAATTTACATGGCTCAGGTGATAATTGAAGAACCAAAGCCGAAAATCGAGGATCTTCCTGTCATTTCTGAATACCCCGAGGTTTTTCCTGAAGAACTACCTGGTTTGCCACCAGATAGACAAGTGGAGTTCAGAATTGACATTATTCCTGGAGCAGCTCCGATAGCAAGAGCACCTTACAGGCTAGCTCCAACGGAAATGAAAGAACTGAGGACCCAGTTGGATGAACTGCTGACGAAAGGTTTTATCAGACCTAGTTCATCTCCCTGGGGAGCACCAGTCCTGTTTGTAAAGAAGAAGGACGGATCGATGCGGTTGTGCATCGACTACCGAGAGCTAAATAAAGTTACCATAAAGAATAGATATCCTTTACCAAGGATCGATGATCTATTCGATCAGCTGCAAGGAGCGAGCTACTTCTCAAAGATCGACTTAAGGTCGGGCTATCATCAACTAAGGGTCAGAGATGAAGATGTACACAAGACTGCATTTAGGACTCGCTATGGTCATTACGAGTTCCTAGTGATGCCTTTTGGGCTCACAAATGCACCGGCTGCGTTCATGGATCTCATGAACTGTGACAACTCGAGTTTCTGACTTTCACTTTCGCATTAAATGCGCGTTGACTTTGACTTTGACTGTTTAGTTGTTGGATTGTGGACTTGAATTATACGAGTTGTGTGTTAATGAAAATATATATATATACGTTTTGATTATTTGATCGTGCATAGTTGTTTGCTACATTATGAAACTTGTAAACTAGTTAGCATGAAACACATTACATTACACAAACAACCTTCGAAGGATGTCCACGAAACATGGTGCATGAATCGAAGGATGACGAAACACATCCTTCGATCCGGAAGATCATCCTTCGGATTGATAAGTCTCGAAACATATCATTCGGGCCATGAAGGAATCCTTCGACATCCTTCGGCCCAGTCATTTAATGGGCTTGGCCCATTCCTGTGATACGATTTAAAAACGTGAAAACATGTATGTTGGCTATTATTGTTCAAACCCTAGCTCCATTGTGTGTGACGGCAACCACGAATTTGCGGAGACTACTTGCGGATCAACTCTTGTTGCTTTCTATCCCGGTTAGTGTCTAGTGTATATGATTTGTCACTAAATGTACGGTATGAATGTTATAATTGTCTAATTGTCTTGCAATATGTGTTTATATGATCGGATACGTACGGTATGAATGTTATAATGGTTTAGCAAGGATAATTAAAGTGAACTGCCATGATTGTCAAGATTCTGTTGATTAATCGGCTAGCAAATCGGATCCGTTGTGATATTGTATGATGATAAGGTTTTATGGATTGGTTGTGATATTATGCAATTCGGATTTGTTATTGTTCGTTGTTCTTGAAATCGGATCGTATAGGATAAAGTGTCAATCTTGTTCTTTTGGTGAAATTAGGGTTCATGAGGTTTATTATGAAAGTCCCTGTTTGATCGATTTTGGATAACCGATTTCTGGAAAATGTGTTAATTGATAATCACGGATAAAACTTAGAAACTTTGAATAAGCGTAACTGATTATGAAAACGTAACTGCTTATGTCGAAAGATACTTGTCTACTCGAAACATAGTTATTGTCGAAAGATGCTTGTAGTCGAAACATAGTTGTGACCGAAAGATATCTGTTGACCGAAAGATACATGTTGACCGAAAGATATGTGTGTGATCGAAAGATGACATTAGGTTCGAAACATAACCTTCGGTCCGAAAGATAACTGAGATAACTAATGTGTCGAAAGATAAGGGTGGATCGAAAGATGCTTGGTTATGAATGTACTTTGAAAGATGGAATTATATGTTTGATTTATTTGGCATGCCATGCGTGATGAACGTTAACATTTGTATACGTGAAGTAATACGTGTTGTGCCGTTATGCAAACTGACTGTTATGTGAACATTAAATTGCATGCGTATCATTGCGAACATGAACTGATTTGTTATACGTGCATACAATAGGACGTGACTAATTACTTGTGAGTGCATAATCTAGCATACCGAGCAAACCAAGGTGAGTTCACACTCTTACCAAGGCATGGGATTCCCGGGGTGTTGGGAATGGGATTGAAAGGTTGATTAGATACTTTATTGACACTATGCCTAGACTACTACTTTACTATCCTCGGTTGTGAAGGATACCTATAGTTACGAGTAGTCTAGTGGTTATACAACGTGGAACACCACCACACAGTAACGTGGAACACCACCACACAGTAACGTGGAACACCACCACACAGTAACGTGGAACACCACCACACAGTAACGTGGAACACCACCACACAGTAACGTGGAACACCACCACACAGTAACGTGGAACACCACCACCAGTAGAACATACAATCGGCCCAGTAGAGCCACCTGTTACAAACGAACTTACTATTACGCATCTACTTTCTGTGAACTCGCTCAACTAGTTTGTTGACCATTCTGTTACATGCCTTGCAGATCGTTAGGTACTTGGAGCTTGCACTGGAGAAGCGGGTCGTTGTGGACAAGGATTCGTGGTTTCTATGCTGAACTATTATAACATTTGAACTATTTACTATTGTTGGATTATTACTATGCTTCCGCTACACTTTAAAACGATAACATGTTTTGAACACCTTTTGTATTGAACGGATGGTTTTCTTCTATCTTACTTAATACTATATGCATGTTCAATATGATTGGTGGCTTGATCCTGGTCAGTCACGCTCCCAAGCGGTGATACTCCGCAGGTGGATTTTGGGGGTGTGACAGATTGGTATCAGAGCCATTGGTTATAGAGAACTTGGTTTTAATATGGAAAAACGTTTTTATTAAAACCAGACTATAACCAGAACAGTGCTCTCAACGATCCACAACGACGCTTCGCTCCACGTGCAAGACTCGACATCCTAGGTAATAAGGTTTATGTTTATTACCTGCTTGCTAGAATTTGCATAGAACTTTGCTCGTAGTATGCTTACATTACCTTGCTCACAACTTGACATTGCATGAGAATACTTATGTGCTTACACTCTTCTGTCATCGCACTATTCGCGAACCTTTCTCACTTATGTTGCCTTTGATGTGAAGATCAATGGCCGCACGAATTACCATGACTCAAGCCCAGCTAGAGGCTCTCGTTGCTGCGGCAGTTGCAGCCGCCCAAGCAGGTCAACCCGCTCAGCAACAACCTGGGTGCACATTCAAGAATTTCATGGACTGTCGTCCTAGCTCGTTCAGCGGCACGGAGGGGGCAGTTGGACTCCTCCACTGGTTTGAAAAGCTCGAGTCGGTTTTTGAAATGTGTGAATGCCCTGAGGCTCGCAGGGTGAAGTTCGCCACTGGCACACTTGAAGGGATTGCGCTCACTTGGTGGAACGCACAAGTGCAGATTTTAGGGTTGGCAGCTGCTAACGCCACCCCATGGAACGACTTTAAGGAACTCATCAAGCGTGAGTACTGCACGCGTGAAGATATTCATAAGTTGGAGGATGAGCTTTATAATCTGAAGATGGTCGGATCGGAAATTGAAGCGTATACTAAACGGTCGAACGAGTTGGCTGTGCTATGTCCAACCATGGTAGACCCCCCATACAAGCGCATTGAGTTGTATCTCAAGGGGCTTGTACCAGAGATTCAGAGCCACGTTACCTCGGCTAACCTCAACAACATTCAGGAGATCCAGCGTCTCGCTCATCGCATCACCGATCAGGCAGTGGATCAGAACAAACTGCCAAAGCGTATCAGTGCTACTGCTACCGCTACTGCTTCTACTACACTTGCTACTCCCAGTGAAAGTAAAAGAAAATGGGAGGGGGATTCTAGCAAGGGGTCAGCTTCAGTGCAGTCGCAGTCTCAGCAGCGAAAGACAGACAGCTACCAGAGTCCAAGTCAGCACTCCTCTAGCAGCCATAAACAGGGAGGGTATCGAGGAAATCTCCCAAAGTGTAACACCTGCAACAAACATCACAGTGGCCAGTGTAATAAGGTTCGTTGTCAAAGATGCCTCAAGATGGGTCATGAGGCCAAAGACTGTAGGAGTCCACGGCCTGCAAATCAGAACCAGCAACTCCCACCGCCAGCTCCACAGAACCAGCAGCAGCAACCACAGCGTGGAAACCGGGGATGTTTCCAGTGTGGGGCAGAAGGACACTACAAACGCGATTGTCCTCAGTTGAACCAGAATCAGAACCACAACAATAACCAGGGCAACGGGAACAACGACAACAACGGGGGAAACAACAATAGCAATGGCAACGAGGCAAGAGGTCGAGTTTTCATGTTAGGAGGAGGAGACGCAATGAACGCTAATTGA
The DNA here is from genome assembly GCF_002127325.2 of Helianthus annuus. NCBI lineage: Eukaryota > Viridiplantae > Streptophyta > Magnoliopsida > Asterales > Asteraceae > Helianthus > Helianthus annuus. The sequence continues at coordinate 137,481,576 of NC_035443.2, forward strand.
ACTTATGACTTCTTTTTGGGTTTTTTTTTTTTTTCATTATTATGTTTCCACTATTCGAACAAAGTTTGGTTTGAACATCAAATGTTTTGGGTTTTATGAATTATTTTAACTACTATGCTTTATGTTTGATATGATGGATGGTTTGATATTATTGAGCGCATCTGCCGTATTTATGGACCTTATGAACAGGGTGTGCAAACCCTATCTCGACAAGTTCGTCATTGTTTTCATCGACGACATCCTGATTTACTCCAAGAGTCAGGAGGAGCACGAGCAGCACCTACGTCTTATCTTGGAACTTCTTCGAAAGGAACAACTGTACGCCAAGTTTTCTAAATGCGACTTCTGGCTTCGTAAAGTCCACTTCTTAGGCCACGTAGTGAACAAGGATGGGATACATGTCGATCCATCCAAGGTAGATTCGATCAGAAACTGGCCCGCACCGCGTACACCGACAGAAATACGTCAATTCTTGGGTCTGGCAGGTTACTACAGACGGTTTATTTGAGACTTTTCAAAGATCACGCAACCACATACGCTACTGACACAGAAGGGTGTTACCTATCGCTGGGGAGAGCCCCAGGAGACTGCTTTTCAGCACCTAAAGGATAGACTTTGCAGTGCACCTATCCTCTCATTGCCAGAGGGCACAGACGACTTCGTGGTTTATTGTGATGCATCCATTCGGGGACTGGGATGTGTGTTAATGCAGCGCGACAAGGTTATCGCTTACGCCTCTCGTCAACTCAAGGTTCACGAGCGCAACTACACGACGCACGATTTAGAGCTGGGAGCTGTTGTTTTCGCGCTTAAGATATGGCGACACTACCTGTACGGTACCAGGTGCACGATTTACACCGATCACAGGAGTCTCGAGCATATCCTTAAGCAGAAGGGTCTGAATATGCGTCAACGACGATGGGTCGAGTTACTTAACGATTACGAATGCGCTATCAAGTATCATCCAGGCAAAGCCAATGTTGTGGCGGATGCCCTTAGTCGAAAGGACACTTTACCACGGCGCGTGCGAGCGCTACAGCTTACGATTCGGTCTAGCCTTCCTGCTCAGATACGAGCTGCTCAGACAAAAGCCCTGAAGCCCGAAAACGTCAAGGCTGAAGCCTTATGCGGCTCACGACAACAAATGGAACAAAAGGCGGACGGCGCCTACTATGTCACGGGCCGGATTTGGGTCCCTCTCTATGGCGGTTTACGCGAACTCGTAATGGACGAAGCACACAAGTCTCGCTACTCGGTACATCCAGGGTCGGATAAAATGTACCACGACATCAGCACTACATATTGGTGGCCTAGTATGAAGGCCCACATTGCTACGTACGTTGGAAAATGCTTGACCTGTGCGAGAGTCAAGGTCGAATATCAGAAACCAGCTGGCCTACTTCAATAGCCTACGATACCACAGTGGAAATGGGAAGAAATTTCCATGGACTTTGTTACAGGCCTACTGAGATCTCAGCGTGGGAACGACACAATATGGGTGATCGTGGATCGACTCACCAAGTCTGCACACTTCCTGGCTATTAAGGAAACGGATAAGTTCTCCACTCTCGCAGATATCTACCTCAAGGAAGTTGTTTCGAGGCACGGGGTGCCCATTTCTACTATTTCGGATCGGGATGCACGATTCACGTCAGAACTACGGCATGCGATGCACAAAGCGTTTGGCTCACGTTTAGACATGAGCACAGCATATCACCCTCAGACGGATGGGCAGTCTGAGCGAACTATTCAAGACATGCTTCGAGCGTGTGTTATTGATTTCGGCAACGGCTGGGAAAAGCACCTCCCTTTAGTGGAGTTTTCGTACAATAACAGTTATCACACCAGCATTCAAGCCGCTCCATTCGAGGCATTCTACGGACGTAAATGCCGGTCACCTCTCTGTTGGGCAGAGGTGGGGGATAGTCGAATTACGGGTGCAGAGATTGTAGTGGACGCTATAGAAAAGATTGCACAGATACGACAACGCATGACGGCAGCACGCGACCGTCAGAAAGCCTACGCGGGCAAGCGTAGCAAGCCTTGGAATTTCAGGTCGGGGACCGGGTTTTATTGAAAGTCTCACCCTGGAAGGGTGTGGTTCGATTTAGTAAACGAGGCAAACTCAATCCACGGTATGTTGGACCATTTGAAATCACTGAAGGAATAGGCCCAGTAGCCTACAGACTGAACCTACCAACTGAACTCGGTGCAGTTCCCTATGTATTTCACGTGTCGAATCTGAAGAAGTGTCTGTCAGATAAGACCCTCATAGTTCCTTTAAGGAACTGACTATCGACGAGCGGTTGCAGTTCGTCGAGGAACCAGTTGAAATCACGGACCGGGATGTTAAGGTCCTCAAACACGAGAGAATCCCTCTTGTTCGAGTTCGTTGGAACTCCCGACGTGGCCCAGAGTACACCTGGGAACGCGAAGATCAAATGACAGAAAAGTACCCCCAGCTATTCGAACCCAATGCATCCACTTCTGAGGCTGAAGCTACTACTACTGAATTTCGGGACGAAATTCCAAATCAACGGGGGGATGATGTGACACCCCAGGAAAACCGGTGAACTATGTAACTTGCCTAGCTACCTCAGTAAGTGCGTACCAAATTTCGGGACGAAATTTCTTTCAAGTTGGGGATAATGTGACAACTCGAGTTTCTGACTTTCACTTTCGCATTAAATGCGCGTTGACTTTGACTTTGACTGTTTAGTTGTTGGATTGTGGACTTGAATTATACGAGTTGTGTGTTAATGAAAATATATATATATACGTTTTGATTATTTGATCGTGCATAGTTGTTTGCTACATTATGAAACTTGTAAACTAGTTAGCATGAAACACATTACATTACACAAACAACCTTCGAAGGATGTCCACGAAACATGGTGCATGAATCGAAGGATGACGAAACACATCCTTCGATCCGGAAGATCATCCTTCGGATTGATAAGTCTCGAAACATATCATTCGGGCCATGAAGGAATCCTTCGACATCCTTCGGCCCAGTCATTTAATGGGCTTGGCCCATTCCTGTGATACGATTTAAAAACGTGAAAACATGTATGTTGGCTATTATTGTTCAAACCCTAGCTCCATTGTGTGTGACGGCAACCACGAATTTGCGGAGACTACTTGCGGATCAACTCTTGTTGCTTTCTATCCCGGTTAGTGTCTAGTGTATATGATTTGTCACTAAATGTACGGTATGAATGTTATAATTGTCTAATTGTCTTGCAATATGTGTTTATATGATCGGATACGTACGGTATGAATGTTATAATGGTTTAGCAAGGATAATTAAAGTGAACTGCCATGATTGTCAAGATTCTGTTGATTAATCGGCTAGCAAATCGGATCCGTTGTGATATTGTATGATGATAAGGTTTTATGGATTGGTTGTGATATTATGCAATTCGGATTTGTTATTGTTCGTTGTTCTTGAAATCGGATCGTATAGGATAAAGTGTCAATCTTGTTCTTTTGGTGAAATTAGGGTTCATGAGGTTTATTATGAAAGTCCCTGTTTGATCGATTTTGGATAACCGATTTCTGGAAAATGTGTTAATTGATAATCACGGATAAAACTTAGAAACTTTGAATAAGCGTAACTGATTATGAAAACGTAACTGCTTATGTCGAAAGATACTTGTCTACTCGAAACATAGTTATTGTCGAAAGATGCTTGTAGTCGAAACATAGTTGTGACCGAAAGATATCTGTTGACCGAAAGATACATGTTGACCGAAAGATATGTGTGTGATCGAAAGATGACATTAGGTTCGAAACATAACCTTCGGTCCGAAAGATAACTGAGATAACTAATGTGTCGAAAGATAAGGGTGGATCGAAAGATGCTTGGTTATGAATGTACTTTGAAAGATGGAATTATATGTTTGATTTATTTGGCATGCCATGCGTGATGAACGTTAACATTTGTATACGTGAAGTAATACGTGTTGTGCCGTTATGCAAACTGACTGTTATGTGAACATTAAATTGCATGCGTATCATTGCGAACATGAACTGATTTGTTATACGTGCATACAATAGGACGTGACTAATTACTTGTGAGTGCATAATCTAGCATACCGAGCAAACCAAGGTGAGTTCACACTCTTACCAAGGCATGGGATTCCCGGGGTGTTGGGAATGGGATTGAAAGGTTGATTAGATACTTTATTGACACTATGCCTAGACTACTACTTTACTATCCTCGGTTGTGAAGGATACCTATAGTTACGAGTAGTCTAGTGGTTATACAACGTGGAACACCACCACACAGTAACGTGGAACACCACCACACAGTAACGTGGAACACCACCACACAGTAACGTGGAACACCACCACACAGTAACGTGGAACACCACCACACAGTAACGTGGAACACCACCACACAGTAACGTGGAACACCACCACCAGTAGAACATACAATCGGCCCAGTAGAGCCACCTGTTACAAACGAACTTACTATTACGCATCTACTTTCTGTGAACTCGCTCAACTAGTTTGTTGACCATTCTGTTACATGCCTTGCAGATCGTTAGGTACTTGGAGCTTGCACTGGAGAAGCGGGTCGTTGTGGACAAGGATTCGTGGTTTCTATGCTGAACTATTATAACATTTGAACTATTTACTATTGTTGGATTATTACTATGCTTCCGCTACACTTTAAAACGATAACATGTTTTGAACACCTTTTGTATTGAACGGATGGTTTTCTTCTATCTTACTTAATACTATATGCATGTTCAATATGATTGGTGGCTTGATCCTGGTCAGTCACGCTCCCAAGCGGTGATACTCCGCAGGTGGATTTTGGGGGTGTGACATGAACCGCGTTTGCAAGCCGTACTTGGACAAATTCGTCATAGTCTTCATCGACGATATCCTTATCTATTCCAAGAATCAAGCTGACCACGAGAAGCACCTCCGTTGCATTCTCGAATTACTACAGCGTGAGAAACTCTACGCCAAATTCTCGAAATGTGAATTCTGGCTACGAGAGGTCCAGTTTTTAGGACACGTTGTGAGCGAGCGTGGTATCCAAGTGGATCCCGCTAAGGTGGAGGCGGTCATGAACTGGCAAGAGCCAAAGACGCCTACCGAAATCCGTAGCTTCCTAGGGTTAGCAGGATACTACCGGAGATTTATTGAAAATTTTTCGAGGATTGCTGCGCCCTTGACTTCTTTGACCAAGAAGAAAGAAAAGTACATTTGGGGCCCAAAGCAGCAAGAGTCCTTTGAAATACTGAAGCAGAAGCTGAGCAACGCACCTGTGTTAACCTTACCTGAGGGTACAGATGAATTCGTAGTTTACTGCGATGCATCACACACGGGCATGGGGTGTGTGCTTATGCAAAAGGGCAAGGTGATTGCCTATGCTTCAAGGCAATTAAAGGTGCATGAAAAGAATTACACCACCCATGATTTGGAGTTGGGTGCCGTTGTATTTGCACTAAAGTTGTGGAGACATTACCTTTATGGTATTAAATTTGTGATTTATTCTGATCACAAAAGCCTCCAGCACCTGTTCAACCAGAAGGAGTTGAACATGAGACAGCGCCGTTGGATGGAAACCCTGAATGATTATGACTGTGAAATCAGGTACCATCCCGGCAAGGCGAATGTGGTCGCCGATGCCTTGAGTAGGAAGGAAAGGGTAAAACCCATTCGAATCAATGCCAAGAGCATTGAGGTTAAAAATAATTTGATGGAAAGGATATTAGCTGCGCAGCGTGAGGCTGTGTTGGAAACTAATTATCCTAATGAAAAGCTGGGAGTAACTGAGGAGCAGTTGACTCTTAGCAAGGATGGAATTCTTAGACTGAACGGACGTATATGGGTTCCGATATATGGAGGACTACGAGATGTTGTTCTCCAGGAAGCCCATAGTTCCAAATACTCAGTCCATCCTGGTGCTGACAAAATGTACCAAGACTTAAAGGCAAATTATTGGTGGATAGGCTTGAAAAAGTCTGTAGCCGCCCATGTAGCAAAGTGCTTGACTTGTGCTCAAGTCAAAGCCGAGCACCAAAAGCCGTCCGGCTTGCTACAACAGCCTGAACTTCCCGAGTGGAAGTGGGAATGCGTAACTATGGACTTCATAACCAAGTTACCCAAAACCAGGAAAGGTAACGATACAATATGGGTCATCGTCGATAGGCTGACTAAATCAGCTCATTTTCTACCCATCAAGGAGACATATAGCTCCGATATGTTAGCCCAACTTTATGTTGATAAGATTGTAGCCTTACACGGCATACCTGTGTCTATTATCTCCGACAGGGATACTAGATACACATCTCATTTCTGGAAGAGTTTCCAGCAATCTTTGGGCACGCGTTTAAACTTTAGTACGGCTTACCATCCACAGACGGACGGTCAAAGTGAGCGTACTATCCAAACGCTAGAAGACATGCTTCGTGCATGTGCGATCGATTTAGGTGGTAACTGGGATAAAAACCTACCCCTGATCGAATTCTCCTACAATAATAGCTACCACACCAGCATAAAGGCTGCGCCTTTTGAGGCATTATATGGTAGGAAATGCAGATCGCCTGTTTGTTGGGCGGAAGTAGGAGAGGTCCAATTATCAGGACCAGAGATTGTTTTCCAGACTACGGACAAGATTGTCCAAATCCGGGAACGTCTCAAGGCTGCCCGCGATAGGCAGAAGAGCTACGCTGATCCAAAGCGTAAGGATTTTCACTTCGAAGTGGGTGAAAAGGTATTACTTAAGGTGTCACCCTGGAAGGGGGTGATGCGTTTCGGCAAGAAGGGCAAACTGAGTCCGAGATACATAGGACCATTTGAGGTCATTGAACGGGTCGGATCAGTTGCCTATAAGTTGAACTTGCCTGAAGAGCTCAATGGAATTCACAATGTGTTCCACATCTGCAATCTCAAAAAGTGCTTCGCCGACGAATCGTTGGTGATTCCACACACAGATGTGCATATAGATGAGAGCTTAAAGTTCATAGAAAAACCTTTGTCGATTGAAGATCGACAGGTGAAGAAGCTTCGCAGAAAGCACGTACCGATTGTAAAAGTCAAATGGGATGCTCGTAGAGGTCCTGAATATACGTGGGAAGTCGAAGCTACAATGAAAGAAAAATACCCCTATTTATTTGAGTAAATCTCGGGTCGAGATTTATTTTAAGGGGGTGAGGATGTAACACCTCGAATTTTTGTGTCCAATGATGTGTTAACACGTGTCATTTGTTTACACGTGGCATCTATAATAAATAAAGGACTAATTTTGACAAACCTTGAAAGTATATAAATTCGAGGGTTATAAATGTCAACAAGGGTAAATATACTGTATAGTAACCCTAAATAAATGCTTGTACCTTCAAACGAATAAATCATAAAACGTACGGAAGCGAAACGCGGAAGAAAGTGAGAGATTACGAACTACAGGGGTTAACTGTGTCAACATGTTTAATATTACCTCTGAGTGACCCTTTAACGTTCCCAAGGCTTCGTAACAGTATTATACGCTCACTAGAATATACAGTATAAATTCCGTGAAGTTCCGTCTTAAAACGAAAGAGTTATACTCAATTTCGTATAAGAAGGGTTAAAAGCGTCAATAATGAAAGTTAAGGCTTTCCAATATAATTAATAAATAACCGGGGACTTAATAATGCGGGTAAATAACACGAGGCCCCTATCGGTAAATAACCGAGGGCCAAACCGCAAAGTTACCCCTTCAAACCCGAAAGGTCAGGTAAATCATTACGAAAGATTTCGTTATTAATGGCCAGATTCTGTAATCATAACAAAAGATTTAAAGTTTCTGAAATTATAACCTCTCGCGACCCGCGTGAAGGTTAGGGGTAAGTTGAGGCGGGCCGCGAGCCACCTCAATTACGCATCTGATTTATTAAACTCAGGCGACCCGCGTTAAAGTGCATGGGAACTCCCATGCGGGCCGCGTAAAGCGCCCAGATGCAGAATGTTGATGTTTTCTTGACTTTTGGAGCCTTGAACGATCAATAAACCAACAAATGGGGCATGGGCACCCTATGCTCAACCCATAACACTTAGGGGACACCTACCATCACCTCTGGTCTGATTGTAAGTGTTGTAATGATCATGTTTGCTTGGCATTGGCTATAAATAGCATGCCTTAAGCTCATAACAATTCACACAACTCAAACTCACATCTTTGATCATTCTAAGTGCTCTCAAGTCCTCATCTCTGCTCCATAAGCAAGAACACAACCTCTGTAAGTGATCTAACCCTTTGTGGTTTCACATTTCCTTAGTAAATGGCTAAGAACCAAACCGTCGTAAACACGGTTTGACATTAAAATAACTCAGCAATGGTTCAGTCTTATGACGAATCAAAAGTGGTTATGAGTTGGTATTTATGTGGGTAACAAACCTCTAAAATGGTTCCCCCTGATCACCACTCTAACTATGTCAAAAGTCGAGTCAAACGTGCGGTTAAAAAGTCAACAGAAAGCTATTTTAGCGATTTATGCGTAATCTGTAATGTATATGTTATGGAACCTGTTTTGATAATCATAAAACATGATAATAAGTATATAAACTTGTTTGTGCTCGTTTGAATCGATCATTTACTATATTGAACCGGTTCGGAGCCGAATGTCGCAAAAGTTTGACTTTTGCTTTGACTTCAGTTCTGACCCGTTTTAGTGAGGTATAAATATACCTTAGGACTCTCTTAGGACCAGGTCACATGTTGGTATAAACCTCTGTGGTCGGTTCATGAGTTATCCGAGTCTTTTGCGCAATCCCGTCATTCGCCTAAAAGTTGACCGTAACGGCCTTTTAAAATTAAAACGAGTATTTCGGACACGTGAACGGACCAAAACCTTGCTTATTAAATTATGAGCATGTCCTTAAGGTTTCACGTCAATCCGAGGTCTAGAATGAGAGTTATGCTAAAAGGCGCACTTTTAAGAAAGTTTTGTAATTAACGGCGCAATTAGCATAACACCCATCTAACCCAAGTTTTCGTCACCAAAACTTTTACCCACTGTGGTAAAATAATATTTTGGGAATTTTAAAGATTTTTAATAATTTTTACCTTGCTCATAACCTGCGGTTATGGCTATGGTTCGGTAAATACCGAATACGCCCTTTTTGGCCAAAACGGGAGTTCTACAAGGTCTTTTGACCCGATTCCAGTTACCACTGGTTTTAAAAGCCCCTACGGGGCATAATATTAACTTAAACTCGTTACGGGCATTACGGAAGGTATCCTACTGATACCAAAATACTTTTAAGGCATATTGACTTAGGAAATAAGCGTAGGACACTTATGGTTAACCGTTTCGCCTATTTGCGCACACGGTACGACTCATGGAACTAGTTTTCGTGCAATAGCCGATATGGGTCAAATTATATTATTTGAACCCCAAAATCCAGAGTATGAACTATAAACCCATATAAAACAAGTCTCTGAACTTGTTGGGTCCAAATCATACTCCATTCACGGTTTTCGCCTTTTCGTGCGAATTAACCATATCTATATATCGAAATCAACCGGTTTAAGCTACGGCTAATATAAGGACCGTTAGGATTCTAAGAGGTTAATTAAAACCTTCGTTCCAGATTAGGAGCCCCAGTAAAAGCTATCGGTGACTTGATCTAAATTAAGGATTTATACTTGCAAAGGTAAATACTTTAACTTATTTCCCCTATATGGGCTTGGGTTACGGTATATTAATACCGCTTGATTGAGCATTATATAATTCCATCGCTTAGGTGGTTAATTGATTAAATATGATTGGCTCATTTAAACAGTTTTGTTGCTTATAAGCCTTTGGGGGGTTTAATGACCGTTGTCCCGGATATCCTTGGCATCATTTTACGAAATGGCCACGACCATCGACATCCCGGTGTAGGCGTACACCCGGTATAAAGTGTCGACATTAGAAATTAAAAGACGTAGCCGTTGGTTTTTATACTACGGTTTTACGCAAACGTGGTGTGTCTATAAATCTTTAACCTGGCACGACCCGGGCTACTGAACGCATAAAAGAACATGTAAAACATTCACAAGATCATTATGAATTTTCCCAAGTTATAAAAGAGTTTGTGCCTTGTGCATTCAAATCAATTTTAATAAACATTTTCAAATGTGTCAGTTGAATGTATTTACCAGTGTAAACTGACGTATTTTCCCCAAAAAGATTAAGTGCAGGTACCTAAACGTAAATTGGCTGGTATTAGCTCCCTAGCGTCGTGATAAGTCTCGCAAGCTTGATTGCAGTATCTGATGGAACAATGCTTTATGTTTATTTACGATCCACTGTGGATATAATCAACTTCTGTAATACATTTGATATTACAACCAGAGGTTGAGTTTATATATTTATCTTATGCTTCCGCTGTGCATTATATAATTGTGTGGTTTGACTATATTGTTGCCAACATCGTCACGGTAATCCCCCACCGGGCCCACCGGTGAGACACGTGGAAATAGGGGTGTGACACAAAGTTTTAACTTAACATTTTGTGCATTTTGCATATATGCCGTACAGCATGAATGAGATGTCGGAAGCATATCAGAACCTCAACCTCTATCCTGTGCCAATTGAAGTCTCCCACAACTTCACTGGTTACATTGCTGACATAGAGGAACCGCTAGAATTCCAAGCTCCACTGCTGGAAAAAGCAAAACCTAAAAAGAAGAGAAGATATGTAGGGTGGCGAAAGGTGCGCCGAAGGAAACCTAGGAGACTCCCTAAAATAGAAAATCCTGTGAGTGTGAGCAAGGGAAAAGAAATAGAAACCAGAGAAAGTTCCAAGCCAGCAGAAATAAGGATAGACCTAAAGCAAAAGGGAATAGAGATCGGAGAAAGCTCTAAACAGTCTGAGGAAATCACATTCCAGGACGAAATAGACCGCCTACTGGATAATTGTGATGTTCTAGAGCCTATCAACAATAATCTCTTCTCTTATCCTGCTACAGCCCGATTCCTAATAAACCTAGGACCAGCTATTCCAGACCCACTAGTTCACACCCGACCATTAGGACAAATGGAGGAATGGTGGACCAATGACTGGCAATTCCAAAATATAGTTAATAGTCCCTATAGTTTTCTCCCACAATTTGATCCAGAACCTATCCCTAATCCGCCAATGAGCTATGAAAATTTAACTGAACTGCGTCAGTTTGGTGAAGAACTGATAGGCACTGGGAATAGGATCCGGGAAATGGGGGAACAGATTTCTTGGAAGTACGACGAGAGGGAGCGTCGTTATTGAAACTGCCAGCGAACCAAAAGATAGGAGGGGTTTGGAGAAGTTTTATAACTAATATAGTAAAACTGATTCTGTAAAATGGGCAATAAAGCACTGTAAAATAAAAAAGTGTGTATTGAAGCAGGTATAATATATAAAACAAAACAGAAGTCGAGGCATCGACAATTTTGGCTATGCTTGCATGTTATAATGATCTATGTGTTTATCTGTGATTTTGTTATCAATAATTAGACACTAATAATTCCTATTAATACTAATTAGCAGATGGAAAACGCTAATAGTGAACCAATTAATGAAGTAAATCAGTCCGAGCAAAATCAGGAAGATCAATATATAACTAGACAAGATATTGAGCACTTTATTGCTCAAGGGATAGCCAATGCTATTCCAGAAATTGTGGCTGCTGTTCAGAAAACTGTTGAACCACAATTAATTCCTAGTAAACGTATTTCGGAAGATAACGGCAGTAACAGCATAAATGGAGGCGGCAATCATGACGATCATGATCCGCAACAGGCCCCACTCCCTAAAAGAATGAAAGCTGCAACGCCTGGTTGCACTTACAAGGAATTTCTTGCCTGTAAACCCGTGGAATTTGCAGGTAATGAAGGGGCAACTGCAACACTGCGTTGGTTAGAGAAAACCGAAGCAGTAATTGCAATAAGTAAATGTACTGAGGAAGATCAAGTGATGTATGCATCAAACTTGTTCAAAGAAGGGGCGTTAGAATGGTGGAACACGGTGCTACAAGCAAAAGGAAGAAGGGTGGCATATGCGATGAATTGGGAAGAATTTAAGAGTCTTGTCGAAAGAAAATTCTGTCCCGAATACGAGAAGGAACAAATGGCAAACAAGTTCTTGAGTCATCGTATGTTAGGTGTAGACTGTCGAGGATATACTTCGACATTCTTCGAATATGCGAGAGTGGTACCTTCCCTGGCTTCGCCAGAACCGGTACTCATTTCCCGTTATATTTGGGGATTAATTGGAGAAATCCGTAACATCGTTAAAGCTGCGAGACCACGCACAATTGACGATGCTGTGGAATTAGCTAATACCTTAACCGATGAACTAGTCCGCACCAGAGAAGAAGATCGCAAGAAGGAATTGGCTCAGAAGATTACCCAAGGATTTCGTGTGGGTAATAATAGCAATAAATTCAAGAAAAGAGGAACCGGGCAATACTCGTCACTTCCTTTCTGCAGAAATTGCAAAAAGCAACCCTATGGACAGTGCAATATATTTTGCAACTTCTGCAAGGCAAGAGGACATCGGGAAGAAGACTGCAGAAGGAAAACAAGAGTTTGTTATAACTGCAGAGAAACAGGACATTTCCAGTCTGAATGTCCTAAGTTAGCTAAACCAGCAGATAGTAGAGCTAAAACGACTGAAGGAACTACTAAGAAAAATGCACGAGCATCCCAGCTGACAACTCAAGAAGCCGAACTCATTCCAGACGTGATAGCGGGTACGTTCTTAGTGCATAACGTCTATGCAAAAGTATTATTTGATTCTGGTGCAAACCAAAGTTTCATTAATACTGCATTCTGCCAAGCTCTTAACTTACCTCTAACTACCCTTAGGCAGATCTTTACTGTTGAAACGGCAGATGGAAATTCTGTCAACATAGACAAGGTTTTGCAAGAAGGAAAGATAGAATTGTTAGGTCATAAGTTTTCTGCAAACCTGTTACCTATGAAATTAGCCGGATTCGATGTAGTTTTAGGAATGGATTGGTTAGTCACCAACCATGCTCGAATCCCGTGTGATAAGAATTCCGTAGAAATCAGTACCCCCACAGGAGAAGTAATCTTAATTACAGGAGATAGACCTCGAAAGCCACTGAAATTCATTTCAGTAATGAAATTGGCTAGTTATTCAAGGAAACAAGAAATGGTGTATATGATTTCTGTAATCATTAACACTAAAAGTAAGGAACTCCAGGACATCCCTATAGTTTCAGAATACCCAGATGTTTTTCCAGAAGAATTACCTGGGTTACCACCTGATAGGGAAGTAGAGTTTAGAATTCATTTAATTCCAGGTACTACACCAATAGCTAAGACACCTTATCGATTAGCACCTACTGAAATGCTAGAATTGAAAAAGCAGTTAGATGAATTACTAAGCAAAGGATTTATACAACCTAGTTCATCCCCTTGGGGTGCACCAGTGTTGTTTGTGAAAAAGAAAGATGGATCAATGAGAATGTGTATTGATTATAGGGAATTGAATAAAGTTACAATTAAGAATCGATACCCATTACCTAGGATTGATGATCTTTTTGATCAATTACAAGGAGCTAGGTATTTCTCTAAGATAGACTTAAGATCTGGATATCACCAATTAAAGTACAAGAGGAAGACATACCTAAAACTGCTTTCAGAACTAGGTATGGTCATTATGAGTTTACAGTCATGCCCTTTGGATTAACAAATGCTCCAGCTGCATTTATGGACATGATGAATAGAATCTGTAAACCATACTTGGATAAATTTGTAATCGTGTTCATTGACGATATACTCATTTATTCCAAAAGTCAGGAGGAACATTGTGAGCACTTGCATGCACTCTTAACCTTGTTAAGAAAGGAAAAGCTTTATGCCCAATTCTCGAAGTGCGAATTCTGGCTACAAGAAGTGCAATTTTTAGGTCATATGGTGAATCACGAAGGAATTCACGTAGATCCTTCTAAAATAGAAGCAATCACGAATTGGAAAGTTCCACGAACGGCTATGGAAGTTAGAAGTTTTCTAGGATTAGCTGGATATTATAGACGATTTATTAAAGATTTCTCTAGGATAGCTGTACCTTTAACTAAGCTAATCTGTAAAGCCGTTAAGTTTGAATGGGGATCTAGACAAGAGGAAGCTTTCAGGATTCTAAAGCACAAATTAACGAATGCTCCAATTTTAGCTTTACCCGAAGGAACCAAGGATTTTGAAGTATACTGTGATGCTTCAAAATTAGGATATGGATGTGTGTTGATGCAACGCAAAAAGGTAATTGCGTATGCCTCTAGGCAATTGAAAAAGCACGAAGAAAATTATATAACTCATGATCTAGAGTTAGGAGCCATAATTTTTGCCCTTAAAATTTGGAGACATTATCTGTATGGAAGTAAGTTTACTATCTATACGGACCATAAGAGTTTAAGGTATATATTTGGGCAAAAAGAGTTAAATATGAGGCAAAGAAGGTGGATGGAAATCCTAAGTGATTACGACTGTGATATTCAATGTCACGAAGGAAAGGCAAACGTAGTCGCAGACGCCTTAAGTTGTAAGTATCATGAAAAGCAAAAGCGAGTCCGTGCTCTTAGGTTAAATCTACAATTAGATTTAATGGAACAAATAAAGAAAATTCAAGAAACGGCAATCAAGGACGATGCCAATGGGCCCGTCGTTGATGGCCCTTACAAAATGCAGATTCATCCGACGCTTTATTTAACTGGATACGGGCTTTTGTGTCCGACAGGTTTTTCAAGCACGCGTCGTCGACGACCATAGGGCCATCGCCGACGACCTCTCCAGCTCCAGTTCTCCATTTTTTCCATTTTGCACTCCCGTTTGATCCGTAACGCGTCCTGGTTGTCCGTTTTTTCATCCCAGTAGCTCGTAAAGCTCCCAAAAAGCACCTTAAACTTCATTAAACCTGCAAAACATAAATCTAATTAAAAGTAGGCTATTCAAGATTAAAAGTCGAGTAAAAACCCAAACTTAAACATACACAAGCACGGTCATTCGACCACGTATCAAGTACCCATTCCTTCGTGAAAATTTCACCAGTAACGGGAGGTAAACCGCGTGTCCCGATCCGACACAATGGACACGGGCACACCGTGGCGGGATATAATTTCATTCACAAAAATTTCAGCCAACCTTTCCGAGGAATAAGTTTCTCGAATAGGTAGAAAATGGGCACTTTTGGTGTAACACCACGTAAATTCGTGTCCTGTAATGTACTGACATGTGTCTGTACTCCCAAATGTGCCTAATGTTAGCCCGGAGGGACTAATTATATCAAGATATGGAAGGATGAATGTGGAGGGACTAAAAGTGTCAACATGCAAATTTTATTTGCCTATGAGTGGCCTTTGCGAACCGTATAGCCTTTAGGCTTACCGACTGCAAACAATGGAAATTTTGAGTCTTGAGGTTCGGTTACTGACTGCAAAGCCTTATGGCTTACGGTCCGTAAGCCAGCTAGAAACCAGGTGCGCCAAGGTCCTTACAGACCACAAAGGGAAAACCCCTATGGTCCGTAAAGAATCGACAATGTTAGAAGTTTTGTTTGGGCTCCAAGTTTACCACTTTTGCGAAACCATGAGCTCTCTAGCAGGTCTTGACACATTTATGGGCACTTGTAGTGATCCTAAGTTGATCTCTAACACCTATAATGATCTCAAACCTCCCATTCAAGTATAATAGAGGAGGTATGCAACCTCATTTCCTTGCACATCTTCTTTTTATCTTCTTAACTCCTCCTCTGGAAGTTCCTAGCTGAAAGGAGCATCCAACTCAGTTCTATTTCGTCTAAGGATCACTTGTAAGTGTTTATATCGAGTGCATTTTCGTTTTATAGGCTTTAATAGCCGAAAGTCAAGCAAAATTGATTTTTGTTTTGACTTTCGGTTTAGACCATTATGGTCCAGCCATTGTTCGAATCCAACATGGCTACGTGATCGTAATTAGGTAGGTGTTAATCCCTCGAAAGGGCACCTCCTGAAATCACGTTAACTGGGTCAAATGACGGGTCAAAGTTTTATTATTTAAAATGTCAAAGATCAGTTTTTCGTAAATGTTATAAACTGATTATATAAATTTTATAAACTATGTTTTGACACTTAAATAAGTTGGTAACTAATATTAGAACATGTATGAACATGTTCAGCCCGTCATTTCCAGTTTTAGGGTCGGTTTGCAACCGAAAGTCGAGCAGTTTGACTTCTACTTTGACTTTCGATTCTGACCTGATTCAGCTAAGTTAGCTACTGAATTTAAGTTGTATTATGATCATATTATAATGCAGGATAACCCTTAGAGGTTATACTACATGATCATAATCATATTATGAGTTTTTATGCAAGTTTCTATATTATGCCCAACTTTGACAAAAATGCCCTTTTTGCATAAAACACGGTTTTAATCAAAGATGAACTTGAAAAATGAATACCTACTGATATGTTACTATTATTAACATATTTTGGTATTTTAATTCTGTTCATAACCTGAGTTTTGATACAAGATCATAAATTACGTTATAATATGACCGAAACGTCCTTTTGGCACATAGTATGGTTTTAAACCATAACTATCATACAAAATCTAATACCTACTGATATTATAAAATAATTAAAGTAGTTTTACAGAAGGTACTTAGTCATAACTCAGATTTATATGCAAGTTCTTAAAATATGTCGCTTAATGACTAAAATGCCCTTATGGTGTATATTTTGATTTTAAAACCTTCTTCGTCGTATAAGTTGATAACCTACTGATGTTACAACTTATTTAAAGTATATTGGCATATAGAACTTGTTTATAACTCATCTGATTACCGGATATCGCTTATACGCGTACGATTGAGCTTATGTAACTAGTTTACGTAAGTTTACCGAAACGGGTCAAATCTTATCATTTTTACTTCAAATTCTAGAATGTATATTATTTACCCATATTATACAAGTCTTAGTACTTGTTGAGTTTAAACTACATTCTATTGCGGTCATCGCTTAATCAAGCGTATCGTACCATTTTCGATAATTTAAGTTAACCGGTCCAAGTCTATGACTTGAATATGACCCGTTGACATTATAATTCGTTATTTATGCCATCATTCCAGACTAGGGCCTTCCGGTAAATTGCAACCAACCTTAGTTAATTGATTACGGCCGAGTTATTAATAATTCTTGCATATTAAAACGAGTTTTAGCCAGGTAAATACTCTTAACCTATTTTACATATACGGGCTTGGGATACGGTAAATTATTACCGCTTGGTCGGTATGGGACCATATGTCGGATTGTGACTACAAAATCTCCATGACCCGTTTTAATTTGATTTGTCTGATAACTTAAACATTGGGGGTTAACAC
The DNA here is from genome assembly GCF_002127325.2 of Helianthus annuus. Lineage (NCBI taxonomy): Eukaryota > Viridiplantae > Streptophyta > Magnoliopsida > Asterales > Asteraceae > Helianthus > Helianthus annuus. Next base: position 137,498,922 of record NC_035443.2, read on the forward strand.
GACTGTGTCCTGGATATCATCGGCTCATTTAATTGCAAATGGTCACAATTGAGCACGAGGTATAGGCATACACCTAACAGATGCTAATGCTATTATAAAATGTTTTTCTTACCCATATTGGGGATACCCCTTAGTGGGTTTAAGTGACGTGTCAATTATTCATGTTATCGGTAGTACCGGGTCCCATATGTATTGACAGACATGTAAAATTGTATACAAGATCATTTTGAATTGTCCCATGTTATTTTTGAAAATCATGTGCCTTGTGCACTTAAAACTTTTTTGAAATGTTTTCAAAATGAGTCGGTTGATTGTATTTACCAGTGTAAACTGACGTATTTTCAAAAGACTAAGTTACAGGTTGCAAGGATATATAAATAGGCTGGAAGTTGCTTGGTAATGCTAGAAGAGGAATTTGCAACTCCTTTGCATAAAGCCTAGTAGTTTGTTATATCATTTTTTTTTTACATTTTCAATCCACTTGTGGATCTTTATTACAAGCGGTCTGTAATTATTATTTTGAACTTTTGGACATTTACATTTGTAATAATATTTTAAACTCCAAGACTTCCGCTGTGCTATCTGTGTGTTTGTGTATCTTGTTATCAATCTCGTCACGATACTCCCCATTCGGGCCCACCGGGCGATGTGGTAAATATCGGGGTGTGACAGGTTGGTATTAGAGCCAACGTTTGAGAGAATTAAACACTATCCTTTTGTGTTTAATCTCAAACTTCACAGTAGCATATTCCTTAGACTTTCTGAGTCTAAACTTTGACATAGGGTTACTCTCATCACTATTAGGTATATACATTGTTTTCGATTTTATGAATTTCAGGAAAATGTCGCCGATCAAGGAAGCCGTTGATGGTGATTCCACTCGTCCGAAGCCTAGGAATCCGAAGCTTCATAATACGACCATGATATCGGTGCGACCAATTTGGAGGATGGGTACTTTACCCGCTACTTGTGTCCAGATTCCTATTTCTAAAACTAAACCTCCAGAACATGTAAACAAGACTTGAAAGTCTCTGACAATATTGGTGGACGCTAAAGATCCATACTTCTTACCCCTGAACTTTGAAGTTCCAAACCTTGATTATACCAGTCAAACTCCAATTCGTGATCCCTATTGTAACAACTGCCACTAAAATCAATAGTTAGGACAATAATTAGTCAATAAGAAAACCCTAATTGAGACACCCAATTATTTCTGCACTAGCCCTAAAATTTTCAGAATAATCGGAATCAGGATCAGGGCCCCTAAAACTCAAGGGGGGCAAACCCTAGTTGATAATAATCTAAAATAAAACGTTGCACACTTCTGATTGGCCAATTGTTTTGATTCACCCAAGCTAGTCCCGAGCCTAGGCAGCCTATATTTAGACTGCTTAGCTTACGGACCGTAAAGGGTTAGGCTTACGGTCCGTAAGGGAGGCCCAAAACTTGCTATAAATAGCCGACATTGGCACTTAGCTTCTGGTGATAAAACGTTGCACAAACCTTCTGTGAACGTTGAGTTATAGCTGTTATATCACAATAAACACACACACGATCACGAGGTGCTGCCGCAATCAGGGTAATAACTCGATCGCTATTACGATTCAACATCCGATCGATTATAACTA